>NC_140967.1:70358274-70393274 GCF_056783735.1 Eptatretus burgeri
GCCAAGGTTTTTATTGATCCTTTAATATATTTGCAGGTATAATTAGTGAGGAAATACTTTTTTCTTACCATTTGCATACACTCATATATTAAATAATGAATAACATTGCCGTTTCTTGGACGATCGCAAGTATCCAATTTCTTTAACTTTTTGAACACTTCACATAGACAGGCCTTAAGCAAACAACAACAACAACATGTGATGCCTACCTCTTAGGATGGAGTAGTGCAGAGGACAGAAGTGCAGGAAGGTGTGTTGTTGTTGGTTGTTGTTGCTTAAAGGCCCACCGGTCCAAAGAGATGATTTAGGGCCTACGTTGCAAAAAGAACTAGCTAAGTAATTTAAATAAAATGAAGAAGTTTTACAAAAACAACGAGGCAAGCCAGCCAGAACATAAACATTTCAGGTAGTGGAAGATTGTAGAAGGACATTATTTAATTTAATGCTGGTTCTCACATTCAGCAGGTTACATAAATATATATGAAGCATTTAACATTTAAAATTATACCTCAATTTAATATTGTACTGTGGCAACAGTACAAAGGGAATCAGCCATGTTGAGCAGAACTGTAGCCAAATATAGTCCTCCAGTCTTACTCATAGCTTGGATAACATAAGGCCTGAAATAGCTCAGAACTTGCTCATCAGAGATGAGGAAAATATTTAATTTTTAGTCAACTTTATCAAGTCTCCTAATAAGTCCATTGAAGTCAAACAGTTCCCTCCATTGATAATTATCTGCAAGGGTTAGCTATCAGGTTATGAAACTGCAAAAGCAACAGAAATGGAATTTGAACTTCTTCTTCACCGTCCTATTTACTAGATTGTACTCCCTCTCCCTGCATTCCAATTACCACTTCCTGTTTAGAAAGCTGAACTTGGGTGCAACATCAACAACAGCAGCCACTACTGTCATGCCAGTGAGGCGTATATGGCTGCCAAAGCAGTTTCAATGGTTTAGGAGTACAATCCTGGATGGGTCGCCACTCCGATGCAGGATAATTGAATGGCTTATTACCCCAGTACGCTGGTACTCATTTTTCCAACCTTGGAAGGATGACAGGCTGAGTCAACCCACCAGGTGTTATTTCAACAGCATGACAGGGGCTCAAACTAAACACCCTGTGATCTCAAGCCAGCCACCTTTAAGCCGTTAAGCCGAGTGCTACATCACCGGAGCAAAAAAATTCATTGCGTGTTAATATTGAATTTGTACTAAATTCTTGGTTTATAAATTCCTCGTGTGCATACATTTCATTGCAGGCATGTTTAAAGATATTTTACAAGTCTAAATATCAACAATGGAAAAATTAGAAAATTGAATCGTGATACAAATATCTGACCATAAATAAAGGTCCGAAATCCATCGAGGTAAGGATTGTACTTTTAGAGGGGGATTCCCCTTCCTATGAAGTCGTCAATAAGTAGGCCAATGAGTTTAAAGGAAGAAAGGATGAGATAAAATATGATCCCAGGAAAGTGTCCCTAAAAAATACATGTCATGCAAGTATCGATAAGGTGGAAAAATATGATTTTGAATGAATATAAGTTAAGTTCTGGAAAGAGATACCAGAAAATATCATAACAAATGAGCTACAACTAGAAGATGTTCAGGGCTCAGTGGCAATCCTTACAAAACCGTTGGAGGGAAGATGCTGTGATAAAGAACATCTGAAAATGGTAATTTGCTTTATCCATACAACATCCCTTGGATGGGCTTCATTTTTCCTTTTGATGCTCACCTGCAGAGATGACACTCAACGAGAGAGCATCATAGTAAACCAATCTCAAAAAATATTTTGTAGACCTACAGTGTACAGAGGATCTGGGAAAGCCTCTTGCAGAGGTTGTTATTCAAGATTTAATGTGAGTTTGCAAATCCCCCCCTTTCCCCCCAAAAAAAGTACAGCCTGGGGTAACCGTGATTCTTCTCCACCATGAAATTTGCAGATTAGCATCAGCTGGGAACATTGAGATTTGTATTTTGACATTTCAATGGAATAATTATGAGATAATTTACAACAATAAAGTACAACAAATGAGACATATTATTCCCATTTCAATGAAAGATCGAGTGACGGACAATCCTAAAGAGAAGTGAAGTGGAAAGCTACATTAAGAATTTTGTTTCTCCAAGACATTGCTCTATATCAGAGTGGAGACCTATACAGGATTGTAACCCTAGCTAAGGAAACTGCTTCTGTAGAACTAACACTTTGCATAGAGCATGGTTCACAAGAAGAAGATATTGCAGCTCCAGCACACCACTCTCAATTTGAAACAGCAAAAGCAACAGAAGTGGGATCTGAACTCCTTCTTCATCCTCATATTTACGAGATTGTTCCCCCTCTCTCTCTGCATTCCAATGACCACTTCCTGTTTAGAAAACTGGAACAAAGCATTGATGGATGTATCTATAAAAATCATTGTACAGTAATGGAAAACAAGAACACACTCAATGGAGTTGCTGAATCACGCCGTTGTTTGTTTTCTCTTCGTGCAATACTGACTGCCCCAGAGGGAATGAACTGATACTGTTGTGTGGCCGCAGTGAGAGTAAAAATAGTCCTGTACTAATTTTTCTTTTATATTTTTCCTTGTGAGTTGAAATCCTCCAAGACATTTGCAATATGAAGCTCTGTGCCAAATTTGGTGATTCTAACGACCCTCCTTTCCAGTTATTATGCCGACAAACAGACAAACACACAGATCATCACAATACTCACTCGCTCGGCCTATGGCCGAGAGAAGGGGGCGAGAGGAGAGAGGGGAGAGAGAGTGAGGTGGAGGGGGCCGAGAGGAGAGTGGAAGTGCAATGGGACAGAGAGAGAGAGAGAGAGAGAGAGAGAGAGAGAGAGAGAGAGAGAGAGAGAGAGAGAGAGAGAGAGAGAGAGAGAGAGAGAGAGAGAGAGAGAGAGAGAGAGAGAGAGAGAGAGAGAGAGAGAGAGAGAGAGAGAGAGAGAGAGAGAGAGAGAGAGAGAGAGAGAGAGAGAGAGAGAGAGAGAGAGAGAGAGAGAGAGAGAGAGAGAGAGAGAGAGAGAGAGAGAGAGAGAGAGAGAGAGAGAGAGAGAGAGAGAGAGAGACAGAGACAGAGACAGAGACAGAGACAGAGACAGAGACAGAGACAGAGACAGAGACAGAGACAGAGACAGAGAGAGAGAGAGAGAGAGAGAGAGAGAGAAAAGTTGAGGTCTTGAAGTAAAATTTTACATTATGCAGAATTTCCACGGGTCCCTGCTTGTCCATTTAAGAATTCACATCAAGTGTCCAAAAATGAATTGCATATCATATTATAGAGTATAGTACACAAAATGAAAAATCTACAGCACATTGTTGTAGGACACAGACATTTATCGGCACATTTGCATAACCGTAACTCCAATACTAACTTGGACAATCACAATCGAGTATTTTCTCGATTGCCTGAGCAATTTACCTCGAGGCTGCCCAGTAAGCACTACAAACTGTCTATTCCCATCTTATATATTATTTCCGAGTTTGTGGTTTCGTGTCGCGCTATCTTCGACTTTGTTCTGCGCTCGAGTAACGTGATATTCGGCTTACATTATCTCAAAGACCATATGAGGTGCATGGAACAAAAAAAAGTAAATAAAATGGTTCTGAAACAGTGAAATCGTATTCCACTAACTGCATTAAAGTAAAATTACTACTGATACTCTGCATCAGTTCCTTTCTCAAACACACCCACCCCAACATGTCGCGCAGAGCGCGGGTTATGCTAGTTTCTAATTATTTATCACTTTTGCACTCAACTTCCTAATCATGCTATGTCAATAAATCCCTTTTGCAGAGAAGTAGGACTGCAATGATGATGGGCGGTTGTCGACTGCAAGATATATACGACGCACCATTGGATGCTCACACTCCATAATGTATCCGGAAAGGTAATCAGATCAGATATCGTCTCACAGGGATGTATTTGTTGGGTGCCTTGAGTCCCACAGTTTGAAGGGAATGCGATGTATAGCATTTCATAAGCACTGTGCTTGCTCAAGTTCATGCCGGTGACACAAGAGCAGGACCTTGGGGATGTGAAATTATTCTGTACAATGCAGAATATGCAACCTTTGAATAGGACTCCATGACAGAAAGGGTGCCCATTCATGTTATTATATCCATAAATGTACTGGGGAAATGCCATATGGGATTTCCTGCTTTTAGGGGCTGTTTCATAAATGGGAAAGGAGGCAAACAGCAAAAGACAAAAAAATGGTCATGAAAAAATAAGTTCACTCTTTCTTGTGCTACTAAATCATGATAGATTCTTCCATTAAAATTAAAGCGTTGCAACAAAATAACCCTTACATTCACCTCACCTTTTTCCTTGCCTAAACCAACAATCCTTCCTTCAATCACTTGCTCTTTGGAGGAAATAGAATCAAAGTCATTGTTATTATGAATCAAGAAAATGTACAAGCATTTTAACACTGACCTGATTGCCGGCTGAAACACAATGATGTCAATGAGGTTTCAGCCAATCAAGCCCAAAAACCTGACAAATTTCTGGATCCAAATCTGGCTACATGTAGCAAAGAATGAATCTCTCACTTGGCAGAAGTACGTGCACACACAGACACACGATTTAAAGGATGTAAATTACAAACAACATCCAAAACTTGTCAATGAGAATCCGACTTCACCTCCCATAGCAACTGTGTGATAAAAGGAGGCATGATGGCTGAAGTACAGATTTTTGAAAAATTGTTGCCATTTTGTTTTCTTTTTCTCTTGGCGACTGAACTGCAGATTTAAATGAGACTCATAAATATGGCCCCCCTTATCAAAGCCGTTTCAGAGGGGGCTTCATGCGATTGAGACATACCTGCAAGTCGACTCTCATGTTGCTTATGGATATTAACATATCCACTGGCAGTTGCAATTTATTACGGTATTAACCTGTAAAAAGTTGATAAAAAAGCTCTGCCCACGCCAAAAAGTGAATCTCCATGCATATATTTTCAAACAACTTGTGGCAAAGGCCTGAGATTAATCCCTGTGGCCACAATTCCAAGCATAAGTCAGGCAATTGGCAATGAAATTCTGTGCAGACGAGTTGCAGAAGGTCGTAAATAGTGTTCTCTGCATGCTCCGGTGGCATGTTTAAACCATTGCAATATCCCGAACGAAGCCTCAATATTCACAAGGGAGCACAAGAGAGCTACAAGAGCAAGGGACAACTGACAGGAATAGAACGATGGAGTAAGTGACTCTAAATGGCTCTTTGTTGATTAACCCCAAGCATTGTGATGGGACTGAATATTTCCAGCCCATGTGGCCCACTATTGAAAGACCCAATATTAAATTGATGATTCAACACAATGCTTGGTGTTGGCTTAATGGTTAGGGTGGTGGGCTTGAGATCCCAGGGTCCTGAATTCAAATCCTGCTCAGCTGTTGAATTAATACCAGGTGGGGTTGACTCTGCCTGTCATCCTTCTGAGGTTGGAAAAACGAGTGCCAGCTTGCTGGTATCCTGTGTCGGAGTGGCGACCAATCCAGGATTGTGCCCAATAGCCAAGGAGACTGCTTAAGCAGCACCAACGCTCTTCACAGAGTATGGTCCCAATGGATAGTTGGATGGATGGGGAGGAGGGGGAGAGGGTTTGCAGTGGATGTGCTTGTATGCCTTTTCAATGACTATTATAAATTCACAATTTTAATCAGAGACAATGTCTGACGAAATTACTTACGTTTGGCAAACTCTTGTTAAATACAGCACAAAACTAGAGGGGGAGCACTCGGTAGAGTGCAAAACCTCCGCTGCCAATACTGCGAGGTCACTCAAGTGAACCTGATATCCTATTCATTCAATTTGATGTCAACAGTGCTCACAGAGTTATAGTTCGCAACTTTCCCTTTTACTTTTAACTTTTACATACTCAATTCATTCGTTATAACTGGATTCCTTGAGACAGAAATTGATTTTAAGTGGGTATATCCACCTGAAGTTCCAAAATCAGCCGCAATTATAATTTTGGCATGTTTTTTTGTTGGAAATCACTTATGACATGTAGAAATGCAAAAAAAAATTCGAAATTTTGTTGAAAAAAATTTGCAAAATTTTTTTTTCTCTAACAATTTTTTTTTGGGGGGGGGGGGGTTGGAAATCACTTAAAACATGTAGAAATGCAAAAAAAAGAAATCGAAATTTCGTTGGAAAAAAAAGTTGCAAAAAATGTTTTTTCTCTAACAATTTTTTTGGGGTTGGAAATCACTTAAAACATGCAGAAATGCAAAAAAAAAAAAATTCAAATATTTTTTCAAATTGGCCGCCATAGCGGCCATATTGGATTTTGGACCAAGTCCAAAATCTAATGGCATGATCCTTGGACCAGACCTAACCCCCCCCCCCACCAAGTTTCGTCGAAATCCGTTGAGGAGTTTTTCCGTAATACTGTTAACAAACAAACAGAAAGGGGTGAAAACAGTAACCTCCATCCATCTTCGATGGCGGAGGTGAAAAAGCAAAGTTGATAAGTCAATGTGACTCAATTTAATGCTTTTCTATCTGGCTGATGGAATAAAGCTGATTTATTTTACTCGGTAAGCTAACGTTTGCATTGCAAACAACATCAGGACTATAAGTACCTGAGCATAGCACATCACTGTCATAATGCTTGACAAGTCAAGCACAGGAGGATTTGCTCATTTTCATACGCTGTTAAAGCCATACATCCCCCACCCTACCCCGAAAACCAAACAATGACAGGCAGGGATGCTGATAGAGCGGAGGAGTGATGCTAATTCGAAGAAAATTAGTTTTTAAAAAGCTGAATGTTACATTAACATCGCTGAAAATAATGTTTGAAATTGATGGTATTCATGACTGTAACTGCAACATGAACAAGAAAGTGAGAGGTTGAACATGGTGGGAGAGTGTATGTGTGTGAGGAGAAAAGGGGGGGGAGGGTATGTGGATTCTGCTTCACCATTTCATAACCATAACTGGAATTTTAATTCCCAAATAATGTCTTCTTCACTTGCAATCAATGCATTAGGATATCTCGGGAAAGGTATCTACTTGGTATTACTGAACATAGCCCTGTTTTTTGAACACATTTAATCAGGGCTGGAAGTCAGGGGCAACATCGTTTCAGGAGATGTGTGCATTTAGAATGAAATAAATGATTGCTAAGTTGTAAGAAGTGTAAATATACACATACATATCTTTGTCTGTTTGACAGAGTCGCCGGGTCGAGGCCTCCGGATTGGAGGTGACGCTTAGTTGAAGGACAATGTCCAATGGAGATCAGGGGAGTGCTCACCACACCCTACATGTTTCGATATTTATCCATTCATCTATCCATTGGGACCAGACTCTGTGCAGAGCGTTGGTGCTTCAGCAGTCTCCTTGGCTATTGGGTACAATCATGGACAGGTCGCCACTCTGACACAGGACACCAGCAAGCTGGCACTCATTTTGCCGACCTCGGAAAGATGACAGGCAGAGTCATCCCCACCTGGTATTAATTCAACAGCCAAGGGGAATTTGAACTCAGGATCCCAAGCCAACACCAGGCATTTTATTAAGGCAACTATTAAGCCAACACCAGGCATTTCGATATATATATATATATATATATATATATATATATATATATATATATATATATATATATATACATATATATATATATATATATATATACATACATATATATATATATATATATATATATATATATATATATACATATATATATATATATACATATATATATATATATACATATATATATATATATATATATATATATATATATATATATATATACATATATATATATATATACATATATATATATATATACATATATATATATATATACATATATATATACATATATATATATATATACATATATATATATATATATACATATATATATATATATATATATATATATATATATATATATATATATATATATATATATATATATATATATATATATATATATATATATATATATATATATATATATATATATATATATATATATATACATATATATATATATATATATATATATATATATATATATATATATATATATATATATATATATATATATATATATATTGTTACGGCTGTGGAAATTCGCAAAGACCATTCAGGGCCCGTAGGTGAGATAACTCTAAGTACATGTGTAGTTAGCCCCAAACCCGTTGTTTAGAGGGAATTTATGTGATTCATTCGGGCTGCGACGCTTTGAGATAGCCGTTTTTTTGTTCTATCTATATTTTGAACCAACCACGTCTCAACCGCCATCACACAACAACCAACTTAACCACCACGCCAGCCATCGTCACCAACTACAACCACGCTCCAACCCTCAGACAACGACAACAACGCCAACAGCCACGACCTTTACCTTCACAACTCAATCCCGCCAACATCGCATCACTGTCATTCCCAAACGCACCATAACCATCAAACCACCACCGATAAACCCTCCACCACCCTCACCTCTCTCCTTCGACGGCCATTCCCGCACTACCTGTGAACACTGAGCGTCGGGTTGTCTTGGGCTCGTATAAGATATGCACCGAGCCGCGAGTGCAAATAGCGGCCTTTCCGAGGGAGAATTCGGATCAAGAACGCTACACGCCCACTTCTGATCCATCCAATTAGCAAGCGCGGAGCGGCTTGGCACCGCCTCCAGGCGCGTCTGTGTGAAATCGATATATGCAAATTGTAGGATCAGGGGAGGTTCACGCCCACTTTTCCTCCGTCCAATTGGCGAGCGTGGCTCCGCCCCCGAGGTCATCCTGATCCGGAAATTTGCATATTGTTTTCTCCTGCCGGCCTATAAAACGGCGAGCGCAAGGCAAATCGTAGCAGAGTGTGGCAGTAGCAGTGTGTATCGGCAGGGCAGAGTGAGTCGAGTCATCGGTGAGGCAGGAAGAGTTGGGTTCTGGAGTCGGCGGAGAAGAGTGGTTTGAAGAGGCCAAGGAGCTCGGGTCCGAGGCGAGAAGGACGGCAGTCAGCGACGAGGTCGCGGAGTGAGATCGCTCGTCGCGGGACTCAAGCCAGCCAGCCATTCTCCCTCCTCCAGGGCATCAACAATTCCCCCTTTCCTCCGCACTGAGATAGTGCAAAAAGGGGGCCCCGTTCTCACCCCACTCCAAACGTCGTGCCAACGAAACCTGCCAAGGAACACGGAGTCGGGGCACAGCCACGCGGCCACATCTGCGGCTCGTCCGCCAACACGTCACGAGGACGCGGGTAGGACCCACCCGGTCTCGCGGACCTGGCCGCTCCTTCAGGTCACGCGCGCATATTGGCCTGCAGGCCCGTCTGCCCCCTTGTCTCTGAGGATGGCTTCTTTCCTTTGCTTTTGAGTAAATGTGTGTTGGTGCCGTCTGTAAAGTAGAACTGTATAAGTGTTGCCGTGTGTGCGCGTATTCTGTTTTCCCGTTTCGCTTCGTCTTTTTTTATTGACCCTCCATCCTGCTTCACGTAAAGGGTTCGTAGTGGGTTTAATACGCCCGATAATTAATCGGAACCGTTGAGGCCAACGATAACACTGCTCGGTTATCACTGTAGCTCGGAACGGAGTGCTTAAGCGGTTCATGTCCGGAGTCGGCCTGTGGCGTGGTGCGATCGCCCGGTCGACCATTCATGCAGGTACTTTGGTAGATCGAATTTGGCGAGCGACCCTATCCTGCATGGGTGGGCAATTGGCACGATCGTGGTGAGGTTAAACCCCCACTCGTGACTAGCTCCCGGCGTTGGTCCGAGAGGGTCATGACTGAATTGTCCGTCCGGTGGGCGAGGCGGCCGCCATTCGAGTCGAGCGGCCGATCGCAACAATGTACATATATATATATATATATATATATATATATATATATATATATATGTATATACACACACACACACACACACACACACACACACACACACACACACACACACACACACACACACACACACACACACACACACACACACACACTCTCGCTAAACTCCCCAACTTTCAAAGTGTGGAGATTCTTTCAAGGTTGAAAGAACCAAAACAGACAGAACGGAAGAAGCCAGACACACTTGGGCACTGTGTACTGCCATACTACCCGGGCCTCTCTGAAAGAATTGGCAGGATAATACGTGGTGCATGGATTAGCGCAGCGTCCAAGCCTCTACACACCATCCGTCATGTCATTTCAAATCTAAAGGACCCCATACCAACTGGTGATAAATCTGGAGTTGTTTTCCGTTCATCAAGCAAAGACTGTGACCAATTATACATTGTTGAAACTGGAAGAAACTTAAAACAAAGGGGAGATGAACATGATAGAGCAATTCGGCTTGGAAAGGTGACCCAGTCAGCCATAGCACATCATTGCCTGCAATCTGGTAACAAATTTTACTTTGATGGGACCTGTGCCCTGGACATGACGTGCAACAAACGACACAGGTTGATTTTGGTAGCGTGGCACGTGAAGAGCCAAGAGGTGGTCAAACTGGGGAGACGGTGGATATACCCACAATACACACCTCTCATGGTAATGGCAAAAACTGGATGGTGCAAACAGCTGGATAAGGTGAGCAACAACAACACTCAATCCCAAACACCACATCCACATGTGCACAACACCAAATGAGAACCTCAACACTCACACAACAAACACCTCATTATTCCCAACCCGGACATGAAACCAGCCATTTTCGTGCCCCGGAAACACAAAAACAACAAGCGCACACACGTGCTCATCCACACACATACAACACGAGATCACGTGTAGGTAAAAAGAAAAAAGAGCAGAGCACCCCGTTGATGACGTGATTTAATGTTTGTTTTTGCTTTTGCAAAATAAAAAAATTAAAATACATTCCTCCATTTAACCTTGAGCACCAGCACGTGACCGGAAATGAGCGGTCGTATCAAAATAAAATCCAAACACATGCCGAGGCTCGGCGATTTGTGCCTGATGAATCCGGCTGTGAAGCTGGTGAAACGTCACCTGAGACTGGGTAAACTCTTGCTTTTTTGCTCAAATTAGCGGAGTCGATCTAGTTTTTTTTACTTTTGGTTGGAAGCGCCTTCTTCTTCTTTGAAAAAAAAATATTTTATTCATTTATTGTACACACATGCATAATGATTGTGAAAGAGGGACTTTCAAGCTATCTATTTTCTGATTATGTGGGGGGGGGGGTGGGTGGGGTTTAGTGTGGTTGTGTATTGAGGATAACCACTATATTAGACTTTTTCACATTGATTTAAAGGTCATGGAGGAGATTGTACACATCACATGCAGCCGCAGGACAAAGACATTTGGAGACACAAGCTTACTCATGCAGGAATTAAATGGACATCAGTAAACTATATATTAATTATCAACACAGTCTTTGAGATTTTGACCAGGAATTCCAGAATCATGAGCTGTGGGCCCAGAAGGGAAAAAGAGTCAAACACATTCCCAAAAATGTCGATTCTGTCTGTTTCATTCATTGATATTTGAGGTGTCAACGATGCAATTAAGGGTGAAAAAAAAAGAACTGCGAATGATTATGATGAACATTTGTTTTACATCATCCACATGAACATCCATATATTTTAAAAATGAATTCGCACTCTAACATATGAGAATGCCACACGATGTGATGGTCCTTCGATCGATTGATCCATAGTGGCTGGAGAGTCCTCCAAACTTGAGTTTATTCAGTAAACCAGATGCGGCACACATAGCAACTCTGGATCCCCTTCACCTCCTCCCGTTCCGTCAGTCTTCTGTTATTCCCACTTAATTTATACCTCCTAAGAGAGAATCTTCATGAAGGTTCTTCCTTCTTCAAGTCGCTCATGTCTTCGAGGTGATTGTAAATCCAGAAGTAACAAGAAAAATTCTTTCACATCGGTCATTCTTCAGCCCCCCCCCTCCATGGTTTTGTTGCAGGTGAATTAGAGTAAAGGTCTTTGAAGATGATGCCAGATTTGAGTGACCAGAGCCCCTTTGCATGAGAAGAGCATTTAGTGATGAGTAAGTAGGTGCATGAATATAATCAGACTGGGGGAAAAAACCTGAGCAACTTATTTGATGACTTTCAAACCAGATTTCACAAGAACCTTCCTGAAAAAAAAGAGATGTGAAAATAAGGCCAAAATAGATAAATAAGTAAATGTACTGTATTTGTATTTATTTGGTTCGCCTTACTCGAACAGGAAAAAGGTTTCGGGGCAAAGGGACGAAAAGGACACCAAATAGATCAAGGGCTAAGCCCCAACAGACACGCAAATAATTTGCCACAGACAACAATACAGCAATATAAAACAAATATGCCCAGCGTAAAACACAACAGAAAGATTGAAAAGCACAAACAGAAGAAGTTCAATTCAAAAACATCATAAAAGGATGATTTTGCATCTTCATCCTGTATCAGCAAAATTTCCATTCATTCCTTAACACACATGCCTGGTGTTGGCTTAATGGTGAGGGTGGCGGGCTTTGGATCCTTGCGTCCTGAGTTCAAATCTTGCTCAGCTGTTGAATTAATACCAGGTGGGGTTAGCTCGGCCTGTCATCCTTCCGAGGTCGACAAAATGAGTGCCAGCATGCTGGTATCCTGTGTCGGAGTGGTGACCTGTCCAGGATTGTGCCCAATAGCCAAGGAGACTGCTTAAACAGCTCCAATGCTCTGCACAGAGTATGGTCCCAATCTCCTCAACACACAAGCTAAATACCCATGCATCACATCATTCTCCATTATGGGCATCTGCTTATATAGCATAATTCGTCCAGGAATTTTATGCAAAATAAAGAGCAAACCAAGCCAAAATTGCAACATAAAATGCCTCAACTGTTCTATGCAGATAAATGTGTTTTATAGAACATATTGTTATAGTTCTGTGAACTGCAACTCCCCAGTAATGGCAACCAACAGATAGTGGTTTCCAAGATAGTTATTTCGTTAGTACTTGTTAAAGATAGGGTCCTTCCCTTGTGTCTCGTGGGCTACAAAGGAACATGCGTTATGTGGGATTAGTTCGCTTTTCCCCCACTTTCTCCCCATTCTTCTATGTTTTAATTTAAAACACCATCAAACTGCGAACCACCTCATTGGCATATTCCACCAAAACCACATTTAAATCACACACCAGAACTCAACCACCACACTACTTTCAACCATGCTGCCCCTTCCATTTCCAACACCACTTTCAACCATGCCACCACGACAAGACTACAATTACCTCCACACCACAAAACCAACAACCATCACCACACTTTGCTCACACACTATCTACTTCAGCCTCAACCATCGCTCAACCACCACGGTGCTGTTCCAAGCACTGCTTCAACCACTCACCTTTGATCGACGACAGAAACTACCATCACGTCGACTTGGGGTGTCGCTTTGCCCCTGCTCGGAGCGCCACGATAAACCAAGCTCGCTGCCATCTAGCGCAAGTTTGCGCTGGCATTTCTGTTGTTCCATTTTTTTTTCATTCATATCGGTCAGTATGGTGTTTCAAATGCCTTTTGATGTACCAACATTGACTGTGTTGTGTGCATGTATGCCTGTGGAGATATTAAGTAAGTTTTGATCAGAGCTGAAGAGGTTTCTCTCCTGCAGGTAGCGAATAACTGTGTAAGTGCTTTTCATGTCTCATGCTTGGCTAGCCTGTGTGATGCCCTTGTGCTGCTTCCCTGTGTTGTAGTTCATCACTGTTAGCTCCTGCATGGCACTGTTGACTTCTGAGCAAGCTGGCATGGAAAGCAGCCATGTAAGATGTTGTTCTGTCATTCCTTGCCCTCTTGTGAGTTCACCACTGTTTTTCATACTTCTCATCATCATCTGCTCTCTGATTAGATCTGAGGACAGGCCAACCCATAGAGCAGGGGTCGGGAACGTGTGGCTCGCGAGCCAGGTGTGGCTCTTTTGAAGATTGCATCTGGCTCGCAGATAAAATTGGAGTTTGAATAACTTTTTTTTTTTTTTCATCATTTTGAAAAACTGAGACAATTTAAAGATGCATGCACAGCAAGTGAGCCCACTCAAAACTTTCATCTCCACCAGTTAGCTGGCTTCACATCCAGTCTCCTACAGTCATTCAAAGCACGCTTTGGAGAATTTCGTGAGCACACTCGTCTTTTTAAGTTCATCACCCATCCAAACGAGTGTTCACTGAACACAGCCGACCTGAGTTACATTCCTGGTGTCTCCGTCAGAGATTTTGAAGCAGAAGTGGCTGACCTGAAGGCCTCAGACATGTGGGTGAATAAGTTCAAGTCACTGATTGAAGATTTGGAAAGAATCGCACGACAGAAAGCGGAGTTGGCGAGCAAGCACATGTGGACAGAAATGAAAAACTTCAACCCGAAGACGAGCTGATTATCAAAACTTGGAACGCGCTTCCTGTCACATACCACACACTGCAGCGTGTGAGTATTGCTGTATTGACCTTGTTTGGATCTACGTATGCATGTGAGCAGTCATTCTCACATCTTAAAAACATCAAGTCCAACCTACGATCATGTCTAACGGATGAAAGCCTCAACGCTTGCATGAAGCTTAACCTCACCAAGTACCAACCAGACTACAAAGCCATCAGCAAATCCATGCAGCACCAGAAGTCCCATTAATGGTGAGTATTATAACAACATTATTTAAAAGAATAAATTCAGAGGCTTATTATACTCACGTTTTGTTGAATTCAGTCATAAAATATATTATATGGCTCTCACTGAAATGGATTTCCAAATATTTTGCTTTCATGGCTCTCAGAGTCAAAAACGTTCCCGACCCCTGCCATAGAGGATCACTTCTTATGATAACATGGTAGTCTTCTTTGAAGTGTCGGCAAACATGTGGATGTTCCACCTGAAGCTTGGACATGCACTGCACATACACTTGGGCCAATTTTGTGTTGAGGTTATGCCCGGATGCTGCGAGGAAGGGGAGCATTTCTGAGACCAATTCAAGATGTAGTGCCAAATTTCCACGACGTTCTGCTCTGATAAACTTACAAAGAATGCCCACCTTATCCATGCACTGTACCAAAGTGCAACAGTCATTGACAATTCCAAGGATTGGATTTGGGTTTTAATGAGGTCATTGAATCTAGTTAGCACATCTGCATTGCATACCTCCTCTGTAGAAACAGACCTCTCCATCAGCCTCTTGTGGAAGACATGAACTTCATCCAGGCCAGGATTGCCCATTTGAGCTATTGCAGCCTCTTAATGCACTGCTGATGTTGTTGCCATGGTCACAATGAATCCACGGGTGTGTGATTCCACATAATTTGCTTCTTGAAGATGCTGAGGAAGAGGAACTTCAGGAACGTCTGATATATAATGAGGGCAATGAGTGCTGCATCGACGAGGAGATGAGCTCGCACTGCTCTGGCAATGGCCTTGCCCATCATAATGTGTATTACTGCATTTGGCACATACATGACTTCCAGCACTTCTTGAAGTCCGGATCCAGCCATGAGATGTCTTATGCATTCCCAAGAAAAACTCATCTCTGTATGAAAGCCTCCAAGGTGAAGGACTATTTTGCTTGTCACTTTCAACAGGCTCAGTCACGATGAACATGAGAGCCTTCCACCAAAGAGGTTGGTCAAAGGTGATGATGGGTGCAAAGAACATGAATATCCATTTACAGCTGACATTAATAAAGCATGCTTCAACTCATATACATAAATCCATTTAAATATGTTCAAAGAAAAATGTGTGAAACAAATGTGATAAAAAAATTTTTTTGAAAAACTAAATTTGAAAAATAAATATCAGTTCTTTCCCCGATTTGTACTTCTTCAAAGTTTTGATTTGTTGTCAAGGACACCTTGATGAATAAATGACAGATGAAACATTTTCTGTTGCAATTTTGGTTAGGTTATGTCATATTTTGCTTGTACTAAATGCACAAGGGAAATGGTTTCTCTGCACGAGGTATTACAAGGGGGTGCTAATGTATCCTATGGACATGCTGAAGACCTTTGGCACAGCAGGTTCTCAGTCAGCACTCGCACAAAGCAGCAGTACTACTACCGATGGCTATAAATGGTGTTTCTAATCAAGTGTGTGAAACTACATTGAAACATACAGCACAGAGACTGCCAACAAACACAAAGCAGAGATGCTCATTGACACAAGGGAAGAAGATCAAAAAGAAGCATCCGGACAAATAGCACTTGGATACGGGAGATGAAATGCAAAACGTTTTTTTCAAAAAGATTTAAGTTTATTTGCTGGATTAAAAAAAAAGAAAAAAAGTATTTCTGAGACAAGAAAAATGCCACTTGTTATCAGGAGCATGCGAGGTCATAAGATATTCAGATATCTTATGATGCAATAATTTAGTAAAGCAATGCAAAGGGCTACTCCAGCAATCTATACTAATAAATCTCAGGGTGTGTCTACACTAATAAATCTCATGATATCTAGTGGTCTGAAACTTTGCAGGCGTAATAAGGGAACTCCAAGGTGGTGCATGAATGAAAATTGGGTGTTTGGGTTAATTAAAACACCCCTTTTGAAGATAATTAACGGCCTTATTTAATTATATCTTTCATCGAGGTGCATCCTTCATCACCTTGCTCTCCCTCGCTGAGGTCTTAATTCACCATTTTCTTCGGCCTGCTTAACAATGCCCTAAGAATTGGAACAGGCCGAAATGGTTTATTAACGACAAAGCGCCAAAAATGTTTTTTTTTTTTTTAACTTTCCTCACGAATGCCATCGAATGCTTCATCTACATACCTATGAATCGCTGTGTACATCACTTTTGTAAGTGCTATTGTTTTCAAATTAGGAGCTTGGAGTGATTTCACTCATTATATGATGCAATTTTCCACGATTTACTCTTGTGGACTAATTAAAGCATATAATCGAAATATAATTTGAGTTGGGAGGATCGGATAATGTGGACTAAATAATTTTAAATCTGGAGTGAAATCTGAAATCTGAAAATCAGTTTTTTGCAGGTATGTACCATTACCATTCAGCTTTCTATCACTTGCCAAGCCAGGCATTCCATATCAACTATTTCATTGGAATGCTTGCATGAGTACTTAAGCCATGACAGAGCACCCTACACAACTACAGTCGATAGTGGTACAGTACGTGTCCCGATCAGGATTTACAATTGACAGTTGCCACAAGGTAGAGGTACGTAGACAGCATACACGAACATGGTACATATGGGTAGACTTGGATCTGGAAAGTGACTTTCCGTGGGTGTGTGGGCGTGCCTGCATGTTTGGTTATGGGCAACGTGGTGGCAAAGTTTAATCCCATATCTTATGATGATGATGATGATGATTGGTGGTGAAGGTTTTAACTTTTAACCTCAGCAGAGTATGAGCAATCACGTTTTCCTTTGTCCTCATGACCGTTTTTAAAACAACTAGTTATTTTATATGAATTGGGTGTGCTTTAGAAGCATTATGTGGTTTCTCTTTGCGAGTTTCAAAGCTAAATATATTTGATAACACCTGATTTCCGAGCCGTTTGCCATATGATCGTGTTTTCTAAATTACAGAGCTAAAGGTTTTCCACCCATCACATGATGATTGGCAGCTGTTTATAAAGATTAATGTTGAGTCACATCTTTCAAATGCCTCTAATGCAATGTTGTTTTTAAAATTTGTTTATTGAAACTCCCCCCAAACAAAGGTGAAAGCTACTCAAGGTTTTTGGGTTGTATCCAGTACATACTGTAGTCAGTAATCACACTGACTCCAATCAGCTGATTACAGAGAAATTGCTGATATCGGCCAAGCACTAATATATCGTGCGTGTGTGTGTGTGTGTGTGTGTGTGTGTGTGTGTGTGTGTGTGTGTGTGTGTGTGTGTGTGTGTGTGTGTGTGTGTGTGTGTGTGTGTGTGCGTTGTCCATAAAGCATAACATATTCTCTCTGCTAACTCCCCAAGCTCCAGCCCTCTCGCTCTCTCTTTGTCCCATCCTCGCTCCACCCCCTCCTAATACAGTGCAGCACCCTCCTGCCACACCTCTCTCCCCTGCCCCCTCTCCCTCTCTCTCTCTCCCTCCCCTGCCACCTATCTCTCTCTCTCTCTCTCTCTCTCTCTCTCTCTCTCTCTCTCTCTCTCTCTCTCTCTCTCTCTCTCTCTCTCTCTCTCTCTCTCTCTCTCTCTCTCTCTCTCTCTCTCTGCCCCTTCCCCATATCTCCCTTTCTCTGTCTCCAGACTGTGGTTATGTCCGGATGGTGGTTATCTACGTATGTGTCCAGACGGTGGTTATGTCCGGATGGTGGTTATCTACGTACGTGTCCAGACGGTGGTTATGTCTGGATGGTGCAATGGGTCTGGACAGTGGTTACGTCTGGACAGACCCTCCCCTCACACTGCCTTCCCTTCCCTTCCTCTCACACTTCCTTCCCCTTCCCTCTTCACTCCCCAACTCCTCCTCCACTACTCCTCCCCAACTCCTCCTCCTGCTCCCCCCTCCTTCCTCACTCCCCCAACCCTTTTTCCCTCCACACTCTTTTTCTCCACCACCCCCACCTTAATATTCCTATCAGCGATGGGTGGTATTTGCTAGTTTGTAATAAAAATGGAAAAACGCAGCCTCAAGCCAATGGTGCATGTCACATGATGTGACTATCCTTTGTATTGATCAATCAATTCCCACGTTCATGAGGCATGTACGAAATACCACCTGAGGCAGAGTTTACCTTTGAAATATATTCCAAGTTTGTCACATGCTTGGCAGGTCATTGATTATCATTCGGGATACAGATGGTGTCAATAAGATCGATAAAGGAAGCTTATAAAAATGTTTTTAAAATTTATTTTATTTTAAAGCTAAAACCACAATACATAAACAGTCCAGTCCTGTACACAAACAGTACAGGAAGTCAAACATGCAACAAATCAAATTTTGATCAACTTCGGATCACTATCGGTGATGCCATCCCGTTAAAGTTGAAATTGATAACACGAAGTGTTATCACATTTGCTGCTCACAGACTCTGCCCTTGTCATTTGTTTCTCAAGACTGCATGGGTTAAGGTGCTCTATGAACTCTCGAGTTCGACTTATTGCTTTGAATAAAGCATTTGACTTGTGTTACTCTGTGTGTGGTGTGGAGGGTAGAAGTGTGGAGGTGAGAGTTTGAACTTTGAATGTTGGGACTATGACTGGCAAAGGGTGAGAGTTGGCTGATATGATGGAGAGAAGAAAGGTGGACATACTGTGTGTACAAGAGATCAAGTGGATGGGGAGTAAGGCTCGGAGCATTGGAGGTGGTTTCAAACTGTTCGACCATGGTGGAGATGGGAGAAGAAATGGTGTCGGGGTAATCCTGAAGGAAGATTATGTCAAGAGGGTATTGGAGGTGAGGAAAGTGTCTGACCGAGTGATGAGTGTGAAGTTGGAAATTGAAGGGGTGATGATGAATGTCATCAGTGCATATGCCCCACATATGGGGTGTGAGATGGAATATAAAGAAGATTTATGGAGTGAGTTAGATGAAGTGGTGGAGAGTGTATCCAAGGAAGAAAGAGTGGTGATTGGAGCAGATTTCAATGGGCATGTTGGGGAAGGGAAGAGAGAGGATGAGGAGGTGAAGGGTAGGTACCTTGTCAATGAGAGGAATGTGGAAGGGCAGATGGTGGCAGATTTTGCAAAAAGAATGGAAATGGCAGTGGTAAATACGTATTTCAAGAAGAAAGAGGAACACAGGGTGACGTACAAGAGTGGAGGAAAGTGCACACAGGTGGACTATGTCTTAAGCAGGAGATGCAACCTGAAAGAGATTAGAGACTGTAAGGTGGTGGCAGGGGAGAGTGGAGCTTGACAGCATCGGATGGTGGTTTGTAGGTTGATTTTGGAGGTGATGTTGAGGAAGAGAATGAGGGCTGAACCAAGGACCAGATGGTGGAAGCTGAAGGAGGAAGACTGTTGCGTGAAATTCAGGGAGGAGGTGCGGCAGGTGTTGGATGGTGGTAAAGAGGTGTGGGATGATTGGGCAATGACTGCAGAAGTGGTGAGAGAGATAGCTAGGAAGGTACTTGGTGTGACATCTGGACAGAGGAAGGAAGAAAAGGAGACTTGGTGGTGGAACGAGGAAGTACAGGAAAGTATAAGGAAGAAGGGGTTGGCGAAAAAAGAAGTGGGATAGTCAGAGAGATGAAGAAAGTGGACAGGAGTACAAGGAGTGGCGGCGAAAGGCAAAGAGAGAGGTGGCAAAGGCTAAGGAAAAGGCATATGGCGAGCTGTATGAGAAGTTGGATACAAAAGAAGGGGAAAATGATTTATTCCGATTGGCAAGACAGAGGGACCGAGCTGGGAAGGATGTGCTGCAGGTTAGGGTGATAAAGGACGCAAATGGGAATGTGCTGACGAGCGAGAAGAGTGTGTTGAGAAGGTGGATGGAGTACTTTGAGGAGCTGATGAATGAAGAAAATGAGAGAGAGAGAAGGTTGGAAGAGGTGGGGACAGTGAATCAGGAAGTCTGGTGGATTAGTAAGGATGAAGTGAGGACTGCTATGAAGAGTATGAAGAGTGGAAAGGTGGTTGGCCCAGATGACATACCAGTGGAGGCATGGAAGTGTTTAGGAGAAATGGCAGTGGGGTTAACCAGATTGTTCAATAAATTCTTGGAAAGTGAGAGGATGCCGGAGGAGTGGAGATTAAGTGTACTGGTTCCGATTTTCAAGAATAAGGGTGATGTGCAGAGCTGTGGTAATTACAGAGGGATAAAGTTGTTAAGCCACACCATGAAGTTATGGGAAAGAGTAGTGGAAGCTAGGTTGAGAAGAGAGGTGATGATTTGTGAGTAACACTATGGGTTTATGCCAGGAAAGAGCACCACTGATGCGATGTTTGCTTTGAGAATGTTGATGGAGAAGTAGAGAGAAGGCCAGAAGGAGTTGCATTGTGTGTTTGTGGATTTAGAGAAAGCTTATGATGGGGTGCCAAGAGAGGAGTTGTGGCATTGTATGAGGAGGTCGAGAGTGGTGGAGAAGTATGTGAGGATCGTGCAGGATATGTATGAGGACAGTGTGACAGCGGTGAGGTGTGCGGTAGGAATGACGGACCGGTTTCAGGTAGAGGTGGGATTGCACCAAGGATCGACTCTGAGCCCTTTCCTGTTTGCAATGGTGATGGACAGGTTGATGGACGAGATCAGACAGGAGTCTCCATGGACTATGATGTTCGCGGATGACATCATGATCTGTAGTGAGAGTAGGGAGCAGGCTGAGGTGAGCCTCGAGAGGTGGAAGTACGCACTGGAGAGAAGGGGAATGATAGTCAGTAGGAGTAAGACAGAGTACATGTGCGTAAATGAGAGGGAGGGTGGTGGTATGGTGCAGTTGCAAGGAGTTGAGGTGGTGAAGGTGGATTGGTTTAAATACTTGGGATCAACTGTCCAAAGTAACGGAGAGTGTGGGAGAGAAGTGAAAAAGAGAGTGCAGGCAGGATGGAGTGGGTGGAGAAGAGTTGCAGGAGTGATTTGTGACAGAAGGGTATCTGCAAGAGTGAAAGGGAAAGTATATAAGACGGTAGTGAGACCAGCTATGTTGTATGGTTTGGAGGCGGTGGCACTGACAAAAAGACAGGAAGCGGAGCTGGAGGTGGCAGAGTTAAAGATGTTGCGATTCTCGTTGGGAGTGACGAGGATGGACAGGATTAGAAATGAGTATATTAGAGGGACAGCACAGGTAGGATGGTTTGGAGACAAAGTGAGAGAGGTGAGATTGAGATGGTTTGGAGGGAAGTTGCACAGGAGGGAAGCGGAGTATATTGGGAGAAGGATGCTGAGGATGGAGCCGCCAGGTAGGAGGAGAAGAGGAAGGCCAAAGAGGAGGTTTATGGATGAGGTGAAGGCGGACATGCAGGTGGTTGGAGTGACAATGGAAGATGTGGAAGACAGAGCGAAATGGAGACGGATAATCCGCTGTGGCGACCCCTAACGGGAGCAGCCAAAAGAAGAAGAGAGTCTGTGTGTGGTGTAATGGCAAAAGACTTGACATTGTCTTTAGAGCGCTTGTTTGTCTACATGCTGATGTGCAGCAATCCATTGGATCTCTCCATGCAGTTCGATTGATTGGCCATTCATTAAGTTGAACGGCCAAAGGAATGAATCTTTTAACTTAATGACATTCTGCAGGCTATAACAGACATAGCTGAAAGAGATAATGATGCAAATAACATTAAGTAAATGAATAAAACCCTGAGTTGGCCTGTTGGTGTTCCCATATAAACCCCTGGATCATCATGTGGGAAATCCAGGTTCAAATGCATATGTGTTTGCTCATTGTCTACATTCTTGTAATATATGTCATTGTACACTGATGCTTACTAGTGTTTTTGTCTTGCATGTGCTTTATGTACAATTACTCCATTTGCCTCAGATCAATGTCTAAAAAAAACAGACAAATCTTCTTTCATTGCACCGTTTTGTATGTATGTATATATATATATATATATATATATATATATATATATATATATATATATATATATATATATATATATATATATATATATATATATATATATATATATATATATATATATATATATATATATATATGTACATCTAGAGCACCAGTTCTGCCAAAGCAGTTTGTTTAGGTAGGGCTACAGAAAGGTTCACAGCAGGTATACTTGACTGAGCTAGCAATAACTCGCCAACTCTTTGCGAAGGACACCGTGGGATCTTTAACAGCGACCAACTAATGCTGGCAGATGGGACACTCAGTTTAACGTCCATCTGAGGGATGGCGACAAACACACACACACACACACACACACACACACACACACACACACACACACACACACACACACACACACACACACACACACACACACACACACACACACACACACACACACACACACACTGAACAATTGCTCTGCCTGTGAAACGCCAGGATGGCAGTTTGTAGCTGGGTGGGGATTCCAACCCAGGCGAGACAGCAGACAGCTGAGAGGGGAGTGTGCGTATCTCTCGGGTCCAGGCCATCCTGCCAGTACTAGAAGATGAATGATGGAAGGAGTATATAAAGTTGCATATGTGAAATCGTTGTTTTAACTGTAAGGGCTGTCCCCTTGTGAAATGAAATTTGTATCAAATCAAAAAAAGGAAAGAAAAAAAAAACATTTGACTTCAAATATCTCAAAACAAAAAACATTCATGCGGGAGATAACACTCTGACTCTGGTCCTGTGCAACATCGTTTATAACTTCGGTTTTGTGTTTTTTATGATTTATTTTTGATTTAAAAAGTAGTTTCAGTAACCAATGAAAATATTGGAAATGTACAATAAATAATTGTGCCGTGATAAAATGTTGTATGAAGAAATATAATACACTTTGAAAATCAAGCGTCCAAAGCGTTAAGCAACACAGATGATCGGCTCAAGACTCTTCATAAAAGATAGCGTTACTGTTTACGTAAACTTGTGCAAATGCACATGACTGTCAATGCACCTTTTGAGTGGCAGTCCATCATGCTGGCCTTGAGATCTCATTATCATTCTTCTCTTCTACCCTTCCCTTTGCCCCAGTGTGAATATGTTGGCCATGCAGGTCTACATGCACAGCTTTTGAGATCTCAAAACAGCTTTTCCTTTGTGCTTATTTGAGAATATCCTAATAATGCTTCATTGCTAACACCCTGCTCACACTTATATCCCCCGCTCTTTTTTTCTCCTCGTTATTTCCGACTCGTCATTGCTTAAGGTACAATGTTGTGTCCATGTCGGCAATTTTGGATATGGCAACATTGACTGAGTGAGACAAGAGGTTGATTTGGAGGGTAAGGAGCAAGCGGAGATGTAAAAGAATGGTAAAGCATTAATCTCAATACCGTATGATGACAATATGTTGTATTAATATAATGATGGTGAGTGTATGAGGGAAGGGGGGGTGGTTTGATTACTTTGGGTCAGACTGAAACCCACTCTGAGACAGTTCAAACCATGTCAGGAATTTGAAATTTGTTCATGGTGCTAGCGATAACTTGCCTTCATTAACGTCCACCAACTAATGCTGGCACATGGGATGCCCAGTTTAACGTCCGTCCGAGGGACAGCAGACACATTGATGAACCACCCTGCCTGTGAAACACTGGGATGACAGTTTGTACCTGGGCTGAAATTCAAACCCAAGCGAGGCAGCTTAGACGCGAGTGTGCGGACCTCGAGGTCATCCTACCTAGGCAGCAGCTTTGACGTGAGTGTATGTACCTCTTGGCCATCCGACACCCATATGTTTAGGAGTCTGATTTAAAAATAAAATAAAAACTCTCTCCATTGTTCAATTGAAATTAGTTTCATAACGCTTTCCACTAGAGCACGATGTACTCATTTACACTGTCTCAAAATGTTATCAGCTATCTTTGTATTGGCCATTGGAATAACATGCACCAAACTGAACAAATAAACAACTCTTTGGTTTAACGATTCTTAGCTTCTTGACGAATTGAAGAGCAGTTTATTAAACGTTCAGTGAAACAATTTTGGAAATTTTGTTTTTTACACACAATATACATAATGCTCGAAGAGTCCATTGCATCAGAAAAAAAAATCAGCAATAAAGACATCTTTTGGGGTCGGCCCTGTCGAAAGAGTGGATCTCCTTTAAATTTCCCTCCTGTCAAGGCTATCCTCACATCATCATCTCCAATCATTTCTGGCTTAGTGAACTGCAAATTCAATTTCCACCGTGCTAATTCCTCTCGAGAAGCATGATCTCAGAGGTTACTGCTCTTCACCCCTACATAGAAGCGACGGAGAGTTGAGCTCTGACCACAATCGACCACACGGGTCTAGGAATGAAAAAGGATGTAACAGACTAGACTGGACGTATTTGAAACAGCACGGTTTAACGCCGAGCAGTGAAAAACAATGCTCAGCTTATACTGGATAATGAAAGAGACAGACCATCATGAACATTGGTAAGATTACAGTCATTTCGGGTTGTCAAAGTGTGAACAAACTGTCTCATTCTGATTTAGTTTAAGGTGATTGTGACATCATAAAATGGATGAACATTATAGCATTGAAGATATGAGACAGGCAAATACCTCAGTTCAAACCATGTTTAAAATCTCTTGCATTTTGAGTCACTACCTCGCCAAAGGAGAGGGAATTGCAATTGGGTCCGTTTGTTACTTGGCAAAAAAAAAAAAAAATTTTTGACAAGTATGTTGATTGCATCCATTTGTTTGTTTGTTTGTGTGTTTTTCTGTTCGCTCGCCTCCAGCCTAAACCGCTCAACTGATCATTCTGAAATTTTCAGAGATTAATGTCACCAGCTCTGATGGTCGCGCATTGAAGTTTCGAAAAATTCGGTCGACCAACAAGGTCTACACAGGCCAATAGACCAATTTGAGCCAGATTTTCTGAAATCCTCAAATTTCATTAGATTGACGTGAAATTTGAAGAGCATTTGCATATCAGGTCACCAAATTCAACCACCTATTGATTTTGAGGTAAACATAGACCAAAAGGTCAACATAGACTAAAAGGTCAACATAGGCCAAATTTCTAAAATCCTTCATTCTAATCCATTTAGCTTGAAATTTTAAGAGCATTTTCACGTCAGGTCGTTGATTTCAACGACCAATTAATTTTAAGGTCAACAGGTCAACACAGGACTAATTTATAAAATTGATTGATAAGGCCAAAAACGAAATATATCACTATATCTCAAAAAGTTGTGTTCGAGTCATGACAAAACAAGGTGGATGAGTTGAATAGGTGACAAGAACAAGCGGAATGGATTTTGGTTCGGACCCCGCCCATCAGTGGGATACAAAACGTAAATTGTTCCACCTGGCAGAGGTATTCACTTTACCGAGTGCCATTCTACTTTGTGCTGTTTGCCAAGTTGTCACACTTGGCGAAATCTTCGATTTTGTCAAGTATGTTGGTCTGTTACATTTGTTGGTTTGTTTGTTTGTCCGGTCGTCTATAGCCCAAATGGTTGGACCAGTCGTTCTTAAATTTTTACACCTGATAGGCAATCCACCTGAGACGGTCCGCGTCCAAACCCCGTCTTAATCGGACTAAACGTCGCGAGGTGACGTCACACAACGCGAAAACACATTTTTGGACATAACTCAGTGACTGGAAGTCGTAGTGACTTCCTGTTGACGCCAAAACAAACTTCAATGGAATATCTAAATGTTTTAAAATGCATGTTAGTACAAATTATGCACAGTTTTCGTAAGCGTATGACGTCAAAGTTTTTAGCTATTGGCGTGATTAAAAAAAATTCTATTCGTTCTGCAGGTCAAAATTCTTAACCGATTTGGATGAAATTTTAACAGCTGATAGAAATCCACAGTGCAAAAAGATGTGTGACTTTTGGTGATGTTCAATATCAGGATCTGGATTCTGCATCACTTTCTATTATCGCCCATTATAAACCAATGGGGAATTTTGTGAATTACACATGGCTATTTCTCAAACAGTTTTGCACTTATTAAATTGAAACTTAAACTGTCTATTTATGCATGTAATATTAACATGTGTACAAAGTTTGATCGACATTGACCCAACGTCAAGGTCAGGGTCACCCAAAACATGAAAAATACACATATAAAATACATATTTTTGTTTTACAACATATTTCAAACCTGAGAACGGGATCGTAAAGCTGGTTGAAAAGCAATGTTCCTCGGTATTTTCAAATATTTTCTACGATCAGAATGAAGGCAACAAGCACCGATGATAAGTTGTTGAATGTCACATGGTGGCTTTAAATAAGTTATGAAAATTTTCAATCTGCTGCCGTTACCATGACAACGCGCGCCTGATAATTGTTATTTGTGACGTCGCGTCATTTTATTAATGTACGAACAAATAAACACCACACATTCCATGACATTACAGCAATGTCACATGGTGGCTTTAAATGAGTTGTGAAAATTTTCAATCAGCTGCCGTTACCATGACAACGCGCGCCTGATAATTGTTATTTGTGACGTCGCGTCATTTTATTAATGTACGAACAAATAAACACCACACATTCCATGACATTACAGCAATGTCACATGGTGGCTTTAAATGAGTTGTGAAAATTTTCAATCAGCTGCCGTTACCATGACAACGCGCACCTGATAATTGTTATTTGTGACGTCGCGTCATTTTATTAATGTACGAACAAATAAACACCACACATTCCATGACATTACAGCTTGGACCACCACACGGGAAGCTCAACTAATTTGCCAAGTGTCGTGCAAAGCACGATTTTTCATTTGTGTGTTTGTCTGTCTGCTCGCCTCCAGCCCAAACCGCTCAACTGATCATTCTGAAATTTTCAGAGATTAATGTCACCGGCTCTGTGATGGTCCCGCATTGAAGTTTCGAAAAATTTGGTCGACCAACAAGGTCTACACAGGCCAATAGACCAATTTGAGCCAGATTTTCTGAAATCCTCAAATTTCATTAGATTGACTTGAAATTTGAAAAGCATTTGCACATCAGGTCATCAAATTCAACCACCTATTGATTTTGAGGTAAACATAGGCTAAAAGGTCAACATAGACTAAAAGGTCAACATAGACTAAAAGGTCAACATAGACTAAAAGGTCAACATAGGCCAAATTTCTAAAATCCTTAATTCTAATCCATTTCGCTTGAAATTTTAAGAGCATTTTCATGTCAGGTCGCTGAATTCAAACACCTATTAATTTTGAAGTAAACATAGGCTAAGAGGTCAAAATAGGCCAAAAGGCCAATTTGGGCCAAATTTTCGAAAATCCTCAATTTTCATCTGATTGACTTGAAATTTTAAGAGCATTTTCATGTCAGGTTGCTGAATTCAACTACCAATTAATTTTAAGGACAAAAGGTCAACACAGGACTAATTTATAAAATTGATTGATAGGGCCAAAAACTAAATATATCACTATATCTCAAAAAGTTGTGGACGAGTCATGACAAAACAAGGTGGATGAGTTGAATAGGTGACAAGAACAAGCGGATTGGATTTTGGTTCGGACCCAGCCCATCAGTGGGATACAAAACGTAAATTGTTCCACCTGGTAGAGGTATTC
Organism: Eptatretus burgeri; assembly: GCF_056783735.1. NCBI lineage: Eukaryota > Metazoa > Chordata > Myxini > Myxiniformes > Myxinidae > Eptatretus > Eptatretus burgeri. Next base: position 70,386,287 of record NC_140967.1, read on the forward strand.
ACTTTCCCGAGTGCCATTCTACTTTGTGCTGTTTGCCAAGTTGTCACTCCATGAGTGATTTTTCATTTGTTTCTCTGTTTGTCTGTGTGTTTGTTTGTCCACACAGAACTTTCATGTTTTTCTCCACAAACGATTTTCAGATTGAGATTAAATTTTCACCATTGGTGCGACGACTCACGTGGAATGTTTCATTCATAATTATGATGTCATAGGTCACGTGGTGTGGCAGCCATGTTGGAAAACGGAAAAACGTTGGACCGCTATATCTCTGAAACTGCACCAAGGAAAAAATTGAAACTTGGGAAATAGCAAGTACTCCTCATGGGGAATGTGTGATTTTTTAAGGATGTAATAAGTGCCATCGTTATGACGTCATAATTGCATATGTAGAACGCTACATGCGATCAGTATGAAAAATTTTGAGTGTCATCTCAGGATAAAATGGTCCGCAAACTTTTTTTTTGATGACATCATCAGTCATGTGATTTCGCAGCCATATGGTTAAAACAAACGTTCAAACACCTTCTTCTCCAAAATGGCTGAACAGATTGAGGCAAAACTTCACATAAATGTTTCCCAAGGCATGCGTGCACAAGGTTGAAAAGGAATAATTGATGTCACATGGTTTGGCAGACATATTGGATTTAAGAAAAATATTAAAGGATGTTTTCTCTGGAACCACTTAATTATTTGAAGCGAAACTTCAAAATTGTGTTCTAGTAGTGATGAAGAATACCTGTTTTAAATCTCAACTTGATCGAACACTCTCTGCCCTTTCTCTTCTTTATCTACACCCTCTCCCATCTCCTACGGGTTTCTGCAGGGCTAACAGTCGACAGGCAACACCTTTATGATGAAACTCTCAAAATCACTGCTCACCTCCACTCATTTGTTCCTCTTTTAAACTTCCACATTCTCTTCATTCTCATTTTTTTTGCTCCAGGTCTTCAAGATAGTTGTTCACCACCATCTCAGATCATCTCCAATCCAAACCCATTATCTTTTATACCCCCATTAACCCATCCCAAGTCCACCTCTTACAAATTTCCAGTTTTCCCTTCTTGAGAGTTTGCTTCTATATCAATTTTGACCACCCCATGAATTTTCCCCGTTCCCCTCATTCTTCTCCCCTTATTTGTTCATGTCTCCATATATTTTGTCCCTCAACCGCACCGTCAGTGTGTTTCTCTCCCCCACCTCCTGCTGTTCCTTTTGTTCTGTTACGTCGTGATCCATTCTATGTTGTAGCAACTCCACGAGACTCGACTTGGTATACAAAATAAATAAATAAATAAATAAATAAAGCAGCCAAAATTGGTTATTAAACTTGAAATTCCACTTGACCTTAAACCTCCCAATATTTTATGCTCCATAATCGTTTGACTAAAATAAAATAGTGTAATAAAATAATATAGATATATGTGTTTGTAAGTTTACAGACACTGCTATATCAGATGTTTTCTAATGATGCAGTTCAGGATAAAACAGCACAAACAGAGCAAAGCCAGCACATGGTAATGTCAAACACAGGAAGCACAATCTAATACATCAAACTCAATTCGTGTTTGTTGCTTGTGAAATCGAAGATTTGCAAGTATGGTACATTGGTTGGTCTGGTCTGTGATTCAGTCTGTTTGTTTGTCTGTCTGTCTGTATGTATGTCAATCGCCTACAGGTCACAGTTTGAAACCTATTTTCACAAAACTTCAGCACCAGGTAGGGTTGGTCAGAAGCAAGAAGCATCGTGATTTTGAGGTCATTAGGTCAAAAGGTCAACATAGGCCAAACATCAACAACTTACATTTCTAAAATCCTCAGTTTTATCCAATTGACTCGAAATTTAAATAGGATTGTCATATCAGGTCACTGAATTCAACCACCAATTATTTTGGAGGTCAACATCGACAAAAAGGTCAACATAGGCCCAAGGTCAACAATAAGGTGGTATTTCTAAAATCCTCAATTTTCATCCGATTTAATTGAAATTTGAAGAAGATTTATATTTCAGGTCACCAAATTCAACCAGCCAATTAATTTTGAGGTCCATATATGCCAAAAGGCCAACATAGGTCTAATTTCTAAAATTGTCAATTTTCATCTCATTGACTTGAAATTTGAAGAGGAGTTGCATATTTGATCAATGAGTTCAACCACCCATTATGTATGAGGTCAATATCGGCCAAAAGGTCAACATAGGCCATAGGTCAACAATTTAGGTGAGATTTCTAAAATCCTCAATTTTCATCTGATTGACTTGAAATTTGAAGAGGATTTACATTTCATGTTACTGAATTCAACCAGGCAATTGTTTTTGAGGTCAACTTCGGCCCAAGGACAACAACTAAGGTGTTATTTCTAAAATCCTCACTCTTCATCCGATTGACTTGAAATTTGAAGAGTAATTTATTTCCAGTCACTGAATTCAACCAGTCAATTGTTTTTGAGGTCAACATAGGTGGAATTACTAAAATTGTCAATTGGAGTTGCATATTTGGTTACTCTATTCAACCACCAATTCATTTCAATATCAAATTTGTTTAATGGATTTGGCAAGTATCGTGCTATGCATGATGTCTTTCTTGTTTGTTTGTTTGTTTACAGTGGTTGGCAAAGGTATTCAACCCCTTCCAGTAATGCTACATTTAGATGAACTATCAGAGTACCCCCCCCCCCACCCTCCTTTACAGGTGATCTTGCTCCAAGCATGCAACACGTTCAAGTACAATGTTTGTGAAGTACAACATGTTTTTTCATTAAATCAATCAGCAAAGTGATGGGTACTTTTGAAAGTTATAAAAAAAATCTAAAAGGAGTGTTGAATAAGAGTGACCTACAAATTGTGTATGCAAAGGAGAAATGAGGGGAACTTTAAAAGTAAATGTTAAGATTAAAGGAAGTGGTTAGGATAGTCAGGAAGAAGGAATGCAGGGAAAGAAAACGCCAAAAGGGGGAGAAGGTAAAGGAGGAATGTCAAGAAAGGGTGTGAAGGGGGTAAGGGGAGGTGTGGGGGCATAATCCATTATTCAAGCAGTTTTGTATTCCTAATATGTAGATATATCTGTGATAATATTACGAGAAATTCCCCAATTCCTAAGGAACGCTGCAGGCCATTTTCCTCTTGAATCAAAATGGCACCATTGAAACGATTTGTGTCGAAAAGGCAAGGACACACTATATTTTTGCATCGATGCTGAAGCCACCACAAATTAGAACAATACTGTTGTAGTTAATGTTTTACAATGACGTAAAATATCTTAAGGGAAATGTATTCCACATGTGTAAACTCCTCTCTTGCCTGCTTGACTTGAGCTGCAGACAGAATGCCAGCACACGGTCGCACACTGTGCGGTGTCACTCGAGCTGGTTTCAACCCAAAGCCCTGGAATCAAACCTCGTTCTGAGTACACGAGGCAGCGATATGCCTTTCCATTTTAGTTTGGTATATAAGAGCAGATAAACACACACATCCCTCCTTCCAAATTGTTTAAATCATACTTGTCCTCCAAAGGACTATCCACACATTAAAACCAACCATAATGGTTCATTTACACTCTTTCAGATGTCCTCAAGACACACAAAGTATATTAAAAGCAATGTGAATTTGGTAAATGATATCACAAGTGAATGATAAATTTTAGAAATGGAAAATGAAAATGTTAAAAAAAGTAATTTCAAGGATTTCTGTAAACGGTTATTGTAGGCCATTTCAACCCTGAAGCAGTGTCTGAAGGCTAACAGACAGAATTCCTAAGACCATGCCAGACAAGCAGACGTGAACACCCCACCCATTTACCACACTGCAACCCATCAATAACATGATGTATTATATGCATGACAGTACAAGTGTAATATATTTCAAGTATATTTTTTCACTCAAAAAATATAGCCAGAGTAAATCAGGGACATTTTGGTGATAATGGCCAATAAATCATGAACCACATTCTGAATTTTTTTTCCTACTTGTGACCTATTCCTTGCATCTCCATCACACACACACACACACACACACACACACACACACACACACACACACACACACACACACACACACACACACACACACACACACACACACACACACACACACACACACACACACACACACACACACACACTTAATGTACCAATCGATATAGCTTGCAGACGTCATGCAAAATCGCTTTTGGAAATCCGATATCATTCGGTCAGATTAAAAAAAAAAATTACTATTTCAATTTCTAATTGTAGCCTCGATTGTGTATTTTTAGGGGCAATTCAATGTATTTGCCATATTCTTGATAATGGATTTTAAATTTCCACAAAAGAAAATGTTTTATTTAATATTTATCGACCAATTCATTGCATTGTGCATCGCAAAGCAAACAAAGCCGTCAATGCCAAAAGCTTGAATCAAAGCCGCCATATAATCCGGTATACCCCTGATCGAAGATTGAAAACTTGGTTAAAGCATTTGCATTAATGTTCGTTCAAAGGTTTAAATTAATTTTCCAGCAGTGACCATTTATACAGTGATAACACACCACTTTGTGACCCTGTGGTAAATTGATGGAGTGCAATGACGAGTCAGAAAAAATATAAAAAAAAAACATATGAGAGAGTTGGCCTGCTTGGTGCTTCCATCTGGGGGGGGGGGGATACATAGCTCATGAAGATAGACCCTGGGTTCAAATTCCAGACACTGCATTGATTTGTCCATTGTCTACCAATGTCTTTATAGTTCCTCTAAAAGTACACTGATGCTCATAGGTGCTGATAGGTATAGAACATCAGAGATCCAGGAATGACTCGCGTACTGCGGCAAAGTACAAGTATACATTTTCGAAAATCTCATAATTAATCACCAAATCTACAAAGGTGTGAAAACAAGGCAAGAAGTTTTTTTGCTCTCTTTTTTTATTTTATATAGGCTGAGTTAATATTTGTAGGCATCAAAAATTATGGCAATCTTACAACGATTGTTGTGTCCTTTACCTAGTTCATGTTTAACCATTCTCTGATATAAAAATACAAGAAAATTGCGGTCTTTTGATCACTATTAATATTCACTATGTGACTACATCACTACCTGTATATAACATAACTCAGGAAGAAAGAAGGAAAACTTTTTCAAAACATTTGTGGTCTGTCTATACACCACTCATACAATGTCTGCCATTACACGACTGCTAATTGTGGACCGATGATTTCCGCAAATTTTTTTAAAAAGAGGACACTGCCAAGGACATAGGTCTTTCAGTTCTATTTCACAGTAAATGAAACAGTAAATAGCAGTAGACGTAAATGTTACAATGATATTCCTTTTGTTCCTTTAACATATATTTGTCATATTTGTGCTTACAGTAATTATTTTTGACAGATATTGTGCGTACATACTATTGTGTTTTTGCCTGTTCTGTGCCACAGGAAGCAATAATCCTACACGTAAATACCCTTCTGATGTAAATGTATTTTTCTTGAATGTGATATGTCTGAACAAGCTCGTCCATAAGCATGGTGTTTTGTTTTTTTCCTTTTTAATACAAATCCAGGCTCATGAGCATCAATTAAACAACAGATGATGATGATGAAGAATTTCCATCGGAATAGAAGGGTCAAAGGGAACAAGCATACCTTTAAGTCATACAAACACAACCTGTAAGGAAAGGTGGGGTATGACAAATGACTGGTGGGAGTAAATAAAAAAAGATCAGAAATGGAAATGGGAGATAACATGACATCGATGGTGGCAAGCTGCAACCTTGAGGCAGTGGAGGGAGGAACATGATTGGACAGACACATTGCGCAAATTGAACAAGTGAGAAAGAGAGGGACAATGAAATTATGCTGAGGAAAAAACTTGTATTTTGAGAGGTTGACAAGTAGAGAGTTGCTGGATCCATGTGTTCGCCTTTCTATAGGTGGTGAGAGACAGATGGCTGAAATGGCAAAAAGTAGCAAGACCAGAGTAGAGATGGTGGAAGATTGAAAGAACATCAATTACTCCACATTGAGAAAGCAGTAGGCCCTGTGTGACAGTCTCTTGATGGGTGATATTGATCATTTTCAAACCCGTAGCTTTGATGAATTCCAGAAGTGAGACAAGGGATGCATGCGTGCAAGCTGCTAGTTGTTCCAGTTGCCAGCTTGAAGGTCTGTTCTGCTCACAAGAGGTCATGTGTGCTTGAGAGGTGCAACAATTAAAGGGACAGAACTTCTTTTCGAGGTTGATCACAGATGTTGATAGGTGGGTTTGCTTGATGGTCCTTATTGAGAGAAATTGTGAGGATGTTAGAACTTACCTGCATTAGAAGTCATCTTCAAGGTACTAAACTAGTTTTTGATTTTTTTTTCAATTAGTCTACCATTGGGGATGCAGCTGCTGCCATTCTGTCAATGGGTTTCTAAACTATTTCATGTCATGTTAAGTCATCGGCAAATTAGTAATGAGGAGTTTCAAAGAAACAGAATGGTAATTAAACTAAAATACACAATTTGGTGTCTGTCTGTCTGTTTGACCATGATACATTCGGTCAATACTTATCAAATCTCAACCAAACTTGACAGCAGGACTAACGGATACACGGTGAAGGTTGCAACGACTTAATTTCCCCCCTACCCAAGAGGGTTTTCTGCCTTTGGTGAAATCCGTGTTAAGATAGCTTGTCGTGCCGTTTTTCCAAGGCCGCTCCAAAAACAAGAGTAATACTAACAAGAACGATAAAAGCATAATATTAATGTTTTATAAAACAATATTAACACTAATAATATCCTCTCTCCAAAGAGGGTTTTCCTCCTTCAAGAACGTGTATAAATGCGTTTACATATATAAACAGCTTATCATGTTAATATGTATCAATAGCTTATCATTGCGTTTCGTGGGGCACCCCCACCAGAAGTAAAAAAAATCTTATAAACCCCAAACACATATGATTACCTTTTAAACAGTCACTACTGCTGTTAAATACTAAACTCAAAGGGAGGAAACCCGACGTTCTCGAGTCATTATATG
>NC_140967.1:70398274-70440774 GCF_056783735.1 Eptatretus burgeri
TATATATATATATATATATATATATATATATATATATATATATATATATATATATATACATATATATATATATATATATATATATATATATATATATATATATACATATATATACATATATATATATATATATATATATATATACATATATATATATATATATATATATATACATATATATATACATATATATATACATATATATATACATATATATATATATATATATATATATATATACATACATATATATACATACATATATATATATATATATATATATATATATATATATATATATATATATATATATATGTACATATATATATGTATATATATATATATATATATATATATATATATATATATATATATATATATATATTATATACTGTACATTCCAATCATGGCATGTAGAAAAGGGAGATGAAAGTGGTTTTAAAGTATTTCAAGGAAGGGGATAAATGATCCTCTAAAAACTAAAGCTCATAAAAAGTGTGCATGATATAACTTATTTCAATCTTCCCAGATGTGCTTTGCAATTGCACCCCACAATGCAGGTTTATTCTGCAGGATTAGATACACCCAGAATGTTTGTAGTCGTTTCACTGTCAAACTGAGGCTGTGAACTCCATTCTGCTGGCAGCAGTCAATAGCCCAGGGGACAGGTGGCTCTGATAGCTGACATGTCTTCCAGCCCAGGGCCCCATCACTTTACCCCCGATCCCATCATATCATTGCTCTTCGCTTCACATCAACGTAGTGGAAGTGAAAACCTGCCTTTTTGAGCTGACATGACACCCAGAGCATGTGCTTGCCTGGAACCTATGTGTGACACAATAATAGTGCGGGTGAAATCCACACTGTGTTTAGATTTTTCCCGAACTTCACATCACTTGTGAGGGACACATTTCATGAGTCATATTATACATGCCCTCAGTGCATAAAAAACAATTCAGCTTTCAGATCATCTTTGATGAATCACAATTAAAGAAAGCTACATGGCATGCAACAACAGGGTGACAAGTCTACTTTCTTTGGTTCAGGAGTCAGAGAATTATGGGAAGAAGTTGGTCTTTGTTGACCAATTCATTGATTATTCCCACTCCACTCTTCATGAATTTTTTTACCAGCAGCTCGTAGATCAAAAGATGACACTTACAAAATTGAATACTTCGTTAATAAAAACCACACTCACATCTCCTATCGCAGATCACACAATCTATTATGTGCAAAGGGGAGTGTGGTAGCATCCACATCAGAGTTTGACGTGTTTCTTGACAAAGTCTAGGCTCATGGGAGAGGAAGGTGAAAGAAAGTAAAAGGAAATGCACTGACAGTGGTGCAGGTGGATGGCAACACAGAGACACAACAAGGGTTGAATCCATCCATCCATTAGGACCATACTCTGTGCAGAGCGTTGGTGCCGCCGAAGCAGTCTCCTTGGCTATTGGAAACAATCCTGGACGGGTCGCCACTCCGACACAGTATACCAGCATGCTGGCACTCATTTTGCCGACCTCGGAAGGATGACAGGCAGAGTCAACCCCACCTGGTGTTAATTCAACAGCTGAGCGGGATTTGAACTCAGGACCCTAGGATCCCAAGCCCACTACCTTAACCATTAAGCCAACACCAGGCATAGGGTTGAATGAATACAGGACAAAGATTCAGGAAGGAAACATGGCAACCTGTAAGTAGATGAGTAGAGGGATGGGAGCTGGGTTAATGAAACACAATATTATGAGTAGAGATGAAAGATGACATAATGTGATAGTGCACTGTGACTTGAATTACTGTGGAGAAGGTGAAATTGAATGACTGAGGAAGGAGTTTCAATGAGTGGGAAAAGAAAGGATTGAGCAGTGAGCATGGATTTTGGGAGTTTCACAAGGATATATTTTCTGGAAGAAAGTGTGTGACCTGGAAGGAGTGGGAGTGATTGAGGTATAGAATAACAGAAGAAAAATAACTTCAGGAGAAGTGTTAGATGAGTGACCTGTCTGCCATGAGATAATAGCAGGCCCTGTGCTTCTGGTTCTTTGTGGTATTGAGAGTCTTGGATTCTACAGCATTCATCAGATACAGGTGTGGTGGGGGCATCACCTCATGGGGATGATCAGTAGTCCACTCAGGGATAGACAAAGGTCTTATTGGCTGTGAAAAGTTTTTGTTGAACAATGAAGGACTCGGCATGAGGATGCCCAGTCTGCAGCTGGCTTTGGAGGCCAGCTTTGATTACAAAACAATCTGTCCATGAGAGCTTGTTGCTCATCTTGAGCAGTGCCTTTCCTCTCTGCTTACCTGGAAAGGATCAGAAACTGGTCGAATAGTTGAAACATTTCTTTAAATTCAAGCAAATCACACATTATCATCATCTCTCCAGAAGGACCGTAACATGAACCCACTTATCTATTTCCACAATCAACCCCTGGAAGAGATTCAGTCTTTCAAACTTCTGCGGTGACATTACTAGCTTTTAATAGCTTTTATAACATGATCAGATAACTTTGTACGATGTTGTTTATCTTGAGAGCTTTCATTTTCTCATAGCTTTCCTGTTATATCTCTTAAAAAAAGGATGAAATGAATGAGATGTGGGAGTCGCGTCTCTTCTTGCTTTATAAGCATACCAGGCAGTATTTTAAAAAAAACTTCTCCAGATGTTTACAAACTCCATAAGTTCCTCTCTATTTTGTTATATCTGAAAACATGTATTTTTAGCTCCAGTTTTCGTGCCTCTACATTCGTTCTCACTTTGTATTTCTCCATGACACATTGAGCGGTGTGGAGGAGGTGTACTCATCAACGATTACATTTCTTCGTTTTTAATCACTTCTACAACATGAGATAATTTGCACGATGTTATTTATTTTAAGATATTTGAATTCCTTGGAGCTTTTCTGTTATATCTCCCATACAAAGGACAAAAAGGGTGAACGTTGTGAATTTTGTCACTTCATGCCTTATAACGGAAAACAAAATCTATATATATATATATATATATATATATATATATATATATATATATATATATATATATATATATATATATATATATATATATATAGTATCCAGACTTTAATATTTAATAGAAATTAAGTAAATACAGAGGGTGGTGTGATGTTAAGTTTGAACAACAGTGAGCACATAGTGTCAACATGTGCTGGAATGAGTGCATATCATCAGTCAGCTGGTACCCATGAGCCAGTCCACAATGACAAGGTGGTATAGTTTTATACATTAAACAAAGTGATTATTTGACCGTGAATGTGACATTACACTGATGTCATACATATAAGTATATATCTCACATACACATACACAGACAGACACACACACTATCATTTCAAGTGTTTGTGTGTGCGTTTGTAAGTCTTTCACAACTGAACCGTAGCACCTAGAGGCCCCAAATTTGGGGTGCAGGTACTGCAGAATCTGGGCAATGTTTTAAGCTACTACACATTGGCCTTCACTTCCATAAGACTGCTATAAAGTGTATATTGGGATACACCTACACACACAAACATGGGGTCTTCCGAGCAAGCATGCATGACATTGGCCATTCGCAAGTTTGCAGTGTTCATGTGAGAAATTTCAGAGGTTATCTTGAAGACTCAAAATCGGTGGACTGTCACCATGTTGGCGATGAGGTCCTTGGGTACGAGTCCTTGGATAAGTCAAAAAATTTTCACACCAGCGCCATGCAGAAATTTATTATATATTTATATATATATACCGGGCGTAGTGGCGTGCGCCTGTAATCCGGCTACTCGGAGGCTTGGGTTGGAGGATCGCTTGAGGATGGGAGCTCTGTATTGGGCCGCGCTATGAGAGGGTGTTGGGCAGCCCGGAATCATGGCGAAACCCAATCCTTATCCCTGTGTCGTAAGAGGCGACCAGGGTTGCGTCAGGAAGGGCATCCGGCGTAAAACCTATACCAAATCAGTATGCGGATCATAACGGATGATCCGCTGTGGCGACCCCTAACGGGAGCAGCCGAAAGACGAACAACAACAACATATATATATACATATATATATATATATATATATATATATATATATATATATACATGTATATACATATATATATATATACATACACACACACACACACACACACACACACACACACACACACACACACACACACACACACACACACACACACACACACACACACACACACACACACACACACACCACCGGTCTTAAGTTTTATAACACCCCCACTTTTCCAGTTTTTACTGAAATTTAAGCAGTTCAAGACCTGTGAATAACCTGAAATGGTACAAAGCTCAACGGTAAACTGCCAGAGGTTAAAAAAAAGTTTAGGTTCCCAAAAACTGAAAAATAATGTAAATTTCAGAGTTGTTAAAAAAGGCCCTTTTCAGGGAACAAGTAATGGGTTAGCAACTGCAGCTGTTCTGCAGCAATGGTAGTAAATTAAATCTTGAAAGTTGATGCAAACAATTCTTGCAGGTGTCCCAACTTTTGTTGATTAGTTACAAACCCTCTGTCTGTATAAAAGCAGTGTTGAAACAGACTGTGTTGCTACACCCTCTGAAGCATTTTTTGGACAATATTGCACTGCAGGAAGTAGTATATTGCTATCATAATGGTGAGAAAAAGACAATTAACAAAGGAAGACAGACAGACCATTATGACCGTTAAAAGTGTAGGTCTTTCGTTTAGAGAAATTGCAAAGAAGCCAAGGTGTCAGTGAGTACAGTTTCCTACACCATCAAACGACACTTGGAAACTGGAAGAAACTCTGACAGGAAGAGGCCGAGCAGACCCAAATACACAACATGATCAGAAGACAAGTTTCTGAGAGTCAACAGCTTGTGTGATAGGCAGCTCACAGGACAGCAGCTTCAAGCACAGCTTAACACTGGTCGAAGTAAGGAAGTCTCAGTTTCAACTGTGAAGAGAAGACTTCGAGCTGCAGGTTTGACAGATCGAAGGAAGTAAGAAAGCCATTGCTAAGATGGCAAAATAAGAAAAATAGGCTTGCCTCGGCCATGAAGCACCGCCAGTGGACCACTGAAAACTAGAAGAAGGTCTTATGGACCAGTCCAGATGAATCAAAATTTGAAATCTTCGGTTCATCACGCAGGGTTTTTGTACACCGTCGAATAGGTGACAGTATGGTTCCTCAGTGTGTGACACCAGCTGTCAACCATGGTGGAGGAAGCGTGATGATCGGGGGGCTCTTTTGCTGGATCCAGAGTCGGCGACTTAAACAGAGTGACTGGCACCCTGAACCAAAAGGGCAACCACAGCATTTTGCAGCACCATGCAATACCCTCTGGTCTACACCTAGTTGGTCAGGGGTTCATCCTCCAGCAAGATAACGACCCAAAACATACCTCCAGGCTATGTCAGAACTACCTTAGAAGGAAAGAACAAGACGGTAAGCTTCAAATCATGGAATGGCCAACACAGTCTCCAGACTTAAACCCCATCCAGCTGGTTTGGGATGAACTGGACAGAAGGGTGAAAGCAAAGCAACCGACAAGTGAAATACATTTGTCGGAACTTCTGCAACAGTGTTGGGAAGAACTTTCCGAACAATATTTGATTTCCATTGTGGAAAGAATTCCACAATTATGTTCGGCTGTTATATCTGCAAAAGTTGGCTACTTTGATGAGTCAAAAATTTTGATTAAATTTTGTTCAACAAAACGATTCCATGATTTATTTTTTTATCTGCAATTGTTTATTTGTTCGACATTTTAATTTCGGAGTACATTGAAACATTAAACTGCTTAAATTTCAGTAAAAACTGGAAAAATGGGGGTGTTCGAAAACTTTAGACCGGTAGTGTACATACATATGCATATGCATATAATATACATAATGACCAGCCTACGAAACACACACACACACACACACACACACACACACACACACACACACACACACACACACACACACACACACACACACACACACACACACACACACACACACACACACACACACACACACACACACACACACACCACAGTGATTTAATTGGCTTCTGAAGGAGCTTGTACAGAAATAACTCTTTGTTCAAGAATATTGGAAGACATTGATTGAGTTTTACACTTAATGCAATTAAATCAGTCGATGATGGAAAAATCATCATGGTACGTATTTGGGATTTGATCTTGTTTTTCAGAAATCGTGAGCTATCTGCTGTTTCAGAATCCTGAGCTCTGCTCAGGTGGCAATGTCACAAAGGCCAACCCAAGTCTATGTTTCCAATACTATAGGATTAGAATTGAAGAAAAATGTGAAATTTTAAAATATATGCATCATCACAGAAAATTTACTTGACTTAATAATAACTTCTGCAAATCTACATTTTATTTAAATCCAGGAATGTATGATAATAGCAGTGAAAATATTCATCCTATGGTCTGTATCTAGTGCTTCATTGGAATAAAAAGCCACACTCTTAAATATCCTTCCAGGGATGGACAATAGCTTTTGTTTCTTTCGGCATTAACAATACATGAATTGGAGCAATACTTGTGATGTAATTATTGTGTATGTAAAATGACAATGAGAAACCTCCACAGACCCATATTTAATGCTCCATCATCACCGTGTGTCCACTTAACACTGATACAAAAACACTTTGAAAAATTGCCATCAACTGCTGGAGGTCAAAGGCTCATCCATGAAACAAAAACTCAAATCTGTGCCACTACCTTGCAGAGGGCTCCGTTTTCTTTGAACCTACGGTGCCTTAGAAGGGGCTGAGGCATCCACGGGCCTGTGTCTGCTATAACTCATCTGTCACATGCCCAGAAATTAAACCGGGCCTGATTTATTGACTGACATTGGCAAATGTCAGGGCCAGCTTTACTCGGTTGCCTCATCAGCAGCCACTGCTCATTCTCATCCTGAGCAAACGACTCAAACGGGTGGCACAATGCCAAGATAGGATTTGGGCCGTAGGATTGACACCCGATGAAGGTGAGCTGGGAGAGTATGATTGTAAGGACCGAGGCAAAAGAGTGCAAAAGCAAAATGGCCACCACCTGCAGCAAGATACCAATGGTCTATATATTTTATTCCATTTAATTTATTGTTTGGTGAGATAGGGGGAATAAGGTCCCAATCATAAGATGGGTGTTGCATTCGTGAGACTGCATCAAAACATTGTAGAGTTCTAAACTGATTATACATAAGTCTATAAACCTTCCTGCCGACAATGACAACAGAATGCACATGGGAAATGCATATTTCCAATGATTAGGCATCATAAAAGTACAGGTAATAATGATTAGGAAACAGTGACAACAAAAGGTATTGTTCCAGACGAATTACACAACAGGGATAAAAACATTAGCCTCAAGAGACCAACCTCTCTGCTTTATCATGCCATTCAGGAATGCTTTTCTGCCTCAAGTCAATCGATAACTGAATAAAGAGGAATGATAATTGATAAGCAAACCCATGACGAGGCCCTTGGGTAATCAAGCCTCCAACCCTGACCTTGATTTTCCCGTAAGTCCTGACAATGTCGTAATTTGTTCCAAAATGCTGGTACAATAAGTTGTGCCACAAGAAAGCATCCCAATTTGTCTGTGCGAACTCAAAATGGTCGACAACGGGGATCAAACTAAAAAAAAATTAGATTCTTCAAAATAATATTTGTCGGTGTATCTGGAGGTGGAGGCCATTTTGTAAGGACAGTACAATTGTGAAAAGGACATTACACATTTGTGTAAGGACAAGGACAGTGTAAGGACAGTGCCTATTTTCCTTTCAGTGCATTTCACCATTCTTCCTGGAGATTTCCAAATGAATTTTCATGCTGATTGGGACACAATGAATTACTAGATTGAGCTATAAACCAGTGAGCAAATGCTGAACCATAAACCAACGAGCAAAGACTGGGGTCTGGATTTTAAAAAAGAAAAAGCTGAACATCAGTTTATTTTTCCTGTACTCCTTCTTTTGTCAGATTCTGGATATGTCGGGATGAAAAGAAAAGTAGGCACAAATTGGTAAGGCCTCAAATGAAAAAAGTCGAGTTCTAAGTCAGTAAAAAGGACAAGTGCAACACCTCACTATGCAAAATTTATGCTGTGCTGTATGGGGAAGGCCCTTTCCCAAACAAGTTTGGCAATCGTTTCCTCCGGGGTTGAGACAAGATGCCGGGAGGCTTGGAAACGGTCGTGTGAGTTCGAGTCACAGATGCAAGGTGCATGCAGGACACTTGAATGGGCAACAATGTGGGAAGAATGACGGGTGCATGCTGCGAGGTGTCAGCACAAGGAGTGTGCTCGCGTGTGCAATGTGCCTGGATTCGTTACAGGCCTCGATCCGTTCGTGTCTGTCACGGGCGATTTGCATTGGAATGGTTCGTTCCACTCAGTCCTTGGTGGCAACTCTGGATGGTGAGCTGTGACGGGTCATTTTGACCATGGCAAGGGCAGGCAGGGACAGTGGCTTGTAAATGGTGAGTGGGGCAGTATCCCTCAGGATGAGTTTCCAAGATTTTCCACCAAAAAATTTGTTTTTAGTAGGATATTCAAAATTACATTTGACGTCAAGTTAAATGAATTTCTATGGGGAATACAAGACACGATTAATCGCCAGATATGGAAGGAAAGACCGGAGCAGAGGAACGGGACTCGTAAATGTCGTAGGCTTGTCATCTCTGCTCGGTCAGAATTTAAAGATGCCACGCGACGTGTAAACACTAGCGAAAGACCGCCATGCATGATCCATTGTGTACGTATGAGCAGGCACTATTTAATGTCACACAGGAACACGGTAAGACGGGAGTGTTTACGTGCACCAGAGCCAATGATTACACAGTCTCATCAACCCTCAGGCTGCAGACTTCTGCCATCTGGCTGTACTCGCCTTTTGCAGAAACAATACGATAGAATGAAACTCAACCATGCTGCACACTACATTACAGTCCCTTTCAGGACAGACGACATCCTTACACACTTTGCTTTAGAAAGGGGTTGCATTGCCACCTACTGTCAATCTGACCGAGAGTTTGAAAGCATCAAAATAGTGAAAAAATTAAAAGGATTCACAAAAAATCTATTGACATGTTGAACGAAAATTAAAGTTATCTTTGTTATTATTATAATAAATCTGATATTGAGTATCATTTATTGGACAAATAATTATCCCTGGACATCAGATTTACTTATGTTTGTTAGAAATATTCTGTGAAAGGATGGACTATAAAATTTCCTGACTTATTTGCCTATTGTACAATAAAGAAGCACAAAGCAGTCGTGTTAAATTGCAACTGAGATCGATGGAGTACTGCTCTGGGCCAGCGTTTCTGCCTCACATCTTGCTCAGCTGGACGCCGTGGAAACCAAGGCCTTCAAGATCATTGGAACATCCCACAATGAAGCTGAGTCTATGGGCCTATCTCTTCACCATCGCAGACAGGTCGGTGGTCTCTGTCTTCTTCCACCTCCTTTCTGGTCTTGCACCCTTTGCTATTTCTGTGACACCTCCCCCCCCCCCCCCACCAACCAGGTTTCTGCAGGGTGCACATGGTCCACCAGGAACCCTCTTCTGGTGAAACTCCCAAAATCCAGAATCACTGCTCACCTCCACTCATTCATTCCTCTCTTTTCTCACCTATGGAATCAACTTCCACATTCTCTTCAATCTCATTCTTCCCTCCAAATCTTCAAGACAGCTGTTCACCACCATCTCAGATCATCCCCCATCCAAAACCATGATCTTTATACCCTCGTTAACCCGCCACCACCACCCCCAAGCCCACCTCCTTCCAAATTTCCAGTTTTGCCTTCCTGAGCATTTTCTTCTGTATCCATCCTGTCCACGCCACGCGTGTGCTTTCCTTCATCCCATTCCTCCCCACACCGATTATTTGTCCAAGTCTCCCTCTATTTTGTCCTCCAACCCTGCCGTTGGTGTGTCCCCTCCTCTCTCTACTGTTCCTTTTGAACTGTTGCTTCCTAATCAGTTCAGTTTTCTGGCTCTTCTATACAAAAAATAAAAAAATGATCCGTGTTGAGTCCATTCGGGAAAGCTAAGCTGGATGTCCAGTGTACTTGCATTTACTGGTGAACAACAAATATCCCATGGTACCTTTTGAAAAGAGTAGGCAACTGTGTTTCAGCATGCTGGGCATATTCTAAATTCCTGCTCTGCTCTACAGGGAACACTGCTTCAACAGCACTCCCACCCCTTCAGAAATGATGCAAACCTGCAGACAGGTGTGTATACACACGCAGAGAGATAAAGGCATTGCACCTCTTCGTACAAAAGATTCCATTGGTTAATTTAATGTCAACAAAAAATGCTGATCAAGTATTCAGCTTTAATATGTCCTGAGAATGCAATGTACTGTCTCCACGGCTACAAAACATCAAATGAGATGATAATCTATGGAAGAGCCACCCCACAGAATGAACACTATGATAAGGCAAGGTTTTAACAGACTTCTACCAAACAAAAATGTTCAATATGTTACCGATTGTGGCCTCATGGTTACTTGTGGATTGAACTCTTATTTTCACTTCCATTATAAGGAAGGTGCTCACAATCCAGTTAAATGAACAAATTGATGTTAATAGTACATGCCATGCCATGTTACAGGAAGTATGGCAATGCTACAGTCTGGATTCAAAACAAAATAGTAGTTTCATGGTTTCATGGTGATATATCAGCAAGCACTGAACTTTGGACCTAGCTTGTTTAGATTCTCAAGCTCCAGCAAACAGCAGGTCTGAGACGCAAGAAATGCAGAGGATACCACAAATCACAACAGATGCCACTTTGGATGCGGCGGTAGCCATCATAATGGAGTGGAAGTGGGGTGGGTGGCAGGGTATAGCTGTCACCGCTGTCCCCAAGGGGCCTCACAGCATCCAGTCATCGGCCTGCCTTGACAATACACCAACAGCGAATTACCGGTCGCATGTATGCCGAATAAATTGGATCGGTTGGCCATGCTGCATGCTTCCCCAGTGAGACCATTACCAAACAGTCACCTACATCTGCTGACCAGGTGGACCTCAGCAGCTTCGTCTATGTTACGTATCACTCATGTGATGATGCAATTGCTCCAAGTATATTACTATTACATATATATATATATATATATATATATATATATATATATATATATATATGTTTCAACAGCAGTTCATGGTATGATGCTGATTGTACCTCATAATGCATGCCAAATATTTTACATGTCGTGGTGTATGGTGTTGCAATATTTATGTATAACAACCAGATCTCTAACTCCGTGTGATCGCCTTCTTTGACGGATTGTATTTCCTGTGCGTGTGTGTCCATGGATGATAATATGCCAAATGGATCGTAGATCATGGATTACAGATTTGTGTCACTGTGAGGTTTCGTCGTGCAATCTAAGCCTTCTTCAATCTAAATTTTTCATGCACCTCTGGAATGAGTTTGGGATGATATGATCGTTACACATGTACACATAAGTGAAGGGTTCGTTTCGAGACATACGTATATAGACGATGTACACATCTGTTTTTCATCACATACATATCTAAAGGGTGAAACCATTCCATGAACACTACATCCTCACAACTGGATTCAGTTTTATCAGTCTTTTTTTTCTGAGAATTTCCCATCAAAATGATAAATCAATATCCTGTATTGTTCCAAAACTTTTAGGTACTATATTTGCAATATTGCAAAGGTCAGTATTAGAAGTATATTAAAGTCTCGATCAAGGCCTTCTTGTAAGCCCATCATTGTGTTAATCACACCATAATTAACAACATATCCAATTTAGTAAGCTGGCTTCAAAGTAAATTAAAGACCTAATCATAACACGTTCTACGAAGCACATTAATTGTCTACTCCCAGTGGTCCATTCTGTGTGATGCACATTTCAAACTCGGCCTTAGGAGTACTCACATTGTGGAAGGATTGTACCAGGAAGAGAAGTACATGCTATAATCGACAAGCTCTGGTGTAAAGAAAAGGTCCTTGTCTGTTGGTTGGTGCCAGAGAAAGGTCCTCAAGCATAAGAAAAATCAGCAACGACACAAGGTGACAGCTGACAGCTTGCTCTGTCTCTCCGCACACTGAGACAGCTGTCAGGAGCCGAGGCCAAATGCATGTGTCAACAGGTGCCACGTCAGTGCCGTCCGACACTTCATTAGGTCATCACCACCATGCGACAAGGCCTTCCGTAATGAGGTGGTGGACCTTTGGCTGTTCAGTAAGAAGCTGGACCTGCCGACAGAGACTACCGACTGGACATGGCTCTGGATATTAAATGCACTGATGAAACCGTTGTCATACTTTCACTTTTCTGGATCAATGCTTGTTGGTCAACAGCAAAAGTACATGCCAAAATCCAAATACTGTGCAATATATACTGTAAATTCACAACGTATGTTCTCTTCTGTTGAATATTACATTCAATACCAGAGAGACAATGGTTTGGAATTTACCAAATCCATACCATTGGAAAAGCTTCGGTTTAAGAGCAATCTCAAATCGATTCGAATCAGTCAAATACAGTCGAGTTCCAGTATAATGCATTCCAATACAATGGCCAGCCCATGGAATGTCTTTATTCTTTATGAGACTCCATTTTATATGTACTTTGGGGTTTCCGCAATTTAAAAATTGGAACGGCAAAATAGTCTCATAATAATACAAGGTAACGAATATGTCAAAATGATTCTGGATTTTTTTTTTCTCACCCAGATTCAAGGTGCAGCATCATTCATTCAATAAAACTAACATCATGCTACCACAGAGAAGAAGCATTAGGAAGATACACGTCACGATAAATGAATACAGAAATGATGAGCGGTTAATCCCGGAGATCAAACACGTTTTGTTGAAAAACGTCCGACATTGTCCAAAGGAATCGACAGCTTGCAGTCACCCCGGCTACAAAAACCGATATGTACTGTGAGACGGCACGTGCACAAGGATTTTATAAACCACAACAACAGGAAAGAAATGGCTACATCACTAAACCTCCACCATGTTGTGTCCTTGCACACAAGGGCCAGCAAAACAATTGTAGCTTGCCATTGTGTAGCTATCCCACAACTCTTCCTCGGAGAGCCATCCATTGCAAAGAAATGTAGTGAACCGACATGACTGCTCCCCTGGGAGTTCAAGCTAGTGTTTGCACAATGCTGGGGCTTCACACCATCACACCGCGACACTCTGCACTCAAAGTGGCATTGATGTTGAAAATGATGTTGGATAGTGGATGAAAGCTGGCTTATTGAAAGAAAGAAAAAAAAAACACACTTCCTGTTTCCAGCCCGAGGCTATGATGCTAATGAAGTATAACAACACTTCCATTTAAGTCTATCACTGGTGGTTTTGGTTTGAGTCAAATGGTAAAAGGCTTGTGCTCACCAACCAGCAAAATCCTTGGACAGGGAAGGTCAATCAACTTGACAAGCGGTTTCCCAATAGACTTACTTTGACAGTCTTACTGGATACTCTCTAGGGTACTGTTGAGATCGAGCCCAAAGAACAATCCTGAGGAGAAGGTAGCCACCGGTTGTGTAGTGGGCCTACAGAGGAGGCTGTCAAGCTGATGGGCCCCAGGCTTCGCCAGCCTGATGGACGGTCACGCTTTTGCACAGGTTTGATTTTTGCCTTGACGGGCTGTCGGACCATCACTGCAACTCAACAAACCCTCTAAGTATACCAGAACCCTCATCCTCATTCAGCCACTAAGCAAACCAGTATGATGAGCTGCTTTGACAAACTGCCAAATTCAGTATCGTGGTGATCCAGAGACGTGAATTGTAAGGTACCTGACATATATGAACCTTTCAAGGATTCCAGAGACAAAATAAATACCAGAGTGCAATAATCAAAATTCTGTTGAATTTCCAAGTCTACCTATTGTAGTAATGTTGTCAATTTCATGCTGATCTCATAGATATTTGCAAAACCAAAGTTGGATTTAACTAAAAGCAATCACATGATGGCATGATGTATTCAGCGATAATTATCCTGAAGCTACCAAACTTAAACAGCAGCAGAGTAACACAGTGGTTGTATGTTCTTGAAATGAAGCATCCTGAATGTGCATGGAATTGCTTTCACAAAGGAAAGTAATAAAACTAACATAAACATGTGTTTCCAATAGGAAACTCTCAAGTCCACAAGAATTTCTGTAATTGGGACAATAGCAAAGTATTAAATTTTCATCAAGCATACCCTTGAGTAAAAAATCTTGCGGCATCTCATAACCTGCTCACCAGAACATTGCCATCGAGACAAGGGAGTGGGTCACACTCACTGACGTGCCAAGGAAATGATAAATGGACGGTCAGGGTCAGGGAGGGGACAGTTTTGTCGAGAAAAAAAAAAGAAGCGAAGAACAGGGAGGAAAGGGTGGGGTGTATGGAAAAAAAAAAAAGATCCAAAGCAAGCTGAAACCGAAATACATTGAAGAGGGGGAGGGGTGGTTGAAAACTCATGCTTTTGGCATTTGTTGCAGTCAAACTGGCTCTCTTCACGGCTCCGTATTTCAGCAGAGGCAGACGTTTGGTCATGTCAAGCCCCTCGTTTCTGGTGTCCCGTCTGTACGGCTTGACACTGCGCAGTTCAGCTGTCCTGTCATTCCCCTTCAACTCTCACCCCTTCAAAGCATCCCCAGTTCCTGGCCCCTCAGTCCCCTTCCTCTCGAGCCCAATCACCTCCCACTTTCCTCCGTGTCTCCTGCTCCATCATTCCTCACCACACCGTCGGGCCAGGCGCTTGTTACCCACGGCGTTGGAGTTATTGACAGTCGGAAGCGAACACTTGTCATTCAAGCTATAACAAGGCACAAGGCAAAAAAGAAGCCTCACTCGCAGAGCGACACCAGTGATATTTTTAAAGGGTTTAATTGTTTTTCTTTCATAACGACAAAACAGTATGTGATATGTTAATTAATTAACAATGTTCCTTCATTCTACCTCAACAGTTGTTAATGTTACTTTCTGAGTCCTTCACAGAGGAATCTGATTCAGATGTTTGTGGAATTTTTTTTTTTTTTTTGCTGATTATCTTTGATTTCCCAAATAAATGTTTGCGTAAAAGATCTGGATATCTTACCTACACAGCTGCTACATGCAAACCAATTTGTATGTTGGTTTGTGCAATATTCATTCCGATGAAGATGTAAGGATGAATTCATTTTTGGATGCTTATAAAGCTGACCACATTTTGATGCAGTACTTAGGAATTTATTAATGTCAAGGTTGAAGTTGGAAGAGATTTTATTGCGGTCGACTTGCCAAATCAAAGAGAGAAATTCCAGAGATCTTACAAAATGACAAAACATGAGTTGGTGAGAATTATTTATTTGTTTGTTTGTTCACTTATCTGGTTTTGCTTCCCCTGGCATGGCAGACAGAGCATAACTATATCTGCTAAATATTGTGCTACAAAACCCATAACAATATGACCTTATATAAAACAATAACAATTTGAAGTACATTAGACAGGTTGCCACGACTAGTTTTTATATATAGCACAATAATACCACTCTCATCATAAAAATGATCTTCTTACAGGTACCACAGTGCATGCATCAATTACAATACATGACTGAACTATAACACAATGTGATAGCTGTCTGGCCCTTTCATGTGCCTGTCTGGCCCTTCCTAGAACTCAGGCAGTAAAGTACACTGTAGAGCAAGAAGCTGAAAGAAAAGCACACAAAACTTCCTATCTATTGCCCCAGATTTGTCATATTTCTTTGGGCAAATCCAATAAGGTTGCAGTGTACCATTATTGGGTGGTGTTTAAATGGGGGTGCTGATGCAGTGCAGACACAATAGGGCCAAATAGCCTCTTCCTGTGTTAAAATTCCTTGTATTTTTTTGTCACGTGAGACTATAAAAGCACAAGGAAAATGTGCAGCAAAGTCCAGTACGATAAGTGTAAAATGAAAAGGAGATTCCCTGACCAGAAAATATTATGGAGATTAAGATATTGGAGATGCTCATTGAAGTTCAAAGGAGAGCACCTTGCACAAGAGTGCATTGCCAGAAACCTCAGTGAGCCAATTCAGAACAAGTGTGCAGAAATTATTTAATATATGGTGGATATGTATGATGAAGTCTGACAGAATAGTGCAGAGGTAGTGCACCTTCCTTTGAGCCATCTAGTCTGGGTTTTATTATTGGCTCGACGACAAACCGTCAGATGGGTGGTTCACAGAGAGGGTGCTGAAACGGAAATCACTGGGCAGCTCATATATAAGTGTGCTACTTTTGCACCAGTGTTGCAGGTATCACAAGGCAGCTGTCCTTTGTTCAGACTGAGCTTAAGCTGAAGACCCTGTCTACAAGCATAAGCTGATGGACTTCCAAGATAACTTGGGTGTCTTTTTGAGGAAGAGAAGGTGAATCGCCAGCACAATGGCCAAATGTTATATTCCTGCTTTGGTTACCACTGGGACGGTAATGGCAAACCACCCAGTGTAATCCTTGCTGAAAGACTGCAGCAGCAGAACTGAATCTGTATTCTGGCAGACTCCCACTGCAAGAAGAAGCTGTGTGATAAATGGATGTACTCTTAAAGTAAAGCATTATCAAGGAAGCTTCTTTGAAGATTTTATAATGCAACTGAATAAAGCTTGATGAAGACTCGACAGCCATCCACTTATTACATGTACTGTCGGACCCCAAGATTCGCAGGTTCACTCTTTGCGGACCCCGCATATTGGTTGATAAAATGCGACCTGCTTCTACATTCACAGACCTGTTCTTTGCGTATTCACGTTTTTATTCGTGGTCTTTCACGGCCGTATTCGCAGTTTTTCTGACCTGCTTTTACATTCGTGGTTTTTCGCAGGTGTATTCATAGTTTTTTTTTTGTATTTCCCTGGTTTGTCACGAGCGTATTCAAGGTTTTTCTGACCGGATTCTTATTTAGCGGGTTATTGCGGGCATAGTCGTGGTTTTTTTCATGCTTGCGTGGCCATATTTGCAGTTTTTCTAACCTGCTTCTCCATTCACGGGTTTTCGTGGGTGTTTTAGTAGTTTTTCACATTTTCTCTGGTGTACATTCATGGTTTTTCTGACCTGCTTCTACATTTGCAGTTCTTTGTGGGCATATTCACGGATTTTCCATGGTTTTGTGTTTTTGTGGGTGTAATCAGGGTTTTTCTGACCTGCTTCTACATTCGTGGGTTTTTGATAGGCGTATTCGTGGGGATTTTTTCCACATTTTCTCAGGTGCACATCAATGGGTTTTTTGACCTGCTTCTGCATTCTTGGTTCTTAGTGGGCGTATTCGAATTTTTTTTTCGTGTGTTTGTGGTTTTTGCAGGTGTAATCAAGGTTTTTCTGACCTGCTTCTACATTCAAAGGTTTTAGTGGGCGTATTTGCGTTTTTGTGGGCGTAATCATGGTTTTTCTGACCTGCTTTGACATTTACGGGTTTTCCATGGGCATATTCGTGGGTTTTTCACATTTTCGCGTGTGTATATTCATGTTTTTTTGACCAGCTTCTACATTCGTGGTTCTTTGTGGGCGTATTCGCAGATTTTTTTTCGTGTTTTTGTATTTTTTGGGGGGCAAAATCGCGGTTTTTCTGACCTGCTTCGACATTCTCAGGTTTTCGATTGGTGTAATTGTGTTTTTTTCACCTTTTCTCAGGTGTATATTCATGGTTTTTTTGACCTGCTTCCACATTCATGGTTCTTCGTGGGCGTATTCACGTTTGTTTGTTTTTTTCGTGTTTTTGTGGTTTTGCGGGCGTAATCGCAGTTATTCTAACCTGCTTCTACATTCACAGGTTTTCTTTGGTGTATTCCTATATTTTTACATGTTATTGCGGGTGTATTTGCAGGGTGTTTTTTGACCTGCCTCTACATTCACAGTTTTTCGTGGGGGTATTAGTGGTTTTTAACGGGGGTATTTGTGGTGATTTTCTCATTATTGTGGGCGTATTCACAGTTTTTCTGACCTGCTTCTACATTTGTGGGTTTTCACGGGCGTATTCGCAGATTTTCACGATTTTGCAGGCATATTCACAGTTTATTTGACCTGCTTCGACATTTGTGGTTTTTCGCAGGTGTATTTGAAGCTTTTTTATGTTTTCCTCGTTTGTCACGAGCATATTCACGGTTTTTCAGACCGGATTCTACATTCATTAGCAAGTTATTACAGGCATATTTGTGGTATTTTTTCATGTTTTTGTGGGCGTATTTGCAATTTTTTCTGACCTGCTTCTACATTTGCAGGTTTTCGTGGGTATGTTTGCGGGTTTTTTCACATTTTCTCACATGTATATTCACGGTTTTTTGACCTGCTTCTACATTTGCAGTTCTTCATGGGCGTATTCAGGGTTTTTTCATGTTTTTGTATTTTTCGCAGGAGTAATCGTGGATTTTCTGACCTGCTTCTACATTTGTGGGTTTTCACGGACGTATTCAAGGTTTTTTTTCACATTTTCGCCGGTTTATTCGTGGGTTTTTTTGACCTGCTTCGACATTCGCAGGTTTATTTTTGCGTTTTTGTTGTTTTTCGTGGGCATATTCGTGGATTTTATGACCTGCTTGTGCATTTGCGTTTTTTCATGTGCATATTCGCAGTTTTTTTTTTTCATGGTTTTTCACAGGCATATTCACCGTTTTTCTGACCTGTTTCTACATTCGTGGGCGTATTCATGATTTTTCTGACCTACTTCTACATGCACGGTTTTTTGCAGGCATATTCGTGGTTTTTTGCGGGCATACTTGCGGTTTTCATGGAATTTTTGATTTTCTCTGGTGAATCATGAACCGCAGGGAACCTATCCCTCTTTTTCCCATTGAAACAATGCCTCGACAGTCGCAGATTTGAAATTCGCGGCATTTTTCAGGAACGTATCCCCCGTGAATATCGGGGTCTGATAGTATATGTGAGGGAGAGTGTGTGGGAGAGGGGTCTTGGGGGGTGGTGGGGCTGGCCAAATTAAAATTAAGAACAGTAAGAGAGGGAATGATGATCGGCGAATGAAAGAGAAGAAAAGGTGATCCTTGTCTTCATTCGTATGCAGCACAAGGCTGTGGGATTGTATCACTGGCTGAAGGCACAGCTGTGCCGCTGATGCAATGCCTTCTGCTCACTGTAGGAGGAATTTGTAATTTGTTCATGGTGCTGGCGATAGCTCACCTACTCTTCGCGAAGGACGTCTAGGCATCTTGAATGTTCACCAAGGAATGCCAGTAGACAGGACAACCATTTAACGTCTATCTGAGGTGCAGCACACATATTATGAATAACCCTGCCTGTAAAACAATGAGATGACAGTTTATAGCCGAGTCAAGATTCAAACCCAGCTAGACAGCTTCGAGGTGAGTGTGGGTACCTCCAGGCCATCCTTTCACCCAAAGAAAGATGATGAGAGGAGTAGGGAGAATCTGGAAAGATGTTTGAGAGGAGTAAAGGGATAAAAGGAAGGAGTATATATGGAGGAGGAAGGAGTATGTATGGAGAAAGGAAGGAGTAAATAAGTGTGGGCTTGGTGATAATTCCACCATATTTGTATACCTAACAAAGATTGTCCAAAATCAGAAAGACTATGTGCATAATCAAACATAGATCTCATGTGGTAGAAATGATTAAAGAAAATAATTAAGAATATGATAAATCAAATAGGCTCCTGTTAAGGCCTGGTCACACCTTGACGTTTTAGCCAACGTATGCCGATTTTTGAATTTTTTTTCTAAAACGCTGGCACACGTTGAATACGTTAAGGGTAAGTTTTGATAACATTGAGAGCACGCTGAAAAACACTGCCATACGTCGTTGTATGTTGGCTTTAAACGTTGTACTTTTTGGTTGTCCTCAAATTTTTTCATGCTTGAAATTTCACGACGTATGCCGGCGTATGACTCACACGTTCCGCTACGCTGGCCACAAGTTGTATGCACGGTCTGCGATCGTTGACAGACGTCAACACATGCTACTTGTAAGTTAATCATAAGTTGAGACACGCCGAGGTAATGTTTAGCGTACCCGAAACTTATTTCTAACCTATGATTAACGTGTTGTTGGCACGTTACGCGATCGTTGCCACACGTCGACAGACGTTACTTCTAAGTTACTCATAGGCTGAAAGACGTCGGTATAATGGATCGCCCTTGCGTCAGCGTCCACGGCCACGGCCAGGACACTTATTTGCAGCATTCTTCAAACTTTTCTTCAGCATGATGAGGATGTTCACACTTCGATGTCTAGCTTGGCTATGATTCCAATTGTCCATCGGCAGCGTCTATTTAAAATAGTCGAGTTTGAGCGTTTTAACACGTTCAGAAGAAACGCTTCAAATTTCCAAACCCCAGCGTCAAAAAACAAAGGCGAGTGACAGCAATTTAAATCGTTCATTGTAAATAATGAAAATAGTTGAGTGGTACCGTTTAAAAGTCGTTGAGTGTAAAAAAATCCAATTGTTGAGCGCAAGCGTCTACTTTCAATAGTGGAGATGCAGCCATTTAAATCGTTGAGTTTATCATTTAAATCGTTAAATCGTTAAACGCAAGGACGATCCATCATAACCCACACCCTCCCCCTCACACTCACCTACTACTGCCAACATGAACAAACTACTACTAATACTAATACTAATACTAATACTAATACTAATACTGATACTGATACTGTTACTGCTGACATGGACACCGACTCAAAAAGGACTCGAAAACATTGTTGGGTTCCCCTTTTATGAGCAGCATTTTTATATACCAATTCCCAAAACCGCTGGGAACACGTCTTTATATGGCAGTTGTAAGCTAGAAACACGTTAATTTTTTTTTTGTCGACCGGAAGACGTCATTGGAATACGTCTACATACGTCGATGTGTGTTGGGACTACGTAAAGAATTGGTTCAAAGCACGTCAAACATAAGTTAGAAATAAGTTTCGCGTAAAAAAGACATTACCGCGACGTGTTTCGACTTATGAGTAGCTTATAAGTAGCCTTTGTGGACGTGTGTAAGCGTCCACATATCGTGTGTAAAACTTATCCCCATCGCATGCGGAACGTGTGTCATACGCCGAGTACGTCGTAAAATTTTGAACATGTTTAAAATTTCTTGACGTTCTCTACTTACTACGACGTATGATAGCGTACTTTAGCGTTCTACTCAGGTATACCAAACTTACTCATACCGTATTTGACGTGCCCCAACGTTTTCGACACATTTTTCTTAGGTCGGCAAGATCGCCAAGGTGTGACTGCGATGTTGACACTTCCATTTCTACGGCAGTTATGATTCGAATCGTTGTGTGTCAGCCTTTTAATAGGCTACGTCACGACATCGTCGGCGATGCGTGCAACGCGCTATGCCTGAGTTAGACTATCGTTGGGCATCGGTTGTGTAGGCCGACAACAGGTTCAGCATTCGTTGGTATAAGTAATCTACAACACAACGAAACGTTCTGTGTCCGTTACCAATGCGTTATACATAAGACCAAGTCGCTATGAATACGTCCGAATCTTTAAAAAAAAAACATCAAAAGTTCAACGTAAGCCAGCGTTTTACATACATTTTAATACGTTGCCATCGCTGGCTAAAACGTCAAGGTGTGACCGGGCCTTTAACTCAACTGCTAATTACAAAGATTACCTCATCACAAATGCAGTGCGAATCTAAACGTATCGACTTCACTAATCTCAGCATTAACCAGCTTAACCCCAACCCTAATTTTAACTGTACCCAGAACTCAAAGCTGAATGGTAACTTTAGCAGTAGCAGGGCAAATCTCAGTGCAAATGCAGTGCTCACCTTACACTAACCTAACTAATCTGACTAAGAAGTTAACTCAAACCTTAACCCTTTCATATCGTCATTTCCTACTTATTCAGTGTCACCACAGTGGCCAATGCACTCACTCAGTATGATATCATTTATCAATGACAAGAAAAATAAATTATATACTTGAGTACAGTAGGAGATGGCAGGATGGCTGAGAGGTATGCACCCTCACCACTAAGCTGTCGAACCTGGGTTTGAATCTTGACCCAGCAACAAACTGTCAACATGGTGTCTCGCCGGCAGGAGGAGGCATCAATGTGTATACCATCCCTTGGATTGACGTTAAGCTGGTTATCCCATCAGCACATACCTCTGCCAGGCTGAACAGTTTAGGTTTTGTATCTCACTGATAAATAATGATAGGCTGGATCAAGATCTGAATCTTCACCAAAATCTAATCAATTAATCCTCTTCACCCAACCAAGCTGTCCACCTAGTTTCATCCAAATTTGGCCATAACCTTTTGAGATATCCAGCTCAAAAACAAACAAGATGGGTGAAAAGATAACCTCCGTCCACCTTCTGTGGCGGACGTAACCACCATTACATTAAAGAGAAATTGCTCAAAACCTCTCGTCTATTGAACCAGATTTACCTTATCACATTGAGCAGAAGCTATACAGCTGCCACCTGGAATAATAGGATGTGCAGAAAGTGTAGAAAGCAGGCTGTCCCAAATCTCGGTCAATATACAGGAAGTAGGTTCAGTACCTGGATCTTTCTGGAAATTCCCTGCAGAGATATCCATTCATTGTCACTCTTCATAACATATTTCCATCTTCGTATATAATTTGCAGATTCACAAATATTTTCTTTCATTTTATGTTCAATGTTGCATTCACAATTCCATTGCCGTCATTAATTCCCAGAAGGTCCGACAGTTGCCAAATGTACAGACTTGAACTACCATAAGCAAATGGATGCAGGTTTTCATTGTCTTGCAGCAAAATGATACAGTATACCAGTAGAAATGAATAAACAGAATGTTATGTAATAAAAGCAATAGCTCCAGAAAATAACAAAAAAACCGAGTCTCTTTGAAATGGTGGCATGTGAATTGGTGAGACAATTGGTGAGAATTGTCTGCTTGCGGCCTTGCTAAAACTGCTCGAAAAGAAATGGGAGGTGGGAAAGGTATTCAAATTGGTGAGAGTCAACTCTATTACCAATCAGGTGCATAGAACTGGTGTTATTGTGACATCACAAGCAAAAAACACTGCTCTCGTGGATTTAATGGAAATAGCTGAACACCGAAGAGTTGAGCACATGCAAGGGACACTGGTCACTCGATGTTTGAAGCGTGGCCATGAGAGGGGCCCACACTGTGTGTGACATTTGTGCGAAGGACAGAGGAGGCGGAGGGTCTGTCACGGCGATCAATCTGTCAAGGCTCGACCGCCACTCGGCCCAAACTTAATCACGCCAGGGTCGTGTCGGGGAGCGGGCAAACAGATTTAATTAGCATACTATTAGACATGGAAAATGAGCCCTGTCACACACATCTCCAGTACAATTATAATATGTTAATTGCGCATTTCATTACAGAACAAAGTGGCGCATTGGGCATGCCCCAAAACCCTGGCGTCAGCTACAAAGGAATTGCTCTACCACCTGCCCCTACACACCCACCCCTCCCACACTCCCTTCCCATACCCACACAGATCCAAAGGAATTGAAAACAATTCAAGTTTGTCCCTTTTACTAAAAAGGTGATTGCTCCACAACAACAGGGTTTCATTGTGCTCATACTTAAAAATCTGAAAGTCCTCAAGATTCATCAATTACTGGGGGCTATTAATGCAATAATATACTACCATCAACTCGGAAATATCATACTCTTGGTAGTTATGAAATAACATTATCATAATATTCTTATGTTCTCTCTACAATTGCATGTGCATCTGAACGTCAGGCTTGATATTAAAGCCACTGTCATTTGTGTTGCGATAGCAAATAGTGAATAAACTATACACCTGTGTTCTCTTTGGCTGATCTATCCCAAACGGAACATAATAAGTGACAGAAAATGTGGAATCAATCATATATCGTGTGAATCTTATCAATCAAAAAAAAAAAAAAAACCTTAAAAATAAAAATCTCTGATGATTTCTCATAAAATCTGATCCGTAATCTCAGGAACAAATTTTTGTTTGGAAGTGCCAAAAAAACAACTGGAATATATACGAACATCTGTTCAATCACAAGAGAAGCTTCAAGTGTTTTGGTTGGTAAAGCACTGATGCAAAAGTCAAAAAAAGATTTGCACAAACAACTGGCAAAGGAAGCACTGTGTTCGAGTCTCTTCCAGCAAGCGGTATCGTGACAAGGCACCTGCTATGGGTCAAGGCAGTTAAGCATGCAAAGCCGGATCGATGGTTCACATGTCCATAACAATATCACTGGCTCTGACAAAGATGTCATTCTAGAAGCCTAAATATCATATCATGCATCCAAGGTAATGTTTTGTGTAAGCTGGGCAATAAATAATGTGATGACATGGGTGATGTCGTGGGTGATGCCAGGGTTATGCTCACCATGAGCACGTTAAAAGACTCCAACTTCCATACCGCGAGCACGCTTGACATGGTGTACTGTTAAATATCAGACACCTGAGCAAACAGGTGAAAGAAAAACGCTGAAAAGACATAATCTCATATTCCAGAAAAATCATAATTCATGTTCCAAAATACCTTCCCACGACCCCACCCTCACCTCATCGCTCTCACCACTCTAAATCCCTATTTCTTCAGCATCAACACAACCACGATGAATCACCTGGCACGTATTTCCAGCAAAACCCATGCCACAGGCCTGATACAAAGGCCGTATTTTCATGACGATAAAGCTGTACAGAACTCCCAGCAAGATCAAAAGCAGACCCCGGTAAATGTTTTTGCAACGGCGTGGCGGGCAGCTGAGGTGGCAGGAGTTTGATGAAAACCCAAGCAGACTCTCCGGGGAGAGATTACCCTCGTCATTATTCTGTTGATTGCCTTTATTTCTTACTGCCGGACGTAGCATGCGCACGTTAATGAAAGACAAGCCATCCCATGAATATCAAGAAGAACTTGCCAACCTATGATAGGCTGGGCACAGATAATATGCTTTGGCAACCACTCGACAAGGACCAGGCAATGAGGAATTGCAGAGAACGGGTCACAGTGTTAAGGGAGAAGCATCACAGATTCACTCTCTTTCTCTGTCTCTCTCTGTTTCTCTCTGTCTTTCTCTTTCTCTCTATCTCTCTCCTTCCCTGCCTGATTGGATGACCTTGAGACGCAATTAAGGCTGTGGACCCATCGTTCAAAGACATTCTTGGCTAAAACAGTTGAAAGCTCCATAACGGACATTGCACAGTTATGATCTGGATAACTATTGAATCAAGCACTTGAGGAATTCCCTGTCTGTCTGTGTCTGTCTGTCTGTCTGTGTGTGTCTGTGTGTGTCTGTCTGTGTCTGTGTGTGTCTGTCTCTGTCTCTGTCTGTGTCTGTGTCTGTCTGTCTCTGTCTGTGTCTGTGTCTGTCTGTGTCTGTCTCTGTGTCTCTGTCTGTGTCTCTGTCTGTCTCTGTCTGTGTCTGTGTCTCCGTCTGTCTCCGTCTGTGTCTCCGTCTGTGCCTCCGTCTGTGCCTCTGTCTGTGCCTCTGTCTGTGCCTCTGTCTCTCCCTCTGTCTGTGCCTCTGTCTCATTCTCTCTCTCTCTCTCTCTCTGAATGCATAAAGGTATGTATATAACAGTCGGCATTGGAAATACTTGACAGCAACAAGGAGACATTAAATCATTTCAAAAGCATCTGAGACAGTGTATGTATTGTTTTTTTGTTTTGTTTTGTTGTTTACATGTTTTTTACATTCTGAGGATGCACTGCCTGACACTTGGATTTGTAACATCTACTCAACACTCAGTCTAACAACAAGCCAAAGTAAGTAAACCAATATTTTAAGGTTCAATCTTGGAGGTACAGTGCATTTCCACCTTTAGACTTCAAAAAATATAGGACTTACCAACAGGCCTGAATAACGTATAACACCAAATAATATGAAGGGTAATTTGAGCCAATGTTTCACTTGTATAATCGAAAACATATTACATCAACAGTGGCAACGGACGATACTCACAAATTAAGGAGAATGAGAGAGATCTGACTAATTCCTTCAATTTAATAACTGTCTGATACACCTGGATCATCAGCTGGGCACTATCCATCAAAGTTTTGAATTTTCATTCCGATAAGCTCTCCGAAACACAGGTCCACAACCTTAGTTGTGTCCAAGAGTCTTCCAATCAGGAAAGGAGAGAGAGACAGAGAGAGACAGAGACAGAGACAGAGACAGAGACAGAGACAGAGAGACAGAGAGACAGAGAGAGAGAGAGAGAGAGAGAGAGAGACAGAGAGAGACAGAGAGAGACAGAGAGAGACAGAGAGAGACAGAGAGAGACAGAGAGAGACAGAGAGAGACAGAGACAGAGAGAGAGAGAGAGAGAGAGACATAGAGAGACAGAGAGAGACATAGAGAGAGAGAGAGAGAGAGAGAGAGAGAGAGAGAGACATAGTGAGAGAGAGAGAGAGAGAGAGAGACATAGAGAGAGATAGAGACATAGAGAGACATAGAGAGACATAGAGAGACATAGAGAGACATAGAGAGACATAGAGAGACATAGAGAGACATAGAGAGACATAGAGAGACATAGACATAGACATAGACATAGACATAGACATAGACAGAGACAGAGACAGAGACAGAGACAGAGACAGAGACAGAGACAGAGACAGAGACAGAGACAGAGACAGAGACAGAGACAGAGAGAGAGAGAGAGAGAGAGAGAGAGAGAGAGAGAGAGAGAGAGAGAGAGAGAGAGAGAGAGAGAGAGAGAGAGAGAGAGAGAGAGAGACAGAAATGGATAGAAATCTAAATACAATTGTATTTATAGTCAAACCCAAAGGTATGTTTATTTTTAAAAAACGAAAAACATTATTGGAACTGGGAGTTCACAGAACACCTTACCCCATGTAGTGTTTAAGTATGTAATTTGATTTAAATAAAATAATGATTTTCAAGATCGTATAAAAAAATTCCGGAAGGTTAGCACCGTTGAAGGTGTCTTTATACACCACCTTGTTAGTCCCCTTCCGATAAGTTTTCATTCCGTCTGTGCATCCATCTGTCCATCTGTCCCATCTGTGGTTTTTATGACTTCTTTTTTTTCCATACACTTTAACATATTCACCAAAGTATATAATTTGATGTTTTATAAAATAAAGAGTTCAAAGGTCATAAGGAAAAAAAAATCCATAAGTCTAGCGCTCTTGATACAGTTTCTTATACGTCACCTTATTTAACATGTTACGTTCGTTCTTCAAGCCTGTTGTGTGTGTCCCTTGAAAACGACCTTAAAAACAGCGAGTTTCCTGTTTGGAATAATTTTCAATTTTGCTTGATTGCCAGGCAGGCAGAGTAAAAATATTGTCTCACTCCTCTCTGTTCGTACTCCAATGGGGACAAATTCAGAGACAAAGTACTGTTAAACGGCAAGTTTGTTTTCAGATTCACATTCTGGTTCGTATTCAAAATATAACATTCACTTGAAATGAAGATGTTCCTCGATCATAAACTGACCTTTGTGGAGGGACAGAAAGATAAAGTGAACGAACTGCTCAACCCTGCTTTTCGCTTCGTGTGCGCGGGGTAACAAGTGATGCAACATGACTGTTTGCCGAACATTTCTCATCGACAAGCTCAGAGGAGGGATGGGAAAAGTAAACGTTTTGTTCAATAATCAAAACACTAGCCTATGGATTCGAGAAAAAGTAATTAAAAGCAGAAAAATGCAAATTGATTGACTATTTGACATCATCATTATGTCAGAGTGAACCCTTGAGTGTGAATCAATGATGTAGAATGGTGAATTCAGTATTAAGTGTCAAGAATATCACTCAAAACAATTAAATCTATTTTAAAAACTTCATTAAACAATAAAGAGACTGAACCAAACCCATTAAACTAGTTGAGAAAAACAAAAACTCATAAAATCAATAACGATTCAAAGATGTAACAAATTTAAATATTGCCCCTGCCCAAAACGGTTTTTGGTCTCTCACTGAAGACTTTCATCATGGCTCGAAACCAGGAAGCCAATCCAGAAAAATAGCAACATGGTTGTAATTTATATCTCGCTAACTTTTCCAGAAAGTTGCATCATTGAAGATCAGGGTTGGATTCAAATTCTATTGGGTATTAGGAAAGGAAGCAAAATGGGCACACAGCTGTACTTCCCAAACATGTGTAAAGGAATGGAATTACTGTAAAATATGACATGGTAGATTTGAAACAAATGGGTTATTTCTGTGCTTAATTTCAGTTCTCTGAATTCTCCTCACCAAAAGAAATCTCCCCTCTTTCCTTCCTTCCTTCCTTCCAAAGGCACCAACACCCTGTGGCGAATCACTGTCCTTAGATTAACCACGTCCAGGTCACTGCCAGGTGAGGGCAGACAGTAAGTGATTGGTTCCTTTGTCATGTAACCCCAACGACCTTTTCTCTTGCCACTGCCTTGTTGCTCTCCCTGCCGCTTCCACCATCCATTCACCCACCCCAGTCTCGCATCTCCCATAGGCCTCGGTTTCCTCACTGGCCCACTCCGCTGCCCCTTCCTCATGGCCTTCACAGCTGCAGAAGAAATTAACAGTCGGCCATTGTGTGTGCACTCAGATGGAGGAGACAAGATGGAGGGGCTCACACAGGGAGAGAGAGAGAGAGGTCATCGAGGGGGGATAAAAACTGTCAAGTCTCTTGCAAAGCCCTGCCGGATGCCATAATTGGCCCTTACATCTGCTCTGAACTCTTGCTCACCTGTGCCTCGTTTTGAGCCACTTTGCCTGCCTCTTAGGACAAGGAAAAGCTAGCAGTTACATATTTACTTGCAGCACTTTAGCTGTTTTATTGCATGATATATTGTTGCACACTCATCAATATGATGGTGAACTGCCCATCATTTCTCTTGTGCCACTCGTAATGGTCACGAACTGGTCAGTTTGGTGTGCTGTCTACTTACAAACTGACCCCAGGTAATGATCCTTTTATCTTTTTCCCACAGCAACGCTGAACTAATTTAATCCTTCCAAAGGAAAAATTCAACCACTTCTCATCTTTAGAGATAGACAGGTGCTCGACCTTGTACAGACTGGAGCCAAACATTTCCCAATTGACCTCTGCCAGCTTCCTACATCGTCCTAGAATATTCTGTACCGCGGTGGCTACTCCATCAATAACCAAATAAAACCTGGCTTCCATAGCAGAAATAACTTCATACCACAAATCACTGCATTCCTAAGTCAATCAACAATGATCGACCGTCATTAGGGTAAGAGCTCAACAAATGAATGAAAAGAAGAATTTTTCACGGCATGGCGCTCACGCTCAAGCTTAGCCAGACGTATCCAAAGGATAGGTGGGGGCTGGCAGCTGAATGAAGCTGCTAAGTCAATTCTTCAAAAACACTTGATTAAGGCGGCTTTGGGGTGTAAGGTGAGACGGCCAGGAAATAATCCCTTTCGCACTGTGTATCAGCAGCAGGCCGGGGAGTGCAGTTTTCCACGGCCTCATGGTTCCTAGTGCATCCAACGTGTCTTCACGCCAGCTAGGATTCACATGGAAAGTGTTGCCAACTTGGGGAGCTTTGGCATAAATGTCTCGGGTGACGGGGAACAAAAGCAAATGAGACTTCAAGAACCGAGTTGCTGAGAGTTAGGAAGTAATTCTACAAATATTTGATAGGTTTGCCAATTAACAGGTAAATAGTTATCATATATGCACCATAATTACATCACTTCTAATTAGTGCTTACTGACCTGGTCTCGAGCTATATGCCATTTGGTATTACTTCATGTTTATATGCTGTGGCCAATCAAGAGAATGGGAGAACACTCCAAAGGCCTGGATACTTTAGTAATATGCCAATTAAAATTCCATTTTTCTCTTGCTTTTCTGCAATTAATTGTATTACTCTTGTTTTTCACGAAATAAACAACCATTGGACTGACCTGTTCGGCATTCTCACCTGGACACTTGGCATGTAATGTTTGTATCTCGGGTTCGAAAGCTATATACTGTGTTGATTTTGTTTTTACTTGCATTGATTCTTCGGCTCATTATAGAGCCTCGACATACAGTATAGTATCACACGTAGGACAAAGACATAAGGAGACATGAGTGTACCTTTATGTGAATTTCAAGAACATTTGTTGACAACAGACAAATATGAGCTACATATACTCGAAGTATGTGTGATTTGAACCTGGGTTCTAAGAATCATGGGCCAAAAGTTCAGATGGCAATACTAAACAGGTCAAACCATTTAGTATGTATAGAATGTTGTAATTACCAGCAGTGTAATTAATGTAAAGGTACACTAGTGTCCTATAATATCCTCCTGTAGCATCACACTTCATATGTACAAGCTCTTCCATCAGCTTGAGACATTTAAGGACAAAAACCAAATACTCATGCTCTGTCTTAGTCTGTAAATGGCTTATAAGATTTTCTTTTTTAAATGACTCTCAACATATTCATTCTCATTTTGATTGGACTGTGGTTTAAAATGCTGTCTTTCAAAACAAAAAACGATCAGATGTTGCACAATCGTCCTAGAAGTTTGTTGTTTCTTCTCTCAAGCCAGGCAAACTTTACTGTGGTTGATGAAATTAAGTTGACCACAAGATAGGAAAATGATTTGTACCTACAGCTTTGCTCTAGAATAGCATTTATGGATTTAACTGCAGTGACAATGTAGAAATTTTACTGACTGCTACTGCTGCTGCATTTCCGACTTCATTACTCCAAAAAATCTCATTTTTGGCCATAAATCCCCCCCCATTTTGCCATGAAAACCACTCATGCTATGCAATCTGTGGAAGTGTAGCAAGAATGGACATCATCAAACAAGAGTTAAGGTGACCTACTATCTCCTTCCCATGATTACGACTATAAATGGTTCACGATGTGCCGCTGAACCTTGAAAGCTGACTCAAATTCCATTAAAAAGAGCACACAAATGAGGAGAGAACACATTTTCACAATGCAAGACTACTGTTAGACGCAATAGAAGAGGCAGAAGAAATCACACTGACTCAGATGGCTCGCTGCTTGCTCTCCGCCCTGCTCCACCCCCATCCTCTTCGGGAAAGCATTTGGGCTTTCGTGTACCACGTTTGAAATTTTGGACGTTTAAACCATTCACCAAAACCAGCTCAGCGTTGTCAGACTGCTGCCGAAAGGGCCTTCACTGAAGCTTTGAGGACAGGATGCAGCAAGAGACCACCCATGGAGGCATCTGCTGCCAGCCATCTTTCCTCCCACTCTATCCCTGCCCGTAATATTTTTCTTTATCCCTTGCTTTTTTACATTTCTGAAGAGAAATATTCAACATTGGCTGTTGAGGGAATCTGCAAGCCAGCTTTGCTGTCAACTTAATATATCAAAATAATTGATAAACCAAGCAATTGATTGATTTATTATGAGTGGGTGGTGGTAAGAGGAAAGTGGAGGGGGTAAGGGGAAGAAGGTTCTAATTCAACACAAGCCAATTCCAAAATGGCATAACTGTGAAAATACATATTCACTGTATGGTGAAAATGAAAAGCAGCTGTTAGTTCAGGCCAAGGTGGCTTTCATCACACGATAGGGTCTTACATATCCAGAATGATAATGGATTGGTGGAGCTTAAATGGTTGACCACTATTGTAATTTAGATTTACTGCTTTCATCCTTAAGAAATGAAAATAATTTAACAAAGTAGGATGATATCTGTGATATTCAACAAACTGTGCAATAATTTGTCTTGCCTCATGGTAGCTCAGTTGGTAGTGAGTTTGGCTATGGACTGTCTGGTCCTGGTTTTAACCTCGGATGAGGTCAAATTTACAAGACAAATTGGGGTGCTGTAACAACATGGGGAGCTGGATTGTAGAGGAGATTAAGAGACATCAATGTAATTTTACATGAATTAGTGGATAAGTTTCTAGTTGTGGTGCGCTGATGATTTGGCCGAAGCTGAGTGAAGTGAGGTCAAGGCCTTTTATTCCTGACACGTGAAACACCAACCCATGCCTGTAGAAAAAGGATTTTTTTTGGAACACCAGCTGCACTTTCCATTCAATCATTATGTCAATGAAAAAAAATTATCCTTGGGTATGCACTCCTACATTGAAAGTTTTGTGTCGATCGCTCAAGTGATACCAGAGAAAACAAATTAAAAGAGAAATCCCAAGATGGTCCAACACGTGGAACATGTCTTTCAACCCTGACAAATCTCACACTATCGCCATGTCTCTCCGAAAGGACCGTTTGGAACCCCCCCCCCATCTACCTTCTCATCAATTCGCTTGAAGAAGACCTCTCATTCAAGCTTCTGGGTCTCACTATCTGCCATGATCTTTCCTGGGAAAGCCACATTTCCAAGCTTTCTTCCAAAGTCAGTCGCCGACTGGATATCCTCCATCGTGCAAAGTCCTTCCTTGGTACACCTGAGCTCCTGATCACACACAAAGCTTTCGTCCACAGCCCGATGGAGTACTGCTCTCCCCTCTGGGGTGGTGCTCCCGCCTCTCACCTTTCTCGGCTTCACTCTGTGGAAACCGAGGCATTTAGGATCATTGGTATCTCCTACAATGAGGCTGAGTCTTTGGGTCTCTCACTCTCTCACTACAGGCAGGTCGGCGGTCTTTCTATCCTCAACCATCTCCTCTCTGGCCTCGCCCCCCCCTCCACACTTTCTGAGATATGTCCCCACTATATTTCCGCAGGAGGCTCAAGGTCCGCCAGCAACCCCATTCTGGTAAAACTACCAAAATCAAGAATCACTGCTCACCTTCATGCTTTCATTCCTCTTTTCTCCCACCTTTGGAACAAACTGCTACACTCTCTCTTCCCTCCGGGTCTTCAAAACAGCTGTTCACCACCATCTCTTACCTTACCCCATCCAAAACCACAATCTTTTCTACCCCCACGAATCCACCCCAAACCCACCTCCTTCAAATTCCCTGCTTTCCTTCCTGAAATTCCCTGTCGTGTAAGGATCTGAAAGTCCCTGTAGTGTCCATCTTTGTTGACCTTGTGTGCCCCACCCCATCCCTCTCCTTTCCACAGATCTCACATCTCTGTTCCCCACTGTTTTTTCCCTTCCCTCTCCTGCCCCTCTTGTTTCCTGCTACCCTTCTTGTGCGTTTCTGGATGTTAGCTCTCATATGAGCCTCGACAGGGTATACAAAAAAAGTGAGGACCTCAGCCTGCGTTCCACAACAAGGTCAAGGATGGTTGTGGATGCCGACTACAAGTCCAATTTTTGAAACAGGATCTAAGGCTCATCGTGGAGCTGACAGTGACACTGACACACATGCACACACAAGTTAGATGAGACAAACAGCCACTGAGCTTGGGGGAAGTGCCGTCACTTCCTGTGACACTCTGGGTACCAGCAAAGCCACAATAAATATGTCGCCTTTCTCACAGCACTCAGTGGTGCATTTCCTCAGGATGAAATTCATTATTTGGTATTCGGCACGAAGACGAGTCAAGCTCTTTCACCCCCTTGTACCTGTTAGTTTTTACATTGTTTAATATTGATACATTGATTGCTGTCCTGAAGTCTCCAATACGTTTTCTTTACTTGCTATTTGTAACTTTTTGAGTTTTTCCAATAAGCCTCAGATGCTGGACTCATGTCTATCCCTGTCTTCCAACTCCATCTCTCTGCTCTCTTTTCTCACATTAAAAGAAATAATTCATGAAACCTTGCAGACATCATTTTAGTTAACCAGCCCAGGCAACACTGCTGATTGATGACCTGAACATCCTAAACTGATCAAGATGGTACTGGCTCTGTCAGGTGGGCAGTGGTTCAGAAGCAAGTTTAGCCTCGGTAGGTTGAATGTGCAATCAATGGGTGGGGTGGGGGTGGGAAGATGAATCGAGATGGTGGAGATGATGCAGAGAAGAAGGTTGGAAGTGTTTTGTGTGCAGGAGACAAGATGGAAAGGAGACAGGGCGAGGAGGTTGGTAGGAGGCTACAAGCTGTTGCATGGGGATGGAAGGAGTAATGGAGTTGGAATAATCACATCGGAAGAGATCAACAAGCAGTGATCAGAGTGCAAAGATGGGCAGGACGGATAGTCATGGCATGGGTGGTGATACAGAGGCAAATGGTGTGTGTTATGTCGGAATATGGGCCTCAAACGGGAAGGACTGAGGAGGAGAAGCAAGGATTCAAGGATGCACTGGAGAGGATAGTGGGAATGGCTGAGCTGGAGCTGATGCTGTGCATTGCGAGGAACTTTATCACATGTGGGAGTAGCAGAGTGAAGAGGAATGTTTTGGTAAAATTGGTTGGGGAATGAGGAACAGAGAGGGTTAAGAGCTGGTGGAGCTGGTGGTAAGGAATGGGATGGCATAGCTGGTTCATTCTTTCAAAAGTGGGAAAGACCCAAGATTACCTATAGGAGTGGACATCATAGAACAGAACTGGATTTAATGGTGGTAAGGAAGCAACAGTTGTGGAGGGTTAAGGACTGTAAGGCAATGGTGGGAGAGCATGTTACCACCCAGCATAAGCCCGTGGTGGTTGTGGTATGGATGAATAAAAAGAGGGAGGTTAAGAGCGGGGGTCAGAAGATTATTAGGTGAGGGAAGTGTCAGGGAATCGTCATCATCGAGTACAAGGAGAGGATGAGAGCCAGGTATAATCAACTTTGCAAAAAATTGGAGGCTTTGGAAGAGGAGTGGAAGAAGTACGGAGAGGCGTTTAGGGGAATTGCAGAAGCTTTGTGTGGAAGGACATCAGGAAAGGGTGCATCATCGAGGGATAGAAACCAGGTATGGTGGATGGAGGAGGTAGTGAAGGCAGTTGGTGAAAAGAAGGAGGTTTGGAAGAGGATAGGGAAGATCAAGGATAGGGAGAGGTAGCCAGATGCAGCCAGATGCATCTGCTTTTCCTGTTCAATCTCACATCCTGTTTCCAGTTCCCTCTGGCTAAATCTTCCACTCTTGGTACCTTTTTGCCCTTGCCATTTTCCTTCTGCCCTTCCTTGCCATAAACAAAACCCAAATCTTTTGAATAGTATCAAAATACAGCATTTGTTTTCCTATGGATATGGAGTTGCTGATTTCACAAGCTCACAGCGATGATTGCGATTATATTGCGAGGGAGAAGAAGAGGAGGAAGATAAGAGGAAGAAGAAGCAGAATCAGGAGAATGTCAGTGTATTGTTGTTGTTGTTGTTGTTGTTGTTGTTATTGTTGTTTTTTTGTTTGTTTTTTATTTTTTGAGATAAGAAATAGAGATTAGTTGGGAGAATGGCGGATGTTAGGAAAGTGGGGAGGATAGAAATTGAAGGTAATGGGGAGAAAAAAAAAATGATCGAACAGCGAGGGGAACCGGTAGGCCTCAAGCCTAGGCCAAGGCCTAGGCCTCAAACACCCGGTAAGAACGTCGACAAAAAAA
The DNA here is from genome assembly GCF_056783735.1 of Eptatretus burgeri. Taxonomy (NCBI): domain Eukaryota; kingdom Metazoa; phylum Chordata; class Myxini; order Myxiniformes; family Myxinidae; genus Eptatretus; species Eptatretus burgeri. The sequence continues at coordinate 70,433,550 of NC_140967.1, forward strand.
CTCACAAAATAGCACGATTTTTTAAACAAAACCGAACTAGGAACACACAGTAACATGTAGGTGAGAAAATTAAACAGTTAAAATGGGACAAATAACGACCGGAAACTTAACTTTGAGAACGTCAGCAGAGAGCCCCGAAGGAAACCTCTCGTCGCTCCAAACCCGGAACCGGAAGTCCAGTTCATCAAATTTCTGCCTTGCGAGATCTGCCCCGGTCACCGATCACTGCTGTTATTGTGAAGTGGAAACATCTAGGAGCAACAACAGCTCAGCCACGACGTGGTAGGCCACACAAGCTTACAGAATGGGACCGAAGAGTGCTGAAGCGCGTTGCATGGAAAAATCGTCTGTCGTCAATTGCAACACTCACAATTCCAAACTGCCTCGGGAAGCAACATCAGCACAAGCACTGTTCGTCAAGAGCTTCATGAAATGGGTTTCCATGGCCGAGCAGCCACACACAAGCCTAAGACCACTGTGCGCAATGCCAAGAATCGGCTGGAGTGGTGTAAAGCTCACCCCTATTTGACTCTGTGGCAGTGGAAACGCATTCTCTGGAGTGATGATGCATGGTTCACAATCTGGCAGTCTGGCGGACAAATCTGGGGTTGGCGGATGCTTGGAGAACCCTACCTGCCAGAATGCGTAGTGCCAACTGTAAAGTTTGGTGGAGGAGGAATAATGGTCTGGGGCTGTTTTCATGGTTTGGGCTCGGCCCCTTAGTTCTAGTGAAGGGAAATCTTAACATGACAGTATACAATGACATTCCAGACGATTCTTTGTTTCCAATTTTGTGGCAACAGTTTGGTGAAGGCCCTTGCCTGTTTCAGCATGACGATGCTCCCATGCACAAAGCGAGGTCTACACAGAAATGGTTTGTCGAGATTGGTGTGGAAGATCTTGACTAGCCTGCACAGAGCCCTGACCTCAACCCCATCAAACACCTTTAGGATGAATTGGAACACCGACTGCGAGCCAGACCTTATCGCCCAACAGCACGAATGATCTTGGGGCTGAATGGAAGCAAATCTGCACAGCAATGTTCCAACATCGAGTGGAAAGCCTTCCCAGAAGAGTGGAGGCTGTTATCGCAGCAAAGGGGGTACCAACTCCATATTAATGCCCATGATTTTGGAATGAGATGGTGGATGAGCAGGTGTCCACATACTTTTGGCCATGTCGTATATAACGTTTTTGGTCCTATGTCCCAATTGTGAAAAATCACTTAAAAGATTCTAGTGACCGGATCTGAATCTTCACCAAAATTTAATCAATTTGTTTGTCATGTACCTAACCTGTCCCCAAAATTTAATCTGAATCCATCCTTTGAGATATCCTGCACACAAACAAACAAACAAACAAACAGGTGTGAAAATATAACCTCCTTTCACCTTCGGTGGTGGAGGTAAACATATATATATATATATATATATATATATATATATATATATATATATATATATATATATATATATATATATATATATGAACAAGAGCAAAGCAAACATAAGCAAACAAAGTATAAGGGATTTGAACCTGCGATTCCAGCATTATGAGTTATATGCTTAGATGGGAGTGCCAAACAGGATAAGCCAAACAGGTTAACAACCAAACGAGGACACTGAAAGAGTTAGGTTCAAATCCTTGGACTCATCTGCAATGATGTGGTCCTAAATGATGCCATAGTGTTGTCCATATAAGAGTAGGCCTTTGAGCTGATACCATAGGAAGTGGCAAAGATACCACTGTAACAGCATTGAGTTACAAAAGCATTTCATGTAATAATAAAAAAAAACTGTCTGGAGTTGTTTAATGGAAAAATAAATAAATGGCTGGAATTGTTTCATGTTTTCATACACGTATCTAACAAGTGACCTTGGTTCTTTATCATTATCATAGACGAGTGAGGTAGAATTAAATATATGGTCTGAAAAGACCAAGGCAAACATGAGTACAGCGTGTTTTGGCTACGTAGCACAGATAGACTAAGGGTTAGGCAGTTATGCTGCCTGCATCCCAAACACAACTGCGGTCCTGCTTGGACTTTGGGAAGAAAATATTTAATCGTACTTCATTTGTCTGTATAAAGACATAAAATGAAAAGAAAATTTTTTTCTCTTGTTGCATTGGAAAGAGAAATAAAAATAACTCAGGCATATGAAGATGACTGCAGGAGCAGATGGGAGAATGGAGAGTGAAGGGGAAGGGTTTAATGTGAATTCAGCCACCTGTCTACACTTGTACGAAAACAATTTATGCTATCTGCTATTTGAGAGGGGAAGGGGTTGTATAAACAGGAAGACTGATAAACATGACCGTCGAGAGATTGAACACGAGACCACATGGGTACTCCGAAGTAGCTCCCTGCACACTCATCTCAGCCATCTGTATCCTTCTATCCTCTCTGCCTCGAGGTACTTCTCCAATTCCCTTTAAAACTGATGTACTGTATTTGCTTCCATTATCTTTCCGAACAAACATATATATATATATATATATATATATATATATATATATATATATATATATATATATATATATATATATATATATATATACATACAACCATACATACAAACATAAGTGATTGGATGTTCACTCTCGTTGAGAAAAACCAAGAAGAAGGCCTGCTTGGGTGAAAGCTTGTCACCATAAAGATCGTATGGAAGCTATGTCTGTGACTCATTTCATTTCTTCTTGTTATATATAGAGTCTTCTTCTTCTTCTTTCGGCTGCTCCCGTTAGGGGTCGCCACAGCGGATCATCCGTATGATCCGCATAGTGATTTGGCACATGTTTTACGCCGGATGCCCTTCTTGACGCAACCCTGGTCGCCTCTTTCGGCACAGGGATAGGTTACACCTATTTTAACCGGGGTATACACCGGCTCAGTATACTGGTACTCATTTGGCCGACCTTGGAAGGATGACAGGCTGAGTCAACCCCCTGGTGTATTAATTCAGTGGCCCAACGGGGCTTGAACTCAGGACCTTTTGGATCCCAAGCCGCTGCCCTAACCACTGCGCCAACACCAGGATCTTGTTATATATAGAGTATGTATGTATATATACATATTTACATACCAACCACCTAATGTAAATTATATTTCTTCTGCATTGTGTTCTTACTCATATTTTTAACAAGCACACTGTACTTTCACAACTGTCTGTGTCTGTGTCTGTGTCTGTCTCTGTCTCATCAAATTTGCTTCAATCTGCAATTTCAAAAATAATTAATGTTTGAAATTATTTTAATCAGGTTGCTCACTGTACAAGGACAACAACAAGTATATCCAACACAGGGGGAGGCCATTCAGCCCATCATGCCTGTGCGAACACCACACCAACCCAAGATCATTTTAATTAATGAAAGAAAAAAACAATTTTTTTTGTTGTAATTTTTTGTTTTTGTATTATTTATTTTTTCTTTCATTTCTTCCCCTCGGAGAGGGGGCATGGGCTTGGTTAAAAACACACATCAACCACACAACCCCCCTTAACAAGACCCCCACCAACAGCACTCCGTACACAATCACCCATCAATACTCAAACTACCTAAAAGTCTTCTCAACATCCCCATACCCCTCCATCTCCATAACATCCAGGTACCTATCTAATTACAATTTAAACGTATCTACTGTTTCTGCTGCCACTACCTTTCCAGGGAGACCAATCCATGCATTAACTACTCTCTGAGTGAAAGTCCCCCACCTTACTACCATCTTTACTCTCCTCTTCTTTACTCTCAGGCTATGGCCCCTGGTCCTATCAATGTCCACTCTGTTGAATAATTCATCTACACTTATTTTATCTGTACCTTTCATTATCTTAAACATCTCTATCATATCTCCTCGTAACCGCCTCCTTTCTGGTGAATAAAGCCGTCTCTTTCAACCGATCCTCATAGTTGAGTCTAGCTCGGCCCTGAATCAATCTTGTAGCTCTAAGCTGAACCCTCTCTCTGGCATCTTTGTCCTTCTAGAAATGTGATGACCAAAACTGCACACAATATTCTAAATGTGGCCCTCACTAAATTCCTGTACAATGTTAACAACACCTCTTTTGATTTATAATTGATACCCCTCCTTATACAGCCTAAAACCCTGTTTGCTTTACCTATAGCTGCCTGGCACTGTGCTGCCTGCTTGCCTCCAATATCTATTACCACCCCCAGATCCTTCTCCTGTGTGACACGCTCCAAAATTACCCCTTGCATCCCAAATATTCCGTCCCCTTGCAAGTAAGACATTTTCCCCCAAATATTCCATAAAAAAACAAACTATTCCTCAAACCCCGACGCCCCAACTCAAAATCATTTTACTGCAGTTCTTATTAAAGATCAGGATAGCAAACAGGGCTGAGAATAAACAAAAATGTGCGAAATATTGCCCCTTTGCACCAATCCTTATGTTAGTCAAACCTTAGTTAGTCAGCAAAGAGTACGTACCGGCCGATGATAAGTCTAAAGCTGTTAACTCTGCCAGAAATTACTCCCTTTTCCCTCCACCACTGAAAATGGATGGAGGTTATGTTTTCGCCCATTTGTCTGTCTGCCTGTAAGCAGGACATCTCAAAAAAGTTGTGGACGGATTTGGACGAATCTTGGTGGATGAGTTGGTTATGTGAAAATAACAAGCCGATTAGATTTTGGTTAAAGTAGGTGGAGGGTGGGGGAGGGGTGGGAGGGAGGAGATCCCCTCTCCCTCCGCAAATACACATCTTCGGTACTTATATTGAATATACTGAACATTTTCAATTTGAAACTGCCCACTATACCATCAGCCAGAGTCCTCCATTGTGGAACCACAGGATACTGAACATGTAAGCAGGACCGAGGAGATTAAGTAACGAGGGTTGGGGAGGAGATCTTGCCCCACCTTGCTCTATATCATAACAATGCAAATCTGACCTTTTGTTTTTTTTGCACTGATGTTTTTTTTGTATGTTAGTAATATCTTAATTGTAACCCCACACCATGACATCCAATTAAATATTGCCTCTCTGGCTCTTTTCAAGGAACCTCAAAGGGATGGTGAACAGTCGAGAGACCTCTGGGAATGGAATAAAACGCATTCTTGTGGTATGTAGAAATCAACAATGATGAAAATATGTCTTGATGAAAAGTACAATATGAGGATATGCTGTTGCTTTGCTCGTTTTGCCTTAAATCCTCAAACTTTGTGGAGAGTTTCCATGACATGAAAAGATTTTGGACTTTATATTTCTTATGTGACATTCACGAGCCGTGTTCCATGGGTTTATTACATCGCTCATTTTAAATGTCAACTTTAGGTCTGACACATGTTAAACAGAAACCATGTCCGTCATATCTCTTGAACACCTTAATACCTGGAATGCAGACAGAATCATCAGAGTATGTGCATGCTTTATTAAAGATGCCCTGTGTTATGTTATGCCCTGAAGTTTACGTCGACGAATATCTCGACGAAGGTGACCAATCAATGGCTTAAAATGCACCGCCTTTGCTACAACACGGATATCGATTCTTAAATAAATAACCGTCATTTAGATTTGCAGAAAGAGATTCGATGCTCAGAGAGTTTCTGTCTGGGAAAAGAAAAGCCTGGCTGCAAACTCTCAACATCACATTATGGTTTCATATGGAAGGTATTACTACAATACGATGAAGTCTTTAATGATTATAAATGCCGTGAATAATTGTCTCTAAAGAGCAATCCTTAGGCCCAGTGATAACTTTCTTTTCTGCAGCTTTTGGTAATACATTACAATGATCAAAAACAAGTGTGCGCTTCTTGTAAATGTGTTTATTTTTTTAAAGCTCTCTCGATTCCTTTATGTGTGGCCCATATAGAACAATAATCCATCTTCAAAAGAATGGGCACCCTCTGTTCCATCATCCTTAACAGGAAAAAGAGGTCCTGCTGAAGTGGTCTTCCAGGAAAGAATACACATACGTGGTTTGCCAAAGGATTCTGAATTCTGAACGTGAGGGCTGGCATTTGAAGATGCAATCACCAGATTAAAATAGAAAAACTCATGCCATTGAGAAAATGCAGAACCCTCTTTGATCCTCTTTGGATCTACTCGCATATTTGCAAGAGGAAGACAATGTTGCAACCCGAAACGTTAAAAAAAAAACAACGTTTGGAGGATTCTTTTTAACTGCAGTATAATTTTTGCGTGCCACAAGTGTTACCCATAGGCACATCGAGTTTGTGCATGGTGTATGCAGTATCCGGCAGCATGAAGCATTATCCACCGCCGTGTCGTGCTCATGTTTGTCACACACATTACGCACCGCTGTATCATGTTCATGTCCATCACACACATTATGCACCGCTGTATCATGTTCATGTGTGCCACACGCATTATCCACCACCGTGTCATGCTCATGTCTATCACACACATTTTCCACCGCCGTGTCATGCTCACGTCCATCACACGCATTATCCACCACCGTGTCATGCTCATGTCTATCACACACATTATCCACCGCGGTGCCTTGTTCATGTCCATCACACACATTATCCACCGCCGTGCCGTGCTCACGTCCATCACACGCATTATCCACCACCGTGTCATGCTCACGTCCATCACACGCATTATCCACCGCCGAGCCGTGCTCATGTCCATCACACACATTATCCACCACCATGTCATGCTCATGTCCATCACATGCATTATCCATCACCGTGTCACGCTCATGTCCATCACATGCATTATCCACCACCGTGTCATGCTCATGTCCATCACACACATTATCCACCACCATGCCGTGCACATGTCCATCACATGCATTTTATCCATCACCGTGTCATGCTCATTTCCATCACATGCATTATCCATCACCGTGTCATGCTCATGTCCATCACACGCATGAGCCGGCTGTATGTTGTGCTCCTGTGCACCACATGCGTTATCCAGTGATGCTTCATGCTCATGTCCATCACATGCATTATCCACCACCGTGTCATGCTCATGTCCATCACATGCATTATCCACCTCTGTGTCATGCTCATGTCCATCACACGCATTATCCGGCTGTATGTTGTGCTCCTGTGCACCACATGCGTTATCCAGTGATGCTTCATGCTCATGTCCATCACATGCATTATCCACCACCGTGTCATGCTCATGTCCATCACATGCATTATCCACCTCTGCGTCATGCTCATGTCCATCACACGCATTATCCGGCTGTATGTTGTGTTCCTGTGCACCACATGCGTTATCCAGTGATGCTT
>NC_140967.1:70448274-70525774 GCF_056783735.1 Eptatretus burgeri
AGTAAGCATGAGTGACAGAGTGAGAGAGAGAGAAAAGAGAGAGAGAGTGAGAGAGAGAGAGAGAGAGAGAGAGAGAGAGAGAGAGAGACAGAGTGAGAGAGAGAGAGAGAGAAGAGAGAGTAAGCATGAGTGAGAGTGAGTGAGAGAGAGAGTAAGCATGAGTGAGAGAGAGAGTAAGCATGAGTGAGAGAGTGAGAGAGAGTGAGCCTGAGTGAGAGGGTGAGTGAGAGAGAGTAAGCCTGAGTGAGAGAGTGAGTGAGAGAGTGAATGAGTGAGAAAGAGAGAGAGTAAGCATGAGTGAGATAGTGAGTGAGAGAGTAAGAGAGAGTAAGCATGAGTGAGAGAGAGTAAGCATGAGTGAGAGAGAGTAAGAATGAGAGAGTGAGAGAGAGAGAGTAAGCATGAGTGAGAGAGAGAGTAAGCATAAGTGAGAGAGTGAGTGAGAGTGAGAGAGGGTAAGCATGAGTGAGAGCGAGTGAGAGAGAGAGGGTAAGCATGAGTGAGAGTGAGTGAGAGAGAGAGAGTAAGCATGAGTGAGAGAGTGAGTGAGAGAGAGAGTAAGCATGAGTGAGAGAGAGAGTAAGCATGAGTGAAAGAGTGAGTGAGAGAGAGAGAGAGAGAGAGAGAGAGAGAGAGAGAGAGAGAGAGAGAGAGAGAGAGAGAGAGAGAGAGAGAGAGAGAGAGTGAGAGTGTGAGAGAGAGTGAGAGAGAGAGTGAGACTGTGAGACTGTGAGAGAGTGAGAGAGAGTGAGACTGTGAGACTGTGAGAGAGAGTGAGACTGTGAGACTGTGAGAGAGTGAGAGAGTGAGAGAGTGAGAGAGTGAGAGAGTGAGAGAGTGAGAGAGTGAGAGAGTGAGAGAGTGAGAGAGAGTGAGACTGTGAGAGAGAGTGAGACTGTGAGAGAGAGTGAGACTGTGAGAGAGAGTGAGAATGTGAGCGAGTGAGAGAGTGAGACTGTGAGAGAGTGAGACTGTGAGAGAGTGAGACTGTGAGAGAGTGAGACTGTGAGAGAGTGAGACTGTGAGAGAGTGAGACTGTGAGAGAGTGAGACTGTGAGAGAGTGAGACTGTGAGAGAGTGAGACTGTGAGAGAGTGAGACTGTGAGAGAGTGAGACTGTGAGAGAGTGAGAGAGTGAGAGAGTGAGAGAGTGAGACTGTGAGACTGTGAGAGAGTGAGAGAGTGAGAGAGTGAGAGTGAGAGAGTGAGACTGTGAGAGAGTGAGACTGTGAGAGAGTGAGACTGTGAGAGAGTGAGAGAGAGTGTGAGTGAGAGAGTAATCAAGTTTCCAGGATTCTGCTTGGCCATGCATAATTGATGATTTTAATATATTCAGCGAGCTGTGAATGCTCAGCCGGCCAAATTATCAATGCAAAAAAGGAGTTATTGCGGAATATTTCATGCCGACACGGTGAGCAATGATGATGGCCGCTCATTTAAGATGAAGGCCGGACGAGGGCGGGAGTGTGGATGCACCGGGGAGGGCGTGCTGCTTTGCCGGTCAGGGATGGAGGGGACGGGACGAGATGGGCACCGGATCATTAAAACCCTGAGAGCTCCATTTGCACTTGATCTTTCTGCTTGCCGAGCGCTCGCCGCTGCTTGTCAATTAACGCCGACGACCGTGCGTGGCAGGTCGGGAGGCTGATGGAGCGGGAGTGAGGGGGAGGGGGAAATGGGATGGGGTGGGCGACACGGTGGTATAAGGATTCCTTATCGGCGGGAATGTCATGGGTTGCGGAGACGTCGACAGGCCGCGCGTGTTGCCTGGCGAGACCTCGCCATTGCTCCCGGTGCATGCCATGCAGTCACACGTCCGAATGTCCATTGGCAACTCACCCGTCCACCCCATAGTGTTTAGCTCATCCCAGTACCAAAGTGTGTGTACACATTGGTCCATGCGTAATGCTGTGTTGTCCTACCGGTGCATGGGTCGCCCTTTGGCCCCACTCATTGTCTCAATGGAATATTTTTCAGAATAAAAAACTATTTGCGAAGCCATTTTATAAACTAGCTTGTGATAAGTGCATGCTTGATTTTATATATACATATACATATACATATACATACACACAGATATGTCATTTGTGTGATTTTTCACAATATCTTATTACCCTCACCAGAGGAGAGTGTGTTGCATTTGGGTCCGTTTGTCTGTGTCTGTTTTTTTACTTGCGTTGGTCTTGGGCGATATTCTGTCTCTCTTTGTCTGTTGGGTGGTCGCGAGACTTTCGTTATTCTCAGGTTTTCCGTCTGTCTGTATGTTTGTATGTAATGGACAGCTCTGGAGGCCAGAGGAGTCAACCGATTTTGATGAAACTTGACTGGTAGGTTCATACCAGGATTTAGTTGTAAGCTTTTGAGCACCGTTGTATGGACGCCACTGTTGCCTAGCAACGGGACTTTGAAATTTTTTCGAAAATCCGAAAAATATTTATATATATTTTTTCGAAAATCAAAAATCGGCTTCCGCTCTTTTATGCGCACTATAATCAACCTCTTTGCCAAAAATTTTCAGCCCGATCCGTCAAAAACTGTATGACTAGTATGTAATTAAATAGCGACCACCCATGTCACCTACCGGCTTGTCTGTCTGTTTGTTTGTATGTCAATCGCCTGCAGGTCACAATTTAAAACCGATCTTCATGAAACTGCACCACATGGTAGAGTTTGTCATAAGCAAGAAGCCTATTGCTTTTTATGTCAAAAGGTCAACACAGGCCAAAAGTCAACAATTTAGAATTTCTAATGTCCTCAATTTTCAACTGATTGACTTGAAATTTGAAGAGAATTTTCATATCTGGTCATTGGATTCAACCACCAATTATTTTATTATATGAGGTCAAATTTGTTTTATGGATTTCGCAAGTATCGTCCATCTTTCTTGTTTGTTTGTTTGTTTGTCCGCACAGAACGTGAAAACTATTTTTCTCTGAAACCGCTTGTCAGATTGACACAAAATTTTCATAAACCAATGTCACCCTCAGGGTGACCTGTATCTTGCCAAAAGGTGACCACGTGTGACTTCTTTAAGGTCACACTGAGGTGAACAGAGCTGCTATCCACCAAGAGCGACTCCTTGAGGAATATCTGCCTACGAGAGATTCCGATGAGAATCGTTCTACAGAGTAACCATGAAAAATATGCTTTTGCCTCATAACGTCACCAAATGACGTCATAATGTCTCAAGCTTGACATATCTAGAAAGCACTCATCGAGGTGTTCAATTTGAGGTACTACACGATATGGTTCCTAAAACTTGAAAATCTGACCTTGGGGTCAAATATGTTTGACCTGAGGCGCTAACCATGAAGGTCAAGGCCAATCGCCACCAAAAATTAATCAGCTGAGCGCCAGACCATGAACTATATTCCCATGAAGTTTATGAAGTTTAAAGATGATCCGATCAAAATTACTCAAAAAATAAGGGTTTCGTCGACTCCCCTGATTTGCGCCAAAGTGACCTTGACCTTTGACCTTGACCTTCAAAATTTTGTGCACTGATAGGGACCTCTATAGGCCTCTGATATGCGAAGTTACAAAAATTTCCGATGATAACTGTGCTCGGCAGAATTTTTTATACGTGATTACAGACAAACAAAAAAAACAAAAAAAAACATACAAGCTGACTAACATATCTTGCAAAAACTTCGTTTTGGCAAGATCACGAGATGTGCGACTACTTATGTAGAATGTTGTCATGATAATTATGATGTCGTAGGTCACGTGGTGTGGCAGATATGTTGGAAAAAGGAAAAACTTTGGACCTCCTTATCTCCAAAACCGCACCATGGAAAAAATTTAAACTTGGCACATGGCAAGTACTCCACATGGGATGTGAATGTGATTTCTGTATAACGTCATAGGTTGATGAGCATCTCAAGGAGATGGGGATGGTTAGACATCTGCCTGGGGGATGGCCAGACTGAGGCCCTTGGAGTACTGGCGGAAAGTGGACACAGTGACATACTGCTCTGGCACATGCTCCCGTACCTGACCTGTCCTGTCATAGGTGCCTTCCTTATGATGTCATAATTGCACACATAGAATGCAACATCCGATTAGTATGAGGGTCATCTTGGGATAAATTTGTGGACAGAAAAAAAATTAATTATGTCATCAGTTACATGGTTCGGCAGTCAAATTAAAATATAAAAAAAAACCTTCAAAAATCTTCTCTGAAATGGCTGAACAGATCGAAGCGAAACCTTACAGCTATGACCACCTGCCCATGAGGAACAAAATGTTCCCATCTATGACATCATAGGTCACATGGTTTTGGCAGCCATATTGGATTGACGAAAACCACACATGGCAATCTTCTTCTCCAAAAGAACAATTTCCTTCTCCAGATAAGCTGGACAGATCTAGCGGAAAGTTCACACAAATATTCCCCAAGCCTTGGGGATACAAGTGTGTTCATGAATAATTGATAGGTCACACGGTCTTGCAGCCATGTTGGATTGAACAAAAATCTTGAAGATTGTTTTTCTTGAACCGCTTCATCGATCGACATGAAACTTTACACATATCATCTCGTAGTGATAGCAAATATATGTTTTAAATTACAACCTGATCGGATGAATGGCCTGACAGCCAGAAATTTTTTTTTCTTTGAATCTGGGTTCTTTGTTTTAAATTGTTTGAAGAAGGCTCACTTTTCTGCGCCTGGATGAGTTTGAGGGTAGAGGATTCGCGGCTGAAGCCATAATGTTATCCAAGTTCCTCCTGATGACTTCATCTTTGCTTATTGCTTGTTCGGGTTACTTCTGTTGACTCCACTGCAGTACTGTCCCTATTTGGTCTTCCATTTGAGGTGAATTGAATTTATTTTAATCCAGTTCTAAATTAAATTAAATAATAATACACGTCATGGGTCAGGGTCAAGTGTCTGATCAAAGGGGGGTTGCATCAAAGCAGGATGTCTTGGTACCCGGTCACCACTGCTAGCAGTTATAAAGTTGCAGTTCTAGTTATATTTATTACTCATTAAGTAACATACCAGTACAGAAAAAGCACTCCACAAAACTACACAAACACCATACAAAACAAGACCTGGTGAGGGTCTGCAATCTCTGAATGCTCTTTTTCTTGTTGACATTGAGTTTCAGGAGTGATCACCTCGTGAACTCCTTCTGTGTTTACACGTGTGTACGCTTAATTCCATGTGTGTATCATGCAGCTGAAATTGCAAGATATTTCTGTATCAAATTCCCTCTGAGGATGAGCATCAACCATGCAACGGCTATCAGCAGAGAAGTGGCTCATGTCCCCTTTTTGAGCTCTTTAGGGGACGCATGGGGCCTGGATGATACCGGCATCACACCACCTACATGACATGCTGTACAATTCCCATGATAACAACCGGTCATGAAAAGAAATAAAAAAACGCAGCAAGCACCGAAGTTTCGCAACACCCGGGATGCAAACATTTCATTTTCGACACACAACCGTCTTCAGCAATTAAGGCACGTCTGTTAAGTGAAGTTATTTATGAAACCCGCGGGCGATTCGGCTAATTTACAATGTTCAAAGATTAGATAGGCATAATTTTAAGTCAATAATTATCTCGGGATAATGAAAACATATCCAATGCGCATGTCTCCGCTCATTACCTAATGAGCTCCACTAATTCTGAAAACATTAAGCACCTGCATTTAAGGAGTTTACTAAGATGACATGGACAATTATTAGAGGAATCAGCAGCTATCAAGCATTAGCATTCGTTTTTTTCGTCATTCATATACCGATGGGATTTTCTCGATGCTGCGGGTACGAATCCTGAGTCCCTCCCAAGAGCATAGTTGTACCTGTGATAGGCATCTGATGGCACCTCCATTTAATTATAACCACTTGCAATTGAGTTCTACAATCGCTAACAGAAACTGGCAATCGTTTTGTAGCATATTCCCTCGAAAAATGCCTAAATAATTCCCTTTTGTGATGGACTGCAAAACAACTCGGAACCACCATGGGCTGCGATGGGCTACCAATGCACATGAAAAGTCGGCACTTTCATATGCGATATCCCACATATTATTATTCTTTTTTTAACGGCCACAATTATTCCCACCTTCTTGTGGGGTTGGGGAGCTTCTGGCCTAAGTCTTTCACGAACCGGCTGGCCAGGCCTGACGTTCGACTCAGTAATTAGGGCAGTAATTTTGGAATTTGGCCATGGTCCTGGCAATAGGTCGCCTACTCTTTACGAAGGAGACAGTGGGATCTTTGACTTACAACACCACCTCCAGAGTTGATATACACGATGGAACGCTTGCTTAATGTCCATCCGAGAGACGATGCACACACATTGACGAATCGCCCTGCCTGTCAAATACAACGATGACAGTTTATAGCTGGGTCGGGATTCAAACTCAGGCGAGGGAGTTTCTTATGCAAGTGTGCGTACCCTCTTGGCTATCCTGCCAGCCGGGCTACCTACATATTACATACGCAAAATAGTGCAATTATTGACTCCTCCACCCCCCCCCCTCACCAAAACCACCCATCGCCATGTTTGCTTACATACACACTCCTTCCCTCACTCATATCCTGCTCAGCTTTACCATTAACTTTCTCCATATCTTCCTTCTCTCAGAAATCCATCCATTTGGACCATACTCTGTGCAGAACGTTGGTGCTGCCTCAGCAGTCTCCTGGGCTATTGGGCACATTAGTGGACGGGTCACCACTCCAACACAGGATACTCGAAATGTTCAATCATCCCAGCAAGCTGGTACTCATTTTGCCTATCTCGGAAGGATGACAGACTGAGTCAACCCCACCTGGTATTAATTCAACAGCCGAGTGGGATTTGAACTCAGAACCCTCAGATCCTAAGCCCACCACCCTAACCCTTTAGCCAACATCAGGCGTTCTCAGAAATTATTTACTCAATTTACCATTCCCACCTGGTTTGTGTTCAGAATATGTAGAGGACCCCTCAAATGCATATAGCTGACATTACCCTAATATTTATATCCAGGAATTTTGACTTTGTGCATTTCAGGGGGGAGGAAACATTTTGACAAATCTCCCGATTTCATAAAGACAAGCCATACAATTGTTTTACATCAGATATTAAATTAAAAACCAACTGTGGTACAAGAAGCCCTTTCAAGTGTCTGTCTCGACAACTCAATGATCTCTCTAGGCCCAGCAGGGTGCACGGACAGCCAGGGCCGTACTCAACTTGCTTAACAACCCACATGTTTTATCCTACGCAGTTACATTCACGCTTTTTAAGAGCACCGAGATGTTAAAATAACACTTTATCTTAAATGATTGAGACTTTACAGTGAGTGCCTGATGATCATCCACTTTGTTCCATTAATAGTACATAAGTTAGTGTGTCAATGTCGGCAGATAAAGGCATTTGGAGATCTCTGGGGTGTTGAAAGTCCTTAGCAAACATGGAGGTAAAATGTAAAAAAAAATCCTGCTATAGACCCCCATACCATGAGCTCGGCCATGTTCTGTTTTCGTTACAATTGGCCTTGCTCAATCTTCCATTTTCATTACGAGTAAGAAGTAATACTACTGAAAAGAAAACATCGTCTACGCGAGGTATTCACGTCACCTCGGGAGAATACCAGTTTACACCCGACTTCAAGGTTCTCATGCTGACGTCTGTTGGAATTCTTTGCACTCTTTGTAGCAGAATACAGACTCAGAGCATATCCCGCACCATTATGGACTGCTACGATAGCATCACAGTATAGAGATGTCAATTAATGAATGTGTCGAAAAATACCGCTCACTTTGTGGTACCATTACATTCTGAAGGTTTGTCCAAGTCATTGAAAATTAAAGTGTGTGTGTTGGATCTCTTGTAATACAAACTAATCTGTGAATCTGAGTGGTTAAGACATTCAACAATGGTCATCTTGGAAAATTTCAGCTTTCCAACTTGTCTCTTGTAGGTTTATTTGTGGCACAGACCTTTAAGGAGTGTATTAGGAGTACATGAACTGATGTAGGGGTGGGAGGAGGGTTCTGGGGAGTTGTAACATCCTCCTACTTTGCAAGAAAATAATACATTAATATTACTATCATTGTTAAACAAATAACAGGAAAATAACACCAAAAATAGATAAACATTAAACTTGGAATTTTAAAAGATAACCAGTGTCAATCAACCGAAAATGTAAGTTCAACTAGAAAGCATCTCAAAATGCAAAGTCCGTCCGCATCCGATTTGTACTTGAACTAAACGACAAAAACAACAGTAAAAAAATAAGAATATAAAATTTATCAATCAGTGTTCTCCATCTTCTCATAAGAAAGATGTGTTATGTCTGCCACCGAAGGTGGATGGAAGTTATGTTTTCACCCCTGTCTGTCCATCTGTCTGTCTGTTTGTTTGTCCGTGAACAGGATATCCCAAAAAGTTGGACAGATTTGGACAGAACTTGGTGGAAAGGGTGGGTGTGTGACAAGGAAGAATTGATTCAATTTTGCTGAAAATCCGAATCCAGATCCGATAATTTTTTCAGTGATTCTTCACCATTGAGTGACAGGGCTAAAAATTAAATATCGCACGATATCTTAAAAAAGTTGTGCACTGAGTCAGACGAAACTGGGTGAACAGGTTAAGTGTTTGACAAGGACAAATCGATTCGATTTTGGTGAAGATCCGAATCTGGGTATGAGAATTTTCTCATTTTAAAGTGATTCTTCACCATTGAGAGATGGAGCAAAAACGATATATGGCATGATATATCAAAAAGTTGTAAAATGATTATGACAAAACTTGGATGAGTTGGTTCGGTGAGAACAAGCCAATTTGATTTTGGTTAAGGTCTGGATACAGATCTGGCCTATCGATGGGATACAAAACGCAAACTGTTCAGCTTGGTGGAGGTATACACTCAACTGAGTGCCGTTCCAGATGAAAATGTGATGACAAAAACTAAATAATAATAAATAGAGACAAGGAAGCGGTTGCAAAACTCGCCGTCTCGTGATGCGCAGATGACGGGCCAATAAGGCCTAATTGTACTTCGTGTGTCTTTGCCCTTTAAACATTTTGATCTAATCCTTACTACTGTTCACAAACCGGTGTGTGTGTGTGTGTGTGTGTGTGTGTGTGTGTGTGTGTGTGTGTGTGTGTGTGTGTGTGTGTGTGTGTGTGTGTGTGTGTGTGTGTGTGTGTGTGTGTGTGTGTGTGCATAATAACATAAAACCCCTGGCTTGATCCAAACTACACACATAAAAATTATTGTAGCCTAACTAAACATCCTGACTCTTGATATTAGGGAAATTAAAGTAACATCAGGAAATGACATACATTTCAATAATACAGTCACAATACTAATAACAATTTAAAAGTAACTTACCTAATGTGGCTTCAGAGAATGCTTCCTTTTGATGCGAGTGCCCATGTTGGAGGGAATACTTGTTGCTCATCTTAAGTTTTTTTTTGTTTTTTTTTTCTCTCCGAGTGAAGTGATAATAGTTACACAGAAAACCGAACAAAACATCAGCACAAGGGCCGGATCAAAACATGTCTGACTGGCGGGCCGAAGGTTCCCCGTGCCTAATCTCAACTCCAAAGTAATGAAGCACTCAGGCATGAAATTCTTCAGGAGGTTGAGAAAACCGTTCCCTCCAGCTTCTACCTATTAAGCTTGGGATCTAGTATGGAGAATTGCAAGTCGAAATTGGAGTGAACAATGGAGTAACAGCAAATGCTTTAAGACCATGGAAGCAGACGAGCGATTAGACTGCAGTTTGCTTTTATCGGAGCAGAGAAAGGCATTCAGCACATGCAGCCCTTTCATTATTAACGCTCATCAAAAGCTCTGCATACAGGCACGACCAAGATGCTTGTTTAAACAAGGTGATGGTAGAGAATGCAATTCATTTTCGTGTTTTGTTTACCCTTGCAGTTAACCCTCAGCGTTTCGAAGAAATGCTCCACATGCAATACTGCTTTATTGCACATCACTTTATATTATTTATTTATCTCCTTTTGATAACGTTTCCTTGTGCTCACCCATGACTTAGTAGTAAAAGCACTCTCAAAATGAACAGAACAAGATGTATTTATGGATGCATTAAACCACCCTTCCAGCTTGATCCAAACAGACGTCTGCTTTGAATAATTTCTCCGATGAGGTGGCAATATGCTTTGAACATTCCTACAAGTGAAGAGTGAGCATTCTATAGTGCAAAGCAAGACTAAATGAGAGGTCAAAAATAATAAATGATAGAATGAATGAGCCAATGATCACTCACCAGATAAACTAAAGGGTCTCCGTTTCCGTTACGAAAAGCAAGTGGTCCTCGGGTGACTTTCCATGTGCCTTGCTCAAATGCAGTTTGACAGCATGTCGTCCAGCAAACGTACGGCCACAAAGACGGCAACGTAGGCCCGTCACAGTCACTGCCTCGTCCATGTCATGTCCTTCAGATACTGTTAGCCCACGCAAAGCATTTCCGTGCCTGTCTCCACCAAACCGTGCCATATCTCGAAGGCGAAAACCCAGGTGACCCTCAAGATGCGAAACATACATAGCAGGAGTCCGGAACTGGGAAGCACAGTCATTGCAGTGAAACACTGGCTGACCCGTGTCCATTTGTTTCAGAAACTTGGTGCCGCCCGTTTTTCGGAGCTGGTACTTGACATTGGCGAGCCAATGGCTGATGGTCGTCATATTGAGGCCAGTGAAGCGGCTCACATGTGCCCGCTCCTGTGGCCCTACATCTGCCACTGAGTATCGTCCATCATTTGATGCCCGGAGACTTGCTACAAACTGTGCTTGGAGAAGTAGCAAATGTTGGGGATTCCATGTGGATTGCCGTCCCTTGCGGCGCTGCGTGGGTGACACCTCCTCTGTGTCCTCTTGTGCACTCGTATCAGTTTCTGAGCGTTCTGATGTTGTGCTGGCTGGTGTTGGTGGTTTTGGTGTTGACTTCCCACCTGTTAGGCTCCTAACCATGTCAGACATGTCTGAAAGAGCACTGTCACCACCAACAGAAGGTGGTCTATTGGATTCACGGACTGTACAAAGATGAGGACCACCTTCACTTGGTCCTCTCTTTGACTTGGTGAGGTCAATGGGCTGGTCTGGACTGCTTCGATAAATAGAAGATTCAGGAGTTTCAGACGACGGTGCATGTCGTGGTAAAGGTGGTGTGTTGGTTGCTCCTTTTTCAGGCAAACTACCACTCATTTTATAGAGCATGGCCATTGGGTCTGCAGCTACTGATGGTGCTTTGGCTGCCTTTCCCAGGTGAATATTCATCACTGACTGCAACATACTGAGTGGGTTGACCACTGAAGCATCTGTCCCATGATCAGTGATAATACTAAGCCAATTAGTCCGTCCAACAGCACCACTACCTTTTTGTGATCCGAGTCCATTAAGAGTACGCTGAGACTTAGAGTTTCCATTAAACATTTTGTCCAAGGGTGTTGTCACGACTGCACTAGGTCCTTTGCTTGAGGCTGCACCGTTGCCCAATGTGTCATGTCCATCTTCACTTCGACAGGGAGATGATGCCTCTGAAGACGAGCAGGCAACAGGTTTATTTGTTCCTGATCTCTTTCCTTTTTCCTCCACCTTTGCCAGATTCTCCGAGACCTTTTTGACCAATTCCTCCATTGCATGTACATTATTCTTCGGAGATGGTGAGCAGGGTGGTGGTGTGAGTGAGCAGGAGTGAGCTACAGGAGTTGATGACAGTATTTTAGTTGCAGAAGGTTTTGCGGAAGCTCCATACGCAGCCTTTAATGGCATCTCCTGTGCGGCACTTTGGTTCACAAGTTTCATCATCGCTGGTAACTGGTAAGCTGCATGGATACTCTGATAGCCACCCCAGCTTGGAGTGCCATTTTGAGCCTTGTTGATGGCAGAAGCAACTGTATTTTCCAATGATTTTAAGATGTCTAGACCTGCTGTGGGAGTCGCTTCTAAGTCTTCCTCTCTCAAATACTGTGATGCAAGATCTTTTCGCTCTTTCTCATCGCTCTCATCTGCATACTCAATATCATTTTCTTCTTCTTCTTCTTCTTCTTCTTTAACCTCCTCCATCATTTTTCCCTCTCTTTCAGCATCTGATTTGTGGTCCTTTTCCTCAATTCTTGATTCCTTCTCTGCCTGTTTTTCAAAAGAAAGAACTGGAGACAAAGGAAGCTGGCCTGGAGAATTAGGTAGCGAAGCAAAAGAATGATTGGAGGAGCCAGAAGGAGAAAGTGCAGGTTTTGCTGGAGAGCCGCCAACACAACTGAGCGGTGGCCGAGGTTGACAACCTTTAAAACACAATGCAAAGGCTGATGACGACGACGATGATGATGGGGACTTGTGATTTTCAGGAATAGCCGTCGAAAAAGTGGTCATGGACTTTGATGGCAATATGCTCATCGAGCTGATCGGATTACTGGGAGTACTACTTGGAGAACATCGTGTACCCACATTGCTTGGTGGCAAAGGGACCGATTGTCCTTTCTGCTCAAGCACAATACCTGGAGCTACAAACTTGCCTTTTTTAGCTGATGAGTTTGTAACCTTTACAAAATGGCCTGTCACCATCATATGTGCAGTGAGTTGTTCAAGTGTATCATGTGAGCTTCCACATTCCATGCACTTCAGTATCTGTGCCTTTTTTGTCTCAAATTGCCATGCATAACTGGCACCATTTTGATAGCCAAAGCGGTTATTCGCATGCCCATAATGGCTACTGCTACTACCACTGCCACTTCCACTGCTTTTCTGTGGTGGGTATGCATTTGATGGCAATGAGACCGTAGCCATTGCTCGAGATTCAGGAGAATTGGAGCCAGCATTATCTGGAAGTGATCGCTTCTTCACAGTAGGTGTCATCTTCGTTGATGTTAGTGAGGGCAAAGGTTCTTTAAGCGGTACTTTTTGATAGTGTTTTGTCTTTATCATGTGAACACTGAGATCTTGAAGTGAATCAAATGAGTATCCACAGTACATACATTTTAGCACCTTCTGTGCATCTTCCTTGCCTTCCATTTCTAGAAGTGAACGCTTCCGTGGCTTTGACCAGCGTTTTGAGCCTTCGCTTTCGCGCTCCTGGTTGTCATCACGATAATGTCCCGTGTCACTCATGTGCATTGTTAATTCAACCAGTGTCTCATAAGCAGAGCTGCAATCACGACAGCGAAACTTGCTCGCACCTGTGAACACAGTCCCATAGAGTTTCCCACTTTGCCGATGAAGCTGTACTGTGCTGAAGAGACCTGGTTCAGCATCTGTTACACTTGTGGTTGCTCCATGTGAAACTGTTTGCTGTTGCAGTGTTTTGGCAAGTGCAGCTTGATGCCAATTGAGTTGTCCTGCACCACTTACTACACTATTTACACTATATCCACTACCATTCCCTATCTTTTCACCATCATCAAGGCCTAAGGCACTCAGCCCGTAGACAGTCGATGACCAGTAGGGATAAGCGAGGAGTCGGGCATAAGCTGCTTTCATTTGAACAAGGCTTTCAGGGTTCATGCCTCCAGCAGCTTTCTCATCCTTATGCTCTTCGTCACGCACTGATCCATTGTTGTAGTTTAGCATGCTGTCACTGCCCTCACTTGCCTGCGATTCACTGTCGACATCATGTGGTGATGATCTGCGCCCATCATGCCCGGTGACGGCTTTCTTGCTGTCTGCATTCGCTTCAGCTCTACCCTCAATGTTTCTTTCATCCTGCACACCCGCCTTGCGGTTTTCTCTTGCTTGATTTCTGGAACAGAACCTTCGCTCATCATCACAATTCATCTCGTTCTCCAGCAGCTCTTGACAAGGAAAAGCACCATCCTTTTCCTGTGCATCATCGGACTGCTCATCTTCCCCATCTGCTTGCTCATCCTCAGTCGTTTTGAGCTCATCTTCTGACAGGTAAGCTGCACAGATGGGAGACAAAACACCATTGATAAATCTTTTGCCAGTTCTGCATGACAGCTGTCAATTCACTTGGGTCAGCAAAACACATAAAGTTTGCGACTCGCCTTCAAAATGTGGAAAAATAAAGGCCATCCATTGAATTCTTCCAATTTTTATGTCCTCTATAGTCAAATGAAACATGTATTTATATTACTCGTGATGCATACATTTATATTGTGTTTGGAAGGCACGACATAATGTTAACGATCATCAAGTAAGTGCAGGAGGACAAGACAGCCTGCTTCACACCTCACTTTTGAGGGTGGCTTCCACAATGATACATTGTCTTATCCCTATCAGGGTGGCAACTTGGAGCTGAATTGCATTATTATGGTGTCGATGAGCATCATCAAAAACAAGTGCATAATAACCAATAGGTAAATAACTTCTCAATCATGTAGCCCTTGGCCTCATGTGTTGATATTTTCATGCACAAAATAATAACGACATTGATCATATGGTTACTCGCTTCGCAGAGGTGGTGGACAAATAGTCGCATAAGGTTATAAGTGTAGTCCCAGTGTCCGAGTTCTGAATCAGGAGGAAGTGCGCCGTACATAATACTGAAGTGATAAATATTCAATGATGTACTCTCCTCTGGAGCTGAATTGTTAATTTTTTTTCTGACAGCATTAACCATCCTTTCCCGCAGCCGATGCACCACAATGTGCGGCGTGTTTATATCCACCTGCGTAAGCAGCTCGTGATAAATGAAGACAAGCTGCTTCTTTTTTCGGTTTTGGCTGAAAGACATCCCTTCTTCTTTCTGTGCAGTCAGGTTGTTAAACAAAAATGAAGGGTTTGAAAGCTTGTAAGCTGCATGATGATGATGGGATTGGTTAAGTAAGGCATATTAAATTTTTTGAAAAGGATGTGAATTTTGACAAAAATGAGGAAAACATGGAGAAAAAAAAAGACCATACATGGAGCATTCAAAATGTTCTCGAAATGAATCCTACCATTAATTTTGAATTGGTCACTGGCTTTGACACAATTACAAATTTTCATTATGAACCCTAGGCATCAAAAAGTTACATATATCGAACAAACAGTCTCAAATGGAGCACGCCACTGCCATTAGAGCATTTAAATTGCATTAGATGCGGCAATAAATGCGAATTGTTCCTCCCAGCTTGCCGGCTTGATGACAGAAGACGCCATTTGCTTTTTTGCTGCCTCCATCCCAACCCCGTTTAGAATGCGTGCGGACACGGGCAACTTGCTGGTTACAATTAATAATCCAATAAAAGACATCTTTTTTTATATTTCCATAAACATGTTAGGTATATATGATTAAAAAGAAGACGAAAATATTTTTACAAATTACAAATTATATACACATCTTTCATGAAAATTTTAAAAGGTAAGTATGTCTTGGACTGCTGTAAGTATTTCAATCTCAGTACCTTTTAAATGCCCCTTATATTGAAGAATTGGCGATCAACCTGAGTTCTTGCAAGTAAAAAATTTAAAAGAGAAAGGTCACCATATAGCCATACCAGTTAGCTTGGTCCAATAACGTACTTGGTGAGTCACATAGTTTTGTGATGTAACAACCTAAATAATGCATGTTATTTGGTTGGAAAATTAATGGAAAACTTACTTGAAAAAAATTCCTAAAAGGGGGAGCTAAAAACTTTTTCCGTGAAGTTTTTGTTTTTAACATGAAAATGAAACAAAACTCTGCAAAGATGTTAGCCATTTCTACATGGTTTCCAGGCATTCATGCATCCTTGCGAACAACGATGCATTTCAAATAAGTAATTACCTCCAGCACAGAAGGTGGGCAGAGGTTATGTCTTCATCCGTTTGTTTGTCTGTGAGCAAAATATCTCAAAAGGTTATGGACAGATTCCGACAAATCTTGGCGGACAGGTTGGGAAGGTGACAATGACGGATTGATTAGATTTTGATGAAGGTTCGGATCCAGATCCAGATCCAGACACTAGAATTTTTAAAAATCTGAAGTGATTTTTCACCATTGAGAGATGGGGCCAAAAACGATATGTAGCAGAATATTTCAAAACGTTGTGGCTGAGTTTTGACAAAACTTGGTGGCAAGTTAGGCAGGTGACAAGAACAAGATGATGAGCTTTTGGTTAAGGTCTGGATGCAGATCCGGCCTATCAGTGGGATACAAAACTAACTCTTTTGCCTGGTGGAGGTGTACACTTCTTCAGACTTTTATGTTCTGTATGCAAGATGTGTCCAACCAAAGTATGACAGTTTCTGTTTTAGCACCAGTGCACTGAACATGAACACAGCATCAGTGTCCATAATGTACTGAACATGGTGGTCTGATTTCTTCAAGCCCTGATTTGTTTGTTCTTGCAGTCTGTGGAATCCTTACAATAATTCACAGACTGGTGTTTGTGTTTGTTTGTTTGTCTCGCTACTCCTCCAACAGTGCTGCGCTGATTACATTCACACTTGCTACATAGGATCAGCATTACCCCAATTCGTGTATAGGGTTGTTTTTATCTATGCCGGTGGCCTTGGGGGGGGGGGGTGGAAGAGGAGGGAGATAATTATCGGACGTCTGTCAACAATGTTGTTGGACTGTACGTAATATTCCACCATTAACAACACCTGTTTTGAAAAGTGGTTTTCTGTTGTAGCGACTGTTGCAAGATAGTGTATGTCATTTCCGGCAGTTAATCAAACACATTTAGTGTGATTGGCCTCAGGCAATAGTGTCGCCGTGTCCTCACCCCCACCACGCTGATTGACAGGCGTGGTCCCAACATCCCTCATTTCCCATCATATTCCAATGCATAGTTGAGCAGTTTGCCTACTTTTCATGGAATCAGAGATGGATTAATGATTTGTGGGGCCATGGGCACAAAAAAATATTTTGGCCCAAAAAGCCCCCCCCAAAAAGGGGACTCCGTGATGTTTCGACCGAAAGCGGGGACTCCGCGATGTTTCGACCGAAAGCGGGGACTCCGCGATGTTTCGACCGAAAGCGGGGACTCCGCGATGTTTCGACCGAAAGCGGGGACTCCGCGATGTTTCGACCGAAAGCGGGGACTCCGCGATGTTTCGACCGGAAGCGGGGGCTCCGCGATGTTTCGACCGAAAGCGGGGACTCCGTGATGGTTCGACCCAGCGGGGACTCCGCGATGTTTCGACCGAAAGCGGGGACTCCGCGATGTTTCGACCGAAAGCGGGGACTCCGCGATGTTTCGACCGAAAGCGGGGACTCCGCGATGTTTCGACCGAAAGCGGGGACTCCGCGATGTTTCGACCGAAAGCGGGGACTCCGCGATGTTTCGACCGAAAGCGGGGACTCCGCGATGTTTCGACCGAAAGCGGGGACTCCGCGATGTTTCGACCGAAAGCGGGACTCCGCGATGTTTCGACCGAAAGCGGGGACTCCGCGATGTTTCGACCGAAAGCGGGGACTCCGCGATGTTTCGACCGAAAGCGGGGAATCCGCGATGTTTCGACCGAAAGCGGGGACTCCGCGATGTTTCGACCGAAAGCGGGGACTCCGCGATGTTTCGACCGAAAGCGGGGACTCCGCGATGTTTCGACCGAAAGCGGGACTCCGCGATGTTTCGACCGAAAGCGGGGACTCCGCGATGTTTCGACCGAAAGCGGGGACTCCGCGATGTTTCGACCGAAAGCGGGGACTCCGCGATGTTTCGACCGAAAGCGGGGACTCCGCGATGTTTCGACCGAAAGCGGGGACTCCGCGATGTTTCGACCGAAAGCGGGGACTCCGCGATGTTTCGACCGAGCGGGGACTCCGCGATGTTTCGACCGAAAGCGGGGACTCCGCGATGTTTCGACCGAAAGCGGGGACTCCGCGATGTTTCGACCGAAAGCGGGGACTCCGCGATGTTTCGACCGAAAGCGGGGACTCCGCGATGTTTCGACCGAAAGCGGGGACTCCGCGATGTTTCGACCGAAAGCGGGGACTCTGCGTTACTTCGACCAAAAAAGGGGACTCTGCGTTACTTCGACCAAAAAAGGGGACTCTGCGTTACTTCGACCAAAAAAGGGGACTCTGCGTTACTTCGACCAAAAAAGGGGACTCTGCGTTACTTCGACCAAAAAAGGGGACTCTGCGTTACTTCGACCAAAAAAGGGGACTCTGCGTTACTTCGACCAAAAAAGGGGACTCTGCGATATTTTCGCAATCACTCGGGCTCAGCGGATGTTGTAATATACATATATGTATATAAATATATATATATATATATATTTCTGTATATATGTATTATATAAATACACATACGTATATATAATCATATGCGAGGCAGTCACACAGTAATCACTTGATGTACACAGATCATCCATGCCTGAATTGAAAAATTTTGGATCGGGTCGTGACGTGGACATATTTCTGAAGTTTCCAATTTCACGAATTATACCGAGTTTTAAGATATTTTTGTACAAATCATGAGAAAGAAATGGGAGCTCATACTTTTACATGGTCTTCACAATTTGTGGAATGCAATTCATATGACTGCATGTTTAACTAGAAGGGCACTCTTCGACGTCGCCAGATATGCCTCCTTCCACATTATTACATCATTATGCATACTTGTACAAAGTTTGATTTAAATCCCTGAACCCAGATTCAAAATATTAAATAATTCTGGTAGCCAGACCATGCGTCCGATCAGGTTGAAATTTAAAACATACTAGACGACCCGTGAACCTGTTGGGTTCTCGTTGTGACAGCGGTTGATGAAAAAAATCATTTCAAGAAAAAAAGAAGATTGCTTCAGCGAACTATACCACTGAGGTTGTTTGCATTGAACAAATAATCCCGAAGAGTACTTGGACTGAATTGGGAATTGAGTTTTTAATAATTTTTTTCATTGCCCGATTTGAACGAAACTTCATACTGTACACCGCAGGAGAATGGTGAGTAAGGTGGCCCTAAAATTTTTGCGCTATCATGTACCGTTTTCGCTGTATTTCAGGAACATACATACATACATACAAGATGAGAGTTTTAGTAATATATAGATACTCCGCATGACAAAAAGATCATAACTGATGTTTCACATCAATTGATAAAGCAGATCAAGAGAAATAATTTGTTTAAGATTCTCGCTCAATCCAACATTGCTGCCAGACCATGAGACCTATGACATCATAATTTTCATAATAACATTCTACTTGAGTCATCGCACCTATGGTGAAAATTTCATGTCAATCGGATGAGCGGTTGGAGAGAAAACAAATAAAACTAGAGGGGGAGCACTCGGTAGAGTGCAAAACCTCTGCCGCCAATACTGCTGGGTCACTTAAGTGAACCTGATGTCCTATTCATTGTAGGTCAAAACGGATCAGACTCTACTGAACCACGATTGAATAAACTAAACTAGATCGACGCGCATGTAGAAATGCCAAAAAAAAAAAAAAATCGAAATTTTTTGAAAAAAAAAGGTGAAAAATTTCTGGGTTTTTTTTCTCTAACAAATTTTTTGGGGGGTTGGAAATCACTTAAAACATGTAGAAATGCAAAAAAAAAAATCAAATATTTTTCAAATAAAATCGAAATATTTTTGAAAAAAACGTTGCACCATTTTGTTGTTTGTTTTCTCTAACAAATTTATTTTTTTTGGTTGGAAAACACTTAAAACATGTAGAAATGCAAAAAAAAAAAAAATTCAAATATTTTTCAAATAAAATCGAAATATTTTTGAAAAAAACGTTGCAACATTTTGTTGTTTGTTTTCTCTAACAAATTTATTTTTTTGGGTTGGAAATCACTTAAAAAATGGAGAAATGCAAAAACAAAAATTCAAATATTTTTTCAAAATGACCGCCATAGCGGCCATATTGGACTTTGGACCAAGTGCAAAATCTAATGGCATGATCCTGGGACCATACCTAATCCCCCCACCAAGTTTCATCAAAATCCGTCCAGGAGTTTTTCCGTAATACTGTTCACAAACAAACAAACAAACAAACAGACAGGGGTGAAAACGGTAACCTTCGTCCATCTTCGATGGCGGAGGTTAATTAGCATGTATGGACGTACGGACATACGGACGGACGAACAACTCGAAACATAATGCCACTGGCGACTTCGCCAGTGAAGGCATAACAATGATGTAGTTTAGTCTCTGCAGGTAAAGTCTAAATGTGAGTCTCAGATTCTGGAGTAAGATCTTGCACTCAAACAGTATATTAAAGGGGAACCCAAATGCTCAGACCACCTCGAAGCCAATCTCTGTTATACCTACAAAATTTTGAAGCTAACCTTGATACCCTACAAAATAGATATGATTTGTCTTTTTATGATTTTCGAATTATAAAGTGGGTAAATTTGCGATTAAAAGTCGAAATATTCTTCCTCAGATTAGCCGTGACATCACACACATGGAAGTGGACGACCAGATCTGTACTGTATACGTGTTACATCGCGGTACGATATAACTCAAACGGCGAATATTTTTCGATTTTCCACAAATATGCCGAGTTGAAGCGTCCTTGTATTGGTGCTTGTACTGTATAGTAATACAAACAGAGATGGTTTCATGCTACACCAATGGCCAAAACACACTAGGTTTGAGAGAATTTGGACGAGGTTTGTCCGAAATACCCGAGTGTGGATCGGGCTTACAAAATGTCCGGCTTTGTGCTCGGAACATGTTACAGAGCACTGCTATGAAACAAGAGAGATGGCTAGATCTTGTGGTTTTCCGCTGCGATTGAGAGAGGATGCCACAGCCACAACTAAGCAGAAGAAGCGGCTGTTGCTCGAAACCAAAACACCAACTCTACCCAGCCAGCTACCAGCAAATGTCCATGGACGATTCGAGTGGTGAATCAAACAATGGCTGCCATTGTGTGGCTGTTACCACAAGAGCACCTGAAAATAATTATCAATTATCAACACAAATTTTTTCAAGTCAAATGAACCACCGTCTATTTATAGTGGAGAGAAAGTATGTATGTATCATCATCGACTCTTCTGAGAGGATTTGACCGAGTACGCTAAAACTTTCAGGGTCCCTTCCCTCCACCATCCCCCCATAATACCTACAACCATCACACACTCCATTTCACAATATCAACTACCATCCCACCCCTCCCCCCCCAACATGACCCACCACCATCCCCACACCCCTCCCCCATCCACAATTATTACCCAAACAATACCTACCACTATCCCACATCCCACATCCACGCTCTACAATACACACCACCATCCCACATCCCCGCCCCCTCCACCGAGGAGGGACATTGACACCTTATGGACATGAGGGTGGGACACGGCACGGACACAAATGGCGTCCGGGAAATGTATGAAACGGGATGATCCTGACACCTGGTAAAATACAAGACACCTGGTCAGCCTGCGATGATGGGATAAAGCATTCATCACCCATTTTGTCCGCGATGTCCGAGTGTGCTGGGCGGTGCCCATGCTGCCGGGCGATGATGGGTATTTCTGCTTGAGTAATATATAAACCGATTTATCAATTAATACAAAATCCCTCCCATATAAACCAATAATTGAATAGAAAAATCAAACCCTACCGAGCTGAAGTGATCATGTGACTGGCATTTTCATCCACGAATACTTCCTCCTTCTTCCTCTGAATCGCTCGCACAAGGCTCAAAACGATTCGGCTCCACAATTCCCCCGAAAGGGTTTCCATCACTAATTTTGTCTCCAATAGTTTCTTTAAAATCCCGATGATCACTTTCAACATACTGAGAACCTTCGGTCACGAATGATGGTGGAATCAGTATCGGAATCCAAGCTCGACCTGCACTGGTTCTCCAAGTAAGCCGCCGTTCAGATCAAAATGGATTCCAGATATGACGTCACTGGCAAAATCGAAATTCGACACTCTCGGGCTTTTTTCAACACTTTGTGAATGGCAAAAATATTTCAATTTTTTTTCCCTTTAAATTCGACCGTGATTCATGATTGTCAATGATTTTCAGAAGAAAAAAAATTGCATTTGAGTTCCTCTTTTATGATGTGCAGCTCTGCAATCTGGCTTTTTTGTCTTGTAACATTTTACTTAAAGTTCATCAAAATACCGATGTTTCAAAAGTCCAAGATGAAGAAAAAGTCAAATATGTTGTCGTGTCATTCTTTAAATGCACACGAATGGTGTGCACAAGTTTAGAGAATAAGGTAATCCAAAAAACACACACACATACACATACACACACACACACACACACACACACACACACACACACACACACACACACACACACACACACACACACACACACACACACACACACACAACCCATGAGGGATCTTACGAAGTCATACAAACTACAAGATTGTCAATGCTTAACATGCAAAAACAGTTCCTTTAAAATATGGCAACGATAAGAATAATAATGTGGAACTTGCACCATCAGATCAGAATTACTAGATGTTGGCTTTGTCCAATCTCTGGTCCCAGATAAGATGACATCCTTAATGACCTGTGCACATGAAATATAGACATTTATAACTGATCACTGATCATGTTAAGGGGGAAATCAAATGATCGAGGGTAATTTTTTTAGTGGGTTGAACATGGATTCTGGAGATAATTGAACATTTAATACAAGGAAAGAGTGAGACATAGGAAGAGGAAATTTAGTCCACCATGCCTGTGCCACATCCACACCCATTCACTGAATATATCAACATATTATCTTCTTCATGCTAACCCCAATCCAGCAAACATCCAGATCTCTTTTATAATCAAACAAAATATACAATTTAATTTCAAATAAGCAAATTTTGCCAGGTACCAGCACACAATGGCCTACTCTTGCAAAAGACATTGCAGGATCTTTAATATCCACCAGCAAATGCTACGAAATGGGTCTCCGGCTTTGTGCCGATAATAAGGACAGGACAATTATTGATGCTTCCTCTGTCTGCAAAGTACCATTGTGGTAGTTTATGGTCATGATAAGACTCAACTCAACCCAAACTGGACAGCCACCATCCTATGGAACAAAATAGGTGGTCATGCTGTATTCATATGGTATTTAAATGGGATTATCCTCACTATAATTCACAGACCGGTATTTGTTTGTTTGTTTGTGTGTGCGTTTGTTTGTGCGTTTGTTTGTCGTGGTACTCCTCCTACAGTTCTGGGCAGATTACATACAGACTTGCTACATCGTAACAGCATGACTCCAATTAATGTATAGGGGTGTTTTTTTTTATCTTTCCTGGTGGTCTTGGGGTGAGGGGTGGGGGAAGAGACAGGGTACACACATTCTCCATGTAAATGTGTATTGCGTGTGTATCGTGTAGCACCGCCTCCAGGTGAGAGAGGGTATTACAAGTCTCCACCATTTACAGCACAGTATTCCTGTCCCCACATTTTCCAGTGCAGTGAGGTGTTTTGAATGATAAGCAGGAGGTATGTTTTTATTTCATGAACATAACCCAGGTGTTTTGTTTTTGGTTTTTTTTGCCCATGCATAGCGAGCTGTCAGTTGCCGATGAACCGCCCAAATCAAGATATGCATCAGAAGAACGTGTTGCATGCTTGGAACAACATGATCCATAGGGTGGGTTCTCTGCTCGTGTTTTTAAATTGGTGTGAAGTGAAAAAAAGATTCGTACAAAATTTGACAGTAAATGAGGATTGAACTTGCAAGTAGTCAAACGGTCGATCTTTTTCTGTTTTAACATTAGGTAGTAACACAGGTGAGAATAAAGTCATTTGTGTTGTAACACCATTTGTCAGATCAAAATGTAAATCATACTGAGTGTTGTTATTGGACTTGAGAGATGATAATCGGAGGAACACATCGGATATGATTGCTGGCTAAAGTTAAGAAAGCAATTTCAGAGGTCTTGCTTGCAAATTCAAACGAGTGCCTTGCATCATGAAGAGAATGGATGCCAATCCAACATCGAAAGTTAAAACTCTGTGAATCATTTTCAAAAGTCCTTGTTTGATCCAAACATACATAAACACATACAAACATAAACCAAACACCCAATCATGTCTCTCACTTAATCTATTACCCCAGCTCCATCTGTGGATGTGATTTTACAATTAGCTACCACTCTCCCTGAAGGAGTTAACAGTATATATATATATATATATATATATATATATATATATATATATATATATATATATATATAGAAAGACCCACCCACATCTCTCACCTGTGAATGGAGGGAATGAAGCCATCAGCTCTCACCTCATCAACTAAACCCAGGTCGTGAGGTTATATAAATAAATGAACACCTCCCATGCTCTTCCAGCTGAAGAAGCTGCATGAATCAACCACGAAACCTTATTCCCTCCATTCACTGGTGAGAGATGTGGGTTGGTCTTTCTTTATTATTGATATATTGACTGCTTTCGACATTTGCACGTGGTACATGCTTGGGAGCCTCGTTGGTATGCATTTCTGTCTGAGCTGTCACTGATGATTCACCAAGAAGCAATGAAACCAATCCGGCAGCTGAGGGAGTGTGTAGCATTGCGATTCTCATGTGTACTCTGTGTGAACATCTTTATAGCTGTTGAGGAACTTTGGGAAGGGTTTGGAACAGCAAAGGGCTGGCCTTGGTAGGCTTTCTTAGTTGCTTTATGCAGCTTCTTTGGTTAGAAGAGCATGGGAGGAGTCGATATATATATATATATATATATATATATATATATATATATATATATATATATATATATATATATATATATATATATATATATATATATATATATATATATTACCAAGCTTGCACACAAAAAACTCGGCTCGCCGTCACACGATCCCTATGAAATTGCTGTGGCACTTAGCAGACATGCCGACAATGTTTGGGAAGTCTTGGCGTTCCATAGTACCACTTGCATTTTGCACAATGCGTATTTTTGTCATTACCCGTGTACGGTCTGTCGTCTGCTACCAGCTGTGTTGTACTGCTATCTCATGCATGTGCACGGGTATCGCTAGTACATATATATATATATATATATATATATATATATATATATATATATATATATATATATATATATATATATATATATATATATATATATATATATATATATATATATATATATATATATTGTGACGTCCACGGGACTTGAACAGTCCCGCCAACGTAGAATGAGCCGAAACTATGGAGGCGATTTATTTGTTTATAACCCAAACATGGCGGTTCTAATCGCTCTACCGCAAACGGGACGAGGAAGGTGGCACGAGCCACTTTTCACTGAGTTGATGATGTTTATTTGTTTTTCTAATTATTACCAGAAATAACAAGACTCGGCAAGAAGAGGGATCCGGGGCGATTCGACGGGATGGTGTGGGATCGGGCGTGGGGAAAAACACAGACAATTCCAATGAATATACAGTTCTCAATCCCTCTAAGGCGCCAAGCACACGCGCGCGCGCGCACACACACACACACACACACACACACACACACACACACACA
The DNA here is from genome assembly GCF_056783735.1 of Eptatretus burgeri. Taxonomy (NCBI): domain Eukaryota; kingdom Metazoa; phylum Chordata; class Myxini; order Myxiniformes; family Myxinidae; genus Eptatretus; species Eptatretus burgeri. Next base: position 70,473,585 of record NC_140967.1, read on the forward strand.
CACACACACACACACACAAAACGTAGCTATTTCTGGTGGTCAGGCTGGACCGTGGTGTGGACGCAACTGTCCCTGGATCGGCGCCGGACGAGCTGGCCTTGCTCTCGTCAGGGGGGCAGGAGAAACCGTGGTGCTGTCGACCTCCTGGTCTTGGCCCAAGTCCACTCACAGCCGCCAGGGAACCAGCTCCGGCGCCAAGCCGCGAGCAGGAGAGGGAGGCAGGTCCGCCCGCCACCCGACCCCGCACTCCGAGTCAGCAGAACCCCAGAGCCAACCAAAGCGAGGCACGAGGCTCGGCAAGGCTCCCAGATACGATCAAGAACACGATCGATACAGCACAACAACCAGGACGCTCTCTGCCGCCACAGCTTCCACACCAAAAAAACACGATCTTTTTGGTTGTAATCTTCTTCCTCTTCCTTTTCGACCCCGAACAGAACCTTTTTATCCTTCTGTCCTCGTCACTTCAATCGAGCCGTTTATTGGCCCACCGCCATCGCCTTCCGCCAATCGTGATCACGGGGCGGAGCCATCCGCTGCACTGTCCTGTGACATCACGGCCAGTCTCCAGAGAATACCAAAAAGGGGTTTATGCAGACACACTTACCCTATCCCGTGTCCCTATCTAATTACGTGACAATTATCATTTCCCCCTTGAAGAAATGAACATTTACTGGACAACTTATCACCACTGAATTGCTACTTATTACATAGAGATCCTGGTAAACTCGAACAGCATGGCATACCTAATTAAACATCCTAATCCCCTTTGAATGCATACCCCCCCTCAAACGTAACAATATATATGTTCACACAAATATATATTACAATGGTCAGTCCATCCTGCTCTGTGGGAAGAGCTTTGGTGCTGCCAAAGCAGTCTGGGTGACAATCATAAGCCATTGCCTTCCCAGCAGTCAGTCAGGACAGGAAATTCAAATTTGTTCAGAGTGCCATCCATAACTTACGTACTCCTGATGAAAGACATTGTGAGATTTCTTCAGTCCACCATCTAATGCTAACAGAAGTCTCCCCAACTTCATATCCATCTGACAGATGACGCACCCACTGACACAGAACCCTGCCTTTGAAGGACCAGGATGACAGTTTATAGTCGTGCCCAGAATCAAACCCAAATTCGATAGCTCAAAGGCAAGTGCACTTCTTCTGCACCATCCGATCAGATATAATGTAATAAGTATTGTTACGGCTGTGGAAATTCCCATTACACCATGAAGGGCCGGTAGGTGAGATATCTCAAAGTACATGTGTAGTTAGCCCCAAACCCGTTGTCTGGAGGGAATTTATGTGATTCATTCGGGCTGCGACGCTTTGAGATAGCCGTTTTTCTGTTCTATCTTTATTTTGAACCAACCACGTCTCAACCGCCATCACACAACAATCACCTTAATCACCACGCTAGCTATCGTCACCAACTACAACCACGCTCCAACCCTCAGACAACAACAACACCAACAGCCACGACCTTTACCTTCACAACTCAATCCCGCAAACATCGCATCACCGTCATTCCCAAACGGCACCATAACCATCAAACCACCACCGATAAACCCTCCACCACCCTCACCTCTCTCCTTCTATGGCCATTCCCGCACCACCTGTGAACACTGAGCGTCGGGCTGTCTTGGGCTCGTTTAGCGATACGCACCGAGCCGCGAGTGCAAATAGCGGCCTTTCCGAGGGAGAATTCGGATCAAGAACGCTACACGCACACTTCTGATCCATCCAATTAGCAAGCGCAGAGCGGCTTGGCTCCGCCTCCAGGCGCGTCTGTGTGAAATCGATATATGCAAATTCTAGGATCAGGGGAGGTTCACGCCCACTTTTCCTCCGTCCAATTGGCGAGCGTTGCTCCGCCCCCGAGGTCATCCTTATCCGGATATTTGCATATTGTTTTCTCCTGCCGGCCTATAAAACGGCGAGCGCAAGGCGAATCGTGGCAGAGTGTGGCAGTAGCAGTGTGTGTCAGCAGGCAGTGTGTGGCTGTAGCAGTGTGTGTCAGCAGGGAGAGTGTGGCAGTAGCAGTGTGTGTCTGCAGGGCAGAGTGAGTCAAGTCATCGGTGTGGCATCGAGTTGGGTTCTGCAGTCGGCTGAGGAGAGTTGCGGGAAGAGGCAAAGGAGCTCGGGTCCGAAGCGAGAAGGACGGCGGTCGGCGACGAGGTCGCGGTGTGAGATCACTCGTCGCGGGACCCAAGCCAGCCAGCCATTCTCCTCCCCCAGGGAATCAACAATTCCCCCTTTCCCCCGCGCTGAGATAGTGCAAAAAGGGGGCCCCATTCCCACCCCACTCCAAACGTCATGCCAACGAAACCCGCCAAGGAGCACGGAGTCAGGGCACAGCCACGCGGCCACATCTGCGGCTCATCCGCCAACGCGTCACGAGGACGCGGGTAGGACACCCCCGGTCTCGCGGACCTGGCCGCTCCTCCAGGTCACACGCACATATTGGCCTCCAGGCCTGTGTGCCCCCTTGTCTATGAGGGTGGCTTCTTTCCTTTGCTTTTGAGTAAATGTGTGTTGGCGCCATCTGTAAAGTAGAACTGTATAAGTGTTGCCGTGTGTACGCGTATTCGGTAGTAACTCTGATCCATTGTTTCCTTTGTTTTAACTGCTATATGTGCATTTTGACTGCTTGGCTGTATATGTGTGCTTTCCGTGTGTCGCGTAATAAATGTGCATTGTGTGAACTGTTTTCCCGTTTCGCTTCGTCTTTTCTTTATTGACCCTCCATCCTGCTTCACGTAAAGGGTTCGTAGTGGGCTTAATACGCCCGGTAATTAATCTGAACCGTCCAGGTCGGCGATAACACCGCTCAGTTATCCCGATAGCACGGAACGGGCCACCCAAGCGGCCCGTGTCCGGAGTCGACCTGCAGCGAGGTGCGATCGCCCGGTCGACCATTCGCGCAGGTACTTAGGTAGATCGAATTTGGCGAGCGACCCCATCCTGCACGGGTAGGCAATTGGCACGATCGTGATGAGGTTAAACCCCCACCCGTGACTAGCTCCCGTTGGTCCGAGAGGGTCACGACTGAATTGTCCGTCCGGTGGGCGACGTGCCGCGATTCGAGTCACGTGGCCGTCCGCATGCCGGCGGGCACGAATTCGCAACAGTATACATATTGGCTATGCATAGGCTTTAAAATAGTTGCATGATAACGGTTATCCTGAGTGACTCATCCTTTGGCGTATATCACGCAAAATTGCCAATTGCTCGAAGGACACTACCTTTGATGTGAAAAGTGTCCGGCTTACTTTAAGCTGCCATGCAGAGGTAAAATCTCTCAAAAAATTTGAACAACAGTTGAAGCAAACAAGTCCACACTGCTATCACTCAGTTGCAATTTGAAGGATATTTACCACCAATAAAATGCTTCCGCCAGTCCAGAAAGATGTACGCCCTCCCATAAAATTTAATAATGCTATTTTTTAATCTCAAATGACTGGAAGACTGGATCAAGCAGCACATTCCATTGGCGATTCACAACAAACAAGACACAGGCCACAAACAACCAGCTTGCACATGCAAAAACCCAACTAAAGTGCTTGTTCAAAAAAGCTGTTCTGCAATAAGGGAATTTCAAAATTGTGAATAAATGCTAACGAGGCCTTTCGGGCATGCGTGTGCGTTTTCAATGACTCACTTCTGTTAGCGACGGCACTTTTAACCTGCCGTTGCTCGTGTGAAATCTGGATATCAAATCTTCTTTTTTAACATAATTTTCATCATTTAAACGAGAGTGGCAATTTGAAAATGGTTAACCATAATTTGTGTTCCTGGATACAAATTGGCCTCATGAAAATGCATCGAAAATACTAGGTCACTCCGCCCACATTATTATATCACACATACTGTCGAGTCCAAGACTGACATGGAAGGATAGCTGAATGATTTCCCTTAGAGGCGAACAGCCGAGATTCCTGGAGATTATGGCGCGCACGGGATGGGAGGAGGCGAAGCACGTACAAGACGCGTTCACCAGGACGGAGGACAAGGGTTTATACTCGAACCCACAACGAATATAGACACAAGCAATCTTAAAAAATACGGTTTTATGAACATAAATGAAATGTTTATAATGGCAATAAATCAAGGCGTAACAAATGTAATGAAAATAAATCAAAGCATGAGGTAATGAAACGTGAGGTAATTTACAGCCGAAAGTCGAGGCACCTCTACACACAGTTACAAATATACCATCAGAGATGGGGAATCCCCCGCCATTGAAAAATAATTTAAATCAGATAAGCGGTTTTCCATTTATTACAAAAAACATTTTTTTCAAGATGGCCGCCCCAGTCGGCCATCTTGGATCCGGCCACGCCCAAAATCAATAGGGTTCTTCCTTTTCAGGTGGTGCATGTGTGACCCAAATTTCAAATCGATATGGCGAACAGTTTATGAGTTATCGCACTCACAGCTATAAATGTTGACGCCCAGCCAGCCGGATGGACAGACGGACAATGGACGGACGACCCAGGTGACAACAATATCCCCCTTCCGCCACGCGGTGGGGGATAAAAACAGACAAGGGGAAAAGATAAAACAAAATAAAAACCCCTCTCTACATTCTGGCACTTAACTTTGTCCAGAGATTACGTTGTCCTGAGCGGGAAACCATCCCACCCCCCTCCCCCCTGTAATGAAAGCGAGAGATGAACCTTCAGAGTTTAGGCTTTATTCCATTTGATTGGAGCCGCTTCTGTGGGCACACCGGGGAATACAGGTTCAGCTAGGAGTACATAAGCAGTAACGTATACATGTGCAGTTAACCATTGCAGACAATCCGCGTAAGCACGGAGTTCGATATAATCTCCATTCTCACCAGTCAATGAGCACCTTCAGTTAACGAGCATCAAGGGAACAGCCGATGTAAATGGCAATGCCCCGGGGACAACCACTCGTGCCGCAGAGACCTCCCCTTATACGCGAGACGCACAACATGTGATCCCGCGTCATGTCCCTCAATTCACGTTAATTCACCACATTCTCCCCACCTTTAAAATGTAACTAGGGGCCCATCTTACACACCATGATTGCTTTAGCACTATAGGAGTATACATTTCAAGCAACGCGGACTAATAGATCTACAGAAGCATACATGCCAAGCAGTGATTATTTTGAGTTGTAGGAGCATGGAAATGAGCATCGATATATGATATAATGGGCATATAGGAGCATGAGCAGCGAGAATGCCGATAATCCCCTTTACAGATTGAGTCTTCGAGGGGCCTTATTCGTCGACCTCTCCGGGAGTAAACGGCAGTTTCACTTGAGGGAGACTCCCGATCCTCTTGGTGAGCCTCGACTTGTGCCGGGGATGACTCCTCGATCGCTCTCGGGTGGAACGCGGCAGCCCCGCCGCCTGGCGGAGTTCCTGGGGGGGAAATGTCAGAAGGAGGAGTGCCAGAAGGTGGTGTACCGGCGGGAGGAGTACCTGAGGGAGCCAGATGGCGAACCGACACAGTGGTCTCCCTGCCATCCGGGGAGCCTGACATGAGCATACTCTGGATTAGTGTCAATGAGTTCGACCCCCTCCACCAGCGGTTCATACTTGCTTTGTCGTACCGGGCGTTTCATGAACACTGTACCGGATGGGTCAGCCAGTTGGGCACCGTGTGACCGTCAACATAACGCCGTTGGTGAGTAAACATACGTTCGTGAGGAGTGGCATTTGTGGACGTGCAGAGCAAAGAGCGTATGGAATGCAGAGCGGCCGGGAAGAGTAACCTCCCATCACTCGGGGCCCAGTCCTCTCGATTTCAGCGCCAGAGTTACGGCTTTCCAAATAACTCCATTATACCGTTCCACCTGCCCGTTTCCCTGTGGGTTGTAACCCGTCGTTCGACTAGTTGCTATGCCGAGCTCTAATAGGAATTGTTTTAGCCCGGCCGACATGAAACACGGCCCTCTGTCTGAATGTATGTACGAAGGTCTCCCAAACATAGCGAAGAGGTCAGAGAGACATTTTACGACAGTGCCCGAGGTCATATCCGAGCACGGAAACGCGAAAGGGAACCTTGAATATTCATCAACAACGGTGAATATGTATCTGTTGTCTGTTTCGGTCGGCAGGGGCCCTTTGAAGTCGATGTTTAGTCTCTCGAAGGGGGAAGTAGCCTTGATCAGTCTGCCAGATGCCGCGCCATAGAATCTGGGTTTTAGTTCAGCACAAACAGGGCATGAAGCATTCATTTGTTTAATATCTTCAACAGAATAGGGAAGATTTTGTCTGCTGCCGAAATGTGCCATCCTGGTTACCCCTGGGTGGCACAGAGACACATGGAGGTCTTGCAAAGCCTGACTGATTGTTGCCGAACTGTAGACCCGGGAGAAGGTATCTGCAGCAGGGTTTTCTTTCCCGGGCCGGTAAACAATGTCGTATCTGTAGCAAGCTAGGTCTATCCGCCATCTCATAATTTTTTCATTCTTAATTTTCCCGTTTATTTTTCCCATCAAACATGAATGCCACGGATCGTTGGTCCGTAACGAGCGTGAAGTGGTTTCCCCAGTAAATAATGTCTCCATTTCCGCAGCGCTTCAACGATGGCGTACGCTTCCTTCTCTATCGCTGAGTGTCTCTGCTCGCTTCTAGAGAGAGTTCTCGAGAAGAACGCGACCGGCCGCCCAGACTGATTAAGTGTAGCAGCTATGGCGTGATTTGAAGCGTCGGTCTCCACCACGAAGGGCACCGAGCTGTCGATCGATAAAACCACGGACTTACTGATATCATCCTTGAGATTGTGGAAAGCTCTTACGACAGCGGCATCTGGTGGAAAGTTTTTGCAATGCACTAGGGGATGTATTTTCTCGGAGTATTGCGAAATCCATCTTGCATAGTGTTTAACATCCCGATCACCCGGCGCATTGTTTGCAAGTCCTGAGGTGGTGGAAGCTCACGGAGCGGGCGCAATCGCTCAGGATCAGGCTTAATTGTGCCGTCGGCTATTGTGTAGCCGAGAAGGTCAATTGACCTTGCCGAGAATACGCATTTCTCGTAGTTGAGAGTCAGATTATATTTTCTAGCAATGCTCAAGAATCTGTCCAGATTCCTATCATGTTCCCTCTGATCCCTACCGCACACTGTGACATTATCCACGTAAACAAAAGTGTCTTCGAGGTTTTCATCTGAGATGATGTCGTCCATAACCCGTTGGAAGCAAGCTACTCCATTCGTGACACCGAATGGTATCCTTCTGAACTGGTAGAGGCGCCGCCCTGCCTGGAATGCAGTGTAAGGTTTGTCTTCCTCTCGGATGGGAATTTGATGATAGGCGCTTCGCAAGTCGATGGTACTGAATACCTTATAATTGGCCACGCTGTTCGACCATCTCATCTATGCGCGGCAGGGGGTAGGCGTCGAGTTGGGTGAAGCGATTGACCGTTTGGGAATAATCGACAACCATCCGTTTCTTATGGTTCTGACTGCTGGTTACTAACACCTGTGCGCGCCATGGCGAATCGCTCGGTTCTATAATTCCCTCCTCCAGTAATCGCTTGGTTTCCGAAGTGATGAAATTCATGTCAGCAGTGGTATATCGCCGCGATTTGATCGCTATCGGTTTGCAGACCGGCGACAAGTTAGCGAACAGCTGGGGGACGTCACCTCCGCGGTGTCAACGCATTTAAAATTAGACGAGGCTTGCTTCCTCCAAAGGGTATTTCGACGCCGTGTGCTGCTTGAGGACATTATGACCCAGAATTACGTCCTGCGCACAAATCACGAAGCACCAGCACCTTTACATCCCGATGCGTGTACCCTTTTACGTCCAATTCAACATTGCAGTACCCTCGTACGCGGGATTGTAGTGAGGTGGCGGCCATGCATACCGTATTGTCTGTCGGGTGGATTACCCATTTCCTGCCCTTCACTAGCGAGCTGTTGACGAAACTTTCAGAGCTACCGGTATCAATCAGTGCCTCAGCCATATGCCCGTTAATTAAATGCACGTTGATGATAGCCTTGGATAGATTCCCGGGGAGGCTGCAGTCAATTTATTTTGCCGAGTAGATAGCCGCAGAAGTGGGTTTATTTCTCCTTAGAGTAGATTTACATACCCTGGCATAATGCCCTTTCTTGTCGCAATTCATGCATGTGGCATCTCTGGCGGGACATTTTTGACGAGGATGCCTTTGTACCCACAAAGAAGCATTTACCAACCGGAGCAGTTGCTGAGGAGTTTGACGAGGTCTGGGTATCCGGCTCCTCGGGTGTTTCTCCATCCCCTATGTCTGGCTGTGTCTGTGCCAGTGGGGTTCCTTGGGTTCCCCATCGTAGCAGCGTTCATGAGCAGCATCGGTGTTCCAAATGACTCGGATTGCTGCTGAGCCGTATCCATCGCCGAGCCTGATCGACTACCTTGTCAAGAGTGGGTTGCGCTTTCTCTAGTAAGCGTTGCCGTATGTGGGCTGATCTGAGTCCTTGGATGAATGCCTCCCGGGTCGCTTCCTTTCGGTGTTCCTCGGCGCTTACCGCCCGGAAGCTGCCGTCTTTTCCCAGCTGATTCAGAGCTTGCAGGAACTGATCGATTGTCTCCCCGGCTGCTTGCTTGCGTGTGTTGAGAAGATGTCGTATGTATACCTCGTTCTTGGGCTTCACGTAGAGCGCTTGCAGCACCTCGATCGCTGCTTCGTAAGTGTCGCACCCCGAGAAGAGCCTGTACACGCTGGGCGAGACATGATTCACGAGAGCGGCAAATTTGTCAGCTCCCTCCGCGATGATGGTCAGATAGTGTGAGAAGGAACAGAACCAATGTGACCATTTCATTTCTGCGTCAGTCGCGTTCGGGAGACCACACCCCCCAAAAATGGAGATTCCCACCCAACTCCTCTCTGAACACCTGGTCCGCTCACAATGAGAGCTCAACTTCCTCCTGGATCACACCACAGGATCAGCACCGTTGCTCCGAGATAATACCAAGAGAGTCAGTCTCTCTCTCTGTCTCTGTCTCTGTCTCTCTCTCTCTCTCTCTCTCTGGTATAACTTCGCGGCTCAGCCGAAACATAATGGCTGGAGTCTTTCTCCAGCACGTGGGAAAATTCACCTCAGCAGGAACACAAGAATGCGCAGCCTTCTTCACCATGTCAAAGAGAAGCCAGCCAACGAGACCATCTACTTAAAAACGCATTCCTCCCACAACTATCTGCTCCCTGATCACCTCTCCTTCCTCTCACGTCACACCGACCAATCATAAGCCTTGGGGCGTGGCTTGTTGGCACAAAGCTGAGAAGGCGGGGTTTCTTGCCTGCTCGGATATGTTCGGCTCTGTTGTAGTAGTAATAGTTGTTGTTGTTGTTGTTGTTGTTGTTGTTGTTGTTGAAAGCGTGGCTCATTTTATTTCTGGTTTTGTCAATGCAAAAACATAGGAAAAGGTCACAGGGGGTAATCACAAACTGAGAGAAATTAGCCTTAAACCCTACCAAATTAACACAGCACCGCCCCCCATGCGGTGACATGTAACAACACAAGCTGACAGTGTTCCCGACTTAAATTATATCGAGATGTCTCCTGCTCATCCACAGACCATGCCACTCCATACAACCCCACCTTTACAATGAAGTTTCTGCATCTACCCCACAAACATAACAATACTTGTTGCAAGTTTGATTTAAATCCCTGATCCAAGATTCAATATATTAAATAATTCTGGCTGCAAGACCATGGGCTTCATCAGGTTGAAATGTAAAACACATATTCCCCATGACAACTAGATCACAATTCTGGTGTTTCACGTCGTTTTATGTCGTGGTTCAAGAGAAATAATTTTTTGAAGACTTTCCTTCAATCCAGTATGGTTGCCAGACAATGTAACCAATAATTATTTGTGAACACCCTGGTATCCGCAAGGCTTGGGGAACATGTGGGTGAAGTTTCCCCTCGATCTATCAAGCCGGTCTGGATAAGATGGCTTTTAAAGGTTTTTGGGTAAATCGAATACAGCTGCCAAAACATGCGACCTGTGACATCATAGGAGGAGAACATTTCGTACCTCATGAATAGGCGATCATACCTGTAAAGTCGAGCAACGATCCTTTCAACCATTTTGGAGAAGAAGATTTTTGAACGTTTTTATGTTATAAACTAGAACGGGCACTCATAGAGCGCATACCTTCGCCGCCACTACTTTTTTTGTTCTTGGTATGAGTGTGGGGAACTGGTTTCATATGAATGGTCTTATGACACAAACCACATATCTATAATGTCATGACCCCCCCGACTTTCGGGGGCTACGGACTAAACAACAATCAACTCACGTCGTTTTGGCGAGTCTTCACTCGCAAGCTCGGTGAATACAACGTTTCAACAAGAGAAGGTAATCTCGTTTGATGCTGGTTTCATGCAAATCGAATAAGAATTGACTGAGTTATGCCGAAAACCGCATATTTTTCAAGGGCGTGACCCCCCCCTCGATATTTTACCCCAACCGGTGACATGTGTTATGACGTCATTGTGTCACAAGATTGGGCATTAAATTCTGAACATTTTGGTGCTGGGTTCATGTAAAGTGGACAAGAATTGACCGCGTTATGACAAAAACCGCATATTTTTCAAGGTCGTGACCCCCCTGACCTTTGACCCCTAACCGGTAACAAGAGTATGGGCGTCATTGTGTCATATTGCATATCACAAGATGAGGCGTTGAATTCTGAACATTTTGGCGTTAGTTGCATGCAAATTGAATAAAAATTGACCGTGTTATCGTAAAAAGACGATTTTGACCTTTTCGTGACCTTGACCTTGACCTTTGACCCGAACGATCCCAAAATCTAATCGAATGCTTCCTGGCTAATAACCAATCATCCCACCAAATTTCATGCAATTCGGTTTAATACTTTTTGAGTTATATGAATCACAAGATTGCAAATAAATAAATAAATAAATAAATAAATAAATAAATAAATAAATAAATAAATAAATAAATAAATAAATAAATACACGCCGACCAAAACATAACCTTTCGCAGAATGCGAAGGTAACAATATAGTTGCTGAAGAACGTGACCGATAACGTAAACAATATTTTCCCCTCGTATAATTTAGCGCAAGATGACCCTCAAAATTTTTCATACTGATCGGATACAGCGTTCGACGTATGCAATTATGATGACATAATGAAGCCACCTATGACATCATCAAAAAAAAACAATCATACTTGTTTCCCATGGGGAGGACTTCACGTGTGCCAAGTTTCAATTTTTTCCCATTGAGCGGTTTCGGAGATTCAGAGGTCCAAAGTTTTTCTTTCTTTTTTTTCCAACAGGGCTGCCACACCACGTGACCTTAGACATCATAATTACCATTAAAACATTCTAGATAAGTAGTAACACCTATCGTGAAAATTTTTGTGTCAATCGGATAAGTGGTTGCAAAGAAAACAGAGAAAATTAGCAGGGATGGACGTACGGAGGGACAACCCGAAAACATGACTCCATGTACGGACGGACAACCCGAAAACATAATGACTCCATGTACGGACGGACAACCCGAAAACATAATGACTCCATGTACGGACGGACAACCCGAAAACATAATGACTCCATGTACGGACGGACAACCCGAAAACATAATGACTCCATGTACGGACGGACAACCCGAAAACATAATGACTCCATGCACGCACGCACGCACATATTAGCTGGAGTACCCAGCATTGCCTCGAGAAATTCAATGAAATGTGTATTTCAATATTTCCTGCATGACAAATTGGGTAATGTTGTCCTCATCGTTTCGTATGAATTACCAACCTTGTTCATTGCAAAATGTGCTTCAACCACTTTCCCTTATTTTGACCTCTATTTATATATTTATTTATTTTTTAATACTGTACAACAAATCATTCCAACCTCAACATACGATCTTCATAAAACAAATTAATTTATCCTTCCTGGGGGGCGGGGGAACCCAGGCGTTATATAAGCACAAGACCCGATCGAGGCCTGAAGGCCAATTATCTGATTTTAATGTTATTGATTTCTCAATTTTTATTTTTTTATGCAAACATAGCCCTCAACCTTTCTTCTGGATGAAAGAGGAGGTCATGCAAAGTTTGGTTGCACTGGTTCCTGCAGGTTCCGAATGCATAACAAACAAACAAACTTTCTTCTTTATATACAAGATACAAAGATAACAATAAGCAATGAATTTTGACCATTCCATGAATTTTTTGTGTTTCTATTACCTTCACCACCGAGGGTGGAAGGACGTTATGTTTCAACCCCTGTCTGTCTGTTTGTTTGTGTGCAGGATATCTCAAAACGTAATGGATGAATTCAGCTGAAGTTTGGTGGAAACTTTGGGCATGCGACAAGGAACAATTACTCCAATTTTGGTGAAGATTCGAATCCAGATCCGGATGCGATAATTATTTAATTTATAAAGTGATTCTTCACCATTGAGAGATATGAGCAAAATTATATCCTGTATAGCATGTTATTTTAAATATATATTGGGCTCGATATGTTCGACAGGAACAGGCATTGCATGGTGGAGCGATGCTCTCCACCCAATGCCCTTCTCGTGTTTCATTTGGTTTTCTTTGGTATTTGTGATTTTCGTTGTTGCGAACTTATTTGTGCATTGTGTTTTGTGCCCTCCTTACTTTATAAAGTAATTTCTGTTCATAAACTTTGGTGCAACTTCCTGACTTGTGTGATTGTGTACCGATGTTATAACTAAATAAATAAATAATTACCTATCCAAGTCGGTGTTGCGAGCACCCGTGTTTGCTAACGTGTGCTCAGTCGGTGGACACGCAGCAGTATTATATAAAGTTCTTCAAGCAAATTAAAGCTCATTTTCAGTAATTGACAGCCAGTAAAGAATATCCTTTCTGGTATGGATTTCAGGAAGGAGCTGCGTTGCACATCTTCCAGATATAGGATTTTGTTTTAAGCGAAAGCTACCATGTATCAGCAAAATCTAAGCCACATAGACGTAATAATATTAATAATAATAATAATAATAATAGTAATAATAATGCGTTCCCTGACGAGAGACTTCAATACAAGAGGAAAACCTCAGGACCATCAAAGCCTACACCATGATTGATAACATATGGTTGTTTGTCCATGTTCTATCCTTTTAAATCATGAGCATCAAGCAAGGAAGCAGCATGTACCATTTTTCAAGTCTTTGGTATGACTCACCTTGAATTTGAACCACTGACCTCCTACATTCAGAGAATATGACCAACCATTACAGACTAACCATTACAGACTAACCATTCTGCCACCAAGTCTGAAAGAGTTTCGATATTAAATAACAGCTTGACAATAACCACAATAGCAACAACAGCTACAACAACACAACACAGCCAATAAGTGACAGCATGTATTCTCCATCGTCTTGGCAACAGCTCTGTTCGTGCCTTTGATTAGGGCCTACATATTTGCATGTGCTCGCCATTGTGACTGGTCTGCAGAATCATTACACGTGACGTGAGGAGATGGCGATGTATGTGAGCCTGATGGATGACCTGGCAGGACAAGCACAGCCGTTACCCTATCATTAGCAACTAATGATGCTCGGCCTACAAAGATAGTGAGGCCCCCTTTTTGACAGCTAGGTGCAAATTTTTTGATCACATTGTCGGAACGGTGCGAAACATAGAGACTTAGTCATGAAGCCTGCAGATTCTGAAAAGCCTGCTGCATGGCACTTGCAGTAGTCATCTAAAAAGTAGAATAATAAGTACATTGATAGTGTTGGATACTTATTACTGTAAAATTTATTTTTATGTAATCAATCAATTAATCAATCAATTGATATAAATTAAAAAAACAAAAGAAGAAACGTAAGCATATCCAACCATTTCTCCATTGTTCCCTCATTCCCGCACCTGGCATAATCTGTCTTGTGATGAGAATTAAAAAGGGGGGGGGGGGAGTGGGGATTATAATGACAATAATGATAATAAGAAGAGTTAATATTTTATATTTCCCACTTGATATTAAAAGATGACAAAAAAATTTTTTAAGGTGAGCTAGTGAAGAAAAGAATGCAAAGAGTGACACAAAAAATATTGAAAAATGACAATAGCAACAAAAACATAAATGATCGTACCTGCCTATTCACGTCAGCCACCTGTAATCTTCTGTACCATCAAGCTCTACGTACCTCTTTAATTCCCTTTTGAACTAAATCACCACTTCGATCTGAACTGATCCACACCTCCACTACCATTCCCGGCAAATAGTTTTACATGTCAACTACCTCCTGTGGGGAAAACAGATGTTTTACGACATTACCTAAACCATAAACAAAGAGAATGGCATTGATAGTGGGGGCAGGAAGACCTTTCAACAAAAGACAGCCTCAAACACATCACAGTATGAATGCCCCAAAATGCCATAAGGAATACTTCTTCTCTCGACCCACCAGTCAGAATGCCACCAAATTTGGGTTACAACATTCGGCCAGGGTAGGGATGTTAACTTGCCAGAGGTTATGCCAATCACGTGACTGGAAGTGTGTCAAAATGGTGGTCCTGCAAATTCCTTCCAAAATCTTCTCGAGAACCACCAGTCAGAATGCCACCAAACTTGGGTTACAACATTAGGCCAGGGCCCAGATAAGCTACAGGTCCAGTGGTCCTATTTTTAAATCCAGGATCGCTGCTCATCTCCACTAATTTGTTCCTCTTTTTTTCCTGGCTGTGGAACCAACTTCCACATCCTCTTCTATCTCATTCTTCCCTCCAGGTCTTCAAGACAGCTGTTCACCACCATCTCAGATCTACCCCAATCCCAAATCATGATCTTTTCTACCCTCGTTAACCTCCCATTCCACCTCACCCGAATCCCTCCTTCTTCCAAATTTCCAGTTTCCCTCCTGAGAGTTTCCTTTTGTGTCCATCCCATGCATCCTCTCCTACTTCCCATTCCTCCCCCTACACCCATTGTTTGGCCAAGTCTCCCTCTTTCTTGGCCTTCAACTCTCGTGTCAGTACCCCCCCCCCCCTCTCTCAACTGTTCCTTTTATCCTGTCTTTTATCCTGTTGTGTCCTGATTTGTTCAGTGAACTCGGAATCGCTCTTCCATGAGACTCGACTGTGTGTACGAAGAAAAAAACACGTTTCAAGGTGCAATCCCCTTTGTCATTTACTAGACACGATCTAGACTTGACTACAGTTGATCCTTTTCTTTCAACCTGTTTACTTTACTTTCAAACTTTCTTCAATTTACAAATCCAGATATCCTATTTGGTACTCCGAAATTAAGTTAATTTATCAACTACAAAAAAGATGAAGTAGCAACCCAGACTGTTTTTCACTCGTTGCTGTTTCTCACCTGATATTCAACCAATTGTTACCCCATTGTTTGCTATTGTTGATCCATTTGTCCACAGAGTCTGTTGTATATATCTATATATTGTCAACAGAACAAGCTCTAACCACAACATTATGTTTTAATTTTAAGCCAGCCATGTACTGCTGCAAATTGGCCTTGCAAATTTTGGGAAACACATTTTAGGTTGCGAGTTTTACCCAAAGCTGTGTTCACACAGATAAGCCCAAATCACTACAGTCTGTACTAATTCCCAAGAATTTTGGTCTGCAGTAAAGTTTTGGTGTCTGCAGGGAAATATTTAATATGTAACAGGGGGGCAGGGGGCAAGTAGGGAACAAGTTGGCATCATGAGCTGGCATGGCGGTGGATTAAGTGATTACTATGGCCTCGCGAATTGCTGCATATACAGCTAACATCAGATAGCAAATCAAACCCTCGGACAGCGACATCACAGCATATGCTCAAACCATGTTCACACGGGTTTGCTTCAGACTACAAATCCATGAGCCCAAACGAATTAACAAATGCAAACTTTGGATTACACAGACGTTAGCTTTCGAAATTTCAGGTTTACTCCGGACTAATCCATTGCTTCAACTAGAAGGGCACTCGGAAGAGCGCATACCTCTGCCATGGAATACCTGATCCACAAGAACTTATTGAACCCAATACATTTTTGAAATATCATACTATACAGCACCATATCGTTTTTGACAATATCTCTCAATGGTGAAGAATCAGTTAAAAATTAAATATTTCTCGTATCCACATCCAGATTTGGATCTTCACTAAAATCTAATCAATTCTTCCGAGTCACACATCCAATGTGTCCACCAAGTTTCGTTTGAATCCGTCCACAACTTTTTGAGATATCCTGCACATAGACAGACAAACAAACAAACAAACAAACAGACAGAGAGGGGTGAAAACATAACCTCCTTCGCCTTTGGTGGCGGAGGTAACAAACATGTAGATTCACTTAAATGTTAAGAGTAATGTTTAATATAGGTTCTCTTGCAAGGAACTTCAATACAGAAAGAGGTGTTCGGCCCATCAAAGTCTGTGATAAGGTTGTCAACATATATTTGTTTGTCTGTGTGTGCTCCATTGCTTGTAAATGATGAGGATCAAGCAAGGAAGCAGCATGTACCATTTTTAAAGTCTTTGGTTTGTAACTCGGCCAAGGTTTGAATCACCGACTGACTTCCCAGACTCAGAGCAGATGCTCGAACCATTACACCACCGAGTCTGGTTACACATTGCCTCACAACGTAGTTCAATTCTGGCTTTCATGAACTTGTGCAAAAACCTGACACAATGGAGATTCATTATGTATGAGGTCGAGCAAGGCCACGTGATGATTCACAGCCATTCACAGACTGACAAAGGCGAAACGTAGTTTCTGTCACATAAAAACTACTGGGAAATTTGCTACACTGCTTAATGGTACTTTTTGTTTTTTCAAACAAGTATGTGAAGTAAAATCTTTATAAAGATCAGATGTTCAGGTGGTGAACAAAACAATAGGACTACGCATCCTGAGGCTCACCTGGATCAGGAGGAACAGTCACTCAAACCCTAATTTTTTGTCAAACCCTAATCAAACCCAAACCCAAACCCTAATCAAACCCTAAGACCGCCTTCGACCCTAATTTTTTGAATTAATACCGTGAACAAATTTTGGTACATCATGGGCGATGAAGGTTGTGGTCAAGTTTCATTGAAATTGTGTGTGTAGTTTTGGAGAAGAGAACAAATACACATTTTGGGGGTCAAACACCCCTATAAATTCCCTTCTCTCTCTATCGAATGCAGCCTGTGGCTGCTGGTTGCATCATTGGTTGGGACACGGCTATGCCGCTGATGCAGTGTCCCCCTTACCAGTACACTGGTGCTCATTTTGCCGACCTCGGAAGGATGACAAGATGAGTCAACCTCCTGGTGTATTTTAATTCAGCGGCCAACGGGGCTTGAACTCGGGACCCTAGGATCCAAAGCCGCCACCCTAACCACAAAACCAACACCAGGCTTATAAATTCCCTTAATGAGCACAGATTTTTATGCAGTCATATACCTTCATTAGGCATCAGATGTGAAACTTGTGGCCATGTTTCATCAAAATCGTGTGTTTGGTTTAAGCGATAATGACTGAAGCGTTAACTGACTGACTGACTCACTCACTCACTCACTCACTCTCACCTACAGACACTGCTCGATCCCATAAGCTCACCGGACTAAAGTTCAGGTGAGCTAAAAATGGAAACACTTGGGTAAATGAGGGACACCAAGCAACAGCTTCCACACAGGTGTGGCCCATGTGTGAATTAAGCAAATAACATCCCAGTATGCTTAGGGTCATGTAGAACAATGCTGCACAGGCCTCGTTGCCTTTTATTATGACCAGCAAGGCTGCAAGAGGAGACCCTCCTTCCCCCTCCCCCAAATTCCCCCATCCACAGAGCACTTGTGGTCACCCAATGGTTTGATGAGCATGACACTGATGTTATCCATTTGTTATGGCTTTCTCAGTCACCAGATTTTAACCCATCAAACATTTATAGGATATTCTGGAACGACACCTGAGACAGCATTTTCCATCTCCATCAAACAGGTGTGAGTTCATTGACTTTCTCATGGTATAATGGTGCCGCATCCTTCCTGCAGAATTCCAGACACTGGTGGACTCTATGCCACGGTTCATACAGGCCGTACTGGCTGCTCGTGGTGGCCCAACGCCGTATTAAGTGACTTTACATAGGTGCTTTCATCTTTTTGTCAACTATCTGTAATTTTTGGTGTAATTCTCGATTTGGCGGAATCCCTTTAAGTCTTTTTTTTTTTGGTATACATGACCGAGGCTCACAGAAGAGCTATCTGAGCTGAAAGGAAGGGAACAAAATGGAAGTGGGGGATCAAGGGGAGGAGGGGGAGGGCAGGGGTGAACAAGTTATACCCAAGCTGAAACACAGCAAGAAGAGGAAGGGGAAAAGTGGGGATGAAACAGAAAAGGAACAAACCAACTGACAACTAACAAACAAAAATAGGTGAGGGAGATACTGCTTTACTGAATCCATAAGTTTGGGTTAAAACAGGCTGTACTGTTAAAATGACACATCTCATAATTACCGTGCATGATATCTGTTCATCCAAAAATTATATTTTAAACCTCGTTTCAAACCACGGTTGGAATGAAATAGATTGTTTGTTCCTCTTACCCTGTGCTGCCACAAATCACAAGAAGGCTGTGTGAAAAGGATGTCTTTTAAAAATTACAGCTGCGTTTCAAAAAAAACAAACAAAGTACTCTTTACGTGTCAAATGATAAATGACACAAACTGCCATGGAGATTAAACAATGAAAAAATGGTTGCAGCAACATAGAGAATAAAACGATTTACGTGTAAGAAGTAAGAGTCTGTTCGGTCCCGTCTATCCCTCCAAGACTTCAAAACAACCATTCACCACTACCTCGGGTGAAGATCTGTGCCAAATTTGGCGATTCTATCTGCCTTGTTGTCCAGTTATTCTGCCGTCAGACACACAGGATCATTGCAATACTTGTGCGTGCATCTGACCTACGACCATGGTGTGAGTAGAAAATGAGGAAAATAATATGACGATAAGAAATGGATAGACTGAGGGGCTCCAGACGAGAATAATGAACTTGGGGATCGTCTATTTATTAGGTGCGACTCTCCCTCTCTCGCAGATTTGTGTTCCATACATACAAATGGCATTCGAAGAGTTCTATGAATGAGTTACTCAATCTTTTTTTTTTCCATTTTCAATGGATGCACATATATATATATATATATATATATATATATATATATATATATATATATATATATATATATATATTATCCCTGTGTCGTAAGAGGCGACCAGGGTTGCGGCAGGAAGGGTATCTGGCGTAAAACCTATGCCAAATCAGTATGCAGATCATAAAGGATGATCCGCTGTGGCGACCCCGAACGGGAGCAGCCGAAAGACGAACAACACAACATATATATATATATATATATATATATATATATATATATATATATATATATATATATATATATATATATATATATATATATATATATATATATATATATATATACATTGAGATGTACCCCATCCATACTCATGATCTGCCACCACAAATGGTACATTCATTCTCTGCTTCATCTCCTCTTTCCCCTTTCTCTTCTTGCTGTGTTTCATTCAGCTTGTATGCACCTTGTTCACCCCCGCATGTCCCTCATCCCCCCTTAATCTCACTCTCACTTTTAATCTGCTGATTGGTGTTTCGCCCTTTTCATTTTGTTCCCCTCCATTCTGCTCTAGCTCTAACATGAGCCTCGACCATGTACACAAAAAAATATATCTGTGTTTTAATACTTATGGGTACTACTGAAGTTTTTGAATTCACTGCAGTTGCAGACAGATGAACAAATATCAGGCATTTCAGCAAGCAAGATGCTTTGTGAACCCACCTTAAAAAAAAAAAGAGATGTGTTGCATTATGTTATTACATGATAGGAAACATGCATTTACCTGGCCATCAAACACAGCTATTTGTATCCTAACAATGACACGTGTCATATTTACTCTTTTGGCATTCCATGTTGAGAAAAAAAAAGTATGATGCCATATTATCATTTGAATAAAGTCTTGAAACTGATGGAGTAAGATACAACTGCGCAAATGCAAGGCAAATAAATCGAGGAATTCTTACACACACCACTGGCAATAAAGTGCTGAAGCTTTTCCTTGACATGGAGGTTAAAATAAGCCCAATCCGAAGAACAGCATCGTGTATCTTCTCGCCCATATATTATCGATATTTCAGGTCAATCTTCATTTTAATTAGTCACTATGTAAGGAGTAATTTTATTGGTGTCGAAAGACAAACATCATACTAACAAGGCCAAAATAAAGCATCAACTTCCAGACACACTAACAAACACACACACACACACACACACACACACACACACACACACACACACACACACACACACACACACACACACACACAAAAATTTCTACAAGCAAGATACTCACAATAATTTGACACACCAAAAAGGAATATCCTACTATATGAAATAAGGCAATTATCTGTATGTGTATGTCTGAAAATCATGGAAAAGAACAGGCCTGGGTTGATCACTCCCAAATTTTGCATATGTGTTGGTAGTACACAGGGTCAGGTCAGAGGCACAAAAAATCATCCCCCTTACGAGAGGGTGGGGAGACGACTTACAATTTCCACTTGCACATGTGCCACAGTGCAAGTAGTTTACTGACCCCCTGCCACAGACAAGGAGATTATTAGTTATGGCACAAAATATATATTCCCCACCTCCCCCCACTATCCACTCAAACACCCCCCCCTACCCAAGCTGCTCCCTAAGGGAGAAGTGTTTCTAGTGTCAATATAAAGTTCATTTGCATCTTTTCTTCGTAAATAAATATTAAGAAGAAAAAAAATCATTGAGTATCTTATCATAGAACTCTTTAAATGCCATTTGTAAACATATGGAACACAAATCTGTGATTAGCTGCGAGACAGCAAGAGTGGTACATCATAAATAGATAATCCCCAAGTTCAACATTCTTCTTTGGAGCCCCTCAGTCTATCCATTTCTTATAATTATATCATTTTCATCATTTATGACTCGCACAGTAGCCATAGGCCAGGTGCATGAGTATTGTGATGATCCTGGGTGTTTGACGGCAGAATAACTGGACAACAAGGACATCAATAATCGCCAAAATCATATTGTGAATGTCTCGGACAACTTCAACATTAAGCTCACAAGGAAAAACATAAAATGAAAATTAGTGCAGGACTAGTTGGCCATTGGTGAAGCTGGCCATTCAGTCATTCGACTGAATGATCGATCGATTGATTGATTTTCATTTGGTAAAACCAACATGACAAAATATGGAGCGTACAAAGGGTGTGACAAAAAATTATCATATCAAAAATTTATGAAGCAAAACTTTGAGTCGCATAAACAAAAGGGAAGATGGAGGAAACAAAAGGTAAACAAACAGAAAAGTTTGTTTTAACCAAGGATAACTCCACAAAGCCAATTACATCGGTTTATTTCCATTGGGGTCCTTTGTGGAAACAAATATACATCAAACCCGAAATTGCAGTTTTATGAATTCTACCAAAAGCTGCCTTCAATTAATTACTTTTCCTAGACCTCACTTGCTCAGAAATTTTTTTCATTTGGTTTATAAAAAGCATCAAGTTATTTATTCCCTTAATGTTAGAAAGCAGAGCATTGGATTATTTAATGACTGTAGCAAAGAAAGTATGAGCCTTGTGTGGCTTAGTGGTTAAGGTGGTGTCTTAGGATCCTGGGGGTCCTGAGTTCGAGCCCCGCTGGCTGCTGAGTAAGCATCAGGGGGGTTGACTCCGCCTGTCATCCTTCTGAGGTTGGCAAAATGAGCACCAGTATATTGGTAATTATCCCTGCAGGGTCAAAGGCGACTAAAGGGTTGGCGTCAGGAAGGGCATCCGGCCGTTAAAACATTGCCACAAGAAAGGGTACCATGATTGGAGCCCACAAAAAGCTGACCCCTGCTCAGGGATAAAGGCTTTCAAATGGTGTGATGATGTAGCAAAGAAAGTACGAGAAATACTGGTACCTGTTGAACTATCTGAAATTGGAACAATAAGGTAAATTCATTATCCTTATAGTATGGTAATTATGCCGATCAGTAACTTTGGTGAAGTTGTCTTGTGTTATTTTATAAACATGGTATCATTTCAGTTGAATTACTCCATCCATAACATTACATATCCCACCATACCCAGTTCTATCTAACCAATGTAGGTACTTATGGTCTTATTCAGTATGAACTTTACCATTTTGTTTTGCATAATTTCGAGTTTGTTTTGGAAATTTTATGAAAGGGTAGGATACCACAATGAGCAAGTCTAGCCAAAATAACATTGAATGGCAAATACAAAATTTTACATGATTTTTTTTTCATTAATAAACTGAGCCTGCCTGAATAGAGATTTGAGTGTATGATCTCCAGTTTTCTGAATTATAGAATTGGCAAAATGCTTGCCAGACAAGCATTGATCAAAAGTGATTCCCAAATATTTAACAGAGTTAGCAGGTTTGATTTGTTCACCATTGCAAGCAATTAAAAATTAATTAACCATCTTCAATTTACTCTTTATTCCAAAGAGTTTGGACTCGGTTTTACCCTAATGTAAAGACTTTCTGTTATTTATAAGCATGCACTCTCAGCAATATTCCATTTCCAAGCTCAGAGATTTGGCTGTAACATAGATTCTTTGTCCACATATACCTATAATGAATTGGCATATTTTTTGTTTTAGTATGATGATATATTTCTCTGGCAATTAGCATTACTACCACATCATAGTTTCGTTTTAAACAGAAGTAATCGTTTGTTTTTTTTAAGTTTAAATATCAACTAGAAAGGCACTTGGTAGAGTGCACACCTCTGCCTGATCCATTAGAACATATCAGGTGCAATATATTTGTGAAATATCATGCGATAATATATTGTTTTGGTGCAATCTTTCAATGGTGAAGAATCACTATAAAAATGAAAAAAAGTCTCGTATCTAAATCTGTATTTCAGATCTTCACCGAAATTGAATCAATTCGACCTTGTCACACACCCAAACTGTCCACCAAGTTTCATCAGAATCCGTCTATAACTATTTGAGATATGCTTTTTTTGGTTTAGCCCAATCTCTTTATGGTTAAGAATCACTTAAAAAAAATATCGGATCTGAATCTTCATCAAAACTGAATCAATTCTTCTTCATCACACAACCAACGTGTCCACCAAGTTTCGTCCGAATCTGTCCACAACTTGTTCAGATATCATGCTCTATATCGTTTTTGGCCCTCTCAATGGTGAAGAATCACTTTAATAAATCCTCGTATCCAGATTCGGCCTTCATCAAAATCTAATCAGTTCGTCCTTGTCACACACCCAACCTGCTCACAAAATTTCATACAAATCCATCCACAACGTTTGAGATATCCTGTGCACAGACAAACAAATACACAAACAAACAAACAAACAAACAGACAGACAGACAGACAGACAGACAGGGGTGAAAACATAACATCCTTCCACCTTTGGTGGCGGAGGTAACAAAGCTACACAAATATGAATATACACCCAAGCTTAGGTATCGTCCTCAAGTATATTAAATTAAAAAACAACCAAGACTTAAAAGAGAAACGTAACGGCATGAATCATTACCTCCCTCGAGTGCATTCTAGTTTCTCTTGTTCTTATTACTGGAAAGAGCGGAGGATGCACATGATAAATTGTGAAAGTTGATCTAGTTGAGAACCAATCAAGGACATGTTGGCTATCTGTCACAGAATGCTGTCGGTCAGAGCAAGACTATATGTGCCAGCACACAATGGCCGACTCTTACAGAAGAAACCATGATATCCTTAAAGTCAACCAGAGAATGATTGCACATGGGACACCCAGGTTAAAGTCCCCTTGGAAGATGGGCAACCCATTGATGCAACGTCGTGACAGTAAATCATAAGCATAACAGTTTTAGAGTTGGGTCAATAATCTAATCCAGAAGAGCAACTCAAAGGCAAGTATCTCTTCCTTAGATATATCATCCTCCACATGCTTTTCAAAAGTACTGTTGACCTAGCTTCAATTTGAACCTTCACCATCGTCAAAGTTTACAATCAGATGGGGCATTACAGCAGATATAAAATCAAGAAACGATTACAATGATGAAGAAGAGAAATTTCTCCCAAAAATCCCTCCACAGCATTACCACCAAAAATCTATCCCCATCTTTGGGCAAAGAAAAATATAACGAAGAAAAGCTCTGATGTTACTGATCTCAGCAGGCACCAGGGGTTTATGTATGAGGCAAAAAAAATGAGAATGGGTTATATATAGTGAAAAACAAGAGCAGGATAGTTTATTAAAAGACTCCAGAAAATTATGACAAGTATGCTCATAATATAGAAGTAAATAATAATTGTATTCCAAATCCATTCATCCATCCACTGGAACCATACTCTATACAGAGCATTGGTGCTGTCGAAGCAGACTGCTGGGCTATTGGGCACAATCCTGGATGGGTCACCACTCCAACACAGGATGCTCAAATGGCTCAATCTTCCCAGCAAGCTGGAACTCATTTTGCCGATCTTGGAAGGATGACAGGCTGGGTCAACCCCACCTGGTATTAATTCAATGGCTTGCAAGGTTTGAACTCAGGACCCTAGGATCCCAAGTCCACCACCCTAACTATTAAGCCAACACCAGGCATGTAATCCAAATCATGATGACTGAAAGCTGAAAACATAAAGATGTAACTCAAAGCCAGTATCCCAGAGAAAAAAAAAATCACAAAACCATCAATGTCCAGAAAAAAAACATGTCCGAAAACATGTTTGTGTTTTTGGTGTAGCCTCAGTCTGCTCACTGTGGTTCACATGACCCAAGACAATGGAGCTTACACTCAAACTGTTTGGCAGGCAACGCGAACATACGCGTCTTATTTTATAACTTTCACCACATTTACATTAAAAATTACAATAGCTGGAAACATATAAATAAAAAGCTCATTCCAATCATTAATTATTCAGGTCAGGTCAGGTATGGGAGCATGCACTGGAGCAGCACATCCCTGCGTACACTTTGTCCCGGTATACTCCAGGGGCCTCAATCTGGCCATCTCCCAGGCAAATGCCTGGCCCATCACCCTCTCCTTGAAATGCCGATCAACCTGCTGCAACCACGAGGCATGTGGTCATCCCGTTGGCCTCCTCCACCCACGAGGCTCCCTTGCTCAGAGAATCTAGTGAGCAGGATCAGTGTCAGGAAAATGAGCCACATGTCCATACAGCTGCAGCTGACACTTATGGACTATACAGGTAACAAATCTCATCCGAGTCTCTCTCAGCAAACGCTTATTGGACACAAAGTCTGACCAGCGATAGCCAAGGATTCTCTGAAGATACCGAGTCCCGAAGGAGTTAAGTCTTCATGTCAGATCATTGGTCCGAGTCCAAGTCTCACATCTGTCGAGCAAGAATGGAAGGACCAACGATTTAAAGACACGAACTTTCGTCCTCCTGCAAAGTGACTGACAGCGCCACACCCCATGAATCCATGACTCCCCACGCCCGGCCCAGACATCTATCAACCTCTGGCTCACAACATGTGGAAATATGAATATCACTGCCAGTGTCAGTGAATCTCTCCTTGACCTCAACATCCTCAGCTCAAACAAGTAGAGACAAGATAGCAGCATCCAAGATGTCATTGAAAGCCTGGATCTTAGTTTTGACCGAGGAAACCCGTAATCCCCGTGGCTCCGACTCCTCATTCAGCACCTCGAGGGCCCCAAAAAGGATATCCAATCTCCACAAAGATGACTGCATCATCTGCGAAATCAAGATCTTGACATTCCCAAACGATGTACCGCAGCTTGATCTCTCCAACACCCTCCCCAGAATCCAGTCCATACAAGCTCTGAAAATGTGGGGGCCAGTACTCACCCCTGACGAACTCCAGTCACAACTGGAAATAAGTTGAAGATGGAACCACCACATCTCACAGCACTCTCAGTACCAGACTATAGTTCAGACATCAGATTGATCAGTTTTGGTGGCACCCCATGAAGACCAAGAATCCTCCAGAGGGCATCCCGATTCACTGAATCAAATGCTTTGAGGAGATCAACACAGGCTATGAGCAGCCCCTGCCAAAACTCTCATCTGCGTTAATTGATTATTGATCTACTTCATCTTATAGATAAAGCTCTTTCTAACCACTCACTCACTGATTGACTCGCTGATCTAAATAGTTATTACTTTTTAGGTGGTCTAGAAAGATGAAATTTGGCATACTGCTGCAAATCCCTGCCACTATCCGGGGGGGGGGGGGAGGGGGGAACAAAACCATCGGAAAATGTCCATTAACAAAAATATCCCTGAATAAAAGGTGGCCGGTACAGAATCGCTTTCCTTACGCCAGGTCACATGATCCAAGACAATGTTGCTTACAATCAAACTGGTTGCAAGGAGATTCCAACACGTGCCTCTTCCACCTCCTCCTTTGCAACATTTGCATATTTACATTAATAATTACTATAGCTGGAAACTCTTAAGTAAAGAGCTCATTCTAATCACCAATTCTTGATTTACTTGAGTTATTGAGGCACTTACTGAATGCAACCACAATCCACTTCATCAAATATATAAAGAAGATCATTAAAGTTTTATTCTTCAAAAAATCATAGCTGTCAAACCATGTGACCTATGACATCATAGGTGAAGATCATTTTGTTTCTCATGGAGAAGCGATCATTCCTGTAAAGTTTCACCTCGATTTGTTCAGCCGTTTTGGAGAAGATTTTTAAAGGTTTTTAGTTAAAAATATATATATATATATATATATATATATATAGCTGCCAAACCACATAACTGATGATGTCATCAATTTTTTTCTGCTGTACAATTTAGCCTGAGATGACTTTCACAAATTTTCATACTGAGCGGATAAAGAGTTTGACGTCTGCAATTATGATGTCATAACGAAGCCAACTATGACATCAAAAAAAATCACACTTGTTTCCCATGGGGAGTACTTCACACGTGCCAAGTTTCAATTTTTATATGGAGCGGTTCCGGATATTCAGAGGTCCAAAGTTTTTCCCTTTTTCCAACATGGCTGCCACACCACATGACTTATGACGTCATAATTGTCATTAAAAACATTCTTGATGAGTTGAACCTTCCCTACATAAAAAACCTTCCCTACATAAAACCTTCCCTCCATCTTTCTTTGAATAATGGTTGTTGCATGCGTATGACATTCACTAGACATGGCTCTCATTCATTTGGATTTACAATCACCACATACACAAGCTGAAGTGTGTGTGTGTGTGTGTGTGTGTGTGTGTGTGTGTGTGTGTGTGTGTGTGTGTGTGTGTGTGTGTGTGTGTGTGTGTGTGTGTGTGTGTGTGTGTGTGTGTGTGTGTGTGTGTGTGTTTAATGGCTGTGATTTTTGCTGTCAGTGTCAAACCATTAAAATTCGTTGTGGATCGTCAACTGCAATTCGAGATGGGCTGTCGTGTAGCTCTGGGGTTAATCTCTCCCCCACATTCACCCCCCTCGTTGCCGTTGCTTCCACCTTGATCTACGGCAGACACGAGGTGTTTAATTTCACCCCGGTCATGTGCTTTTAAATTCATCCCACCTACCCTTTTCCTCAATGCTAATGATTCAACTCATTACATGAATTTAAATATTAATGGTGCCGACTGAATATTAAAGAGGGAGAAGATTTGGGTGTGCGTTCCGAGGACGCGGTCGTAATTTTCAGCCCATGATTGTATGGTCACAACCCAGCAGCCACGTGCCGTCGCCATTGCACCAGAAATCCGCTCTGGATGGGAAGTTTTCTTTTTATTTATTTATCGCTGATAACTGCACCAGCACCAGATGTAAGCCGATAGATAAATAATACATCACGACATCATTTGCTTTGACAAGTTATTTTTAAGGATGGCCTCATGTAGACTGCCTGTCCACACGTTCAGTTGTGTCGAGCCAGGACTCAAACCTAATAATACTTCATACTGGCAGAACATCCTTTGATATATTTGTCACCCTAGGTGTAAGCGTGAAGACATATGTTGCATTTATTGTTATTTTTATGTTATAGTAGTGTAAAGTAGGGCAAAATGCCCCACTGCCTCTCTTCATACCTGCATAGCCTCAATCATGGTTACCTGTATGCTCCGTTTCATGAACGTCGAAACAAGAAGCTTGATTGGCTGCAGGTGTGATGGACAAAGGAAAAGTGTTGATTATTATACTCAACAAAAGGACCTATCAGGAAGATGTATGTAATGAAAACCTTTTTTTTTATCTTAAGGGATGAAGGCTTGGTATGCCAAAACAAGGTAGGGATGCATGTAAACATGTAGGGATGGTCACAAGAAGTTATCATGTGGAACCATCCCTCCATCGTTCTTTGAATAATGGTTGTTCCCTGTACATCCCAACGTCCGTTCACAATGATAGTGTATGCTGGTTGTGCTAAGTATGAAATTGAAATAGTAAACAGTTAAAACACACACACAAATCTTTATATTCACTTGCCCATCTACAAACTATGCTGTGCGTCCAGACAAACGGATGCTCATTGGGGATATAAGCTGGAACTCCGTATTAAAGGCCAAAACATCACATTTGGGATACGATGGTTTTGGGTGGGAAAGGGGGGGGGGTTGGGGGTTCCTTTCGAGGGATGTGCGGGGTGGGGTGAAGAAGAGAGCGAGTTAAAACAGCAACCGTTCGTTCGACCGCGCCACCGAAATGCCACGTCCAAAATTAATTCATTAATAAGTCATGTCTTTGGGCCAAGTGATGCGAGCAATCCATTTCTGAAGCTCCGCTCGCGTCGGATTACAAG
Organism: Eptatretus burgeri; assembly: GCF_056783735.1. Classification (NCBI taxonomy): domain Eukaryota; kingdom Metazoa; phylum Chordata; class Myxini; order Myxiniformes; family Myxinidae; genus Eptatretus; species Eptatretus burgeri. Next base: position 70,502,365 of record NC_140967.1, read on the forward strand.
AACAACACAGGAACGAGCTGAGTTTCCCGATGGTGGTGGGTGAGCGACTGGAGTGCATGTTCTCTCCGTTTTGTGACGTCATTGCCCTTTGACCGTGGGAAGGCTCGTGGGCTCGCTCGGCCCTTTGGTCTTCGGACGGCTTGGTTGGCCCTTTGGCCATGGGATGGCTCGCTCAGCCCTTTGGTCTTCGGACGGCTCGGTCAGCCCTTTGGCAATGCAAAGGAACCTGCGGCGGGATCGACGTTGCGCCTCAACTTTAGACCACGAGTTTGCAGAGTGTTCATCCATCAAATGGTGTGCATGGGCGATGCACCAAATGCACCGTTTTTATGATATGATAAAAGCAACCGATTTTTCGGTTTGTAACGATTAAAAGTGTCAGTGAACAGGCATTCCATCCAGCTAATTTGTGAAGCGACGGCAACGGCATGTATTGCAGTTGCAAGACCTCTTGAACGTTCCCCTGGGGTGGAAGGGTGACCCGACGTGTTTGCTGTTTTCACGTAACTGCTTCGGATAGATTTCAGGTGCAGGCAGACACGTGAACATTAAACATTGGAAACCTCACAGTTAAAAATAACCTGCGACGGTAGAGAAATCCATTTCCTCAGCCAAACATAGTCAGTAAATAGATGATGAAATTAAAGGAAGGAACACAAAATGAACAGGAAAGCACATTTACTAAATATTTTCCAGAGCTTGATACCAGCCAAACATTGATGGAAAGAGTCACAATTGGCAACTAATTTGGCTTTCTGAGCCGTTTACGATGGATATATATATATATATATATATATATATATATATATATATATATATATATATATATATATATATATATATATATATATATATATATATGTTGTTGTTGTTGTTGTTGTTGTTGTTGTTGTTGTTCGTCTTTCGGCTGCTCCCTTTCAGGGTCGCCACAGCAAATCATCCGTTATGATCCGCATACTGATTTGGCATAGGTTTTACGCCGGATGCCCTTCCTGACGCAACCCTGGTCGCCTCTTACGACACAGGGATAAGGATTGGGTTCCGCCATGATTCGGGGCTGCCTTACACCCTCTCATAGCTCAGCCCAGTGCAGAGCCCCGTCCTCAAGCGATCCTCCAACCCAAGCCTCCGAGTAGCCAGATTACAGGCGCACGCCACTGCACCCGATGGATATATATATATATATATATATATTTTGTGTGTGTGTGTGTGTGTGTGTTATATATGTATATATATATATATATATATATATATATATATATATGATATGTGTGATATATATATATATATATATATATATATATATATATATGATATGTGTGATATATATATATATATATATATATATATATATATATATATATATATATATGATATGTGTGATATATATATATATATATATATATATATATATATATATATATATATATATATATACATATATATCACACACACACACACACACACACACACACACACACACACACACACACACACACACACACACACACACACACACACACACACACACACACACACACACACACACACACGTCGTGGCAAGATTGCACGGTTTGGTTAGGTATATATACTGGTGTCCACCATAAACCGGGCCGTGCTGATACACAGCCCCATAGCTACACATGCAAACATCTTATAGCTCACTTCACAGGAAGGCAGCGATGTATGTGTATGTTTTACAAAAACCCTGAATGTTGCTTCCATCCAATCAATAAAACAGATCAATAAGCAACAGCAACATCAAAGGAAAGGATGCACATAATGATCGGCAAAACAAAATGTGTCGGGGTCCATACTCATCTCACAAAGAACAAAGTGGCAACATGTACAAGTTATATGGCGGTTGATCCGTTAAGTCCAAAGCCTGAAAAGGAAGCAGGGGAATAAAAACAAACATGATGGATTATTTAAAAGGTTAAAAACGGACAAAAACGTTTTTTTTTTCCGATATCAAAATAATTGGTCGCTTGCCACCAGGCGACGGCTTTTCGGATTTTCGTATTGTCATCCCTGAAATCAGAGTTAAAAGTCCACTTTTAATACAATGTACGAGTTTAATACAAATCTGCTCCACACTTATTCAATATTTACTTCAAAGACAAATTTGAGCTGATCAATCAGCTCCTCGGCCCACAGATCAATATACAGTGCACTCTGAATGCGTGCACGCGGAGTGTGTGAGTGTGAGTGTAATTTTGGGAATATTTCACAAAAGCATCTTGGACCCATATAACCCAGATAGTGTGAATCTCACTCCAAATCGCCCTTAGCCACACACATGTGACCGTACCTTGCTTGTTTCGATCACCAACGCAAACCGCATTACCCAGGGAAAGGCAACGATGAGGTCAATAATTTTGTGCCGTGCCTTCAGCGATCAGGCAAGTTTGGGTCAAACTGTGGTTTTCCCAAGAATTGCCTTTGGGCTTTAAACGCAGTGCACTTTTCAAATCGCTTGAAGATGTGTGCACAGAATGACACGTGCTCTCGCCTTGCTTTGGGAACCGCAAGAGATTGATAAGATGGGTGATGGGGCCGAAGCAAAGAGGAGGCAATGATGGGGTGTTACATTGAGAAGAAGAAAAAATAACACTGAGGAAAGGAACGAGAGGGAGGTAATGGAGTGTCGGAGTAAGGCAAAAAAAGAGAATACCAGTTTGAAGGAGATAGGAGCAATAAAAGAGAAGGGAGGGGGTCAGGGTGCATATGTAATATGGAGATGCCCCCATATGCTTTCACCTTATTACTCCACCATCAGTTTATAAACCTTCAGGCCTTATTCCATCAACTTTACGTCTTCCAGCAGAAGGGTATATTCCACAATGCATGCAGCACCCTTTGCTTAGCTCCTTACAGATTCCTCTTCTCCAGAGATTGATCCTACATAGAAACCAGACGGTTCAGACGCAAAGACCACATCAATCGAGAGCTATGTTCTGCTGCTACTGCTCGAAGAATAGCTTTATAAATATTCCAGAAACAGTGTATGGTACTGTGACATTTTAACAGGGCAGTAAACATGAAACAAGTGGAATATTAAAGCTTCTTGCTTCAGGCCAAGTGAGAAATCTCAGCACAAAGCTTCATTAGGATTCATCAGGGACAGACAAGAAACATAAAGACATTAACTAGCAGCCGATGAGACATACATGTGCAAGGCCAGCATGACGGACCTCCAGAAAAAGATATCAGAGACAAATAAAAATAAATGATGCCGACCGGCAGACGGAGGGACGTGGAGACAAGAAACGAAGTAAATGCTATTGCTCATCTGAAGTCCCCCGCAGAGCCTCAAACCATGAAGCAGAGACCTGATTAAGAGCGAGCTGTCAGTTCGATTCACCTCTCTTTGTACGTAGCCAGGGGTGTTCGAACCTGAAAGCCGAGTCCGCATAATGGCATTGTGATGGCCTCTTTGGTGATGGGTCTTGGCCTTTGGGTGATGCGTTGAATGGCACAGCACAAAACCAGTGAGTGTTGTCTGACACTCCATTTTGTTGACACACTCCTGAGCTTTCACATTTGCAGACTTGCAGGGATTCAGTCTTTGAAAGCTATCATATATATATGTATATATATATATATATATATATATATATATATATATATATATATATATATATATATATATATATATATATATATATATATATACATATATATATATATATATATATATATATATATATATATATATATATATATATATATATATATATATATATATATATATATATACATATATATATATATATATATATATATATATATATATATATATATATATATATATATATATATATATATATATATATATATATATATATATATATATATATATATATATATATATATAAATATATACATATATACATACATACATACGAGCCTGGTGTTGCCGCAGTGGTTAGGGCAGCGGCTTGGGATCCAACAGGTCCTGAGTTGAAGCCCCGTTGGGCCACTGAATTAATACACCAGGGGGTTGACTCAGACTGTCATCCTTCCGAGGTCGGCGAAATGAGTACCAGTGTACTGGGCCGGTGTATACCCCGGTTAAAATAGGTGTACCATATCCCTGTGTCGTAAGAGGCGACCAGGGTTGCGTCAGGAAGGGCATCCAGCATAAAACATGTTCCAAATCACTATGCGGATCATACGGATGATCCGCTGTAGCGACCCCGAACGGGAGCAGCCGAAAGAAGAAGAAGAAGAAGAAGATACATACATACATACGTATTCTTCTTCTTTCAGCTGGTCCCGTTAGGGGTCGCCACAGCGGATTATCCGTATGATCCGCATAGTGATTTGGCACATGTTTTACGCCGGATGCCCTTCCTGACGCAACCCTGGTCGCCTCTTACAACACAGGGATATGGTACACCTATTTTAACCGGGGTATACACCGGCCCAGTACACTGGTACTCATTTCGCCGACCTCGGAAGGATGACAGGCTGAGTCAACCCCCTGATGTATTAATTCAATGGCCCAACGGGGATTGAACTCAGGACCTTTTGGATCCCAAGCCGCTGCCCTAACCACTGTGCCAACACCAGGCTATATACATCCATATATATATATACCGGGCATAGTGGCGTGCGCCTGTAAACCGGCTACTCAGAGGCTTGGGTTGGAGGATCGCTTGAGGACAGGAGCTCTGCACTGGGCCGTGCTATGAGAGGGTGTAGGGCAGCCCGGAATCATGGACTAACCCAATCCTTATCCCTGTGTCGTAAGAGGCGACCAGGGTTGCGTCAGGAAGGGCATCCGGCGTAAAACCTGTGCCAAATCAGTATGTGGATCATAATGGATGATCCGCTGTGGCGACCCCTTAGGGGAGCAGCCGAAAGACGAACAATATATATATATATATATATATATATATATATGTATATATATGTATATATATGTATATATATGTATATATATGTATATATATATATATATATATATATATATATATATATATATATATATATATATATATATATATATATATATATATATATATATACGCGCGCGCGCACACACACACACACACACACACACACACACACACACACACACACACACACACACACACACCGTTCAAAAGATCTCCAAAAGGTGATCGTAATACACGAGAGTGGTGTGCGCAGTCGATTTTCAAAACTAACATTCCAACTTTCAGTTTATAAAAGTCTCTCAAAGTCAACAATAAGGCTTAGCCTTCGAGGTAAGGACACTCGTCTCTTCGCTGTCTCGCCTGGATTCGAATCCTGACCCAGCTATAAACTGTCATCCCGGTGTTTTACAGGAAGGGTGATTCATCAATGTGTGTGCCATCCTTCAGATGCACGTTAAACTAGGTGTCCTATCTGTCGACATTAGTTGATGGATGTTGAAGACCCCCACGGCGTCCTTTCTGAAGAGTAAGACAGCTATCGCCGGCACCCTGAACAAATTACAAAATTCCTGCTTGAACCCACAGAGGGCACTGCATCAGGGGCACAGCCATACACTCAGCCATTGATACTACACCACAGCCTTGTGTTGTATATGGAAGGAAGAAGAATGCCGACAATCACAGCAAAACTGCATGCACATTTTCACAAAGCGATGTAGGTTTCGGGGTAGTAATATGGAGAGAATAATATACATACAGATAATATACCTGCTGTTAACCTGATGCAACTGTTTGAAACCCAGCAACGATGAGATTTAGTCTAATGTGCACAAACGGTCTGTCTGTTTGTTTCATAACTCCTCCTCCCTCGACCTACACCAACCTCAGGAGCTTCCCGAGACGTGGGAGCAGGTGAGGTGGGTCCTGGGGTGTCCGAACTGGGGCATCGACAGCACCATTCTGGCGAAGAGATGCAAATGATGAAGGTTCAAACCGTCACATAAACTCACGAGGACGTGTAATGTGCACCTGCAGAAACGGTTTGAAACACAAGGAGATGAAACCAGATTTGATGGCACAATGGTTTGAGAGCGTCCGCTCTGAGTCTGGGAGGTCAGTGATTCAAAACTGGTATGTGTGCTGCTTTCCTTGCTTGACGCTCAGCATTTAAAAAGGATTGAGCATGAACAGACAACTTTCGGTTGGTAGTAATAGGGCAGGCTTTGATGGACCTCATGGCCTCCTCCTGTGGAAGTTCCTTGCAAGGGAACTCTTAATATAAACAATGTTGAATGGGTGAAAGGTGTCAATGGAGTGTCAAAAGAAGAGTCTCATTATAGTAGGGTGTGTTCAGTTCCCTCGTTTCTCGTAGAGCACTTGGCAAGTGGCTTAATCACTCAAGCAGGCACACCATTCAAAACCGTTCTTCTTCTCGTGAATGGCAGGTTGGCTGCCAGGTAGCTATCATTTTGTTGGGGCACGACTATACCACTGATGCTGTGCCCCGACACCAATACACTGGTACTCATTTCACCAACCTCGGAAGGATGACAGGATGAGTCAACCCCACCTGGTGTTAATTCAGTGAAAAAACAGGGCTCAAACTCAGGACCCTAAGATCCCAAACTAGCCACCCTAACCACTAAACCAACACCAGGCTATTCAAAACCGTTGATAAGGATCTGGCATTAAGTCACAATCACCTTTGGTGCATTTGTTGTGTAGATTTGCTCCAGTCCCCAATTAATATGCAGAGGAAGGTTATTTACTATATTAACTCAGACAGCTCTACCATGATGGACACACACACACACACACACACACACACACACCACACTTATACTTGCTGGGTATGCTTGCACATTGTAAGCAACAACCAACCGTGCTTCCCCAGTGTCTCGAGTCGCTGACCTGCATTTGATTTTTCATTCATTCATTTATTTTCATTTTTTTTCTTTTCATTTCTTTATATTTTCATTTATGGATGTTGTACGACGATTCTGTGATTTTTGTCCGGTGTACCGGCTTCGATATCCAAGGCACACCAAATTTCAGCTTTCTACGTCAACCGGAAGGTACCCATCTTTAATGGGTCGTGAGTGAGTCAGTGGTTAGAAAGATAAATAATATATATATAATATATATATATATAATATGTATATATATTTTATATATATATATATATTATATATATATATATATATATATATATATATATATATATATATATATATATATATATATATATATATATATGTGAGATCCGTGTCTGTCTGTATGTTTGTGTGTCGTGTTATAACGTGAGAACGGATTCATGGATTTCAATGAATCCAATGATGGTGGATTCAGGGAACGCATAGGAAGAACTCATAGGAAGGTTTGTGGCACAAAAATAAAAATAAAAAAAATCGGTTTGTGTGCACGGGTACATGGGTGCATGTGGTGAAAGTGTCAAAGCCAACTTGCGACGCTAGTTATCCCCGCATGGAGGGCAGGATCTCCCAGGAATCCTTTTTTGTTCTTGCTCCATTGATTAGCCATCGTAGCAAAAATTGCTTTCTCAGCAGTGAAGCAGCGAGTCTTATATGCGAGTGTATACTATTTACAAAAGGAACCCCCTAACTTGACAGAGGCAGCAGGGGAGCATAATTTATGTGCATGACATCAGTGTCATGTCACATCTAGGGTCAGTGTGCTCCTTACATTAACATTATCTCACACACACACACACACACACACACACACACACACACACACACACACACACACACACACACACACACACACACACACACACACACACACACACACACACACACACACACACACACACACACACACACACACACACACACACACACACACACACACACACACCTGATTGTCACCATTATGTTAAGTTAAATACGTCTTCCAATAAAGAATAAAGAAGTTCAAATCACATTCCTTATTTTCATTTTTAAACACAAAGACTCCATCAAAATAAGTTTCTCGAGAAATGTTTCTTGTCTTGCTATCCTCGTGAATAAAAATCCCCCAGCCACCATTTTCCCACTGCTGTAACATTTTAACTATCCATTCTGAATTCTCATTGAGCCCCCATTCATAACTTTTTTTGAAGGTCATGCATACTTTCTTCTGAGAGGTCTGAGCACACTCACACCCACATGACTGATTTAAAAAAAATACCTAATAATGAAAATGAAAATTGATGCTCTGTATAAATCTCACAATGACAGGTTCTGAAAGAAGGTGTAATAAATCTGTTAATCGTTTATAAAATATTCACCATGGAAAGCCACATATGGTTGATTAGAAGAAGAAAAAAAAAACTGTAAGAAAGTATTGCAGTTGGCCGATCAGCAAATTCGTGGCCGAACAGAAAGTCGATTGACATTATGGATGAAAGTTTGTTATTTTCCATATAGTTTTTCTACAACTTAAACTATTCATTCAAAAAATTGGTGAAAGAAGCTTTCAAAATTAAACTGCATTTTGAGAACATGTATTACAACTTACAAGCAATAAAAATATTTTTTTTTAATGAAAAAGGATGTGGGCATGTTATTCCAATAAGTATGTAAGTAAGGTGGGGATGATCATGAGAAATGATCATGTGAAACCATCACTATATCTTTCTTCGAATAATGGTTGTCCCGAGAAAAGACAAAGTTATATCGAACACACACACACGGAAGTACCGCTCACATACGACCTAATGATCCCATCGAGTGTGAACATAGAAAACAAAGCATTGCGACCGGATATAGTACTGAGGTGCAAAAACAAAGAAAAGAAGGCATTGCTAATTGAGATGTCAGTACCCAGCAATTTTGGCCTAAACAACGCAGAAATCAAGAAAATGACCAAATTCCAATTAGATCTTAAAAATGAAGTGAAAAGATCCTGGAAGTTTAAGAGATCCAAAATTGTACCAGTGAATACTGGAGCAACAGGAATGATGAAGAAGAACCTTACAAAGGTATTAATAACCATCCCTGGGATTATTACCACAAACGAACTACAGTTGGAAGCTCTCCGGGGTTCAGTGATGATCCTGAAGAGAGCCCTCGGAACAAAACTTTGAGAACAAAACTTGACACCTTGATCCATGATTCGTCACCACCATTACCGAAATGGAGGTGGATATTTCAAGACCTGGGAGGACTCCGTTCCACGTTCTGAAACCCGCATATGCTATGTGAGAAAATAACCAATGACACACAGTTAGTGTCTTTTCTTGGGCCAACCATTATTTGAAGAAAGATGTGGGTATGGTTTTACATGATTATTTCTTGTGATCATCCCTACCTTGTTTACAGGAAATAGTTACATACTTTTTGGAGTAACATCCCATGTCCTTTTGCATTTTTAGAAATGTATGAATTACTTGGTACTTTACTCTTTTCGAAATATATATATATATATATATATATATATATATATATATATATATATATATATATATATATATATATATATATATATATATACATACATGTATATGTTCTACAACTGATTTACAAATGTTGTAGTACATACTTTATAGACAATCTACCATTTTAAATAGAATGTACTTTATAGAAATATGTGTGGGTTGTTGCTGTCACGACTTCATGATAATATTCCACCGTTAACCACACAAATATAAATCTGATTGGCCCAAGGACAAATGTCTAGTGGCCTCACCCCCATCAGGCTGATTGACAGTCATCGTCCCTCCCACCCCTCTGATCCCTTCTTATTCCTTTATAAAGGAATGCAGCTTGACGTAGTTTTCAGGGAATCTTTTTAAGCTATTAATATTATGATAGCAAAGGATGCTGCACCAAGTAAAACTATGTATGATGGTACCAGAGTCATTGCCATTGAGAGAGGCAACTCGGAAATACACTGTCTGGTAATGATTATTATCATGATGATGATGTTGAATGAGAAGAAGATTTTCTGGTTTTGACCGTTCTCGGTTTTTTGCTTTTGTCATGGTCTGGAGTACTGAAAGGTGATCCCTGTCTCGACAATCAGCTGAACAGACCAGGTAGGCTTTCATATGTAGTTTAAACGACTTTTTAAAGAAAAGATACCCCAACTTTAGTTTTGTATGTAGTGGGTGGGACCGACATTTATTTCCGTGTCATCCCTACATAGAAGAGTGCTTGTGCACTCTCTGATATGACTGTTTACTTTTCAACTTAATTTTTCACTGGTGGGTATACCTGTCAAGGATGGGTGGTGGGATGTGATAGGCTGGGAGGGCCATATAACAACAATTCCATAGCTGAAAGGCGGTGCTTCCACTGCCTACCTCGATGATACACTGCCAAAGAAGGGTGATGGAATGATATAGAATTTAAAAGGATGGAAGGGCCTTATGTACAACACCATGACCAAAGAACAATGCAATCACCTTCAACAAATCTTGAAGTATGATATGCTAAGTCTCAAAATCCTTTGGCCAGGAAGAAGATGAGCACATGATTGGGTTGAGTAGGATATTCCTTTCCAATGATGAACCCACATGTTTTGATAGATCTTTCTTCAAGGATAGTACTGATTTGTCAGTTACTGTGCTGTCTGGTAGTTTATTCCACTCATCTACCACTCTATTGCTGTATTACCTGACATCCAGTCGAGCGCATTGCTTTTTTACTTTCAGTGAATGCCCTTTCATGTCCGCATATTCTGTTCTTTGATAGAGTAACTATTCATTTATAATGTCTATCCGGTGAAAGATGCAGTAAGTTTGGAGTAGTTTTATGCATCGTCTTCGAGTGAAAAAGATGATGTCACAGTAAACTCAGGAAATGTTGTGACATCATCCAGCATGACCAACGCTTTGAGAAAAGTCAACTTTAGACTCAGACAAATGGAAGAAATGGAGGAGTTGTAAGTAAATTTAGATGCCGTAAGCAGAATTGCAAGACATTGTAAATTGTGCCTTCCATGGTTGGTCAGGTCAGGTCAGGTATGGAAGCATGTGCCAGAACAGCACGTCGCTGCATGCACTTTCCACCAGTACTCCAGGGACCTCCATCTGGCCATCCCCCAAGGCAGATGCCTGGCCCATCCCCATCTCCACGAGGTTCCGATCAACCTGCTGCCACTACGAGGCATGTGGTTGGCCCGTTGGCCTCCTCTACTCACGAGGCCCCCTCACTGAGAGAATCTGGTGAGCAGGATCAGCTTCAGCAAAACAAGCCACATGTCAATACAGCCGCAGCTGATGCTCACGGACCATACGGGTAACAAATCTCATCTGAGTCTCTCTCAGTAACCGCTGGTTGGACACAAAGTCCAACCAGCGATAGCCAAGGATTCTCTGAAGAGACCAGGTACCAAAGGAGTAAAGTCTCTGTCTCAGATCCCTGGTGAGAGTCCAAGTTTGGACTTTTGGCCTCCTGCACAGGTATTGACAGCGCCACACCCCATGATCCAGTGAATCCATGACTCCCCAGGCTGACCCAGTCATCTATTGACCTCTGGCTCACAGCCAGCAGAGACATGAATATCACTGCCAAGGCAAGTGAATCTCTCTGTGGCCTCAACATCTTCACCACAAACAGGTAGATAAGATAGCAACATCCAAGATGTCATTGAAAGCCTTGTTCTTAGTTTTGACCCAGGAAACCTGTAATCCCTGTGGCTCCGACTCCTCATTCAGCACCTTGAGGGCCCCCAAAAGGATATCCAGAGTCTCTGCAAAGATGACTGCATCGTCTGCAACATCAAGGTCAGAGATCTTGACATTCCCAAACGATGCACAACAACTTCATCTCTCCAACATCCTCCCCAGAATCCAGTCCATACAAGCTCTGAAAAGTGTGGGGGCCAGCACACACCCCTGACAAACTCCAGTAACAACTGGAAATATGTCCAAGATAGAACCACCACATCTCATAGCACTCTCAGTTCCAGAGTATAGTTCAGACATCAGATTGATCAGTTTTGGTGGCACCCCACGAAGACCGAGTATCCTCCAGAGGGCATCCCGATTCACTGAATCAAATGCTTTGCAGAGATCAACACAGGCTGCAAGCAGCCCCTGCCAAAACTTTCGTCTGTGTTCGGTGAGGACCCGAAGAGCAAGGGTGCGGTCAATCATTGACCTTTTGATGTAAAGCCTGACTGCTCTGAGCATTGGTGCTCAAGCAGATGGTGGCAAACTCTATCAAGAATTATGCAAGCAAAGACCTTGCCTGGCACTGAGAGCAGCATCACCGCTCAGTAGTTGTTGCAGTCCTGGCGATCACCCTTCCCTTTCCAGAAAGGGACAACGAGCCCCTTTTCCAGTCAGCTGGAATGATGCCTGTGCTCCAAACAGAGCACAGAACTGCATGAACAAGTACAGCATTTCCACCAGCCTTGAGAAGTTCAGCATGGATGCCACAGATCCCAGGAGCTTCACCCCATTTCATCCGGTTCACCGCAGCCTGTGTTTCCACAAACAATGGTGGATCTCAGTTGATGGAGGGTCAGCAATAGGGATACTAACACCCCTGACATTCAACTTAACAGCTGGTGGATCAGCCTGGTACAGCCGCTCAAAGTAACCAGTCCAGCGGGCCTTCACTTTGGACTCCTTCAAGGGCCCACTACCTTCCGCTCTCATTGCATTACACCGAGGGATGGGCTTGGATGAATGATGCCTGTGCTCCAAACAAGGTCAGAGATCTTGACATTTCCAAACGATGCACAACAACTTCATCTCTCCAACATCCTCCCCAGAATCCAGTCTAGTCCAACATCCTCCCCAGAATCTCTGAGCATGAATTCCCCTGTAAGCAATTTTCACGTAAAGAATGGGCAAACATTTCGCCATCTCACTGGACAAAAAGACTTGTAGTTGTCATTGCTGCAAAAAATGCTTTCACCAAGTACTGACCAAAGGAGCTAAATACTTTTGCAACCAGTGAATTTTGATTTATATTGTTTTTTTTACAGGTATTCCTGACATGTATGCCTGGTGTTGGCTTAATGGCTCGAGTGATGGGCTTGGGATCTGAGGATTTAGAGTTCAAATTACACTCAGATGTTGAATTAATACCAGGTGGGGTTGACTCTGCCTGTCATCGTTCCAAGGTCAGAAAAATGAGTGCCAGTTTGCTGGTATCCTGTGTTGGAGTGGCAACCTGTCCAAGAATGTGTCCAATGGCCAAGGAAACTGCTTAGGCAGCACCAATGCTCTGCATAGAGGATGGTCCCAATGGATGGATGGATTCCTGACATGTAACCTGCTGAAACTATAACAGTGCTTAGTTTGATCTCTTCAGCTGTGAATAAAAAAGTTCATTTGGAAAAAATTGTTTCTTCATCATTCATTTGAATATGGCATTATTGGTCGGGGGTGAATACTTTTGTAGACCACTGTACGTAGAAATTAAAAATGGATTCCACAGGGTTCGGGATTATTTTTACCAGTGTTTGTAATGTTCCACCTTGCCAACCTTGAACACTTTCCTGATAAATTATGAACTGTATCTTAGCACATCCTGCTTGAAACCGACACGAACAACGAGAGATCTTTCCAGAGAATGCAACTACTTTTGGGTTGCCCCATCTCAGGAGTGATGGAGTATTTATAAAGTTTATAAAGCCAAATTTATAAAGATGGAAGAACCCACCATTAGTCACGTTCAACAAGATACGGCATCTATTTCACGAGGCAGTAAATGGGAGGCAAACTGGCTCACACTTGCAACTTTGCTCTTATCCAAGGTAATTACCCTCACCAAAGGAGAGGGTATTGCATTTGGGTCTATTTGTTTGTTTGTCTGTCTGTCTGTCCACACAGAACTTTCATGTTATTCTCCACAATTTATGGATTGAGAAAATTTTCATAATTTTTGCAACTACTCATGTAGAATGTTTTAGTGATAATTATGATGATATAGGTCACATGGTGTGGCAGCCATGTCAGAAAAACAGAAAAACTTTGGACCTCTAGCTCTGAAACCACACAAAGGAAAAAAATTGATACTTTGCAGATAGCAAGTACTCCTCATTGGGAATAAGTGTGATTTTTATGTCAGTTGCCTTCATTATGACGTCATAAATGCAAATGTAGAATGCTACATCTGATCAGTATGAACATTTTTGAGGGTCATCTAGGGATAAAATAGTCCACAAAAAAAAATTTTATGACGCCATTGGTCACGTGATTCAGCAGCCATATGTATATATGTATATATGTGTATATATATATATATATATATATATATATATATATATATATATATATACATATATATATATATGTATATACATATATATATATTTTTTTTTTTGTAAAAACCTTCAAAAATCTTCTTTGAAATGGCTGAACCAGTCAACACTGCCAGCCGTTATAAAGTGGCAGTTCTAATTATGTCTCTTATTAATTACATAGCACACCAGTACACAAAATGCAACACACAAAACTACGCAAACACCACACAACACACCACACCACACAAAAGTCCTGGCAAGGATCTGCAATCGCTGATTGCTCTTTTTCTTGTTTTTCTTTCACTTTTTTTACCTTTGGTGATAAATTTACACTGAATTTTCTAATCTGGGTTGAATTCCTAGTGGAGAAGGACTTAAGCAAAAACTTCCCTTGTATACCTCAACGGAAGATCCATATTTGTAACTGAAGGTGCCCAGCAGACAAAGTTCACATGCAATGTTTCCACCACCGAGTGGTCTGGTTGCTCTCAGGACAGTGTATGCATCGTGTGCCCAGCGTTAAGTATCTTCCCAAGGAGGATGGGGCTTTACCTGACTGCAATAAGCAGATGGTGAGACTTAACACAACGACATTAGGTCTAAAAAGCTATGCTGGGCAGCTGGACTAATTGGTGGAGCCTTCAGGTTGGAATAGGTCCCTGCTTAAGCAACCAAGTGCTCCACGATGCTAAGATCTCTGTAATGAATGCATACCATTTTTCGAATAGAACATGCCATTCTTCAAATGATGAAGTAAAGTGAGCCGTCACATATACAATTGCGTAAAAACGCCACAATATCAATTTTAAAAACCAAAAGAGGTGATTGCATGCCTATGTTACATATAGTAGGGAGTATGTTATATGGGCCATCCTCCTTGACAGAGGGTTATGTGCTGCCAAAGCAATCTCTTTTGTGAAATTTAAATAAAAAATTATATGCGGTTCATCAATGTCTTTCCAGTGGCTCAAAGTAGGAATGTGGTATTTAGCGAATGTACAAACTCACAATGGAATGCTCCTTTCCAAAGCAAATTGGACATAAATACCTCAATCAAAATGCCTCACTTAGGGTTAGCTGTAGCTGCACTGATGAGCACTAACAACAGGAATGTAGATATAGTACAGGCAAAACAGACCAAATAGCCTTAAAAAATAACAACCTGTACCATACCAAACTCTTATTTACAGAGTGTCGGTGCTTCCGAAGCAGTTTCTTGGCAAGGGTTATACTTGGTGGTTTCGGCCTAAGTCACATTTGCCACGGCAGCCGTGGGGTCTACAAAATCTACGGCCACTAGCAATTATAGGGTGGCCACACAATGTAGCAGTCAATTTTTGGAGCAGTCACACAATGTAGCAGTCACACACAATTTTTCGGGTAGTCGCACGACGTATTTATAAATTGTGGAGACCGAAAACGTGGGGGTGCCATACGGTCTTTGATTTGATGTCGCACGGTGACCTTAGGGCGTTCCTGCGGCGGCCATATAATTTTCAAGGCAGACGCAAGGAGCCCGCAAGGCGACCGACCGCAGGGGGGCCCTAAGGCGAACGTGCGGCCAGACGGATGGTAACGAGTGGGTTCTTTTTTTTACCAG
Source organism: Eptatretus burgeri (assembly GCF_056783735.1). Classification (NCBI taxonomy): domain Eukaryota; kingdom Metazoa; phylum Chordata; class Myxini; order Myxiniformes; family Myxinidae; genus Eptatretus; species Eptatretus burgeri. The sequence goes on from NC_140967.1 coordinate 70,518,073, forward strand.
TTCTTTTGTTTCGGTTTGTCGAATTGCTATGGCGAACGTCGAAATGAAAAAAAGTTATAACTCCGTGCTATAATTCCATGGCGACCCCTACGGCCTATAAATATAGCCAAACGGCGTAGGGCCACCCTGAGGCCACAGCAGAAACTCTGCGGCCGCCGCACGTTTGTGTCAATTCAGAGGGGGTACGGCCGCAGTCTCCTCGCCATAGAGCAAATGTGACTTAGGCCTTACCATTGCCTTCTCAGCGTTGCATTTACCTGTGCCTCAGTTACTCTACCTTGTGAAAAATGAAATTCCAGTAATATTTGATACATCCATCATGAGTGTTGAGTAAAGTTATGTCAAAAGGATGGTAATTATGGAAACGTGTGTTGATGTGATGGACCAGCACGTCGCAAAGATGCTCGATCAGATTGATATAAGGAGACATTGGTGGTCGAGGCAGATGTACGATGCCCATGGAATGTTTATCAAACCATGCATTCCTGGGCTGATGGATGGTGGCATTTTCCTATGGTTTCCATCGTGTGCTGCCGTTTTTGGCTGCTGGTTGCATCATTGGTTAGGGGCGCGCCTATGCCGCTGATGCAGTGCCCCTATTACCAGTATACTGGTGCTCATTTTGCCAACCTCGGAAGGATGACAGGCTGATTCAACCCCCTGGTGTTAATTCAATGCCCAATGGGGCTCGACCTCAGGACCCTAGGATCCCAAGCCACCACCCTAATCGCTAAGCCAACACCAGGCATTTTCCTATGGTAATATGTCGTTTGTAGGTGCATACAAAAGCAGCATAAAAGTATTAACTTGCTCAGCCATCATCCACAAATACTACTTAGATACCACCGAGCCTCTCAATGGCGTGAGAAGTTTTATACCATGTAGGCTTAACATTCGCCAGACTGTTAGTCAACCTCCACCAGTTTGAAATGTTGGCATGATGCATTCGGGGGTCTATTATACACACACCAATCTAGCCGGTAGAAAGTGTATGAAATGGTATTTGTTGAACCAAAGTTTTCATCTTTCAGTCTATAGTCCTGTCTCAATGCTCAAAGCAACACTTTAGCACGAGATAGCGTATTTGGTCAACGTCCAAAGTAGGTTAACATAAAAAAGGAACGACCAAATAAGACTGCATTCAATTCCTGGCACATTGTTCTCACAAAATTTGTTGGTAAGATATCCATTATGTAGCGCATTTCCATGGTTTGTGTCAGTTTTGATTGTTACCTCTGCCACCGATGGTGAACGGAGGTTATGTATTCCCACTTGTTACCCTTGCCAGAGGAGAGGGTATTGCATTTGGGTCTATTGGGTACTTGGCAAAATCTTCGATTTTGTCATGTATGTTGGTCTGTTCAAATTTGTTGGTTTGTTTCTTTGTTTGTCCGGTCGTCTACAGCCCAAACGGCTGGACCAGTCGTTCTTAATTTTTTACACCTGATCGGCAATCCACCTGAGACGGTCCGCGTCCAAACCCCGTCTTAATCGGACTAAACGTCACGACGTGACGTCACACAACGTGAAAACACATTTTTGGACATAACTCAGTGACCGGAAGTCACGACTTCTGGTTGACGCCAAATTAAACTTCATTCAAATATCTAAATGATTACTAAATGCATCTTATTACAAATTACGCATCTTTTCGCAAGCGCATGACGTCAAAGTTTTGCCTATTGACGTCATTTTAAAAAAATATTTACGCTCGTGTGCAGCCGAAACTACTGAAGCAATCGTTCTCAAATTTTAACACGTGATAGCCAATCTTGGTGAAATAGTCTGGGATAAAATCACATCATAATCGCACTTAACGTCACGATGTTACGTCAAAAAGAGGTGAAAACAAGCTTTTGAACATAACTCAGTAACCGGAAGTCGTAGCGACTTCCTATTGACGCCAAAACAAACTTCAATGGAATATCTAAATGTTTTAAAATGCATGTTAGTACAAATTATGCACAGTTTTCACAAGCGTATAACGTCAAAGTTTTTAGCTATTGGCGTGATTAAAAAAAATTCTATTCATTTTACAGGTCAAAATTCTTAACCGATTTGGATGAAATTTTAACAGCTGATAGAAATCCACAGTGCAAAAAGATGTGACTTTTGGTGATGTTCACGATCAGGATCTGGATTCTGCATCACTTTATATTATCGCCCATTATAAACCAATGGAGAATTTTGTGAATTACACATGGCTATTTCTCAAACAGTTTTGCACTTATTATATTGAAACTTAAACTGTCTATTTATGCATGTAATATTAACATGTGTACAAAGTTTGATCAAAATTGACCCAAGGTCAAGGTCAGGGTCACCCAAAACATGGGTAACACACATATAAAATACATATTTTTCTTTTACAACATATTTCAAACCTGATAACGGGATCGTAAAGCTGGTTGAAAAGCAATGTTCCTCGGTATTTTCAAATATTATCTACGATCAGAATGAAGGCAACATGCACCTCATGATAAGTTGTTGAATGTCACATGATGGCTTTAAATGAGTTGTGAAAATTTTCAATCTGCTGCCGTTACCATGACAACGCGTGCCTGATAATTGTTATTTGTGACGTCGCGTCATTTTATTAATGTACGAACAAATAAACACCACACATTCCATGACATTACAGCTTGGACCACCACACGGAAAGGTCAACTAATTCGCCAAGTGTCGTGCAAAGCACGATTTTTCATTTGTCTGTTTGTTTGTTCGGACAGAACGTGAGTGTATTTTTCTCTGCAACCGCTTCTCAGATTGACATGAAATTTTCTCCATAGGAGCAACTACTCATGTAAAATGTTTTAATGTTGATAATGAGGTCATGTCACGCGGTGTGGCAGCCATGTTGATAAAAAGGAAAAACTTTGGACCTCTGTATCTCCAAAACCGCATCAAGGAAAAAAATTAAAACTTGGCACATCACAAGTACTCCTCATGGGGAATACGCAAGTGTAATTTTTTATGATGTCATAGGTGCCTTCATTATGACATAATCATTGCATACGTAGAACGCCACATTCGATCAGTATGAAAAATGTTGAGGGTCATCCAAGGATAAATTGATTGATAGAAAAAAAAATCAATAACATCATTCGTTGCATTGATTCAACAGCCATCTTAAAAAAATAAAAATAATAACAATCTTCAAAATTTTCTCCGTAATGGCTGAACAGATCGAGGCAAAACTTTATAGGTATGACCACCTATCCATGAGGAACAAAATGTTCCCCACCTATGATGTCATAGGTCACATGGTTTGGCAGCTATGATTTTTTGAAGAATAAACTTTAAAAAATCATCTTCTCAAGAACAGCTTGACAGATCGAGGGGAAACTTCACACACATTCCCCAAGCCTTGGGGATACGAGGGTTCCATGAATAATGAATAGATCACATGGTCTGGCGACTGGCAGCCATATTGGGTTGAAGAAGAATCTTTAAAAAATTATTGCTCTTGATCCACTTCATCAATCGACGTAGTGATGGGGAATATACATTTTAAATTTCAACTTGATCGGACATATGGTCTGGCACCATAATTATTTAAGTTTTTTAAATCTACGTTATTTTTGATTTTTCTATTTTAAAAAAATAAGTCTCACTTGGCTGTGCCTGGATGGGTTTGAGGGTAGAGGAGTAGCAGCTGAAACCTGAATCTTATCCAGGTTCCTCTTGATGACTTCATCTTTCCTTTTTGCTTGTTAATTACATAACACACCAGTACACAAACACCACACAAAACAAGACCTGGTAAAGGTCTGCAATCTCTGATTGCTTTTTCTTGTTTGTTACTCGCAAAATCGAAGATTAGCAAGTATATTCATTCCCCAAATACGTTTGTCTGTCTGTTTGTCTGTCTGTTTGTCTGTCAGTTGCCTCATCGCAATTCTTCACCGATCTTCATGAAGCTTAACCAACTGAAAGTGCTTGTCAAAAGCTGCAAAACATAAGGCCAAATTTATGAAAGACATTTAAGAGTTCGACAGGTGTAGAACTGCTAATAGCACGATGATCACCGTTCATTGTTAATCGCCAATCACCGAAAAGTGATTAGCAAATGTGGATCAAAACCGAGTCACAAGCGTTTAAAAACAAAACTTTTACACGTCGGCAAGGACATGTTTAAGAGTGTATTTAAGGCCATTGCAGGGCTTATAATTTGTAGTTAACATGAGGCGGTAAGTATGGATGCATGAGCAGTGCCTTGAATTAGCTCAAGAGGAGCCAGAAGAGGATAGGGCAGTTCGCCAACATGCACTGACGATTTTCGAGGGTAGATGTAATCCTCTGAAGAAGTATGACTATCAAATTTGTGTGCCCTTGCCTTCATCTTCATCCTCCTCCAGAGTTCTTGGAGGTCCCTGGCAGAGGATTTTGGGCTGCTTTTTCTTATTTGTGCCGATGTCACTTCTCCTGTCTTCGATTGTTCCTTGGTGAATCTTGATTACTTCAATAAAACTCATTCATTGCTCTTATGAAAAAATGTCCCCTCTTTTCTTTCCTAACACACTGTCGTCATAGGAACACATGAATTAACCAGAGTTGGTGTCAAAGCCACCCAATGCTCGCCTGTTTATACATTTATCGTTTTTAAAAGACGAGTCTAATAACACTGAACAACAAAATTTTTTTACTGGAGATGTGTAAAGTGATTTAGACTAATTTGGGTACGCTGATTTCAAAAATCATAACCGTTTTGCTGTATCACGTCAGGATTTTCAGTAACAGAAATATTCCCATTGCCTAGAAGTCAGGATTTCAATGAAATTTACAAAAATTCATTTATTCATTTATTTCATCATGAATGCTTCAAAATTATAGAAATTACAGAAAAACTCCATTAGAATGTAATTAAAATGCTTTAGGCATTTGGCTTTGCGTTTGTGCTGCTCTGTGTCAGTTTCACGATGCAGGAACCAGCAGAAATCGCCCATCATGTTCGGGTTGTGCCGCCCTTGGTAACGCGTCTCCATGAGTGAAATCTCTTGGTGGAATCGCTCGCCGTGCTCGTCCGAGACTGCTCCCAAGTTGTCAGGGAAGAAGTTCAGGTGCTGGTGTAGGAAATGGATTTTCAGGGACATCCTGGAGCCAAGTTTCCTGAAGGACTCCAGCAGCTGCTGCACTATTTCTTCATAGTTGTCCGTGCGCTCGTTCCCCAAGAAGTTGTCCATCACAGCTTTGAAGCTCCTCCACGCTGCCAGCTCTTTGGGGTTTAGAGTTGTCGGAAAAGTTTCGTCCTTCATAATCTGTCGGATTTGCGGTCCAACAAAGACACCAGCCTTGATCTTGGCCTCCGACAAGGTGTTGCCAAACTTTTCCTTGAGGTGAGTTGATAAAAACCCACGCCCATTCAGATCCATTGCCCGTACAAAACTTTTCATCAAGCCGAGCTTTATGTGGAGTGGTGGAAGGAAAACCTTGGCTGGGTCGACAAGGGCGACATGCTTCACGTTGTGTCGACCAGGTACATGCTCTTTTCGCTCTTCCCAATCTTTCTTCGTCCAGTGATTCTTGTCGTCTCTGCTATCCCAGAGACAAAGGAAGCACATGTATTTCGTGTAGCCTGACTGCAGCCCTAACAACAGCGCCACCACTTTCAAGTCTCCGCAGATGTGCCAGTTGAAGTCATTGTACTTGATGGAATCAAGCAGCTGCCACATAGTCTCATAGGTCTCTGTCATGCCGAACGCGTGAGCCAGTGGGACTGATGGTTTCTCGTTGCCATTGTGGAGCAAAACAGCCTTCAAGCTGTTCTTCCCCGAGCCGATGAAGAGGCGCCAGTCTGCAGGATCGTGATCACACCCAAGTTCTTTCAACAGACCGTTGATGTCACTGCAGAATGTCATCGTGTCTTCCATCTCAAATAACTCAGCCAGGTCTCTGTGACGTGCTCTGAACAAGGATATCTTGGTGTTAGGTTCAAGTAGATTCCACTGCTGCAGCCTTGATCCAAGCAGCTCTGCCTTCGCCTTTGACAGCGAGAGATCTCTTACGAGATCATTTAAGTCTCCCTGGTTCAGAAGGTGTGATTCTTGAGTGTCGGGTTCAAAAGGTTCATCATCACCATCCTCTTCACCACTGCTTACAGCTATGTTATGATCAGCTGGAGGTGTTGGAACGGGGTTCTCGTCATCATGAGGCACAGGTTTACGAGCAGAGACGTAGTCAGCGTACTTGATGTGACCTTTATTCTTCTTGTTGAAGCCGGCGATGCTTGTGCAGCAGAAATAACAATCATCATGATGATTCTGCGGCTCACGCCATATCATGGGCACCGCAAATGACATGCTCGCGCGCTTGCCCACCAACCACTGAGTCAAGGTTGTGTGACAGCTTGTGCAGCAGATGTGTGGTGCCCAGCTCTGTTCTTGGTCCCCCACCTTACACCCGAAGTAGTGAAAGTAGGCGGCCTTCATTTTCACTTCTATAGATATACTTCGCTGTTGATCTTTTTTGGTATACCGACCACAGACATAACAGAAGTTGTCAGGATGATTGGTACAGGAACGCCTACTCATCTTTATCTGAAAGAAAGAAATATAACACAAGTTAACAACAATTGTACGAAATAGACATGTTAAAGACATATGTAAATTTCATTGAAATCCTGACTTCTAGGCAATGGGAATATTTCTGTTCCTGAAAATCCTGACGTGATACAGCAAAACGGTTATGATTTTTGAAATCAGCATACCCAAATTAGTCTTAATCACTTTACACATCTCCAGTAAAAAAAAAATTTTGAAATTTGTTGTTCAGTGTAATTAATATTTTTTATAAAGCATTGCAGTGAAGTATAATTATAAAGCAATATATGGATTTGTATATTGTAATCAGAAACAAGAGCGCAAGTGAGCACAATATACGCCCTAACAAGAAGGTATATACAGAATTGTGCTACTACATGGAAAACAGCATCCTGGTTGCCATGGCAACCACTTTAGATGACGAACGTATTTCATGACACACCGTCTCCACAGTCTGTACCTATGTACCAAATATGAAACGTGAAAGTTGAAAACTTTGGGAGTTAGAGTGCGGACAGGAACGGACGGACAGACAGACAGACGGACGGACGGACGACCGGTATCACATAATACGTCCTGATATATATATATATATATATATATATATATATATATATATATATATATATATATATATATATATATATATATATATATATATATATATATATATATATATATATATATATATATATGTTGTTGTTTGTCTTTCGGCTGCTCCCGTTAGGGGTCGCCACAGCGGATCATCCGTTATGATCTGCATACTGATTTGGCATAGGTTTTACGCCGGATGCCCTTCCTGACGCAACTCTGGTCGCCTCTGACGACACAGGGATAAGGATTGGGTTTCACCATGATTCCGGGCTGCCCTACACCCTCTCATAGCGCGGCCAAGTGCAGAGCTCCCGTCTTCAAGCGATCCTCCAACCCAAGCCTCCGAGTAGCCGGATTACAGGCGCACGCCACTATGCCCGGTCCATATATGTATATGTATGTATGTATATATATATATATATATATATATATATATATATATATATATATATATATATATATATATATACACATATACACACACATATACACACCGGGCGTATAAAAAATAGTGTGGTAGATAAAAACATTAGAAAGGAAACTAGAGGGGGAGCACTTGGGAGAGTGCA
>NC_140967.1:70530774-70550774 GCF_056783735.1 Eptatretus burgeri
CTCTGTGATATCCAGGGAAGAAGATGTAGCCCACTCCACTTCTTAGAGGTTGAGATGGTTCAGGATGTATTTCATGTGCCACCATCTTCCTGCAGTAAATGTGTTCCTTGCTGGTAAATAGTAAACCCTCTTACTAGTTATATATACCTCTTAATATACCAAAAAGGCATTTTGGAGTATGCAACACATTTACTGCAAGAAGATTGTGGCACATGTTTTACATCCAGAACCACCTCTGCCTGGAAAAGATGGCGTGAGCTACAGCCTCTTCCCTGGGTACCACAGATTCCTGACATGAACAGCGTCAAACACAATGTACTTGATTTAGCTTAACATCTTAATAACCATCCGAGGGAGGGTTTTAAAAAAAAAACTCAATGTTTACCCAACAGGGTAAGCAGAGCCAAATGTTGTAGATCATTATAAATTGCATAGATCCAGAGCCACCTCGATTCAGAAGAGCTGGAGTGAGCTTCACAGAGTCGACATGAATGCCATCGAAGAAGTTTGGGAACACGGATCAAGGGATGAGGAAAAGCTGATCCCTGCCAAGTAATACAACAAAAACTACAATATCTACTCCACATTCGGCAAAATCTAGATGAGGCTGTCATACAGAATATCATCGATTTGATGCCTGCATGGGTGATTCAAGCACTTTATGCTGTTAAAGGTCATGCCAGGAAATACTAACATATCATGTAGTCCATTTGATTGTGTTCACAGATTGTTAAAATAAGGTTTGTTTACAATCAGGGCTGTTCGTTTAATTTTGTAAGATCACTAGTTATAACATTCTGATTACCAAGTTCATAATGTTACATTCAATTAGAAGACAAGAGAGTGACAAATTGCATCATATCATGCAGACATAATGGGTTTGTCAACATATCATTGTCCCATCACTTTAAAAACAAGTTATTTTGTGGAAACCTTTCTTTCTATCATCTGAAACGTCTCCCATTCAACCACCACCAACTAGTTCTTTGTTTGCTTGATCCCCATTCCATCCTCCGATTCAAATATACGTGTCACATCTTTGTGTGCGAGATGAAGAGATAAATACAGAGGACAATAAAACTCTGGCCAACATGTGCTCCATAAGCAAGAGGTGCAAGCCTTTCTGGTCGTCAAAGGTTATTTTACAAGGTCATGCATTTGATGCCAGAGCGACAAAGCCACCAACTGCAGCAGCACGATTAATTCCCAGCAACAGAAACCAAAACTCGCACACCTAAGTCGTCATCGTCGTAGAACGACAGTCGAGGCAGCTGTCTGCAGGCCGGAGAGCTTTATATGGGTACAGTATTACTTTAGCAGTGACACCCATCCCAAGGCGGCACGACGGCACTGCTAGGGCTCAGGCATTCTCAATGTTTACCCAGCACATCAGGTCTGACAGCAGTTTTGACAGCGGTTGTCCAATCGAAAGCAGATCATGTCTCATGAGGTTCTTGGAAGTTCCATATCGCACTGCATTGCGCAACACTAGGTGCACTGAGATGGCATACAACCTCAGAAACTATAATGAAAATGTATTACAGACGATTATCACAATATATTCATCATAACAATCACTTGTATCAATAAACTTGTAGAACCCTGTTGGGTACCTGTTTCACTGAAGTTGTTCATCACATAGAATATTTGAGGGTGGTGCTTAAAATAACTTCAAGCTCAAACCAATCAAAATTTGGATGTTGGCTGTAATTAAAAATTTGCATAGTTTAGCTTAGAAGAATCGGTAGAAATGCTTTAAATGAGTACAGATGGGGAACCCGGCTTTATATTTGATTTCTGAAGGCTAGTAACTATGTGTTGCTGAAATGCATGGATCCGCACACCATGAGACCTGTTAATCCTGAACAATTCCAGCACAGAACTGAAAGGAATGAAATGTCATGTGATGTGACGGAATGAATAATAATGGCACATCAACCAAAGCTCCATCAAGACATTTTTCTCCACAATTTTTCATTTGTGGAACCATCTGTCCAGTTGCCTGTTGGCTTGTTCAGCCATTCATTCATTTGACCATCCTGTTGACTAAAATAAACTTCTCAGTTGGTTTTATAAACCTTTTCTGCAAACGGAAAACGTCATCAGAATATTATATTACATATGATAAGATTGCTACGTTTTCAATTTTATGTCTGTAATAAACTCCCAAAATGCACGATCCATTAAGCATACACAAAGAAGAAAACATTATCACTTGATGAGAAATTGAAGGTCAACATCACATCATCATTGCTCAGCGCATCTTGGACAAGCTGGTCATGCAAGAGACCAATAGACAACGAGCAAGCATTCAGAGTGCAGAAGAACAACCAATAAGTGCATTCCTCAAATGGAATTTTTTTTTTAAATGTACAAACTAAGGCACCACAAATGCTAAATATCTTTCATAGTTGTAAACTCCAAATATTATTACGACTTTGACATTGATCCTATTATTACCATTTTCCTGTGGAGTCAGCCAAGAAGGGTTTTTTTACCCAAGGACATTCAGAACTGACTGGCCAGACATGACATTTGACTTGAACTCACTTGGGCAGGAATCTGGAATTTGTTCTGGATGCCAGTGAGAACTCAACTACTCTTCACAAAAGACACCACAAAAGGTGGAAATGCTTTAAATGAGTACAGATGGGGAACCCGGCTTTATATTTGACTTCTGAAGGCGAGGAACTATGTGTTGCTGAAATGCATAGATCCGCATCTTTAATATCGACCGGCTAATGCCAGCATACATGACACCCAGCTTAACATCTGTTCGAGGCATGGTGCACTTGGCTTTTTGGGATTTTTATCGAGTCTGGAATCAAACCAAGACTTGACAGCTCAAAGGTAAATGTGCTACCGATGCATCATCCTATTGGACAGTTTTATCCCTCGAATGTCATATATAAATGTTATCACTTAACTGATAAATGGCGAACAGGGCCAAATACAACAGTATATCATCTGTGACCTTGAAGAAACCTCATTGATTTTTATATTGTAATGAGCAAGCATTAATTATGTCTGTTTTCATATTATAGTCATTTTGCTAACCAGTGTTTTTGAAAGGGCCGTCGAGAAATGCATCAGTTATGCACACAAAATGATTTGTGGTAAAATGGCAAAGATGTATCTCAACTAATAAGTGTGTGTGTGTGTGTGTGTGTGTGTGTGTGTGTGTGTGTGTGTGTGTGTGTGTGTGTGTGTGTGTGTGTGTGTGTGTGTGTGTGTGTGTGTGTGTGTGTGTGTGTGTATGTGTGTGTGTGTGTGTCTCTCCTCCATAACTCCAAAACCATGAAACCTCGCACCCCCAAACTGCATGCATAATAAGGGAACTCCAAGGTGGTGCACAAATGAAAACTGGGTGTGTGGGTTAATTAAAACACCCCTGTTGAAGATAATTAGCAGCCTTACCTAATTATATCCTTAATCAGGCACATCCTCGGTCACCTCACTCTCCCTCACTGGTGTCTTAATTCGACATTTTGTTCAACAATGCCTTGACTTGGAACAGGCCGCAATGCTTTATGAACGAAAAAGTGCTCAAAATGTTGTTTTTTTTACCTACAAATCGCTGTATACATTGGTTTTGTAAGTGTTATTGTTTTCAAATTAGGAGCTTGAAGCAATTTCATGCATTATATGAGGCCCGTCTAAAAAGTAACGGGACTGAGCCTGCTGTGTGCTCCACTTACACAACTTGAATGAACAGGTTGCTTCACAGTCTTTCGCAACATTCCAGCAATATATATGATTGGTGAAGGTTGACTGCGCTCATTGTGTGATTTTTTTATAGGGCGTGATTACACGTTGTCTAGTCTGAGTCGTCACGCTATGAGTCGTGAGCAGAGAGCCAACCTGAAGTTTCTTGCCAAGCTTGGCAAAACAGCTTCCGAATCATTTGCAATGCTGCAGCAAGTCTACGGGGAAGAAACGATGTCACGAACACATGCATTTGAATGGCACAAGAGGTTCAAAGAGGGACGGGAGGAGGTTCAAGACGATCCACGGTCTGGAAGACCTTCAACGAGCAGAACGGCGGACAACATCGAGCGTGTGAAGCAGATGGTGCGCACACATTGTCGACTCATGGTGCGGATGATTGCTGGGGAACTTTCCATCAACAAGGACACTGTCTGGAGCATCATCACTGAAAATCTCGAAATGCGCAAGGTGTGCACAAAGGTGGTCCCCAAGCTGTTGTCCGAGGACCAAAAACAGAAAATAGTCACTGTCTGTCAAGACATTATCGAGCGCCTCGAGGACGATCCAGATCTGTTCAGGAAAGCCATTACTGGCGATGAATCGTGGATATTCGAATATGATCCCGAGACCAACCGGCAGAGTTATCAGTGGAAAAGTCCGGCATCACCAAGACCAAAGAAAGCAAGGATGTCGAAGTCAAAGGTCAAGGTGATTCTCATCGCATTTTTTGACATCAAAGACATCATCCACTTCGAGTTTCTACCACAAGGTCAAACAGTGAATCAATACGTGTACAAGGAGATCCTCCGGTGCCTCATGAGATCAGTCCTGGACAGGAGGGATCTGTGGGAGAACAATGCCTGGGTGCTCCACCATGACAATGCCCCTGCTCACAGTGCCCTGAGCATCCGACAGTTTCTGGTGGAGAGGGACATCCCAACTCTGGAGCAACCCCGGTATTCGCCAGACTTGGCCCCTTGTGATTTTTTTCCTATTCCCCAAGCTCAAGAGGGTGATCATGCCAGGTTTTGGCTTAATGGTTAGGGTGGTGGGCTTGGGATCCTATGATCCTGAGTTCAAACCCCACTCGGCAGTTGAATTAATACCTGGTGGGGTTGACTCAACCTGTCATCCTTCTGAGGTTGGCAAAATGAGTGCCAGCTTGCTGGTATACTGTGTCGGAGGGGCGACCCGTCCAGGATAGTGTCCAATAGCCAAGGAGTCTGCTAAGGTAGCACCAATGCTCTGCACAGAGTACGGTCCCAATGAATGAAAGGGGTGATCAAGGGGACCCGATTTCCTGATGTGGAGGCCATCAAAAGGGCCGTGGGATGACGGAGCTCCGGAGGATTGCAGAAGAAGCCTTCCGGGGGTGCATCGGAGCGTGGAAGAAGAGGATAGACAAGTGTGTGAGACTGGAGGGAAACTATTTTGAAGGGGACAAGTTGTGATTTCAATATATCTTTTGGAATAAAATTTCTGTAAAGTCAGTCTCGTTACTTTTTAGACAGACCTCGTATGATGCAATTTTCCATAATTTACTCTCACGGACTTAATTAAAGGATAGAATCAAAATATAATTTGAGTTTGGAAGATCGGATCATGTGGACTTGAATCAAATAACTTGAAATCTGGAGTGAAGTCTGAAAGAATTAAGAATTGACAATGTTTAGTTTTTTTGTGGGTATGTACTATATAACTTTTATGCAATCAGCTTGCTATCGCTTGCCAAGCCAGCAATTCTTTATCAACCATTTCATTGGAATGCTTGCTTGAGTGCTTCAGCCACTTACAGAGCATCCCACAGTCGATCATGGAACAGTTCGTGTCCCGATTGAGATGTAGTCGGTAGTTGCAATACAAGGTAGAGGTATGTAGCCAGCATACACGGACATGGTACATATGGGTACATATGGATCCATAAAGGGACTCTCCGCGGGTGTGTGTGTGCATGCCTACATGTTTGGTTACGGGCACTGTGGTGGCAAAGTTTCATCCCATATCTTATGATGATGATTGGTGGTGAAGGTTTTAACTTTTAACCTCAGCAGCGTACGAGCGATCATGTTTTACTTTGTCCTCGTGACTGCTTCTCAAGCAGTTGGTTATTTTATATGACTCAGGCGTTATGTGCTTTAGAAAGATGAAAGGGTTTTTTTTTGTGAGTTTCAAGACAAAATGTATTTGATAACACCTGATTTCTGAGCTGTTTTCCGTATTAACATGTTTTCAAAATTAGAGCCAATTGTTTTTCCACCGAACCCACGATGATTGGAAGCTGTTTATAAATAATAATAATGTTTATGCACATCTCCTTGAAACATCAATAATGCAATGTTGTTTTCTTTAAAAAAAAAAAATTGTTTCCCCAAAACAATGATGAAAGCTTCTCAAGGTTTTTGGGTTTATACAGTACTGACTCCAATCAGCTGATTACCAAAAAATGATGATATCGGCCAAGTACTAATATATAGTGAGAGTGTGTGTGTTGTTCATAAAGCATAACATATTTTCTCTGCTAAATTCCCTTCCCCCACACCTCTCTGTCCCATCCTCACTCCACCCCTCCCAATACCGTGCAGCACCCTCCTCCAACACATATCTCGATCTATCAATCTATCTTCCTCTCTCTCTCTTTCTGTCTCTTACTGTGGGCGTTGGTTATGTCCAGGCGGTGATTATGTCTGGACGTTGTTTGTCTCTGGACGTGTCCGGGTGTTTGTCTCCAGACGTGTCTGGGCGGTGTTTGTCTCCGGATGTGTCCAGGTGGTGTTTATCTCCGGACGTGTCCAGGCGGTGTGTGTCTCCAGGCGGCTTATCTCCGGACATGTACAGGTGGTGTTTGTCTCCGGACGGTATTTAGAGTACGATTGGTAGAAAATGGATTCCAGACATTATTTTGTTTCCATCTTCACTGCTATTCTATGCAGAATAATTTTGATCGATACTAAGAATCGTAATTAATGCTCCACCACATGTATGCCCTCTCTTACTCTCATCTTCCGGTTCCGGTTTTGAGCGGCAAGAGGTCTCCTTCGGGGCTCCCTGCTGACATTCTCAAAGTTAAGTTCCGGTTGTTATTTGTCCCGTTTTAACTGTTTAATTTTCTCACCTACATGTTAATGTGTGTTCCTAGTTCGGTTTTGTTTCAAAAATCGTGCTATTTTGTGAGTATTTATGTCGACGTTCTTACCTGGTGTTTGAGGCCTAGTCCTAGGCTTGAGGCCTACCGGTTCCACTTGGTGTTCGATCGTTTTTTTTTTTTGTTTGTTTGTTTGTTTTTTCTCCCCATTACCTTCAATTTCTATCCTCCCCATTACCTTCAATTTTCATCCTCCCCACTTTCCAAACATCCCCCATTCTCCCAACTAATCTCTTTCTTATCTCAAAAAAAATAAAAATAAAAAAAAAATACCCAACAACAACAACAACAACACGCTCACCTTCTCCCGATTCTGCTACTTCTTCTTCCTCTTAACTTCCTCCTCGTCTTCCTCGATTTCTTTTTTTTTTTTTTTTTTTTACACTTCCATGACCTAATCTGTTGAACTCTCTCATACATTAATATTAACAACAAAAACGATCTTATAATGCTTCATCTTCCTCTCTCACACATGTGGTACTCTTTACTGTTTCACAATGCACTACTCTTCTGCTATTTTAACAGACTGCTCTCATTTCGACCTCTCCTTCATTCCTTGCCTAAAAAATCCAACTATTACAGCGCTTCTTCTCTCCATGCTCTGAATTCGCCTTCATTGCATCCATCAAGAATTGTGTTAAATCGCATCTCTGACCTAAAACTTTTAAAAACCACAGTTTGCCATGGATGCTCGCTTTCCATCAACCATTCTTTTTTCCAACTTCAGTGCCAACTCACCCCCTCACCCCTCACTCTCACTCTCAAAGCAACCATCCCACTCTTCTCCCTCCAAGCCTCCCTCTCACCTCTTTCAAAAATTCCCCCTCACCTTTCTCCCACCTTTCATCCCCCTCACTCTTCCTTCTCTAAGTTGCCCCCCTCTCATCCCACCAACCTGCCTCCCTCCACTGCCCTCTCACCTCCATCTCTTCACTCCACCTCCTCAAATACTCAACTGCCATCTTCCTTGTCTCTTGTCCCCCCTCTCTCCCAGCACCACAGAGCCTTTTCTCCTCCTCATTCGGCCCCCTCCCCTCGCTATTCTGCAATACCCCACACTCCTTCAGCAACCCTCCTTACCTCCCCCTCGTCCCTCGTCCTACCCTCCCCCGCCCCCTCCACCTCCTGCACCCAAAGCCTCCTCCCCTACCTCTTCATTAAAAGTGTGGACCTCAAATATCCGGGGCCTTCGCTCAAACCTTTCAGATCTTTCCATGCAGGTTGCCACTGACAAACCAGACATTATCTGCCTAACAGAAACTTTCCTCTCCCAAGACGTGTCTGACTCCCAAGTATCTCTCCCTGGTTACTCCCTCTTACGGTATGACAGACCTGAGCCTCGTCCTGGTGGAGGTGTTGCTCTCTTCATCAAAGACTCTATTCCTCACTCTCCCTGCACTGCTCTCACTCCCCCACACCCCCAGGAATACCTCTGGCTTCGGCTTCCCCTCCACTCCCACCTCATGTTTATATGTGTACTGTACCGTCCACCGAACAGTGATGACTCCATCTACACCTCACTCTCCGAAAACATGGACCATCTTCTATCTTCTCATCCAAACTCTCTCTTCCTCTTATGTGGCGACTTCAATTGTCATCACGCCAGTTGGCTAGGTGTGGGTACCTCTCTCACCTGCCATGGGACATCAGCAAAAGCTTTCTGTGACTCATTGGGACTGACTCAATCGGTCAACTTCCCGACCCGGATCTCAACCAATGGTACTCCATCTCTTCTGGATCTGATTTTGACAAATTTCCCTGACAATATCTGCTGCTCTTCCTTCGCTCCAATTGGTTCTTCTGACCACGTCCTTGTTAAAGTGGACATCTCTCTGGCTGTTATCAGAGAACCACCTCACCGCCGTCGAGTCTGGCATTTCACTCAAGCCGACTGGCAGGGTCTCCGAGCAGCCATCAAACTTACAGACTGGTCTCCTATCACTACTTTCTCAAACATCAACTCATCCTGGGAATTCTTTCAAAGAAACTTGCTCTCCCTCATGCACAGATTTATCCCCTCTCGTGTTCAGTTGTCTTACCCTTCCTCCCGCCCTTGGTTTACTGAAGCTTGTGGCGAGGCAGTTATCCTGAAACAACTTGCCTTTGCCTCATGGAAAGCAAACCCAACTGAGGGCAATCTCAGTTCTTTCCACAAAGCTCGGAACAAGTGTGTAGCTACCCTCAGGAGAGCCAGAAAACAACATCTTTCTCATCTCAAGTCTGAACTCTCAAACCTCTCTCCCTCCTCAAAATCCTGGTGGCGTTTAATCAAATCTGTTTCTGGTGTATGTTCCCCCTCCATCCCCTCCCTTACCTCAAATGGCCGCACTGCTGATTCCACACGTGATAAAGCTGAATGTCTAAACTCGGTGTTTGCAGCTAAATCTTGTGTCCCAAACCCATCACTATCTCTACCCACTTTACCCAGTCGCACCCAACTGTCCCTGGACTCTGTATCCTTTTCTCCTGACAAGGTGGAGAGCTTGCTTTCAAACCTCGAGTCAGATTCTGCAACCGGTCCAGACGGCATCAGCCCACGTGTCCTCAAAGCCTGCTCTTCTGCTCTTGCTCACCCTCTCTCTGTTCTATTCACCCTCTCATTTTCCCAAGGTCATCTGCCATCTGCTTGGAAATCTGCTAACATCACTGCCCTGCATAAAAAAGGTGCAAAAACAGATCCCTGTAACTATAGACCAATCAGCCTTCTCCCAATCATCAGCAAGGTTATGGAATCCATCATCGCTTCAGACATGAAATCCTTCCCCTTCTCCAATGGCTTGATTTCCAATCATCAATTTGGTTTCAGACCAGGTCACTCTACCCTAGATATGCTGCTACTGCTCTCCCATCAATGGATGGAGGTCCTCAATGCCAGACAGGAAATCCGAGCCGTATCCCTGGACATATCACGTGCTTTTGACACAGTCTGGCACCCTGCCCTACTCACCAAACTCTCTTCCCATGGTATTCAAGGCCATCTCCACTCATGGCTCGCAGACTTCCTCTCCTGTCGCAGTCAACGTGTGGCCCTAAATGGAGTTCTTTCATCCCCTCTTCCTGTGCAGGCTGGAGTTCCTCAAGGTAGCGTTCTGGGCCCTGTTCTTTTTCTGGTTTTCATCAATGATCTCTCGGACTCTCTGGAAAATCCTCTATTTCTCTTTGCCGATGACTCCACCCTCTGCCGTACCATCTGTCATCCCTCAGACCGGCAAGCAGCAGCTTCTTCGCTCACTGCAGATCTGGATAAAATCACAAACTGGTCCAACACGTGGAACATGTCTTTCAATCCAGACAAATCTCACACTCTCACTATGTCTCTTCGAAAGGACCGTTTACAAAACCCCCCATCCACTTTCTCAACAATCCTCTGGAAGAAGTCTTTTCTTTCAAGCTTCTGGGTCTCACTATCTGCCATGACCTTTCCTGGGAAAGTCACATTTCCAACCTTGCCTCAAAAGCCAGTCGCCGACTGGGAATCCTCCGTCGTGCAAAGTCCTTCCTCGGCCCTCTTGAGCTCCTGACCACTTACAAAGCTTTTGTCCGTAGCCTGATGGAGTACTGCTCTCCCCTCTGGGCTGGTGCTCCTGCCTCCCACCTTTCTCGACTTCACGCTGTCGAAACCAGGGCTTTTAAGATCATTGGCATCTCCCGCAATGAAGCTGAGTCTTTGGGCCTCTCACTCAATCACCGCAGGTTGGTCGGTGGTCTTTCTGTCTTCTACAGACTCCTCTCCAGCCTTGCCCCTCCTGCTCTCTCTGCGATTTGTCCCAACCACATTTCCACAGGGCGCTCAAGGTCCGCCAACAACCCCCTTCTGGTAAAACTACCAAAATCACGAATCACTGCTCATCTTCACTCTTTCATTCCTCTTTTTTCCCGCCTTTGGAATAAACTTCCTCACTCTATTCTTTCCCATTCTTCCCTTCAGGCTTTCAAAACAGCTGTTCACCACCACCTCTTATCTTCCCCCATCCAAATCCTCGATCTTTTCTACCCCGATAATCCACCCAAGCCCACTTCCTTCAATTCTCCTGCTTTCCTTCCTGAAAGTCCCTTTAATGTCCATCTTCCCCTCGCCATGTTCCCCGTCCCATCCCCATCCCTCTCCCTTCCACAGTTCACCTGTGTCTGTTCCCCAATGTTTTGTCCCTTCCACTCCCGCCCCTCTTGTCTCATGCCTCCTTGCTGTGAGTTGTGTGTTAGCTCTCATACGAGCCTCGACCAAGGTATACAAAAAAAATAAAAAAAAATCTCATGCTGCCTTCTCTTCCCCCACCCATCCTCACTCTCCCTCCCCCTCTCCCCCACCCACTGTTTCCAGGGCCTCTCTTTCCCCCACTGTTTCCAGGGCCTCTCCGACAATACCCTCTCGAGAGCAGGCCCAAGCTGCTCCTATGGTTGGCAGCAAGTGCCCTGGAAGCAGTGGGGGAAAGAGAGTGGCACTTATATATGTGGAAGAATTGCATTGCTAAGCTGGTGGGTCACCCAAATAGTTCAGATGTCAGAACACTGGTACAGTTTGCTCGAGGACCTGGGTTCGATTCCCGGTCTGGGCCCGGAATTTTCCACATTTATATGTATATATACGTATATATACATATATATCGTCGACCGAGAATTAACAGGGTCCAACTACACTTTTTTAAAGTTTGAGAAAAATGAAATCAAAAATTCAAAGTGGAATTTCTGCAATCTCATAACATTTTATTTTCATATAGTGTGCTACATAACAGGTACATATAAAGGTTACATAAAATAATCTTACTTAGTTTCCTCTGTTGCCCTTCTACATGGACTTCTTCTAAATTTGAATGAAATGTCAGATAGACCCTGTTAATTCTCGGTCGACGATATGTGTACAAGGGAAGGGACGATGTACAAAAAAGCCAAATGGCTTCTTGGTGTTAAAGCTTCTATGGATTTTATTGGACCTTTAACTCATCTAGTGTGTTCTGGTAACGTGATAAGTAGTGTGCAAGAAGAATTAGAATTATAGATAAAAATAATAATCATTATTAATGAATGTTTTATGATCACCTTTGAAAGGTAGAGAGGTGAAAGGTATGTTCACATTTAAAGCTCTTCCACAAACCTCGACACTGTAAAAAAACTAAAACGTCACTCGGTAGAGCGTGCACCTCTGCCAGGCTGAACAGTTTACGTTTTGTATCCCAGTGATAGTCCGGATCTGGATTCGGATTTTCACCAAAATCAAATCAATTTGTCCTTGTTACACAGCCAACCTGTCCACCAAGTTTGTCCATTTCTGATTTGCCATTATTCATGTTCCAGCTCAGGTTCCTTGGATTTCAAGTAAAAGTAAAGAAACAGAGAAAACATAATGCATATTTTAAAAAATGTTCATTATTACAAAATGCTTACTCTGCGAAATACGACCAAAGCAATGTTCATCGTGATGAACCACAATATAAAGACAGTGCTGCACTGTGTGCATTTAAATAGAGGTCGTTTGTTTATTCAGAGCAGGGTTATCAGAATTATCACAATATGTTAGAATGCTCAGTTAAACATATAAACCATGGCGAAATGTCCAAAACATGTATTAACCATCTACACTACACATGACCGTCTGTCATGTTTGAATCAGCACTGATTGTTTCTTTGTTACTTTATTATATGTTCTTATTCCCAAGGCATTAAAAATCCATCTGGGAATTAATATTACATATCAGTGTTCTCATTGCACTATTAAGCCTGGTGTTGGCTTTGTGGTTAGGGTGGTGGCTTGGGATCCTAGGGTCCTGAGTTCAAGCCCCATTGGCCGCTGAATTAAAATACACCAGGAGGTTGACTCAGCCTGTCATCCTTCCGAGGTCGGCAAAATGAGCACAAGTATACTGGTAAGGGGGACACTGCATCAACGGCATAGCCATGTCCCAACCAATGATGCAACCAGCAGCCACAGGCTGCACTCGATAGAGAGAGAGATTGCACTATTCATATCGTCTGAGGATGGTGTTGCCGAAGCCCTTCTTAGTGTGCCATTAGACCTGTCTTTTGAAGCAGCTCTTCATAACTTTCCATTCATATTACCTCCTCAATTAACAGCAAAACATGTAGTGAATCATCCTAATTCTAAAAGAAATATCATCCTTCCGATAATTCACAGATCAGTGTTTGTCGCACGACTCTTCCTACAGTTCTGGCCCAATTACATCCAGACATGCTACATAGGATCAGCAGGACCCCAATTAATGTATAGGGCTGTTTTTATCTATGTCGGTGGTCTTGGGGGGGGGGGGGGGAGAGGGGACGCAAATTCTCTAATGTGTATCGTGTAGCGCCGCCTCCTGGTAGTGGAGGGTATTACAAGTCGCTACATTTACAGTAGAGTCGTCCTGTCCCCACGTTTTCCAGTGCTGTGAGGTGCTTTGAATTACAATTTTGAATTCCACAGTGTTTTTTGAATGTTTTGTGTTGAATGTTTTGCATCCAGAGACGAGGTTTTCAATGACACGACAGCACAACAAAGGTATGCATTTGGAAGAACATGTTGCATGCTTGGAACAAGATTGCCTGTAGGGACGGTACTCCGCTAGTTATATAAATACAGAATATATTCATACCGTAGAACAGTTGTCCACACAGATGTTGAGGCTCGTGGAAGAGCTGTCACACTCAATTATTATACTCTACACAGACACGTTTGTCTAAGACAAGTATGGGAGCAATAGGAGTGATAAAAAAGACAGAATTGATCAGATTATAATTAGCAGTGACACCAGCAGTACAGTCATGTTGCATGCAGGTCAATATGCATATCGTATTTTGTTTCCCGATAACCAAGTAGTAATTCTCATGAGCATTCAATGACATGGGGATGATTGTACCAAGCAATCATCAAGACAAGTAGTAGCAATGTTGGGTTTGAATAAAGAAAAACTTTCGTAATTGTGCTGTAGTTAACACAAAATTGTCGAGACATGGGGCTTTTCAACAAGCCAAATCCTCAATTAAATTTGTTTCAAGTCCTAACCTTTTTGGAGCAAAACTACATGTCACAATTCCATGACTAACTGTGGCTGTCACTTCTTGGTATATGAAGACTCCATGCAATGAATGGCAGGTTATAAGGTAAGAGAAAGGCATGATGTGAATTAGGACCTGTGTACCACCTACTCATAAAAGATGATTCTCTAAAGGAAAAATTAAACACCCAAATAATTTTGATGATGAATTGCACATGTATAGGTTTCTTTTTAAATTATGCAAGAAGTACATGTGCTGGATCATTTATTTTCTGGAAAGCAGCAGCAAAGGTATTGTATGTTGAGTATAACAAGAGTGACATAAAAACAAAAGCAAGTTTTTTGTTCACACAGGATCTCAGCCAGAAGGTGGCATGCCCAGAACAAGCCAGCCAAGAACACTAAGCAAAGGAAGCTCGATGACCTTTGTGTGCCTCACACAAGGTTTTGAATTTCCAGGACCAAGCAGTATAATTACAAAGCCTCCTCAATCAGCATTGTTTAGATAATTGCCGGTAACGAGAAGCGGTTCCATCAAACTGTCAAACGAGACTGGCAGGGTATGTCTGTGTGAACAAGATCGCCATTAAGGACAACATGTTGTAGTGTTCCGTGTAAGGTGCAAAGTTTCTGCACAAGTGTAAGATGTAAAAAAATTGAGATAAAGGCCAGCAATGATTGGTGTTACCACGAACAACTGGTCTGCATATTGGATGAGCAAGAGGGCTCTTCACATGTCAATGCTGAAGCTGAATGATAATTGAAGTAAAATGGGGATAGAGGGGTGCAACACAATAATGAACACACTAGAGGGCGGTACAGGTGAAAGGCGAGCCCACAATGAGAGGAGGGGGGGTGAGGCTGGGGGAGGGGGTGTTAACTAGATCCCTGGTCACAGGATTTAATGGAAATGAATCATACGTGATGTATGACCACAAATTCCAGTAAGTTTACTTATTGTAGCTTATAATGAAGTTAAATCATAATGAGGATATGGTTTAACAAAATTATCAGGAAGGTTTATGAAGAATAAACAACAGTTAGACCAAAATATTTTTTTGTCAATAATATTCCATTTCATTGTGGCAGCTCTCATCTTGGCAGTGCTTCCCTTTCACTTAAAGGCCACAAGAAGGCATCAAGCCAGACTTCAGGTTTGCCTAACGACAGGCCGTCAACTGTGGTGCTCCTTGATTTTTGCTTTTACTGGTCATGCCATGCCCGACATGCTAACCCAAATCTTGGCAGACAGTGATTGTCAAGTACCGTCATCTGACCTATTCAGGGCGTCGGCCACCAGGCCGCCTGGCCCAGTGTAAATAAAGTGACATTATTATTTTGGCAGGTTTTCATGTGAAAGAGCCAATTATGTTAATACGTGCCACAGTCTGGGGAGAAAAAAAGTCTGGAGTGTCGATTCTCGTAATGACTGGCCTTTAGCCAAGCAAAATGTGAAGGCATCATCTCCCACAGAAAAAAAAGGGGAGGGTGAGAAGGAGAAAAGGAATGGTGAACTGCAAGGGTAAAATTTTGAAATCTGCAGCTGTGTGGTTTTATTGAGCTTACACTAACATTTGCCAATGGTGTAAATTAATGGAGTGTTGGAAATTATGTTCTGCAGTGTTTCACACACACAAGTGATCAGGAAGGATATTTGTAGATTCTTTAAAAACATAGTTGTTGTTTTTTTCAAAGAAGAAAAAAAACAGAAGCACAGCCTACCACGAATTGCAAAAAGAAATAAATACTCCACAGATTTTGTAACAACAGGAAAGAACATACCTAATCTCAGGTTACATTTCATCCGTAACAGATTTCCTCAGGCCCAGTTATTGGTGGGACCATCGTCTTTTTTTTTAATTTTTTATCTACTTTAAAAATTCTGGGCTCAAGAAAACCCGATCCCATTATCAAAAATATATATATATATATATATATATATATATATACATATATATATATATATATATATATATATATATATACATACATATATATATATACATATATATATATATATATATATATATATATATATATATATATATATATATATATATATATATATATATACATACATATATATATATATATTGTTTTGGGCTGGGGTCCGGTGGCGAGAACGACCACAAGGTGGGGGAGGTTATGTCGTCTCCCACCAAACTCCCCGGAATTGTAGGCCGTCGCTCTCGGATAATACCGTGAGCCGGCAGGTCGCTGAACCGACCGTGGACGCCAATATCTCAACCGTGTAGCGTAGGGTCTTTTTGTCTCGAACCAATTTACCTAATTAACTATGCGATTTCAACTACCGGGGAACCACGCCCTCGGCACGTCTTGCTCGAACCGGGTCACTCTACCAACTGTGGTAGAGTTCCAACTACCGACTACCAACTCCGGTTCGGGTGCAGTCGAGCGGAACTGCCAAAGCCGTGCCGGCTAGGATGAGCAGATTAACTGGAACAAAGACCCGGCTAAAACTCAGATCCGAATCATGCTGGACCAATGCAAGAAAGGACGGAAACGAACTGGGAACATTTCTACAATTGTTTTATTCACAAATAAAAAAGACACAGGGCAAGACTTATCGTGGCTATGCAAGCAATAATTTACAATGATGGAAAACACTTAACAGTTCTACTTATAAGATGGGCCCACACACTCAGACGCACACTCAGACGATTTATTGAAAGATCCCCGCAGCCAGAGAGGGAGAGACAAGCTGGGGGTCGCAGTTCACACAGGTACCTGCACGTTGAAGGGAGGGAGTGCTCCGCAGTGTTGGACCTGCTATTGGTTGTGCGATTCGGCCCATAGTCACACGCGTGGGGCTTGTGCCCGTGGAGGAAACCGAGCGGGGCAGGCGGAGTCCCAGGGCAGAGATCAGGGTCGCGGATGGTACCCAGGAAAACTCCACGAACGCCAGCAAAATGTAGAGCGCACACCAACCAACTTGCTCCTCCAAAAGAACTCTCGTTCCTTCTCCAAGAGACTTACTCAGAACCAACGACCGAACCCCTTCAGAACTCTCCACTGAGGATGGCGTCGTAACTTTTATGGACCTCCCTGAACGGGGCAGGGGCTCAGTGGAACAGACATCACTGTCTGCCCTGATTGGACGGGACTCCCATGGGTCCACCCTCTCTGGGTAGGGTTTCAGTCATGCCGGGGAAACCCTGCCCACTCCACGCGTGTCCATACTCATCAAAAATAAGTTACAAAGTTTGGGGAAGCCGAGAAGGAACTGCCAGAGTTTCTGCCTCGGACAGCGAGTCGCCGGTTAGGCGAGTGAAGCGCTTGTTCAGTGGTGTTGTCAGTTTGTTTGTTGGATGGTCTTGGATGGTTTGTTGGAAGGTTCGTTGGATATAATAACTGACCTAAAAGGACATCACAATGCACACCTTTGATTCTCCCACTAGACAAAAGGAAGGGACCTGTCTCACATGTACTTAACGGAATAACTGACCTTTGGGACATCTGTATGTTTGAATGCATATGGTTTCCAGATCCGTAACTATGTATGTATATATATATATATATATATATATATATATATATATATATATATATATATATATATATATATATATATATATATATATATATATCCATTCTGAGTCTGGGAGGGCAGGAGTTTAAACCCCAGTCGAGTTATACCAAGGACATTAAAATGGTATGTGCTGTTTCCTTGCTGATGCTCAGCATTTAAAAGGATAGAGAACAGACAATGTTGATAAGGCAATTACAAACCACCCAGTGCAACCCTTGCCAAGAAAGTGTTTCGGCAGCAGCAACGCTCTGTAAAGAGTACGGTATTTTAAAGAGTACTCGTATTTTAAAGAGTACTTTAAAAACTCTGTAAAGAGTACTCGCCTAATCAAAATTAATAAAAATATCCATATTTCGCCCCCCCCCCCCATCTATTGATGCAGACAAATGCTGAATAATCTCAATCTGAAGCATACAAAAGATGAATAATGGACAGCAAGCTTTACCAATGGACCACAGTTGAATTACCTTTAAAGTCCAGTGAAATATGTCCCAATAATATTCAGTAACAACTCTCAGTTTATGTTGAGAACACAATTGATATCAGGAATGATTCAGTATGTTTCCTCTGTCAAAGATGGTAAACGTATTTCCCTGACAAATCATACGGTGGCCAACCAATGAGTGCTGCATAACAGACCATAATGTACCAAAAGTATATACATTAATCAGAGGAATTTGTCACGTGACTAAATGAAGACTCGGATAAAGAACATGACTTTACTTTGGTTGTGTGGAATGGTAACATAGATTATTCACAAATTCAACTGGTTAAGACCCACACTGAACAGCCCTTTTTCTGCCCTTTTGATGACATAATTGGCAGGACAAAATAGTTTAGATGAAATTCGAAAAAAGACAAGAAAAACCTCGCATTGAAGCCAAGAGGTCACCGTGATTGCAAGATGGCGAAAAACACAAATATCTTTTCCAACAAAGCTTAAAATAAGCAAACGTCTCTGTAAAGGTGGAGATACAAGAAGTTGGAAATCAAGTAAAGATAGAAGAAGAAATAATAATTAAAAAAAAGTAAGAAGGAAAGATAGAAGCTCCGTAGAGTCGAAGGCAAAAATAATTACTATGCAGCCAGGAGAAAGGCTAGCAAAAAAGTAATTAAGGCTTCTAAGCAGAAAACAAATAAAATCTGAAGTGTCCTTTTTTTCATGCTGGAAAAAGATTTATTTGCTTAATCGTCCGAGCAATTTCAACCCACTGGTAATCTCCAGTGTGGCTTGATCAGGCAAATAGATCTATTAGGGTAATAAAAGCAGACACAGCAAGATATTCAAATGATCTGTTTTGGGAGAATCTCATTTAAGACTACACAGATTTTGGACACCATTATTAAATGCCCCAAGCGGGTTTGCTGTGGTCTTTTCAGCCTCGGAAAATGCTGCAGAGATTTCTGCAGGGCTTACATAATTGAGGCTTTCAATACCATTCATAGGCACAAACACAATAAGTTCAGAGTTTCTGGAAGAACAAGAAAATTTGGGGGATAGGGTAGTCATAATCCCCGAAGCAGAAAACTAATGTTTATGAATAAATCACCCAATGTATTCCCCAGTTTTAAATCATCCAAAAACCAAATAAGGATCACCTATCTAATAACCTTCAAAAGTTTCTTTTGGATCTCTTTTGTTTCATTCACGCAGCAATGAAAAAGTTGTTGAAAATTGAGATTTTCACGATATGTTTAAAAATGAAAACAAAAACTCCTGGAGCAATTCACAATGGGTTCTGATGTGTCAGCTCAAGGAGATGGTAGCTCAATTGTTTGAGATAATGTCACATCACCAGAATTATGAGTCCTGGATAAGGACAACAAGGATATTCTACCATCTATGGCCTATGAAGGAGCATAAGTGGATGTGGATTTCAATGGCATGCTCAGCAAGCAAAGCACAGCATTCGCCCCTGGTGTCATGGCCTGACATGTATTGTGACAGCACAGCGTGATGGGAAATGGAAGCAGAATTGTCCTCGCTTAAGTTAAAATACATGACGTTTGTGTTGAGACACTGACTGTTTACCTGAATTCCAGTGACATGGATCACATTGGACGAGTGATGTTTTTGTGACATCTCAATCAAGACAAATAAACCTCAAAAAAACAATTAAAAAACGAAAAAAAAACAAACAAAATGATGGGATAGAAGAATCCTGCAGTATTAATTCTTACAGAATATTGTAATCATTTTCAGAGACCAAGTATGTTTTGCAAGAAAACTTCATCATAGAAATCAAAAAAGTACACTTTGAGCAAGGAGAAAAATTGTTGATAGCAGAGCAGTCAGGAATTTCCAAATGAATGATCAACCAAAACGGGCAGAGTACTTTTCAGAGGCATTCTTGCTGGAAAGTGATGGATCATGTTTCATCAATAATCATATAATTTGACAAGTGTCTGCTTGTTTCTTTGACATCTATGCATTCCTGAACTGCTGGACATAATGAGTTTAAAAGTGCTGGTTGCACTCGGGTTGTGCAGGGGAAGCTTTTCGGCACTAATAAAAATTCATAGTCTCAGGGTTTTGGGATAGGGGATCAGAAGGACCCCAATTCCCTCCATGTAAATTATGTATGACATAAAGCGCCACTCCTGGTGGGAG
>NC_140967.1:70553274-70560774 GCF_056783735.1 Eptatretus burgeri
TCTTGCCCCGCTGTGGGTACCGGTGTTGGACTCATGCAGAACGCGCGTCGAACAGCGTGTACAAAATCACGGATTTTCTGCTTCAAAAACGGATCGAAAACGACACACGCCCACTTTTTGCCGTCCAATCGGTGAGCGAGGGCGGGTGGCCCCCGCCCCAGGGCGATCGATATATGCAAATTTGTGGATCAAAAGCCTTCACGCCCACTTTTTCTCGGGCCACAGGGGAGCGAGGTGAAAGGTCAAAGGGAGGGGTCGAAAGGAGAAGATACGGGGGGCTAAAAGGACGGTGTTCGTCAGTCAAAGGAGTCGTAAAAGTCGGAACGAGGAAGAAGGGAGTCGCAAAGGAGTCAGAAGAGAGTCAGCAGAACGGGAACGAGAAAGAGTCAGCAGAACGGAGGCGAAGGAGTCGGAACGAGGCGAAGGAGTCGGAACAGAGAGTCAAGACTTCGCGGGCGGTGGAGCTGCTCGTCGTGTGCGTTGAAGTCGGAACGGAGGGGACGAGCTGTGGAGAGGCGGCGACACCGGACGAGGGGTGCTCGCGTCGTGCAAGGAGCTGCGCGCCCGAGGGAGGCCGGCAGCGCGACCTGGCCGAGGTGGAGACGCTCGTCGCACATAATAAAGATCCTCTATACCCCGAGCATCAGCAAACCCCTCCTGTTTCCCCCCGCGCTGAGATAGTGCGACCAAGGGGGCCCCGTCCCCACCCCCTGCCAGGCACTGTCCACGAGGCCCGCGGGTTGCGGGGCCATCGCCGCTCCGCGTCTCATCACCAGACGGGTAGGCCCGACCCGGTCTCGGCCCCAGGCCTACCTCATTCTTGAGGGTATTTCTTTTCCTTGGTTTTGGGTATGTGTTGTCGGCGCCGTCTGTGAAGTAGAATTGTATAAGTGTTGCCGTGTGCTCGGTAGTCGGTATTAGCTCTGCACTGTGTTTTCACTTTTATGTTTGCTTTTTGTGTAAATGGAATTGTGTTTTCTTTTTTGTGTGCATTTGGTGGAATTGTATTTGTGTGCTTCCCGTGTGCCGAGAATAAATGTGCTTTATTGTTGAACTGTTCTCCCGCTTCGCTTCGTCTTTTTCCCCATTGAACCCCCATCTTGCTTCACGTAAAGGGTTGGTAGTGGGCTGAATACGCCCGATAATTAATCGAACCGTCGAGGTCGACGATAACACCGCTCGGTTATTCTGATAGTCGGAACGGGTCGCTTAAGTGGCCCGTGTCCGAAGTCGACCTGCGGCGAGGTGCGATCGCCCGGTCTACCCTCCGCGTGGGTACTTAGGTAGTTCGAATTTGGCGAGCAACCCTATCCCACGCGGGGGCTGATTGGCTCGATCGCGGTGAGACCGAAAGGTCCACCCGTGACTGGTTCCCGGCGTTAGTCCGAGAGGGTCACGACTGGATTGTCCGTCCGGTGGGCGACGTGCCGCGATTCGAGTTACGTGGCCGTCAGCACGCCGGCGGGCGCGAAGACCGCAACAATATATATATATATACATACATACATATACCAGGCGAAGTGGCGTGCGCCTATAATCCAGCTACTCGGAGGCTTGGGTTGGAGGATCGCTTGAGGATGGGAGCTCTGCACTGGGCTGCGCTATGAGAGGATGTAGGGCAGCCCAGAATCATGGCGAAACCCAATCCATATCCATGTGTCGTAAGAAGCGACCAGGGTTGCGTCATGAAGGGCATCCGGCGTAAAACCTGTGCCAAATCAGTATGCGGATCATAACGGATGATCTGCTGTGGCGACCCCTAACGGGAGCAGCCGAAAGACGAACAACATATATATATATATATATATATATATATATATATATATATATATATATATATATATATATATATATATACATATATATATATATATATATATACATATATATATATATATTGTTGCGGTCTTCGCGCCCGCCGGCGTGCGGCCGGCCACGTAACTCGAATCGCGGCACGTCGCCCACCGGACGGACAATCCAGTCGTGACCCTCTCGGACTAACGCCGGGAACCAGTCACGGGTGGACCTTTCGGTCTCACCGCGATCGAGCCAATCAGCCCCCGCGTGGGATAGGGTTGCTCGCCAAATTCGAACTACCTAAGTACCCACGCGGAGGGTAGACCGGGCGATCGCACCTCGCCGCAGGTCGACTTCGGACACGGGCCACTTAAGCGACCCGTTCCGTACTATCAGAATAACCGAGCGGTGTTATCGTCGACCTCGACGGTTCGATTAATTATCGGGCGTATTCAGCCCACTACCAACCCTTTACGTGAAGCAAGATGGGGATTCAATGGAGGAAAAGACGAAGCGAAGCGGGAGAACAGTTCAACAATAAAGCACATTTATTCTCGGCACACGGGAAGCACACAAATACAATTCCACCAAATGCACACAAAAAAGAAAACACAATTCCATTTACACAAAATGCAAATATAAAAGTGAAAACACAGTGCAGAGCTAATACCGACTACCGAGCACACGGCAACACTTATACAATTCTACTTCACAGACGGCGCCGACAACACATACCCAAAACCAAGGAAAAGAAATACCCTCAAGAATGAGGTAGGCCTGGGGCCGAGACCTGGTCGGGCCTACCCGTCTGGTGATGAGACGCGGAGCGGCGATGGCCCCGCAACCCGCGGGCCTCGTGGACAGTGCCTGGCAGGGGGTGGGAACGGGGCCCCTTGGTCGCACTATCTCAGCGCGGGGGGAAACAGGAGGGGGTTGCTGATGCTCGGGGCATAGAGGATCTTTATTATATGCGACGAGCGTCTCCACCTCGGCCAGGTCGCGCTGTCGGCCTCCCAGGGGTGCAGCTCCCTGCACGACGCGAGCACCCCCTCGTCCGCCCTCGCCGCCTCTCCACAGCTCGTCCCCTCCGTTCCGACTTTTAACGCACACGACGAGCAGCTCCACCGCCCGCGAAGTCTTGACTCTCTGTTCCGACTCCTTCGCCTCGTTCCGACCTTTACTACTCTCCGACCCCTCGTTCTCTCTTGCGACTCTCCGACCCCTCGTTCTCGTTCTGCTGACTCTTTCGCTCCGACTTTTACGACTCCTTTTCGTTCTCCTTCTCCCTCCGTTCTCGTTCTCTGCTGACTCTCCTCTGACTGACGAACACCGTCCTTTTATCCCCCCGTAACTTCGCCTTTGACCCCCTCCCTTTGACCTTTCACCTCGCTCCCCATTGGCCCGACAAAAAGTGGGCGTGAAGGCTTTTTGATCCACAAATTTGCATATATCGATCGCCCTGGGGGCGGGGCCAATTCGCCCCTCGCTCACCGATTGGACGGCAAAAAGTGGGCGTGTGTCGTTTTGGATCCGTTTTTGAAGCAGAAAATCCGTGATTTTGTACACGCTGTTCAACGTGCGCCCCACACGAGTCCAGCATCGGTGCCCATGAGTGGCGCGAGATGACGGTGATGCGATGGTGGCGAGTTGTGACGGTAAAGGTCATGGCGGTTGTGGTGAAGCGGCGTTGTGGTTGGTGGTTGTTGTTGTGGTTGTGATGGTGGCGATTGGTCCAAAATAAAGATAGTAAAAGAAAAACGGCTATCCTAAAGAGTCGCAGCACGTATAAATGATATGTATTCCCACTAGACAACGGGTTTGGGCCTAACTACACATGCACTTACCGAGATACCTCACCTAAGGGACCTGAATGGTGGTTTGCGAATCTGGTAACCACAACACTACCCCCTTCCCTTTTTACAGACTCGTCCCGAGTCGTCAAATTTTCGTGTGCCATCATGTGTAGTTTTCCCCTAGTACACTTTACCTACGGATCCCTGAGTGCGACATTCATGGTATTCGTGTCCCCAAAATAAATAACCTGAGGGCTGCGTAACTATCTAAACAAACTCACTCACACGGACGACTTAAATAAAATTGCCGGCGCTAAGACATACATGCCGGGGGCGCACTCATATTTACAGTACATCTTAACCTTAACTTACAAATCTTACACTAAACCATGGCCCAGGATCATTGAACTCTGCAAAAGAAAGCAGTTAGCAGGGAGCCAGGCTGCCCGCATGCAGTCTCTGGCTCAAAACAATGCAGGTGACAGGGAACGTGGCTGGCTGCTCACACGCAGTCCAAGGCCTTCCCTTTTGAACTGAACTCAGTGAACCACAACGGTGCTTGGGCTGCACAACGCAGTCTCCGTGCCAGCTCAAGTGGCACACGCAATGAACACAACGAATGGATGCATGAACGGTTTGAACTGAATGCAGTGAACCACAACGGTGCATGGGCTGCACAACGCAGTCTCCGTGCCAGCTCAAGTGGCACACGCAATGAGCACAACGAATGGATGGATGAATGGATGGACGCAAAACACGGTGCACGGGCTGCCACTGCAGGCCCGTGTTGTAGCTGCCAACAGGGCAGTTCTCGCAGCTTGCAAACTGTTGCCTTGATCCTGGCGCACATGGAAATGAACAGGGGGGGCAAAGCAAAAATTGAACGGGGCTGGTGAACGTGGGCAGTGGGCATGGCATGGCAAAGGTGGCAGGCAAACACAGCCCGCAGAAGAAGGCCGCTGCAGGCAAACACAGCCGGCAGATGAACTGGCCGGCACAGGCCTTGAAGCAAACACGGCCAGCCGATGGCACAGGCCTTGCAGCAAAACAACAGCTGCCGATGAAGTTGGCCGGCCTCCGCCTTGAAGAAAAACACGGCCAGCCGATGGAGTTGGCTAGCCTTTGCCGTTCAGTGGAGGTTGGTGGAGGGAGTGCGGTGGTGCTGGCCACTTGGAAGGCGGGCTCGGACCTACCTACCTGTCTCCCTCCCAACCTATCGCCTTTGCCTGTCACTGTACATACCCACTCCCTTAATTTGTCAAACCCCAATTTAGCCCCAACTTATTTTTTTGTTGTTTTTATTTTTACTCCCCCACTATAAATCGTCCCCTAACCCCCTTTATCGTCCTTGTTCGGCTAACCTATCCTGTCACCTAGCCTACTCCCAACCCCTACGTTCCCTTCCCGGAGGGGAACAAGGGAGAGCTAACGTCCTGTGTCGAGGCCCAGCGAAGCCTCAGAATGGCCTCCCCAGAGTTCGGCGATCTAACCCAAAGTGGGTCCAGCGGCCCACAACGAGAGCGAGGGGATGGATGGTGCGGAGGGGTACATCTCCTAATCTACCCTAACCATTTAACTGTTAAACTACCCCGGGGCTTTCAACAAGCGCCTCTCGCTTAAACTATTGGTTCTATAAACCCAGATTCCCGTCGCCTGTGTTGGTGTCCTCACAATTTCGGGCCTCACCCCCCAATTTTCTCTCCGTGCCCTCACACGGTCTCCTGGCTGGGGCACGTGGCTCCCTTTGGCAGGCACGACCCTCTGCCGAATCTCCCGCTATGGCACCCCGGGCACTACACTGCCTCCGAGCCTACCAGCTCCCTAACACCGGGAGTGCCCCTCATGGCACCTCCCCTGAAACGCACACGTGGCAGGCCGGCCTCCCGGGCCCCTTTCCGAGGGTCACCCGTGCCCACAACACTGCCCACGCGGCTAATGGCGCCCCGGGCCCCCGCACCAAGCAGGCGCACCCGTGCCCACTACTCTATCCCAGCCCCCCATGGGCCCATGGCCTACCGCGGCCGACTAGCCTGGTGCCCGGGGTACCCACTCAGCGATACTCACCTTTCGCAGCCACGCTCCCAAGCCCGTCAACAGGGCTCCTGCACCCCTCCAAATGGGTCTCGAGCCTACTTTCCCACCAACAACAAAACGACCTCCATTTTTCAATTTGACTAACCCAGCTAACTCACTCTACACTGACCCCGGGGTCCCTTGGGCGGGAGTCACTCCTCCCCCCCAATCACTCATCGCACCATGCATTCCCCATTCACTCCACACACACAGACCCGCTGGCCTCACTCACTCACCAAGCACATGCTTCCACCTCACTCAACATGTCTTCACCTCATAACTCACCAACTCTTCAACACACACACCACTGAACTCTGCCATTCTTCTAACTGCACCCCCTAACTAACTCGTGCTCCCACGTCGTCCCTTACACTATAGCACGTTCCTTTTAACCTACGTAGCTAAACTACGTCCCCTCTACACACTCACAAGTCTGTCACGGTCTCCAAATCAATCATTTTATTTCCCAACCTAAATCTGGCTACAATCCCTCTAACTAATCCATTCCACGGACTCCATGAGGACTTACCCCTGCCCCATGAAGTCGGTCTAGCTAAGCTAACCCTTCCCCCTAACTCGTTTCCATCCTGTGCCCAGGTAAGGGGGTCTTTCACCCCTTGCCCAGGAATCCTGTACACCCGAAAGTGAGGCTTGCTTTTTTTTTTTTTTTCCCATGCGCAGCACCTGCGCGGCAACTCAGAGCTCGCGCACTTTGCACCTGCCCGTGACGTCATGCAGCTGCACGTGTTCCTCGTCCCTCCTTGGACGGGACCATCCGGCAGAGATACCCCTCCTGCCGGATTCCAACCCCACGTGCAGCCATGACGTCACCGTGCGCATATAAAAAAAAACACAAGCCACACGTCTCGAGGGGTTCCCCACGCGAACACATGTGCCCTGCCCGTTGGAGCTGAACACACACGATCGCGTGGAGAACCCGTCCGGTCCAAATCCATTTACCTGCCTAAACTTTGTCCGTCCGCGGGATCGGCAAATCCACCGCGTGCGTTTCCGGACCGGGACTTCACTCTCGCAAGCGAGCACGTGGTGGTCTCGTGCGTTGCACAGCACGAACCGCGTGCTCACTGCTGGGTGAACCCGGCACGGTCCTCGAAACAACCACAGCCGCTACTCGGCTTTCTCTCTTCTCATGTCGCCGTCTCCGTCTCCATTCAACCCACGCACACCTGCGTGTCACGACGCACACAGTCCACACCATTAAACTCACACCGGGAGACGCGGCTGCGTGCTCCCGCATGCCAACCGACATCTCCCTCTCATACCGCTCTCTCACACACACGGTCTCCCTTGCACAACCCATACCACTCACACGTGGTGCTCCATTCACTCGTGCCTCACTCACACACGCGGGGGCACTCAACCGCGGTTCCTCATCCACACACGGTGCCTCACCCACACACGCGGGGGCACTTAACCGCGGTGCGTCATCCACACACGCGGGGGCACTCACCCGCGGTTCCTCACTCATACTCCGTGCCTCATCCACACACGGCGTGCTGGGAAGCACGTACTCCGGCACCATCGCCACCACACCACTTACACGTGGTGCCTCACTCATACTGGCCGTTTCACTCACACACACGGCCTCACTCACACACGGTGCGCTGGGAAGCACACACTCCGGCACCATCGCCACCACACCACTCACACACGGGGTCGCTTCCACACACGGGGACGCACTCACGCCTTGCACCACACACACAGGGACAACCATACTGGGGATTCGTGTCCCCACAAGGGTCTCCGGGGCCTCCATACCCCCCAAGCTCTCCGTGCACCCGTCCACCGCACTCGTCCCCTCAACCTCGCAAAACAC
>NC_140967.1:70565774-70575774 GCF_056783735.1 Eptatretus burgeri
TCATCCTTGAGGGTATTCTTTCCTTGGTTTTGGGTATGTGTTGTCGGCGCCGTCTGTGAAGTAAAATTGTATAAGTGTTGCCGTGTGCTCGGTAGTCGGTATTAGCTCTGCATTGTGTCTTCTCTTTTATATTT
Organism: Eptatretus burgeri; assembly: GCF_056783735.1. NCBI lineage: Eukaryota > Metazoa > Chordata > Myxini > Myxiniformes > Myxinidae > Eptatretus > Eptatretus burgeri. Next base: position 70,565,909 of record NC_140967.1, read on the forward strand.
GCTTTTTGTGTAAATTGCATTGTGTCTTTTCTGTGTGCTTTTGGTGGAATTGAATATGTGTGCTTCCCGTGTATCGCGAATAAATGTGCTTTGTGTTGAACTGTTTCCCGCTTCGCTTCGTCTTTTCCTCCATTGATTACCCATCTTGCTTCACGTAAAGGGTTGGTAGTGGGCTGAGTACGCCCGATAATTAATCGAACCGTCGAGGTCGACGATAACACCGCTCGGTTATTCTGATAGTACGGAACGGGTCGCTTAAGTGGCCCGTGTCCGAAGTCGACCTGCGGCGAGGTGCGATCGCCCGGTCTACCCTCCGCGTGGGTACTTAGGTAGGTCGAATTTGGCGAGCAACCCTATCCCACGCGGGGGCTGATTGGCTCGATCGCGGTGAGACCGAAAGGTCCACCCGTGACTGGTTCCCGGCGTTAGTCCGAGAGGGTCACGACTGGATTGTCCGTCCGGTGGGCGACGTGCCGCGATTCGAGTTGCGTGGCCGTCGGCACGCCGGCGGGCGCGAATACCGCAACACTGGTGTCAGGTCGTGCGATACAAATTCATCGCCCTCCTCGCGGCACTGGTATCGGAGAACAGGAAAACAGGCTCTCCTGTCTCCGGCTAAATTCACGGGAATCGGTCCAGGGGTGAGAGAAGCGACCCCCGATTCCCTCCAAATTACGAGCGAGCGAAATTAACCCTTTAAGAGAAGCAAGATGGCGTCTCAAGGCGAGCGGGAGCCGGGGGTATTAGAAATGGATGTAGAATGTGTAGGATCCATGGTCCAGGATGGAATCCCCGAGCAGGAAATGTTGATTGTGCAGGAACACGGACTCGCCCAACTGAACCCAGAGCCCGAAATGGGTGCGGCAGCGGCCGCGGTGTATGACACCTCCCCCCCCCTCTCCACCAAAACCCTTCCCCGACCCCTGCCGAAACGGCTCACCCAAGCGTACCCGACATGGCCCAGCTAATCACCATGCTGGCAAAAATGAATGCGGATATGAAAAACGAAATGAAAGGCATGAACGAAAAGATGGATACAAATACAAATGAAGTAAAAACGAGGATGGATGCGAATACACAGCAAATAAACGGAATGGAAGCAAACATGAAGGAGGAAATGAAAGAACTACGGGGTGAGACGCAGAACATGGGCCGATGCCTGCAGGCGGGCATGAAGGCCGTCAGCAGGGAACTTAAAATGGCGACTCCACGTGTCGGAACGAACGAGCTGGGAGGGGGTGCAGCGGCTGACAGGCCCGCGGTGGAGGCGGGTAAGAAAATAATTCGGGAGACAAGAGACGAGGTGAAAGTAATTGCGAGGGAGAGAAAAGAACAATTAATACGGAGAGCAAGGATGAGGTACGCGGAGATAGTGAAAGAGCAAGGAGTGAAAAACAGGGAAGGACGGGAGCGACTTAAAGAGAAAGCAAGGTTGACCTACATAAAGATAAGGGAAAGACGCCAGAAAGAAGCAGAGACCAATAAACACGATGAAGACGGGGTAAGTGACGCACACACACACACGGAGGTAGTGGAGGACAATGGGGGTGAGCTCGCGGAGCGTGTGGGGACCCAGTGCGAGCACCTGGATGGCCTCCTCCAGGAACGAGGGGAGGGAGTATGCCCCCTTGAGGCGAGTCACGACCAGGTGAGTTCGGTCGTGCTTTGCGAGGTTGAGGGGACGGGTGCTGTGGACGAGTGCACGGAGAGCTTGGGGGGTATAGAGGCCCCGGAGACCCTTGTGGGGACACAAATCCCCAGTGTGGTTGTCCCTGTGTGTGTGGTACAAGGCGTGAGTGCGTCCCCGTGTGTGGAAGCGACCCCGTGTGTGAGTGGTGTGGTGGCGATGGTGCCGGAGTACGTGCTTCCCAGCACGCCGTGTGTGGATGAGGCACCGTGTGTGAGTGTCGCCGTGTGTGTGAATGAGGCACTGCGGGTGAGTTCCCCCGCGTGTGTGGATGAGGCACCGCGGTTGAGTGCCCCCGCGTGTGTGGATGAGGCACGGTGTGTGGATGAGGCACGGTGTGTGGATGAGGCACCGCGGGTGAGTGCCCCCGCATGCGTGAGTGAACGGCCGTGTGCAAGGTCGCTGAATGCAAGGGAGACCGTGTGTGTGAGAGAGCGGTATGTGAGGGAGATGTCGGTTGGCATGCGGGAGCACGCAGCCGCGTCTCCCGGTGTGAATGTGATGGAGTGGACTGTGTGCGTCGTAACACGCAGGTGTGCGTGGGTCGAGTGGCGACGACGGCGACATGGGAGAAACGAAAGCCGAGTAGCGGCTGTAGTTGTTTCGGGGACCGTGCCGGGTTCACCCAGCAGTGAGCACGCGGTCCGTGCTGTGCAACGCACGAGACCACCATGTGCTCGCTTGCGAGAGTGAAGTCCCGGTCCGGAAACGCCAGCGGTGGATTTGCCGATCCCGCGGACGGACAAAGTTTAGGCAGGTAAACGGATTTGGACCAGACGGGTTCTCCACGCGATCGTGTGTGTTAAGCTCCAACGGGCAAAGCACATGTGTTCGCGTGGGGAACCCCTCGAGACGTGGGGCTTGTGTTTTTTTTTTATGCGCACGGTGACGCCATGGCTGCACGTGGGGTTGGAATCCGGCAGGAGGGGTATCTCTGCCGGATGGTACCGTCCAAGGAGGGACGAGGAACACGTGCAGCTGCATGACGTCACGGGCAGGTGTAAAGTGCGCGAGCTCTGAGTTTCCGCGCTGGTGCTGCGCATGTAGAAAAAAAAGAAAAGAGCAAGCCTCACTTTCGGGTGCACAGGATTCCTGGGCAAGGGGTGGAAGACCCCCTTGGCCCTGGGCACAGGATGGAAACTAGTTAGGGGGAAGGGTTAGCTTAGTTAGACCGACTTCATGGGGCAGGGGTAAGTCCTCATGGAGTCCGTGGAATGGATTAGTTAGAGGGATTGTAGCCAGATTTAGGTTGGGAAATAAAATGATTATTAGAAGACAGTGACAGACTTGTGGATGTGTAGAGGGGGTGTAGTTTAGCGACGTAGTGTTAAAAGGAACGTGCTACTAGTTTAAGGGACGACGTGGGAGCATGAGTTAGTTAGGGGAAGTAGTTAGAAGGATGGCAGAGTTCAGCGGTGAGTGTGTTGAAGAGTTGGAGAGTTGTGAGGTGAGTACATGGTGAGTGAGTGAGGCCAGCGGGTCTGTGTGTATGGAGTGAATGGGGAATGCATGGTGCGATGAGTGATTGGGGGGAGGAGTGACTCCCGCCCAAGGGACCCCGGGGTCAGTATAAAGTGAGTTCGGGGGTTAGTCAAATTGAAAAATGGAGGTTGTTTTGTTGTTGGTGGGAATGTAGGCTCGAAACCCATTTGGAGGGGTGCAGGAGCCCTGTTGACGGGCTTGGGAGCGTGGCTGCGAAAGGTGAGTATCGCTGAGTGGGTACCTCGGGCACCAGGCTAGTCGGCCGTGGTAGGCCATGGGCCCATGGGGGGCCGGGATAGAGTAGTGGGCACGGGTGCGCCTGCTTGGTGCGGGGGCCGGGGCGCCATTAGCCGCGTGGGCAGTGTTGTGGGCATGGGTGACCCTCGGAAAGGGGCCCGGGAAGCCAGCCTGCCACGTGTGCGTTTCAGGGGAGGTGCCATGGGGGGCACTCCCCGGTGTTAGGGAGCTGGTAGGCTCGGAGGCAGTGTAGTGCCCGGGGGTGCCATAGCGGGAGAATCGGCAGAGGGTCGTGCCTGCCAAAGGGAGCCACGTGTCCCAGCCAGGAGACCGTGTGAGGGCACGGAGAGAAAATTGGGGGGCGAGGCCCGAAATTGTAAGGACACCAACACAGGCGACGGGAATCTGGGTTGTTAGAACCAATAGTTTAAGCGAGAGGCGCTTGTTGAAAGCCCCGGGGTAGTTTAACAGTTAAATGGTTAGGGTAGATTAGGAGATGTACCCCTCCGCACCATCCATCGCTCTCGTTGTGGGCCGCTGGACCCACTTTGGGTTAGATCGCCGAACTCTGGGGAGGCCATTCTGAGGCTTCGTTGGGCCTCGGCACAGGACGTTAGCTCTCCCTTGTTCCCCTCCGGGAAGGGAACGTAGGGGTTGGGAGTAGGATAGGTGACAGGATAGGTTAGCCGAACAAAGACGATAAAGGGGGTTAGGGGACGATTTATAGTGGGGAAGTAAAAATAAAAACAACAAAAAAATAAGTTGGGGCTAAATTGGGGTTTGACATATTAAGGGAGTGGGTATGTACAGTGACAGGCAAAGGCGATAGGTGGGAGGGAGACAGGTAGGTAGGTCCGAGCCCGCCTTCCAAGTGGCCAGCACCACCGCACTCCCTCCACCAACCTCCACTGAACGGCAAAGGCTGGCCTACTTCATCGGCTGGCCGTGTTTTGCTTCAAGGCAGAGGCCGGCCAACTTCATCGGCAGCTGTGTGCTGCAAGGCCTGTGCCAGCCCACTTCATCGGCAGCTGTTGTGTTGCTGCAAGGCCTGTGCCGGCCGGATCATCTACAGCTGTGGTACTTCAAGGCCTGTGCCGGCCAGTTCATCTGCCGGCTGTGTTTGCCTGCAGCGGCCTTCTTCTGCGGGCTGTGTTTGCCTGCTGCCTTTGCCATGCCATGCCCACTGCCCATGTTCACCGCCCCGTTCAATTTTTGCTTTGCCCCCCCTGTTCATTTCCATGTGCGCCAGGATCAAGGCAACAGTTTGCAAGCTGCAAGAACTGCCCTGTTGGCAGCTACAACACGGGCCTGCAGTGGCGGCCCGTGCACCGTGTTTGTGTTCATCCATCCATTCGTTGTGTTCATTGCGTGTGCCACTTGAGCTGGCACGGAGACTGCGTTGTGCAGCCCATGCACCGTTGTGGTTCACTGCGTTCAGTTCAAAAGGGAAGGCCTTGGACTGCATGTGAGCAGCCAGCCACGTTCCCTGTCACCTGCATTGTTTTGAGCCAGAGACTGCATGTGGGCAGCCTGGCTCCCTGCTAACTGCTTTCTTTATGCAGAGTTCAATGATCCTGGGCCATGGTTTAGTGTAAAATTTGTAAGTTAAGGTTAAGATGTACTGTAAATATGAGTGCGCCCCCGGCATGTATGTCTTAGCGCCGGCAATTTTATTTAAGTCGTCCGTGTGAGTGAGTTTGTTTAGATAGTTACGCAGCCCTCAGGTTATTTATTTTGGGGACACGAATACCATGAATGTCGCACTCAGGGATCCGTAGGTAAAATGTACTAGGGGAAAACTACACATGATGGCACACGAAAATTTGACGACTCGGGACGAGTCTGTAAAAAGGGGAGGGGTAGTGTTGTGGTTACCAAATTCGCAAACCACCATTCAGGTCCCTTAGGTGAGGTATCTCGGTAAGTACATGTGTAGTTAGGCCCAAACCCGTTGTCTAGTGGGAATACATGTCATTTATGCGTGCTGCGACTCTTCAGGACAGCCGTTTTTCTTTTGCTATCTTTATTTTGGACCAACCGCCATGATTACCACCACAACCACAACATCAACCACCAACCACAACGCCGCTTCACCACAACCGCCACGACCTTCCCGTCACACCTCGCAACCGTCGCATCGCCACCGTTCTTGCCCCGCTGTGGGTACCGGTGTTGGACTCGTGCAGGGCGCGCGCCGAACAGCGTGTACAAAATCACGGATTTTGTGCTTCAAAAACGGATCAAAAACGACACACGCCCACTTTTTGCCGTCCAATCGGTGAGCGAGGGGCGAATTGGCCCCGCCCCCAGGGCGATCGATATATGCAAATTTATGGATCAAAAAGCCTTCACGCCCACTTTTTCTCGGGCCAATGGGGAGCAAGGTGAAAGGTCGAAGGGAGGGGGTCAAAGATGAGAGGGCGAAGCTACGGGGCTGATAAAAGGACCGTGTTCGTCAGTCCAGGGAGTCCAGAGGCAGAGAGTAGGAGAGTAAGAGAGTAGGAGAGTCGAGATCGGAGAGTTAAGACTTCGCGGGCGGTGGAGTTGGCGAGAAGGAGCTGGTCGTCATGTGCGTTGGAGTCGGAACGGAGGGGACGGAGCTGTGGAGAGGCGGCGAGGACAGACGAGGGGGTGCTCGCGTCGTGCAGGGAGCTGCGCCCGAGGGAGGCCGACAGCGCGACCTGGCCGAGGTGGAGACGCTTGTCGCGGGACAATAAGAATCCTCTATACCCCGAGCATCAGCAACCCCCTCCTGTTCCCCCCCGCGCTGAGATAGTGCGACCAAGGGGGCCCCTTTCCCACCCCCTACCAGACACAGTCCGCGAGGCCCGCGGAGTTGAGGCACCATCGCCGCTCCGCGTCTCATCACCAGACGGGTAGGCCGACCCGGTCTCGGCCTCAGGCCCGCCTCATCCTTGAGGGTATTCTTTCCTTGGTTTTGGGTATGTGTTGTCGGCGCCGTCTGTGAAGTAAAATTGTATAAGTGTTGCCGTGTGCTCGGTAGTCGGTATTAGCTCTGCATTGTGTCTTCTCTTTTATATTTGCTTTTTGTGTAAATTGCATTGTGTCTTTTCTGTGTGCTTTTGGTGGAATTGAATATGTGTGCTTCCCGTGTATCGCGAATAAATGTGCTTTGTGTTGAACTGTTTCCCGCTTCGCTTCGTCTTTTCCTCCATTGAATCCCCATCTTGCTTCACGTAAAGGGTTGGTAGTGGGCTGAGTACGCCCGATAATTAATCGAACCGTCGAGGTCGACGATAACACCGCTCGGTTATACTGATAGTACGGAACGGGTCGCTTAAGTGGCCCGTGTCCGAAGTCGACCTGCGGCGAGGTGCGATCGCCCGGTCTACCCTCCGCGTGGGTACTTAGGTAGGTCGAATTTGGCGAGCAACCCTATCCCACGCGGGGGCTGATTGGCTCGATCGCGGTGAGACCGAAAGGTCCACCCGTGACTGGTTCCCGGCGTTAGTCCGAGAGGGTCACGACTGGATTGTCCGTCCGGTGGGCGACGTGCCGCGATTCGAGTTGCGTGGCCGTCGGCACGCCGGCGGGCGCGAATACCGCAACAATATATATACATATATATATATATATATATATATATATATATATATATATATATATATACATATATATACATATATATACATATATATACATATATATACATATATATACATATATATATACATATATATATATATACATATATATATATATATATACATATATATATACATATATATACACATAGTGACGACTTACGCGTATGCGAACATTCATGATGACTGTGGGGAGAAGGATTAAGTCGCGCGTCGCCTGGACACATATGTGTGAGAGCCGGCTATTGTACCAAAAGGAAAACACAATCCTCGGGGCAGAGGTGGGGGTGAGTTGGTGAGTTGGAAAGTGATCAAGCAAAGATGGAATTCATGAATCAGTTTATCAAAAGTAAAGATAATGAACAACTCTTTAAGACAACTCATATACCATCGGTGATGGTATGGTGACAAATTACATGACACACAGTCATCGTGGTGATGATTACCACTCAATGCCTATGTGTAAGTGAGTGCGGTAATGTACAAAACAAGCCAATATAAAACCATGATCGGACTTCAACACTAAGCTCGATCGATCCTTTACTTCTTCGCGAAGTAATCCGTTATGTTTGACTGCCTCAAACTCTTGGGCATCTGGTGCATGAGAAAGGATTCAAACCGGTCATTGTATTCCATGATGTTGGCTGGGCAATCCTCCACCGAAAGACAGTATCGGCCGATTATTTGGCCGAATCGGCCGAAACCGAATATTTGGCTGAGCCCAAATTTGCCGAAACCAGATGATGAGCGCGTCATCAACATATTCAAAGGACACACATTTCACGCGTTTCACACTTCCCATCGACCTCGCGATCTTCTTCACTTGTCCAAATATATTGCCCTTATTCTTCAAGATATCGTTCAATGTATGCTGTTTGATGTCCAACTTCTCAACTATGGCTGTTTTCTTCATCAGTGGATTTGCCTCGCAAAACTGGATAATGTCGTATTTTTCTTGGAAGGTTTTAGTTGAAAGCTTACGCTTAGTCGCCATTGTCCTGTCTGCAGTGCGATCAACGTGTGTACGCAGTTATAAATAGCCTATCACTGGCGGTGTACACCAATGAGCAAGTATCATGATTCCATGAAATCGGGCTTCTCATGAGGCAGCAGTTCCGTGTGACGAGTTAGGAGTGGTAATTTACTTGAGTTTCCATTACGTGGGAATGGACAACATCTAACGACTTAGACGAAGTGACGACTTAGAGATGACGACTTACAGAGGGATGACCCTTTATTCAAAGGGATTTAACATGAGATAAATTCGGGACTTTTTGACGCTGCTGACTTAGGCGAAGTGACGAGTTACACGCTGCCGACTTACACCTAGTCTACTGTATATACAATGGGGAGAACAAGTATTTGATAAACTGCCGATTTTCCCACTTACAAAGCACGTAGAGGTCTGTAATTTTTATCATAGGTACACTTCAACTGTGAAAGACTGAATCGAAAACAAAAATCCTGAAAATCACTTTGTATGATTTTTAAATAATTAATTTGCATTTTATTGCATGAAATAAGTATTTGATTACCTACCAACCAGTAAGAATTCTGGCTCTCACAGACCTGTTCGTTTTGTCTTAAAGAAGCCCTCTCATTCTCCACTCATTACCTGTATTAATTGCACCTGTTTGAACTCGTTATCTGCATAAAAGACAGCTGTCCACACTCAATCAATCAGACTCCAACCTCTCCACAATGGGCAAGACCAGAGAGCTGTCTTAGGACATCAGGGACAAAATTGTAGACTTGCACAAGGCTGGGATGGGCTACAGGACAATTGGCAAGCAGCTTGGTGAGAAGGCAATAACTGTTGGCGCAATTATTAGAAAATGGAAGAAGGTCAAGATAACAGTCAATCTTCCTCGGTCTGGGGCTCCATGCAAGATCTCACCTCATGGAGCCTCAATGATCATGAGAAAGGTGAGGGATCAGCCCAGAACTACACGGCAGGACCTGGTCAATGACCTGAAGAGAGCTGGGACCACAGTGTCAAAGAAAACCATAAGTAACACACTACACCGTCATGGATTCAAATCCTGCAGCGCAAGCAAGGTCCCTCTGCTCAAGCCAGCGCATGTCCAGGCCCATCTGAAGTTTGCCAATGAGCATTTGGATGATCCAGAGGAGGAATGGGAGAAGATCATGTGGTCTGATGAGACCAAAATAGAGCTTTTTGGTTTAAACTCCACTCGCCTGTTTGGAGGAAGAAGAAGGATGAGTACAACCCCAAGAACACCATCCCAACCGTGATGCATGGAGGTGGAAACATCATTCTTTGGGGATGCTTTTCTGCAAAGGGGACAGGACGACTGCACCGTATTGAGGGGACGATGGATGGGCCATGTATCACGAGATCTTGGCCAACAACCTCATTCCCTCAACAAGAGCATTGAAGATGGGGCGTGGCTGAGTCTTCTAGCATGACAACGACCCGAAACACACAGCCAGGGCAAGTAAGGAGTGGCTCCGTAAGAAGCATCTCAAGGTCTTGGAGTGGCCGAGCCAGTCTCCCGACCTGAACCCAATAGAAAATCTTTGGTGGGAGCTGAAAGTCTGTGTTGCCCAGCGACAGCCCTGAAACCTGAAGGATCTGGAGAAGATCTGTATGGAGGAGTAGGCCAAAATCCCTGCTGCAGTCTGTGCAAACCTGGTTAAGAACTATAGGAAACGTCTGATCTCTGTAATTGCAAACAAAGGCTTCTGTACCAAATATTAAGTTCTGTTTTTCTGATGAATGAAACACTTATTTCATGCAATAAAATGCAAATTAATTATTTAAAAATCATACAATGTGATTTTCAGGATTTTTGTTTGAGATTCCGTCTTTCCCAGTTAAAGTGTACCGATGA
>NC_140967.1:70578274-70580774 GCF_056783735.1 Eptatretus burgeri
GTACAGGGCGCGCACCGAGCAGCGAGTGCAAAAACACCAGCCTTTCCGAAGAAATCGGATCAAAAATCATTCACGCCCACTTCTGTTCCGTCCTATCAGCGAGCGTGGGGCGATTTAGCCCCGCCTCCAGGTTCGTCGGAGTATAATCGCTATATGCAGATTCGCGGATCAAAAATCATTCACGCCCACTTTTCCTCTGTCCAATGGGGAGCCAGCCAGAGGTGAAGGGTCGAAGGTGAAGGAGCGAAGCCCCGGGGGCTATAAAGGGCCGCGTTCGCTCGCCAAAAAGGCAGTTGAGTTGGGAAGAGTTGGCAGTTGAGTTGGAAAGAGTTGAGAGTTTCTGAGAAGAGGAAAGCAGTTGGACGGAGTTGAGAAGAGTGGAGAGTTGGAGAGTTGTGGCGGCGGCGAAGGCAGTCGAGAGGGCGCTCGTGTCAGAGTCGGGGAGCTGCGGAGAGGGGAGGCCGGTAACGCGACCGAGGTCGCGGTGGAGACGCTCGTCGCGGGACCCAAGCCAGCGAGATATCCTCATTCCCCCGAGCATCAACAACCCCCTCCTGTTTCCCCCCTGCGCTGAGATAGTGTGAGAAGGGGGCCCCGTTCCCACCCCATTCCAGGCAGTGCCAGCGAGGCCCGCGGAGTCGGGGCGCCATCGCCATCTTGCGGCTCATCACCAGACGGGTAGGCTCGACGCGGTCTCGGCCCCAGGCCCGTCTGCCCCCTTGTAGTGGAGGGTGGTCCCTTTTTCTTTTGCTTTGAGTATATGTGTTGTTGGCGCCGACTGTGAAGTAAAACTGTATAAGTGTTGCCGTGTGCTCGGTAGTCGGTAGTAGATCTGCATTGTTGCATTTGCTTTTTGTGCAGAATTGTGTGTTTCTTCTATTTTTACATTTGCTTTTGGTGTATAATTGTATATGTGTGCTTTCCGTTTGCCGCGGAATAAATGTGCTTTATGTTGAACTGTTTTTCCCGTTTCGCTTCGTCTTTTCCTTGATTGAATCTCCATCATACTTCACGTAAAGGGTTGGTCGTGGGCTAAATACGCCCGATAATTAATCGAACCGTCGAGGTTGACGATAACACCGCTCGGTTATCCCGATAGTACGGAACGGGTCGCTTAAAGTGGCCCGTGTCCGAAGTCGACCTGCGGCGAGGTGCGATCGCCCGGTCTACCCTCCGTGTGGGTACTTAGGTAGGTCGAATTTGGCGAGCAACCCTATCCCACGCGGGGGGCCGATTGGCACGATCGTGGTGAGGCCGAAAGGCCCACCCGTGACTAGTTCCCGGCGTTAGTCCGAGAGGGTCACGACGGGATTGTCCGTCCGGTGGGCGACGTGCCGCGATTCGAGTTACGTGGCCGCTCGCACGCCGGCGGGCGCGAATCCGCAACAATATATATATATATATATATATATATATATATATATATATATATATATATATATATATATATATATATTGTTGTGGTTGAGGAAATTCGCAAACTACCATTCAGGTTCCGTAGGTGAGATATCTCTGTAAGTATATGTGTAGTTAGCCCAAACCCGTTGTTTCGAGGGAATAAATGTGATTCATTCGGGCTGCGACCCTTCAAGATAGCCGTTTTCTGTTCTATCTTTATTTTGAAACAACCACGTCTCAACCGCCATCACACAACAACCACCAACAGCAACGCCGCTTCACAACAACAACAACGCCAACAGCCACGACCTTTACCATCACAACTCGCTCTCGCAATCATCGCATCACCGCCATTCCAAGCGTCACCGTGGCCAGGGACCACCACAATAAACCCTCCACCACCTTCACCTCTCCTCCTTCTGCCGCCATTCCCGCACCGCTTGTGGGCACCGATCCTGGACTCGTACAGGGCGCGCGCCGAGCAGCGGGTGCAAAAAGCGGCCTTTCCGGGGAAGTCGGATCAGGAATGATTCACGCCCACTTCTGTTCCGTCCTATCAGCGAGCACGGGGCGATTTGGCCCCGCCTCCAGGCGCGTCGGAGTAGAATCGATATATGCAAATTTGAGGATCAGGAATGATTCACGCCCACTTTTCCTCCGTGCAATGGGCGAGCGTGGCTCCGCCCCCGAGCCGATCCTGATCCGAAAATCTGCATATTGTTTCTCCTGCTGACTATAAAGCGCCGAGCGCGGGGCGAATCGAGTGAGAGAAGAGTTTCTGTTTCGGGCTCGAGTGAGAGAAGAGTTTCTGTTTCGGGCCTGAGTGAGAGAAGAGTTTCTGTTTCGGGCGAGAGTGGAGGTTTTTCTGTTTCGGGCTCAGGCGAGTCGTGGTGGTGCCGGCGGCGGCGGCGAAGTGTGGCAGCAGCAGTCAAGACGGGTCTGGAGGAGAGGCGGTCTCTCGGGGAGCTGCAGAGAGGAGAAGCCGGGAACGCGGTCGAGGGCGCAGTGGAGTCGCTCGTCGCGGGACCCAAGCAAGCCAGCTATCCTCTTTCCCCAGAGCATCAACCCCCCCCCTGTTTCCCCACCCCCCCCCCCCCGCGCT
>NC_140967.1:70588274-70590774 GCF_056783735.1 Eptatretus burgeri
CAAGATTCGAACCTAGACGACACAGCTCAATGGTATATTTAGTATCTCTGCACCATCCTGTCAGCAGCAGACAATGGATGAGCACATCTATATACTGTATATAAAACCGAATATATGAATCCTCAGTGGACGACATGAAGCCTCAGTTGACCCACTCATGTGAGTTTGTCTATTAATTATGTGCTGTTTGAACTGTGTGTTGTGCTGTACTTCAATCAATTTTTTAATTCCATCGTATTGGACTGTGAGTACATCGAGTAATTATGTACTATTGGAACATGTGAGTATGTCCCTTAATTCCCTCAGTGCAGTTGGACCATTTGGAACTAACAGTTGGAACATGAGTCCGTCTATTAATTACGTCCCATTGAAATTTGTGTACATCTCTAAATTACGATAGGAATGTTCGGACATCTATTAATTACATACTATTGGAACACATCAGTTGGTGTATTAATTACATAACAGTTGGAACGTGATTATGTCCATTAATTACATACTATTGAAATACCAATACATCTATTAATCATGTACCATATGACCATTCATACATCGATTAATCACGTGCTATTGGAGCGTGAGTATGTCTATTAATTACGTACCATTGGACCATGAGGAAGTTCTTTAATTATATATTATCGACCATCGTATAAGAAACCAAGTTCCTTCGGATTTTCGTGAGTTGAGACTGGGCTTATTATTCCTTCTCTCGCTCCTTCTTATCTGTATGTTCTCTGCAACTATTTGCTGTTACTCACTCTCACAATAGAAGAACGGAGTTATTTTGTCAGGAAATAATGCACAAACCTCACCCACCAGGAGGGTGGGTAAACTGCTGGTATTGTATGTGGGGATTAAATGTGGGTTCCCTGCATCAAGAGCCACATGTGTTCAGAAGCGAACACTAACAGGCAAAGTAAAATTTGCATCGGAAGATTTCTGTGACAAAGTTGACATTTCACACTGAATATTGGGCCTCTCATAAATAAATAAATAAACGTTTAAAAACAAAAGCATGCTATTCATGTCACTCGTGTTTCAGCCAGGATTAAAATACATCTTTGCCTTCATCATTAGGTCAACACCAAAAATGTAATTCCTCATCTGTGCTGTCTTTTGGGTTTCAGTCTGCTTTTTATCATCGTCAGAAGAAGAAGCACATGCTATGGTAAAACTATGTGATGTTTATAAAAAATAACTGTGCATATCAATCTCCCAGCCTGCGACATATTACAATATGACAATGCAATAAAACGTTCCGATTCTTGTGGCACTTACACTTGCATTCTTCTGCTGGAATCTGGTAAAAGTGGTGTGAGGCATGCATGGGAATATACTTTTCTCTGCCTTTGCAGTAGATGATGGCTGACATAAATGCAGCTGATACAACATCCTTGAATAACAGAATACTAAATAATCACAATTTTTCCCAGCAAAAAAAATGGGAATAAAACTAAACATGACTGTGATGTGTGTCATTTCAACAGGCAGTAAGAAGTACTCGAGGCTGGCAATTGCAGGCGGGGTAAACAAGGCCTCAACCAGTGCTTGGCAACACCAATTCAGAGGCCACAGCTCTGGATGGGCGTCCGGTCATAAATCAACAGGCTTCGAGCTCGGTTTACTCCTTCTCAGACCCCCAAGTCACCTCAAAGCCAGGCATGGGCCTGGCAATAGACGATTTATCTCTTACTTCAGGCAGTGTCATTGTAGACAAAGGGACAAACTCATGCCTTGTCTACCATTGCACATGCCAATTACACGGGGGCAGTGTCTCTTGTGCAACAAATTGCAATGTTTGCAGAAACATCACAAGTTCCGATGAAAGCGCAACTACCCGAAAACTTATTTGATCAATTAAGTGCAATTTTCTATACTTTAGAAGAAATTTCCTTGGTATTTCAACATCACTCATCTCTAACTTGCTGCTGGTTATTCATACTTCAGATACCACAGTGAACCAAATGCTGCATTAGTAGTGGTTCAAAGGTATTAGTTTGTATTGTGCACCAAATAAGATTAGTAGCTGGGTGGTGTTGTAGGTAAAGCCTTGTTGCATTGCCCTCACTGATATGGGTTTAATTCCACGTTTCTGTACCATGGGACAAAGTGTGGTTCTTAGTCATGGAATTATGTTCACAAATTGTAGTGAACGAACTCTGTCAATAGTATGGGCTTCCACCGTCAGCACTGCAATAGAACATGTACTTGAATGTTTCAAAAGAAAGTGGAGAAGAACAGAATAAAAGAAAGAAAAAAAAGACTTCAAGAGAAACTTGCATGGACACATCATACCAGGGAAGAGTACTCTCAAGAAATGTAACACCCTCTACTTGCTGATCTACAGTTCCACGATTTTCTAATTTCCATCTGAACAGCCTTTTACCCACTATCCCATCCCTCCTTCCCCACTCATGTATTGGGCCTTCTTTATGTGTGCAATATATGGTGAAAGGCCCTGTCCCCTCTGTACATCAATGCTTCAAAGCAAAGAGAACAA
>NC_140967.1:70595774-70608274 GCF_056783735.1 Eptatretus burgeri
CAATTCAGGCTGTAACACCCAAATGTGACAAAACTTGAGGAATGTGAATACTTTTTGACAATAACAACATGGAGCAACACTGACCACAAATACAGTGCACAAATATATATATTATATATATATATATATATATATATATATATATATATATACATATACATACATATACATATACGTATATATATATATATATATATATATATATATATATATATATATATATATATATATATATATATATATATATATATATATATACATGCACACGCACACGCACACGCACACGCACACACACACACACACACACACGGGGGGGCAGCAAAAGTTGGTATACAGTATACTGTATACATTGTTTTCATTACTGTATACCTACTTTTGCAGCCCCCTGTATGTATGTGTGTGTGTGTATATATATAAATATATATATATATATATATATATATATATATATATATATATATATATATATATATATATATATATATATATATATATATATATATATATATATATATATATATATATATATATATATATATATATATATATATATATATATATATATATAGTCATGCGTCGCTTCATGACATTCCAGGCAACGACAGATCGCATATACGACGGATCTGCCAGCTCTGAAAAAAAAAAATGTAACTGAAAATTTCCTATCGCCGAGTGATGCAGCCTCGTATAAAAATAGCACATTCAATTATGTACACTGTACAGTACATAATACCTCATAATGATAATAAACGACATTGTGGCCCTGTTGCAATGCGATCGTTGAGGTCCATAAAATGTCATCGCGAAAAAAACATGATCGTGCTAAATCGGGATTCAAGGAAATCGGCTTTCAAACTGAACCAATGTTTCCACGTTTACCTTCCAGCAAGTAAATTACCTTTGAATTGAAGAATTCCGCGAATAAATCGTTAGTCGACATTAAAACACAATTTTATTTTTGGTGAAGCTTTTCATGTTGTTAAAACAATCGCACTGTTCCGAAAATATATATATATATATATATCACAATTGACAGGAGCTCGTTTCTTCATTTATAAATTATAACATCGATGCAATGATTACGTATTTATAAAATGCAAAGGATAATAATTGACCTTTCTATAATCGATGTGAGAGGAGATTGTAGGCTGCTGCTAACAACACCGATGGCCGTCATGAACAGCACAAATATAAATCTAACGTGTCTTCCGTCTCTCTTGGATGTGTGTCACAATTGCCGACAGTATTCAGTACAGTAACATGCTGTACAGGTTTGTATCCGAGGACCAATAGCCTACACCATATAGCCTCGGTGTCTAGGTTTGTGTAAGTACGATGTTCGAAAATGAAAACGAAAAAAAAAAAGATGTTCGCACAACGACGACGTTTTAGCCAGCGATGGCAACGTGTTAAAATGTATGTAAAACGCTGGCTTACGTTGAACTTTTGATGTTTTTTTTTAAAGATTCGGACGTATTCATAGCGACTTGGTCTTATGTATAACGCATTGGTAACTACACAGAACGTTTCGTTGTGTTATAGATAACTTATACCAACGAATGCTGAACCTGTTGTCGGCCTACACAACCGATGCCCAACGATAGTCTAACTCAGGCATAGCGCGTTGCACGCATCGCCGACGATGTCGTGACGTAGCCTATTAAAAGGCTGACGCACAACGATTCGAATCATAACTGCCGTAGAAATGGAAGGGTCAAAATCGCGGTCACACCTTGGCGATCTTGCCAGCGTATGCCGACGTAACAAAAAGTGTGTCTAAAACGTTGGGGCACGTCGAATACGGTATGGGTAAGTTTGGTATACGTGAGTAGAACGCTAAATACGCTATCATAAGTCGTAGTAAGTAGAGTACGTCAAGAAATTTTGAACATGTTCAAAATTTTACGACGTACTCGGCGTATGACACACGTTCCGCATGCGATGAGGATAAGTTTTACACACGATATGTGGACGCTTACACACGTCCACAAAGGCTACGTATAAGCTACTCATAAGTCGAAACACGTCGCGGTAATGTCTTTTTTACGCGAAACTTATTTCTAACTTATGTTTGACGTGCTTTGAACCAATTCTTTACGTCGTCCCAACACACATCGACGTATGTAGACGTATTCCAATGACGTCTTCCGGTCGACAAAAAAAAAATGAATGTGTTTCTAGCTTACAACTGCCATATAAAGACGTGTTCCCAGCAGTTTTGGGAATTGGTATATAAAAATGGTGTTCATAAAAGGGGAACCCAACAGTGTTTTCGAGTCCTTTTTGAGTCGATGTCCATGTCAGCAGTAACAGTATCAGTATCAGTATTAGTATTAGTAGTAGTTTGTTCATGTTGGCAGTAGTAGGTGAGTGTGAGGGGGAGGGTGTGGGTTATGATGGATCGTCCTTGCGTCCGCGTGTCCACGGGTAGGTTCATAGGTTGCCACTCAACGATTTAAATGGCTGCATCTCCACTATTGAAAGTAGACGCTTGCGCTCAACAATTGGATTTTTTTTACACTCAACGACTTTTAAACGGTACCACTCAGCTAGTTTCATTGTTTACAATGAACGATTTAAATTGCTGTCACTCGCCTTTGTTTTTTTTTATTTTTTTTTTGACGCTGGGGTTTGGAAATTTGAAACGTTTCTTCTGAACGTGTTAAAACGCTCAAACTCGACTATTTTAAATAGACGCTGCCGATGGACAATTGGAATCATAGCCAAGCTAGACATCGAAGTGTGAACATCCTCGTCATGCCGAAGAAAAGTTTGAAGAATGCTGCAAATAAGTGTCCTGGCCGTGGCCGTGGACGCTGACGCAAGGACGATCCATTATACCGACGTCTTTCAGCCTATGAGTAACTTAAAAGTAACGTCTGTCAATGTGTGGCAACGATCGCATAACGTGCCAACAACACGTTAATCATAGGTAGGAAATAAGTTTCGGGTACGCTAAACATTACCTCGGCGTGTCTCAACTTATGATTAACTTACAAGTAGCATGTGTTGACGTCTGTCAACGATCGCAGACCGTGCCTACAACTTGAGGCCAGCGTAGCGGAACGTATGAGTCATACGCCGGCATACATCGTGAAATTTCAAGCATGAAAAAATTTGAGGACAACCAAAAAGTACAACGTTTAAAGCCAACGTACAACGACGTATGGCAACGTACTACGACGTATGCCAGCGTGCTCTCAATGTTATCAAAACTTACCCATAACGTATTCAACGTGTGCCAGCGTTTTAGAAAAAAAATTCAAAAATCGGCAAACGTTGGCTAAAACGTCAAGGTGTGACCGGGCCTTTAACAACGCGTTTCTCAGAACGTAACCCCGTCGTTAAGTGGCACATGACTATATAATATATACACACATACACACACAATGCACCTCCTGACTGTTATGGTGAGCAATGCCATGGAATTTGTCTCACAGAGTAAAACCACATAAACTGCAAAGAACAACCATCTGTCTGCCACCCAGATGATTGTTCCCACTAATGCAAACCAATCAACCAGAAGGCACGTGGTGCAATCGGCGGGTAAATAGAAACATGTGGAATGTGACAAACACCCCCAATCCCCAGTCGACATAAAAATCCGACACCAAAGTATCACTGCCAATCCGGAGGCCACGGCCCAGCAACTCAGTCAAACAGACGAAAATTACATGGTCAACATCAGTGAAACATCAAACAGAGCCACCTATCCGGATTTCGGATATATTTACCCTCATCAGAATGGCAAACCAACAAATATCTAACCAATGATGCCCACATTTGTCATTTAAACATCAGACACACCTCCTGACTGCAGTGGTGAGCATCGGACTCGGATTATGTCTCACGCTAAAACTGCATAGTCCACAAAGAACAACCATTCATCTGCCACCCAGACGAATGTTCCGGTGAATACCAACAATTCAACCAGAAGGCACATGATGCAATCGGCAGGTAAATCGAAACATGTGGTGTGTGATGAGCACTCCCCCGATCTCCATTCGACATAGTCCTACACCAAGGCGTCACCTCCAAAATGGAGGCGTCGGCCCGGCAACTCTTTCAAACAGACAAAGATTACATGGTCAACATCAGTTAACCATCAAACGGAGCCGCTTATCCGGAATTCGGGCTCATCAGGCACAATAGTCTATTGTGCCTGATGAAGCCGGCTGCAAAGTCGGCAAAACGTTGCCTGAGACCATGTCTGTTCTCGCTTTTTTGCTCAAATTAGCAGTCGATGTAGTTTTTTTTACTTTTGGTTGGAAGCGCCTTCTTCTTATTTAAAAATGTGTAATGTCAACCGCCCCAATGTTATACTCCATATGTGTGTATATATATATATATATATATATATATATATATATATATATATATATATATATATATATATATATATATATATATATATATATGTTAAACAGGAATAAATTACTGCATGGGGTTAGTGTTATGTAGTTCTGAATCAACCTAGTGCTCAAATTCAAGGATCTCATCTCTTACGCGGAGACATCCCACCAAGCTATTGAGTCTTTGGGTTAATTTTTCACACTACCACGGAACCTCGGAATTTTGGGTTAACCTCGGAAATTTCTCCCCCTCCCCACCCCTTCCACCTCCTTCCTCACCTCACACTTTGGATGAAACTCAGAAATTCTCACACCAGCACTACAAGCTTTATTATGGCCACTGTCACCTTACGTGCCTGCTTAGGAGGTGAGGTAGCAGTCAAGAAGGATAAATTAAACAAAAGGAGCAACACTGACACTAAAACAAAAGAAATTAAATGTCTGCAGCTGTGGAGAAACCCAGGAAGGGTTTGGACCAACAAAGGCCTTGCCTTGGTTAGCTTTTCTAAGTTGCTTTATGCAGCTTTCTTTGTCTGGAAGTGCAGGGGAGGTTAATATATATATATATATATATATATATATATATATATATATATAATATATATATATATATATATATATTTATATATATATATATATATGTGTATGTATATATATGTGTATGTATATATCTCTTCTTCTTTCGGCTGCTGCCGTGAGGGGTCGCCACAGCGGATCATCCGTATGATCCGCATAGTGATTTGGCACATGTTTTTACGCCGGATGCCCTTCCTGACGCAACCCTGGTCGCCTCTTACGACACAGGGATATGGTACACCTATTTTAACCGGGGTATACACCGGCCCAGAATACTGGTACTCATTTCGCCGACCTCGGAAGGATGACAGGCTGAGTCAACCCCCTGGTGTATTAATTCAGTGGCCCAACGGGGCTTGAACTCAGGACCTCTTGGATCCCAAGCCACTGCCCTAACCACTGCGCCAACACCAGGCTCATATACATATATATATATATATATATATATATATATATATATATATATATATATATATATATATATATATATATATATATATATATATATATATATATATATATATATATATATATATATATATATATATATATATAGTATGCACATATTAGTGGGGCATTCTTGCAAACTGTAAGCAGATTGTGGGGCATGCTTGCTGTCTGCAAGGAAAAATAAATCAATTATATGAAGAATGAGTGAGCAGTACGAGCTCTTTATTAATACACATTCCAAGCTCTGCCCCTCCCTCCTGGCTGAGGGGTGACACGTCACTGGTGTAATTAAAGCTCCGCCTTCTCCCGGCTCAGTGACATCATAGGTCATCGAAATTGTTTGTGACCAATATTCCCTATTATTGCTATCAGCTTTATTTAGGTTCAAGTACACTGGAGCACCAGATTCTCCTGGTAACCTAGTAAACTTGCAATTCGGGAATTGTATTTGCTTAACTTTTATGGGAAAAATTGGTTTGATTTCAGACACCAACCCATCACCAAAGAAGCATCAGCTAAAAATATTGGTTATTCATAAATATAATTAGCTTAATTAAACAAAAATAATAATAATAATAGTAAATACTGTTTCAATAAATAATGAAATATATGTAAACATGCAATACTTGAATTCACTTGAACACTTACCACTTTACACCGTGCGTAAACGATAAACGTTTACCACTTACTCTCACTATACACTGTTTGCAGATGATAGAATCCAAAAATAATCTAATCATATTGCCATAAAGAAAAAAATAGAAACACTCACTCCCTATCATGCTCGATCGATCGTGCCCGTGCAAAATCTCCTGGTGTGCCATTGTCTTTGATCACGTGACCCTCCGTGAGTGGAAGCAAAGATCCATGAGCCAACTTTTGTTTAGGAATATTTTTATTTATGTAAATTTAGTGCTGTAATTTGTTTTCTTCTGGAGACTTGTGTTTCAATGATCGAAGCAATTATAATAATAAATTAATTTTCTACACTGTCCCACAATCAATATGTTGCCTTTTGCCTTCTTTCATGCCGCTTTTTCAGGAGCCTGGATTACAAGTACCAAACAATTCTGTACAATTGAGAAAAGAAAACAATTTGTTAACATAATGTCGAAGGGTTTTTACCTTTGTAGTGTTTTGAATATATCAATTGCAAGTGTATAATGGCTGTATTTTGTAATTCCTTTGGATTTAAAAAAATTCTGATGAGATTCTCCTTCGATTTCTTTGAGATCTAATGAGAAATCAAAGGAGATTCTTCAAAAGATGGTACTATACACAGGATCATCATTGCACCAGAGGATCACCATGGGGCCTTGCAAGATGCCTGGTCGAGTACAAGCACCATGGAGATACAGCCTGCTGCTGCCGTGTGCTTCAGAATCTTCTGCTGTTGTTCCAGACAGTTGGGTTTAAACACTTTTGTCCCACAGGCCCTGCTTACAGCCGAAGCTGCGATCGCGCGAGCCGGCTCAACGAACATGAAAAGCTCCCTGCTGCCAGCTTGGATAATTTGCCTAAGGCGAAGAGTCAGAGGCAGACACACCAACAGGAAAATAGGCCGAGGACAAACTGGGGCAGTTTTGGCCTTCTGACTTCACACAAAAGGTGAGAAAGCAATGATGGTACAGAACATGAAAGAGGATGCAGTAATGTGTGGAACCTTCACCTGTGTAAAATGGCTTACCATTTCGATTGATTGACATTTTCATTTGTGAACACTTGTGTACAGTAAACGTTCTGTGATGGACAGTGACATCTTCAAGTAGATATTTGTAATATTACAGTGCATTCTCTATCAATGCAATGGCATACCTTTCTGAACAATGACATGCCATTATGTAAATTAATATTCATAATGAAAATGGTACACAAGAATATTATCCTTTTCATGGAGTATGTTATTCACAGAACACATATATAAGTGTTCATGCTTGCTTGATTTTCATTGGAGTTTCAAGAACATAATGAAACTTCATGTCACTACAGTACAAGGTGTTTTCAGTTTGTGCATCCTGAAACGACTACAAAGGCATCTGAACCAAAACCTAACCTCTAAAAATAAAAAAAAACATGCACAATGACTCCTCACAACATGAGTGTTCAAGATGTATTCAAAAATCCTGGGCATGACAGAGGCAAACACCCACGATCCATTCCCTAATGACATGAAATTCATCATAATTTGACCTCGCTGTTTTACATGCGACTTTCTTTCTCGCCTCTGAATCACAATCACCCCCAGCCATGAAGAACAACATGTCCTGGACCACCACAGATCTTCAGTTGACAATCCCTCCTCTCTCTCTCTCTCTCTCTCTCTCTCTCTCTCTCTCTCTCTCTCTCTCTCTCTCTCTCTCTCTCTCTCTCTCTCTCTCTCTCTCTCTCTCTCTCTCTCTCTCTCTCTCTCTCTTCCCATTTTCTTTCACTTTGCTTCAGCTATCAGATACTTATCCCAAAATCCCCCTCGAAAATAAAACTTAAGTGTTGACCATGCCCGATCTCTGACTCATCCTCAGCGACCAGCTCAAGTTACAGCTCGGCACAATAAGTCTAAATAACGCCCAGGGTGACAAATGGCGCCATACGGTCGGTATCCATCATCGCAGCCTGTTTTTGAAGAGCAATCCATCTTCAAAAATGTTGATTCAGGCCAGCTGACGGCGGGAAAAGCCTGGGCGGGCCACAGCGCTCTTTCAGCGATCTGAAGGGAGGAAGGGGGGGTTGGTGGTAGGATAAAGGAGGGGGGGCAGATTTTGGAACAGTGGAGGAAAGGAAAGAATAGAAAGCACAGTAGGAGCATGGGTCCTGGCATGAACTACCCATACTACCTGTCGACATGACCTAAACGAGATATGTCACCCTACACAGGAACAATTTCATAACAGTTTGAATTGCTCTGGGCTATCGATGCACCACAACTGGTACATTGGATTCCTAATGGTTCCGTTTCATCGTAGCACTTCATTTGCATCCAGAAGTCATCTAAAAGGCCGAAGCATTGAAGGCCCACGTGGTTCATTGTGACTGATATGAGGCAGCTGGATAAAATAATGCAAAACAAAAGTGAAACATGAAGGAAGGAAGTAAAAGGAAGTGGGTGAAGGGAGGGGAAGGTGGGGGGGGGTTAAATTGTTAGGGATGAACAGGGAGGGAAGCCAGCCACAGTAATGAGAATACTCGATAATTATGGTTGGGTAAGTTCTGACCATTCCCTTCTCCCCTGGCTGCCTCCAACTCACCCTCCTCTATGCAGCAGCCACTAGAATGTTCCACTCCTTTTTATGTATCATGGGGCCGCCGTTTGATAAATGACATGTGTCATTCTGTCCGAAGGAGACAGACGAGACAGGCTCTGGTCGGTTGATGAATGATTCGGCTGAAAAGGAAACAGGCTGTTTGGCACAAAGAAAGCAGCAATCTCCTGCCATCCCTCTCCCCCTCTTCCCCTCCCTTCCCCTCTAAAACCCTAACTGCATTTCCACCCCCAACTTCTAATCTCTGGCCTGCCCTGTGGACTTTTGCCAGCTCATAACCATAGTCACAACAAGAAGGTCTGGATTTTGGGTGATGGGTTTCTATAAATGACACCATGTTGTGCGTTTCCATGAAGTTTTCTCTCAGATGCCTTTTAACAGCTTGTGGCTGAAAAGGAACGCTATTATTCATCACACTCGTAAACGGAATAAACTACATCTGTCCATGGTTATAGCAATCAAGTCTGACTTGCAGTGATGTTTCATTCACAAAGTGACCTTCATGTAAGGATTTCAAAATGGAGACTATTAAGCCGTGTTCTTTCTTTTACAATCAATGGGGTTGCACAAGGTGGAGATCGGGTCATACCAATATGAAACAAAGTCAATGTCGGAATGCAGTCTCAACAGAAAGAAATACCCTTTTGTGAAAGTTGATGCTTTTAGAACCAGCAAAAAATCTGGAAGACAAAAGCAAACGTAAGCTCAACAAGAAAACAGGCCTGTGTAACATCATAGCACTGCTCCGACAGCCGCCGGCACACCCTCATGCCCCCATCAATCTGTGACGGTGTGCAAAATGTTGGCACGGAGTGTGCTGGTGCCATTTTGGCAGTTGTGCAAAGACACAAGTAACTTTTGCCTGAATGGCGTCGGTTTTGCAACTAAACTCTTCCATTTGTCTACCTCACAACATTTATCTCCACCAATCATTTTAGTTTCAATGGAATGAGAAAAAAAATACGTTCATGTCAGCAAAGCATTGTGCATTGCCTCGACGATCGCTTGCAATTTTTCTTCAAAATCAGAACTTTTTGTTTGAAACTACCATCATGTGTAAAGCAAACACCTGAAAACGCACGGTCAGCAAAGTCTGCATAAACACAACCTATTCTATAATCTAATGATACGCGATCTAACTCAAATTAGTTCTACTGTACATCCACTTCTTGTTCAATTTATTCGTACTACTTTATAGTCAATAAAGAATCCCTTAAGTTACAGTACCTTGACCGAATCAAAACCCCCTAAGTATTGCCTTTGAATTATATTGAATTATATCGCACGAACCTGTGCATATATTTCGAAGAAATGGTACTAAGTCATCCAAGCCACAAATAACTCCTCTACCTTAATCTTTATTTTTGTAGCATGTGAATTTATCTTCATATCAATGCCCTTTCATTATTACCCAAAATCTCAAGTAGCCCACCTGCTCTCACTTCACACCTCTTGCTGACATTTGTCCATGTCACCTTTCCTGATTGTCATAATTACAATTATTTGTCTTTATGGTTGAAAATCTCATGTCTATGCTGGTGGAGTTTCATAGATACTTCTATGATCTAAGTACTTTGTCTATGAGAGCAGTAGAAGTTTAGTGATAAAATAAATGACTACAGAATCTTCAAGCAATTGGCTTATGTCCAGATAAGGTGATCAGATAATTGTCTTTATAATCTCAACAGCAAAACTTACTTGTTTGTATGACATGGTGTTTGTTTGTCCCCTGGAGTTCCCATAACAGTCAGTTCCATGAGAATCAAAAAAAACAAAAACTTGTTTTCTATCTGATTATATTTAATAAGCAATTCAGAAATGGGTTTATAAGGTAAAATGGCCAACTTACACCAACCAAAAGCATGATTTTGAAGTTAGCAAGAGTTTTCTGTTTGCATGACAAATGGACATTTCAGATTTACAAATATTATTCATGCAAGGAGAGAGTCAGTTGAACATTCTTTCTGAAGTATAACATGCTTTGGGAAATTGGACCAAGCCTGCAAAGCCCAATGATAGCAGCTTTTTGGATTTGATGTCACATGAATTTGAATCCAGGCTTTCCAGCACAGTGGGTAAGCAGGAAACCAATGGACAATAAAGAGAAATAGATACAAAAAATAGCGGAAGAGGCCATTATCACGATTCCACCATCGTGTGCGGGCATGGCCCGGGCAATCGGCTGCTTAACTGCGAGCGAGTGAGTGAGTGAGCGCCTCGCCACAATTCCCTTGCCACCAGAGCGGCATCTGTTCCTCATCTGCAGCACAAGATTCATGGAACATGCCGGCCGGCCGAGGGAAGACATCTGTCAATAACGGCAGAGCGACGGCGCCACAATCTGGACCAACATGGAGGCCAAGAAAAATCTCATTAAGCACGTGTTTATCGCAGAGACCCAAAGGACCCAAACATCCATCACCCACAGACACTCGGTGCCCGAAAAACGCACCGGCGTTAAAGGGGCCATAGCATTCTCAGCTGAGTCATTGGCTCATGGCCCGTAGTTGAATGACTAGGCCTCGAGGTCGGGTTAGTGGGAGCAACAGCATGGGTGATTTTATCCCATTGTCTGGATACTGTCGCTTTGCCATTGGTGCAGTCTATTTAATATATAACCACCAATCTGCCCACAGTGTAACTAACAAGTTTTGTTTAGTTTTAATTTTATCTACTATATTCTGTAAAAATTTTCTTTTCATGTCCTTTTCATGAGAAAGAAAGAAGCTCATTTCAGATTTAATTTTCATAATCGGCTGTCTTTTATTTCCTTTCAATACAGCTATCCTTTCATTTATTTAATTTGTGTTTTAAACTATTAATTTACATGAACTTTTTTTTTCTATTGCGATTTTTACCTGTCTTCCCACCCATTATTTCATAAAATGTATTTTTAGGGGTTGATCTCAGACGGCATGCTGTTGCTTACCTTTTACAAGTAAGGTTAAACCTCATGCTAAGATTCTATGAGTGTCAATTTTTTTTCAAAGACTGGAGTACTTTAGCCTAAAATATTTATTCGACTGATTGATTAGGTTGCCTTTTATGATCAAAAACAGCCATTTTTGAAGCATGTCCAGAAAGCTGACGATGTCCCCACATGTGTATTATTATATAGATAGATGTATGGAGTAGTGTTAAATTCCAAAATCATCATGTTTCTTAACGAAAAGAAAACAAGTCGAGGTACAATGTACACCACCCCCATGCCAAATAAATAAATAACAAATCCGCCAGTGCGCGACAATGCAGGGGTGCCTTCGGCACCTAGCATTGCCGCTGTACAGCGCATGGAGATGGAATTTGTGAGGAAGTGGTGTACAATAATTGATTGGTTAATTGTTTAATTGCATACTTAAAATAAATAATAATCGTAATATAATTAATTGCTTAATTAGTTGGCTAATACAATACCAAAACCAACACTGTTTCATCCGAATCTGTAATTTGAAAATTGAAAATCAAGTTATTCATCGAAAAATGAATAATTAATCGATAAATTGATTAATCAATAAATCAAAAATACCCTTTACAGCCAAATCACTTGATCACTGTCATGTCAAAATATCAGCTTCCGAGCTCAAAAGGTGGCTGAGATATTGCCCAGATGAGAAAGAAAATAAATTGATAATAATCAAGTAATCAATTAATTAATTGATTAATCAAAAAATAAAAAACACAAGTCTGAAGACAACAATGGTTCACGAGCGGTATTTGACGATGTAGATTGTTTCAGAAGTCAAGGATGAGACAATGTGATTATTTTTGACCAAGTTATTAAAATGATCAACATGATGTGGTATGGGTGACAGGTTATTAGCTGCAAAATGTCGAAAACTCGGTTTCGTTCAACAACTTTCAAAAT
>NC_140967.1:70613274-70675774 GCF_056783735.1 Eptatretus burgeri
AATGGTCTACTTTATTGAAATGCATAATTTAATTTTGTTGTAATAATCGAATGTTTGCTTACAATGTGTAAGCATACCCCACTCGTATGTATATATATATAAATAAAACAATTACAGGGAAAAAAAAATTACATGCAGGTGGAGGCCATTCAGCCCATCATGCCTGCGCCACATCAACACCACACCAATTTATCAAAACAAGATCAAGTAAGAAAATGCAAAATGTTTTTTGATGAAGAGTTCTTTGTGGTTGTATTTTTTTTGGGGGGGGGGTTAGATTTTGTAGGTTTTATCATCATTTTTTTCCTTCTTTTGAGGGGAGAGGGTATGAGCTGAGATAAAAACCACATAACACCCCTTGATGAGACCCCCCACCAACAGCACTGTACACAAACTACACATGCACACAATCACCCATCAATGCTCAAGCTACCTAAAACTCCTGCCAACATCCCCATACCCCTTTATCTCCATAACTTCCACATAGCTATAGAATTCCAATTTAAACTTATTTACTTTTTCTGCTGCCACTACCTTTCCAGGGAAACCATTCCATGCATTTACGACTATCTGAGTAAAAGACCCCTGCCTTACTACCGTCTTAACTCTCCTCTTCTTTACTCTCAGGTTTTGGCCCCTGGTCCTATCACTGTCTACTCTACTAAATAATTCTTCTGCACTTATTATGTCTGTATCCTTCATTATCTTAAACATCTCCATCATATCTCCTCGTAACTGCCTCCTTTCTCGTGTATAAAGCCCTGTCTCCTTCAGCCGCTCCTCATAGCTGAGTCTAGCTAGGCCCGGATTCAATCCAGTAGCGCTGTGCTGGAACCTCTCTATGGCAGCTATATCCTTCCTGAACTGTGGTTACTAAAACTGCCCACAATATTCTCGATGTGGCCCTCACTAAATTATTGTACAATGTTAACACCACCTCTTTTGATTTATAATTGATCCCCCTCCGAATACAACCTAAAACCCTCTTTGCTTTACCTATAGCTGCCTGGCATTGTGCTGCCTGCTTACCTCCAATATCTATTACCACCCCCAGATCTTTCTCCTGTGTGAAATGCTGCAAAATTATCCCTTGCATCATGTAATCCCTATTTTCATTATTATTTCCCATCCCCCAACACCTTATACTTGCTCAGGTTAAATTGCATCTGCCAATCTTTTGCACAATCTATGTAAGTATCAATACTTTCCTGAATCTGATCATCACCCCCTCTGCTATCCACCTTACCCCCAATGGAGGCCTAATTTTGTGGATGTTTACATTAAGAGCTTGTTTTGAGGGACCATGATGGGAGCTTTGATGGTTATGTTCGAATCCAATATTCACTTGTAAATGCAATTTCAATACCTATTGAGGTCGACTTAAACAGACTGAAAACTTAAGATGGAAGAAACATGGAATGAGATTCACACTTAGGACTCAGACTACAACTCACTAGAACAAATGTGATTATATAATTTTCAAAAGCTTATCTTTAAATGTTTTACTGTTTTGCTTTCTCAACGTGTATAAATATAGCTGTTACATGAAAAATTCTGTTGAATGGCTGAATGAGTCAGCTTTAACATGGCATTTGTGACAAATTGGATATCAAAAAGAAAGGTATGCAATTTGTATTTTTTTTTCTTACGTTATGCAAAAGAAGCTGGCCTGTTTGGCATTCGCACCTGAGCACAGAACTCATGATAATAGGATCCCAGGTGTTGACCCAGCCAATGTTTTCTTGTGCCCTTGTAATTGATATAAAACTACACGATATGTACAAGTTGTTCTGTATGTACAAGCCTGACACTGTAATTTTTTTAAGGGATAATAAGAAGGGGTTGGGGGAGGGGAGTGGTAGGAGGCAGAGAAAACAGCATTGTAAACAAAGCACAATCCAGATGACCCTGAGCCACATAGTTACCATATGGACAGGAGAGGGGGGGGGGGAGTACAAGCAGAGGTCCATCCATCCATCCATTGGGACCAAATGTGATGATAAAATTGAAAGAAAGTTCCACTTGAAGGAAAGTTGGAGAAGGAATTTCTCCCCAGGGGGTGTGGTGAGGATGTAATTGTTGATGTGGAATGAAGAACGGAAAGGGAGAGATATAACGGTTCTGATTTCATGTACTTTTTTTTAAAATGTTGTTCAGAAATTGGCTTTTTGTTCTCCCAAAGATATAGTATGAAAAATTGTGCAATTTTAAGAGCAATGGGTTCCACAATGGTGAAATTTTATATATAAATCACTAAATATTTATCAAAACATTTGCTCCTAATATAAATAAGTATGTTGAACACAAAATCATAGTCAAATCTTAATCTACAATGAACTGTCGTCATGAGATGGGAGACACTCCATGTGCCTTTTCAGGCTTGCACCTAAAATCTGTTGATTCAGTTTTTTAAAAACATAGCTTTGAAGCAAAACAACAGACTCATACATGGCGTTGGTAGTCCTCGGGCCGAGGCGGTTCGATACTGACCCTGGTCGAGTCATACCAAAGACTTTAAAAAAAATGGTACATGCTGCTTATTTGCTTGATGCTCGGCATTGAAAGGATAGAATATGGACAAACACCACAGGTTGGCTCCATGGAGAGGAGGAAATTTCAAAAAGATGGCATTGCCGTCGGTACCTAGAATGCTCTGTTCCAGTTTATCCATGAACCTTAATTATACCCGGTAAATATTTGTTTTGTAAATGCAAGTTCACTCAGTCATGAATAGTAGTGCGAAAAACACAGAGGTACATAGCTCACTGTAAAACTGTCACAAAGGCAAAGGATAACTCTGATGTTTCAGCTGCAGCGTGGCCTTAATTAAGGGCGAAGATCAGGGTAAACCTTATGTGACATGACTTTCCTTGCCATTTTAACACCTGCTCAATATGCACCTGTGCCTCTTTTGAATATATTGTTAGATCTTTGCCTTCATATATTTGGCAGATGTTTAGCAAATTCCATAGCTTTTTATTTCTGCTATGTCCACATGGTACATTACAATATTAAATCAATTTCCAACTTTAGTAGTGTACTCACGGAAAAAAAATTAACCATATTGGGATTTTTTTATTTTTACTTCAAGCCAAACGATAGACAGGTCAAAATAAAGTGGCTGGGTGATGTAGACTGTTAGAGAGGAGTTAGGGAAATGTCTCAAAGTCAGACTGAGGATATAAGAACAAAACAACAGAGAGTGGTAGTGGGGTTTAGCTTTCTAGCTGAAACATGACATCACTGCTCAATAGCAAATACAGTGGAGGTTAATTGCACAAATTGGAGTCCATCGTATATTTACCTTGCAAAGCATGTTTTGCATCCACTAATATGAATGTTAGCTGCAATACTCCCCGTTTCAGTTGTAGCTGATGCAAGCCACGAGTCCAGCGGAAATGTGAAAAAGCATGTTGTGACGTCATTATGAAGTTTTTTTGGTTGATTCATCATCTCTGAGCTATCCTGAATCAGAATCAGCCAGGTGCCAGACTCGCACCCTTGAGGAATTTTTTTTAGAGGCGAAAAACAAAATATGGCTACCACCGACTTTCGATAAATTCTGTTTTGGACTATATCTTCACTTCTAACGCACTTACAAACACAATTTTGGTGTCTACTACTACGTTTTCATGGTCAAGGAATCCGATAATGATAAAATTGAAGGTGTATATATAAGACCTGTCTCATATTTTTAAGATGGCCACCATTTTAAGATGAAAAATGGCTATTTTGCAGTTCCACTGATCACTTGAGTAAGAAATTGAATTTGATGAACCCTCAAATATTAATACTACGTTCAATAACAGTCAATGACGGCTGAAGTAACTTACTTGCAATGATCAATGAATTGATGATTATATTGGAATACGATTTTTACACAAATATATCCGGATGCATGTGAATAGTTGGCTATGACTTTGGGTTATGTCTTAAAGTAAGTATGAACATGTATATGATTTTGAAATTACCTTTTATTTTTAGGCAAACAAATATTAACTTTGTTAAGGATGCAATGTTCTACATTATGTTCAATCTTCGTCATCGTCGTCGTGATTAGCAACGACTGCCCTTGTCTGTTGGTTACAACAGTCTGATCCAGCATTACAACCGCAAAACATCGAACATGACATCTGTGCTGCCACACAACCACACCTTCCGGTGGAACATGGCCAGCTGGTTGAGGATCCACACTTGATCAGCTGCAGAATGGTGACTGGTGCAGCAGACACATCAGGTGGAAGTGTGGTTGGACATAACGTTGCACCGTCCTCACCTTCTTGCCATTCATACTTGATGGGATCCAAGTTTGGAGGGTCTGACTGAGTGGCCGATTTCCATATAATGACTTGATGATGAGCGCGATGTACATGTTGAACAAAGGCATCATGAGATGGGGGCAACGACTTCAAATACGGAGCAGAGGTCATCTTGGAGTTGGCCATCTTAGACTTCCACAACTGATACAGGTGTGTGGACATATCACGTTCGACTTTGGAACCATAACAGGCAGCAATGAAGGTAGTTGCCTCAGATATCATATTTTCCTTGTCTGCTTCCAGCTGACCAAGTAAGGTGGGATGATGTCCGCCCATTAGTACCTTCAGCGCTGTGGCCTTTCCACTGCCAAGCAAATATGACACAGTATCGCATCCGGTCAGAGCATGTACAGCAGGCAGATATTTGGCGATGCTTTTGTGTTTCAGTGCTGTTTGGTGAATGTCTACGTTCGCCCTCCCAGCACACGGATTCGCCATGCTGACATCCACAGTCATCTTTTCCTCGAAGTCTAAATGAATCAACAAGCCAAAGACATCGGTATCGTCGCAGATCACTTTGATGTGTGAGTCACCACTGACACCTGACACAATTCTAACTAAGTGATGGATGATGATGACATCTGCTTCTTAATGGTGTGTTTTCAGATCCTGTCTCTGGAGAGTGGAATTGTTCCATACTTGTACTGGTGTAGGATCTTATCTGATGATCACCAGTTTGGTCTGGTTGTCCACAATGTGGGTCATCAGATACTGACAAATCAAATCGATCAGTTGTACTTTGTTGTAGGCTACATTTAGGACAACTTTTTGCAATGGAAGAGTTGTGTGGAAGTTGATTTGATGTTTTCGACTTAAATCATGACCTGCGCGACTGGATCTCGTCATTTGTTTTGTGCTGATTTTGATGTACCTGTCGAAAATCAAGTATACGCCACAACACTCCAGGTGGTATTTGATGGTTCCCATGAAGTTGATCACATAATCCTCAACCGTACCATTTGTGGGCCAATGTACAGTCCATAACATGGCGCATCCATTGATGATGACAGCATCTGGAACACCTTGGATTTGACTTGATTGCTCAATTTGGAGTTTCGTCTTCAGGATTGATTTTGACTGAGCCCGCATCGTACCGCTCTCATCAAACAAGTAGGCTGGGACAGGGGACAGTTCGTAAGAGAGGACATCCTTGATATCAATATCCCTGTATTGTGGGAGACATATGACTCGGGTGTAGATCAAATCGTTATTATATGCTGGCCTTCCATCCAGCTTGATGCTCTTTTTGGTTGAAGTCATCAGGGTCACTTTCTTGGTTCGTGTCTTGTTGAAGCGTGTTGGCCATCCAGATTCAAATTCCACCTTCTGTTGTTGTCCAATCTTGAGAATCATCAACGTTTACCTTGTCGGTCGCATGAAACAAAGTAGTAGACACCAAAATTGTGTGTAAGTGCATGAGAAGTGAAGATATAGCCCAAAACAGAATTTATCGAAAGTCGGTGGTGGCCATTTTGTTTTTCGCCTCTAAAAAAAATTCCTCAAGGGTGCGAGTCTGGCACCCAGCTGATTCTGATTCAGGATAGCTCAGAGATGATGAATCAACCAAAATAACTTCATAATGACGCGAAAGCACGCTTTGCCATGAAATGGCTGTTTGGCATCTTGACTACTTTGAAGAAGGCACATTAAACTGGTATTGTTATGAACAGGAGTCAAGGAAAAAAGCCAAAACCCTCCATAAGTGATGTATAGTATCTCAGTGTGTTTTCCTTGAGTCATAGATGATGGTGGAATATCGATCTCGCCAACAACCGAACGATGAGTGTCCGTCAGAATGTCACCTTGCCAACAGTAGACAAACATAAGCATGAAGGGGTTTCATTGGAGGTGTCGTTGCTTGAATGTCAATGTTGATTAGAATAGGTATTAACCAAAGCAAAAGGTTGGAGTGATCAGATTACAAACAGCACGATGAACTTAGTTGGAGTGGAGTGTTCTTTACTGATGAATCAAACTTCATATTATTCAGCAGTTTCGATGACAGTTTGTTTCAAGGCCCAAAGGAAAATGCTTTCAAAATCAAAATACAACATCTACAGTGAAGCATGGTGGAGGATAATTACAAGTTTGAGGTCTCAGAAAATGATGATGTTGATCTACATAGAAGCGAGGGAATCTTATAGATTCAGATCAATCATGCCATTCCTTCAGAAGCATGACTCTTAGGGTGAGGTTTCATCTTCCAGAAAAATAATTATCACAAGCATATAGCAAGTAGCAAGGTCAAAACAGCAGTAGTACAGTACATCAGCAATACTTCAGAGATTGCCAACTGTTTGCTGCAACCATTTGGAATCCCGGTCGCACACAAACCTCGGAAAAAACTCCGCTCGCAGCTGTTTAGGCCCAAAGACAGGGCAAATAGACTCGACAAAATGAAAGTAGTCTACGGAATCCCCTGTCGAAACTGTGATACCAACTATGCAGGCCAAGCGTTCAAACGACTTCGACATGTTCAATTCAGCACCAGCAAGCTGTAGCATGCGGAGACAAGCTTACGCTGCTAGCGGCACATTGTCACAATCTACATCACACCTTCACATGGGAAAACAAGGCAGTGTAAGGCTCAACACCTGGCCAGGCCAATCGGGAAATTTTCGGGCACATGGTCCATTAACCGTCACATTGACCTGCATGTTGCCTATCGAGGATTACGCAATCGCCCACAGCCCCCACCCAAGAGTGCGAAGGCCAAACCCAATACACAAACTCACATCAGACATGGAACACGTGACACCGAACCTTTGACCAAAACATACAATCCGGAAGCAAATCCACCCTCCAATCCCACTCTCTTTATAAAGTCTGTCCCAAACCTCAAGCTGATTGTTCCCCCTCGCAGCCCAATCGTGACACGCAGGTGTTTGCATTTGACTTAAGTACAGTTAACGTCTCTGCACCTGCGGTGTTAGAATTTTTTTTTACCTTTTAGGACGGAAGATGGTGGTCTTATGAAATGTGAAGGTATTAATAAAGAATTTCATTATTCTTTTAGGCTCAGTGTGCTTTTCCCCTTCATACAAATATGTCTCCTGAGCTGTCTAATTTTAGTTATTTACATATATATATATATATATATATATATATATATATATATATATATATATATATATATATATATATATATATATATATATATATATATATCTTCTTCTTCTTCTTTCGGCTGCTCCCGTTAGGGGTCGCCACAGCGGATCATCCGTATGATCCGCATCGTGATTTGGCACATGTTTTACGCCGGATGCCCTTCCTGACGCAACCCTGGTCGCCTCTTACAACACAGGGATATGGTACACCAATTTTAACCAGGGTATACACCGGCCCAGTATACTGGTACTCATTTCGCCAACCTCGGAAGGATGACAGGCTGAGTCAACCCCCTGGTGTATTAATTCAGTGGCCCAACGGGGCTTGAACTCGGGACCTTTTGGATCCCAAGCCGCTGCCCTAACCACTGCGCCAACACCAGGCTCATATATATATATATATAAATAATCGCTCTACAGTGCATAAGCCTTTGTAGCTTTGTCAAAAATAATATGAAATGATCCCCAATCCCATTCTTTATTCTTAGTGTGTATCGGGAAGTATTTTAGGCCCCCACAAAATAACATTAAAAATGCTAAATCACACATATGTGATTGGGTCTTGTTTTTCAGGGTCTTATGCGATGATTCACAAATAGATGATGAAACCGGTCCGGCAGCTGAGGGGGCACGTAGAATTTTGCGATTTTCATGATTGCACAACATGTGAATGTTTTGCAGCTGTGGAGGAACTCAGGTAGAGTTTGAAACAGAAAAGGGTTTACCTTGCGTAGCTTTTCATGGTTGCTTTATGCAGCTTTCTTTGGCTAGAAGAGTATGGGAGGAGTTGATTTATTATCAATCTTAGCCACTTGATGTAATTGATTTGGTGTGAGCTATTGGTTGTTCCCTTCAATTATGGGTGACATTTCTCTT
Organism: Eptatretus burgeri; assembly: GCF_056783735.1. Lineage (NCBI taxonomy): Eukaryota > Metazoa > Chordata > Myxini > Myxiniformes > Myxinidae > Eptatretus > Eptatretus burgeri. Next base: position 70,621,577 of record NC_140967.1, read on the forward strand.
CAATTTCTCAAAGAGTAAATTAATTAAAATATTATTACAAGTGAAATCCTTCAATACAGCGCGTGGCTAATAATAAAGAGAATGATGGCATAAGAAGAACTTAGCTTTCAGCGTTCGGCGCGAAATGCCATGGTGAGTGGAAATGACGTCTTTCGTTCGTTCGTACATGAGAGGGGAGTGTTTCTTGGTTTTTTCCCGTCAATAAATAAATTCAATGGTTTTCACATATACTGTATAAAACATTCGTTTCACAAATTTCCATTGAAATACTCGGGTAGTTCCGTCAATTGTCGCCATTTCCATCGAGGTTATGCACTGCCATCTACCGGACGGCCGTCATTGGCTCACTTGAGGCACGTGGGGGGGGGGGGACACCAGGGACAGGCACGTGGGGGGGGACACCGGGGACAGGCACGTGGGGGGGGACACCGGGGACAGGCACGTGGGGGGGGGACACCGGGGACATTTCCAACTTGGTGCAATTGTATACAGCGCACCCGCTGTAATAAAATATTATACATAGGGTCTGGTCATCTTTTTTCCTGTGCAGAATATGGCTGCGAGTTAGCATCATTGACTGAGGGTGTGGCAGTGCTACTAATGCAGTGCCCCTGTAGGTTAGAGCAGGAATTTGGGATTTGCTCAGGAAGCCAGGGATAGCTCCCCTACTCTTCGCAAAGGAAACCGCAAAGGGATCTTTAATGTCCACCAACTAATTCCGGCAGATACGACGCCCAGTTTAGCGTTCATCTGAGAGACAGCACGCACATCGATTTATCACCCTGCCTGTGATACACCGGGATGACAGTTTATAGCTGGGTCAGGATTCAAACCCAGGCTTGACAGCTGAGAGTAAGTGTGCGAAGCTCTCAACTATCCTGCCATGGAGTGAGGATGCATTGCTTTGTAGCCACGGAAAACATTTTTTCAATTCTCTCTTGAACTCGTTCGCTTTACTCATTCTAATCCTCAAATTTATTTTGCCTTCCAAACCCCGGGGATTGAAATGAGCTACGGTCACCATGCCCACTGCTTAAGCTGTGGGAGCTTTCGCCTGCTTTAAAATTATATTTGTTGCACTCAATGAAGTTATACTTCGGGCATATTAGTTAATCTTGTCTTCACGCAATAGAATTGTCGGAACAGTAGAAAAAGTTAAGTTTAATGCTTTGGCAATTTCAAATGTTCTTGTGTAAATATGGAGAAGATGGAAACATTACCTTCCTTAAAAAAATACATTTATATGCTTAATTAAAAGAATTGGTAATTTCTTAACATTTTCAGATTTCACTCCAGATTTAGACAATTATTTAGTCCACAATTATTTAGTTTGACGAACTGGCTTGTCGAAAAGATGGCATCCTATGAAGGTGCCATGTTGAAAGTCACTGAGCTCTTCAGTACGGCCCATTCTACTGCCAATGTTTGTCGATGGAGATTGCATGGCTGTGTGCTTGATTTTACACACCTGTCATCAATGTGTGTGGCTGAAATAGTCGAATCCACTAATTAGAAGGGCTGTCCACATAATTTTGGCTATGTAGTGTATCTAAGGTGATGTCAGCATGGAACACCAAGGGAAAGAGATCAACAACAAAGGGCAACAGTGGGCATAAGCACATACTCCAGGATCATGATATCCACACATTAATTTGAAGTGCAAGGCAAAGAAGGCTTGCAATTGCAGATCAATTGACTGTAAAGTTCAACCTGCAGCACAAGCAGCCACTTTCATCAAAAACGGTCCGCCAAGAACTCCACAGAGCAAGATACCATAGTCGGGTTGCAGTGCATAAACCACTCATCACATCTGTCAATGCACGTTTGCAAGTCCAGTGGTGCAAAGAGCACAGGCAATAGACAACTGAGCAGGGGAGAAATATGATATGGTCAGATGAATCATCCTTCACCATGTTCTCGACAAACAGACAAGTGCACGTGTGGCGCCAACCTAACTCCACAACCCTGAGTGCTTGGTTCCAACAGTGAAGGGTTCTGGTGGTTCTGTAATGTTGTGGGGCACATTTTTCTGGCATGTTTTGTGTGCAGTCATTCCCTTAGAAGGCAAGGTCAATGCCAAACACTACTTAACTGTACTGAGTGATCATCTTCATCCCATGTTGCGGCATTTCTTTCCTGCTGGGAGGGGTGTCTTCCAGGATGAAAATGCCCCCATCCACAGAGCACCCAATGGTCACCCAATGGTTTGATGAGTGTGGCACTGATGTTATCCATATGTCATGGCCTTCTCAGTCAACATATCTGAACCCATTTAAGCATTTATGGGATATTCTGGAACAATGCCTGAGACAGCATTTTCCACTTTCATCAAACAGGTGTGAGTTTATTGACTTTCTTGTGAAAGAATGGTGCCGCGTCCCTCCTGCAGAATTTCAGATGCTGGTGGACTCTATGCCATGGTGCATACAGGCCGTACTGGCTGTACATGGTAGCCCAATACCCTATTAAGTACTTCATTGGTATTTCCATTTTTTTGTCCACTACCTGTAAGTTCAGTGATGAAATGTCTTCTGTTGACTCTAGCACTGAGGCGGTGATTCAAGGCACCCTTGACTTGTGTGATTGTTGAAAGTGTGCTGAACAACTGTAAATGCTTTGCATGAAACCATTTTTGTCTTCAAATAAATTTGTAGAGCTGATTGCATTGTCAAGCTCAAAGATCAAAGAGCCCTTCAACAGGAATGCATAAAAGCTGGTAGTGTAGTGTTGTCTAAAATATGTCACCTTAATTACCTCCACCATTTGCGATTGAAGGAGGTCATGTTTTCACCTCTGTCTGTTTGTCTCTTCGTGTGCAAGATATCTCAAAAAGTTGTGGACTGATTTGGATGAAATTTGGAAGGCAGGTTGGGTATGTGACAAGGACAAATTTATTTGAATTTGGAGAAGATCAGAATCCGATTATTTTTTAAGTGATTCTTCACCATTGAGTAGGGCTAAAAACTATATATAGCACAATATCTCAAAACGTTGTGGACGGATTCAGACGAAATTAGTGGACAGGTCAGGTTTGTGATGAGGACAAATTGATTCGATTTCGGGGATGATCCAAATCTGGATCAGAGTACAATAAAAAAAAATCATTTTCAAGGTGATTCTTCACTATCGAGAGATGGGACCAAAAATGATATATAGCATGATATTTCCAAAAGTTGCAGACGAGTTATGACAAAACTATGTGGATGAGTTGGCTCGATGACAAGAACCGATTCGTTTTTGGTTCAGGTCCAGATGCTGATGCAGCCTACGAGTGAGATACAAAACGTAAACTGTTCAGCCTGGCGGAGGTATGCGCTCGAACCGAATACCATTCTAGTTAAGAATGTGTTGCTTTGTGGTGTTTGGAGGAGATGCACATAGTTATATATAATCGAGAAGGTTGATTTAAAGTTTGTGTTCTGTCAACAGTTTTGATTATATAGTTTTTGTGTAAATACAATATTATCATCCATTTGATAATCAATCCAGAACCATTAAATCAAGTCCATTGCGAATCCAAAAAATTAACAAGCATCAGAATAATACTTGCAATCTTACCTCAAAGAAAAAAAGAACATCGAAATTGATATATCATTTTGTTTGCAATGAATAAGGACAGAGTAGTGATGAAGCAGCAGCACCAATAAACGAACAACTTGAATTTCACTTGACATCATTAATCTGACAGACTCAGAAACCCCATTTGTGCACCCCCAGGCACAAAACACTTTGGATTTTTTTTTTTTAACCCTTGTGTTGTCCTGCAAGGTGCTATCTTTAGGGTAGGATGAAAGAAACCTAATGGAAGACACCAACCGCTTTTACTTCGATGCTCCAATCGTGTATGTTCTGACAATTTATCCTTCATTTTCTGTCGATCAGTCTTACAGGAGATACAATCAGAAGTTGCTTCTCTTACATGTCCAATTTCTCCAATCATTCATGCATTGTTGATTTCAATTTCAGCGAATACACTGTGGCTGTAATTATTTAAAAATATATATATATATATATATATATATATATATATATATATATATATATATATATATATAATTTTTTTAAATGAACAGGTTCACTACAAATACCGGAATGGATTTTGACAGAATCGCAAGCTGATATGCGTTCTTAAAATTCAACCAACCTTGCATGCTTGAGATAAACAGCAGTGAGGAAAGTCTGAAGGATCGAGGTTGTGTATAATTACAGAGCACTTGCTTTAACAATCAAAGAGCTCAAAGTTAAATTCTTTCCCATCTTATATCATACAACAACAAAATGAGAAAACAAAATATCCACAATCCCTCAACATAACACATCGCTGATGGTACCACAGATAGTCAAATCTTCTATTTGTCTTGTCTCCTTGATCAATATATATATATATATATATATATATATATATATATATATATATATATATATATATATATATATATATATATATATATATATATATATATTTCCAGCAATCTGTGTGTGTGTCTGTCTGTCTGTTTGTTTGTCTGCGACCGCCGTTTCTCGACAACCGCCAGTCCGATCTGATTGAAACTTGCCGGGAATATTGCAGGGGCCCCGCAGATGTGCCTTTTCGAGGTTTGATGTCAATCGGACGAGCGGTTCCCAAGTTACGGCCGTTTTATTGACTTTTTCAGTGTTGAAAAGATGTATATATGGCAGCTGAAGTTGTCGTTCCACCTTATCACCTTATCATGCCATATTTTTCTCAGAATAATGATAACAGCATATTAATAATAATAATATTCATAATAATAATAGCACAATAATTGGCAGTACACAATAATAGCACAATAATTTAATAAAAAGAATAACGTGATACAATGACCAATGTCTGTCAACCAATAACGACCAATGTATTGTCTGTCAATCAGACAGGACACAGTGCTATGACGTCACGAATGACGTCAAAATGCTTCCCCTTCGGATTGAAACTTTCCACGAATATTGCCGGGGCCCCGTGGATGTGCCTTTTCGAGGTTTGATATCAATCAGACGAGCGGTTCCCAAGTTACGGCCAGTTATCTGTCGACCAATGACAAGACACGGTGCTATGACATCACGAATGACGTCACAATTCATGTTTATTTATTTATTATTTATTTATTTAATTTTTTTTGCACGATTGACGGTCCGATCTGATTGAAACTTGCCAGGAATATTGCTGGGGACCTGCGGACGTGCCCTTTCAAGGTTTGATATTAATCGGATAAGCAGTTCCCAAGTTACGGCCATTTATCTGTCGACCAATGACAAGACACGGTGCTATGACGTCACGAATGACGGCACAATTCATGTTTATTTTTTTTATTATTATTTTTTTTTCACGATTAACGGTCCGATCTGATTGAAACTTGCCAGGAATATTGCTGGGGACCTGCGGATGTGCCTTTTCAAAGTTTGATATTAATCGGACGAGCGGTTCCCAAGTTACGGCCATTTATCTGTTGAGCAATATCTGCGAGAGAGGGGGACGGGAGAGGGGGCGAGAGAGAGAGGGGCGAGAGAGGAGGGGGGAGAGAGGAGGGCAAGAGAGGGGGGAGAAAAAGGTGGGGAGAGAGGGGAATAGAGGAGGGGTGAGACTAGGGGTGAGAGAGGGGGAGAGAGGGGGAGAGAGGGGGAGAGAGGGGAGAGAGAGAGGGGGGTGAGAGAGAGGGGTGAGAGAGAGGGGGCATCACAATTCAAGAGAGGGGGAGAGAGGAGGGGGCGAGAGAGAGGGGCGAGAGAGGAGGGTGGAGAGAGGAGGGGTGAGACTAGGGGGGAGCGAGAGGGGGGCGAGAGAGAGGGGGCGTGACAATTCTTCTTCATTTGATATGACGTCACAATTGACGCTGGGGACCTGAGTATGTTTCCCAAGTTATGGCCATTTATGATACGGTTGGTCCGATCTAATTGAAATAATACCCCAATCCAGTCGTCGTTTAAGCACCTACGGGCCCGTACTAGTGTATATATATATATATACATATATATATATATATATATATATATATATATATATATATATATATATATATATATATATATATATATATATATAGTGTATTTCTGTATATATAGCCTTGGCGTTGGTCTTTCTGACATATATATATATATATATATATATATATATATATATATATATATATATATATATATATATATATATACATATAGTCCATTACTGCCACTTCATCCACTTTGTTGTTGATGTGTAGGTTGAATTAATTTTGCTTTATAGGGAAAGAAAAAGAGGAAACAATAGACTACATTCTTTTCTTTTTTTTCCTCCGTTGCTGCAAGAAATAAGTTCAATACAACAACATGGCTTAAAAGGAGATACAAATGCTCAATCCAAATGTGTGGTGTGGAATTAAATGAAGACTCGGAATAAAAGTGTATTTGCTGTGGAAAAATTGATAACCAAAGGCATGGTATTCCAGATCATTGAGTGAAACTTTAACTTATGTTATTGGCAGCCCATCTATCAGTGAATTCACAACAATCTTCTCTGCCCATCAAACTGGAAGTCCAAGTCCAAACTTCACTGGGTCTGCATGAATATTGTGTCACCAATCCACTTCCCTCCCAGCAGCAATCTCATAGCTTGCTCAGCTGAGCTCTACCAAAGAGGCGCCAGGCGTTCCACATGGGAAGCAATACTGAACGATGCTCGTCTTTGTGCGAAAAAGCGCCATTCTTTGCTGTCATTTATAATTTAGACATGCTTTGTTCACTTTGTCCTTGTGCCGATGCCTGTGAAGGGTGGGCCAGGGCCCGAGTACACAGTACAGACCGTGTTTCAGGACTGAAATGCAAAACCAAATTGCACCACCTTGAGTCTAATTGGCATCTAATTGCCTTTTGTGCCTAAAGAAGGCCTTCTCATTGCTACCTGGATGTGGCATTAGGCAATTATCTAACTTGGTACTTAGCACTGGGATAGCCATGAGCTGCAACACTGCTCAGCCACGGCTGCAAATGCCAAGCATTCTACAGTAAGCTGTCGCTTCCAGCAAGGTTTTTAAAATATTATTCTCGCTTCTCTTTTCTTCATCTCATCCAACGTAATAAACTGGAGCTACAAGAAACAAAAACACAAACACAAAGGACCATATAAAGAACGCGAAAGAGAATAAGGCTAAGCAACAATAAAAGTGAAAGTAAAACGTTCCAGCAAGAATCATAGCAATGGACCACCATAATAAATATACAAATTCAATGCTTCTTCATGCTCATTGAATCTATCAGTGCATGTATCGCTTGAGTTCCATTTCAATAAATGTATATCGAGAGATGCAGAAAGGTCAATGTCGCAAACACCACCCAAAAAGGGTCACACACAACGTTCGAAGGAGGTTTGCAAATGTGTCGATGAATACCTTCTTCAGACGGAGCGTTCTCATTAAAGGGCAGGTTTAGGGTCACTGATGACTTCGCGTGATTCGAAGGTTGTAATCACATTAATAATCGTTGGGCAATTATTTTCTTACATTTGAAACTCAAAATATGCGAAAATTAACTTTTAAGTCAAAACTTTTGTCAGTGATCGAAAACCAGACCGGAATTTACCGAAGATGTTATGACGTCACGTTCTCCAAAAACTTTGTGAACATTCGGAAACAGCGTGTGAACAATGGCGAGATGCGAATCAGAGAGTGATTTCAGCGGCGTTGAAATTGAGTGTTTTCATTCCGATATTGCTGAGGACGAGTCGGAGGATGATGGGAATTTATATTATGGAGTTTCTGGCCCTGAGCCATATAAATTTGAGCCACTTGCAAGTGCCAGAAAACGGCCTATTTCCTGTACAAGTGGCAGGACTGACTGCCCGGCAGTTCACACCGAGAGACTCCACCAGACAGATTGGTTTGTAGATTTTCATTTTCTTGATCGATGCATAAAATAATGTAAAGTTTGATTCGTCTGTGACTTGATATAATAATTTTTAACCCTATAGTAACTCAAAAGTCAGAAATAGAATGAATCAATAATGGACCCAAATATATTATATATTGGCATAGCCTTGGCGTTGAAGTCTTTCTGACAGCTGAGCTGGACCCCAGCGAAAGTGAACAGTTAGAACAAATCCCAACTTTCAAGAGACTGTTGTGGCATATAAATACCAAAACATGTTTAGCCTCATTAGGAAATATTCTTCCAAATTTAGAAAAAAAGTGGAAAATTGATCAATTTTTTACAATTGAAATGAAATAGGCCAATTTGCTGATGCTGTTAAAAAAGTAATTTAATCAACAATAAATTGATTTGTTGAGAAATTTTTTTCATGCTTGTGTTTTTCAGAAAGTTTATTTATGTGTTTTTCCATGTACTCTTTAAGAATACATTTCAAGGTTTTTCTCACATAAACTCAACAATTGATTCTGTGACAGAGCAGTATCTGGAGAACTTGTCAACCAACAACTGATATTTACAGAGTGGTGATCAGATGTGTTTATGCCTTCGTAATCCTCGGCTGTGAAATGGTCACCACAAATGACAAGTCTATCCAAAGGGTCCTCTTTACTCGTTTTCTTTTGGGGAAAATTCGCCCGTTTTGTTTGTACAAATCTTATCCACTGCCGGCGAATGTTTGATTCCTTCGGGAATTGGTGGGAGCGATTACCTGTTTTCCAGCCATTTTCACAAAACATGACGACACACGTACGAGGCATGATGTACAAATATCCAAATAACTTTGTTCTACAATAATTCAAAATAAAAAAGGATAATATAGACAGTTGCAAGCTCAAAAAAGTGAAAGAACGGCCCACTGAACTGGACACTTCCTCAATGAGCGAGTGAGCATCCACTTTGTTTTGGAGAACGTGACGTCAACATCCATATATGGCACGTGGCTGTTTTTTTCAACAGCCTTGAGAAATAACAACTTCGGAGTTAAATTTCATTAATTTTCCCAACAGTTAGGCAACCACAATAGTTTGCATCGAACTATTTAATGCACAAATAATCATATTGATAAATTTTCAGAACATGTTTGGTGACCCGCAACCTGCTCTTTAACTGTAAACATAACAGTCGCTACAAGACAAATGAAAACTCACCTAACAGATAGCTATTAAATCTATGAAGCACCACAATATAAATGGTGGTCAAAATAATTAAGCAAGGAAATCCAAGTATATGCAATGAAAGTTCGACACAACAAAAGGCCATTCAGCTGATAACACCATCCCATTAGTGTGACTGCATAATCTTGCTTGTGCTAGGTAAGAAGGTGAATTTATAATAATTATATATATACTATATATAAATATATATATATATATATATATATATATATATATATATATATATATATATATATATTGTTACGGATGTGGAAATTCGTAAACCACCATTCAGGGCCCGTAGGTGAGATATCTCTAAGTACATGTGTAGTTAGCCCCAAACCCGTTGTCTAGAGGGGTTTATGTGATTCATTCGGGCTGCGACGCTTTGAGATAGCCGTTTTTCTGTTCTATCTTTATTTTGAACCAACCACGTCTCAACCGCCATCACACCGCAACCACCTTTACCACCACACCAACCATCATCACCAACTACAACCACGCTCCAACCCTCAGACAACAACAACGCCAACAGCCACAACCTTTACCTTCACAACTCAATCCCACAAACATCGCATCACCGTCATTCCCAAACGGCACCATAACCATCAAACCACCACCGAAAACCCTCCACCACCCTCACCTCTCTCCTTCTACGGCCATTCCCGCACCACCTGTGAACACTTAGCGTCGGGCTGTCTTGGGCTCGTTCAGTGATACGCACCGAGCCGCGAGCGCAAATAGCTGCCTTTCCGAGGAAAATTCGGATCACAAACGCCACACGCCCACTTCTGATCCGTCCAATTAGGAAGCGCAGGGCGGCTTGGCCCCACCTCCAGGCACGTCTGTGTGAAATCGATATATGCAAATTCTAGGATCAGGGGAGATTCACGCCCCGTTTCCTCCAACCAATGGGCGAGCGTGGCTCCGCCCCCGAGGTCATCCTGATCCGGATATTTGCATATTAGCTGCTCCTGTCAGCCTATAAAACAGCGAGCGCAAGGCGAATCAGGGCAGAAAGAGTGAGTCGAGTCATCGGTGTGGCAGGAAGAGTCGAGTCGAGTCGGGTGGCGAAGTGATCGGTGTGGCAGGAAGAGGCGAGTCGGGTGGCGAAGTGATCGGTGTGGCAGAGTCAGTTGAGTCGGGTGGAGAGTGAGTCGAGTTGGGTGGAGAGTCAGTCGAGTCGGGTGGCGAAGTGATCGGTGTGTCTTCGAGTTGGGTTCTGGAGTCGGCTGAGAGGAGTTGCGGGAAGAGGCAAAGGAGCTCGGGTCCGAGGCGAGAAGGACGGCGGTCAGCGACGAGGTCGCGGTGTGGGACCGCTCGTCGCGGGACCCAAGCCAGCCAGCCATTCTCCCTCCCCCAGGGCATCAACAATTCCCCCTTTCCCCCGCGCTGAGATAGTGCAACAAGGGGGCCCCGTTCCCACCCCACTCCAAACGTCGTGCCAACGAAACCCGCCAAGGAGCACGGAATCGAGGAACAGCCACGCGGCCACATCTGCGGCTCGTCCGCCAACGCGTCACGAGGACGCGGGTAGGACCCCCCCCCCGGTCTCGCGGGCCTGGCCGCTCCTTCAGGTCACGCGCGCATATTGGCCTACAAGCCCGTCTGCCCCCTTGTCTATGAGGGTGGCTTCTTCCCTTTGCTTTTGAGTAAATGTGTGTTGGCGCCGTCTGTAAAGTAGAACTGTATTAGTGTTGCCGTGTGTGCGCGTAGTCGGTAGTAACTCTGTGTCGTTGTTGCTTTTGTTGGTATATGTGCATTTTGACTGGCTGTATATGTGTGCTTTCTGTGTGCCGGGAAATAAATGTGCTTTGTGTGAACTGTTTTCCTGTTTCGCTTCGTCTTTTCTTTATTGACCCTCCATCCTGCTTCACGTAAAAGGTTTGTAGTGGGCTTAATACGCCCGGTAATTAATCGGAACCATCGAGGCCGACGATAACACCGCTCGTTTATCACTGTAGCACGGACCGGACCGCTTAAGCGGTTCGTGTCCGGAGTCGGCCTGTGGCGTGGTACGATCGCCCGGTCGACCATCCGCGCAGGTACTTAGGTAGATCAAATTTGGCGAGCAACCCTATTCTGCGAGGGTGGGCAATTGGCACGGTCGTGGTGGGGTTAAACCCCCACCCATGACTAGCTCCCGGCGTTGTTCCGAGAGGGTCACGACTGAATTGTCCGTCCGGTGGGCGACGCGGTCGCGATCCGAGTGACGTGGCCGTCCGCAAGCTGGCGGGCGCGAATTTGCAACTATATATACATATATATATATATATATATATATATATATATATATATATATATATATATATATATATATATATATATATATATATATATATATATATATATATATATACACACAACCTTAAAATTAGAAATTGTCAGAAGAAAAATACACACTCCCTGGAATATGCACACTCCCTTAAAAGTTAAAGCAAGAATAGTTGCAAAAAGTTTTATTCATACTTTGGTTTACCTGTTTAACATTCCCTTCTGAGCCCACAGCTCACGTCTCAAGTCCCACATACTGTGTTGATTTGCCCATCGTCTAATAATGTCCCAGTAATGTGAAAAAGTTTACTGATGCATCCCGATGTCTTTGTCCTGCATGTGATTTATGTACCAGCTTCTCCATGAGCCTGAGGCACAACAGATGTTTTAAAAAATGATTCTCCATCTTTAATTTCCTTTATTTGTTTTTATCCTAGCACTACAAAAATAGGCCATCTATTTATAAAGTATGCCTGGAGGGGTGTGTGTGTTTGTGGAGGAAGAGAGGTGGAGAAGGGAAATTGGGGTGGAGGGAGGCTTAAAATGAGAAATTGACAAAAAGAAGAAAAATGGAGGAAATAAGAGAGAAAGGAAGATAATAAAGAAATAACCCCAAAGGCAAAACAACTAAAAGAAGATAATTATGGCACAGAATATAAAGGAAAAGCAAACCAACAAACGAGGAATATACGTACTCCTTGGAATATACATCGTGCCTTAGCGTATTAGTCATCTCTACATCTGTATAGTGTTAGGGGACATGTGCCTATATTATACTCTCATGTGAAACACTTCACTGTCCATACACATATTCCCCTTACTGATAGAATCTTGCACATATAAAGCACTCTCTTTCATAAAACACCATTCATGACAGGCTCTTCCACATATAAACCACTCTCTTCAATAAAACACCGTTGTCTTATTTATACTCTTCTTTTCTAATATGACAATTTCAAATAATGACACTATGTCTTGTCACTTTCACCAATTCAAATATCGTTCCTCGAATCAATCTTTTCCAGCAATACTTTCTCATCTGAAACATTTCAATAAATTAACGTTGTAAGCTTCTGCTTTCAAAAGTAAATGTCCCAACATTTTCCAACCTTTCCTTGCGTAACTAACCGGAGATTCATTCCAACAGCTTTGCAGTGCAACGTTTCCATTGTGGTAACATCTTCTCCTCATAATGGTGACTAAAATGGAACACGATAATTTGAAGTACAGCTCCTGACGGCTTTTGAACAATGTCTACACGACTTCCTTTGATTTGGATGTTATATCATTGGACATGCATACCAGAATCGTTTTTGCCTTGCTGCCTAAGGCTGGGAATAAACCGTATCAGCCGGTGACAAGTGGCTGCAGCACCTCAAAATGGATACCAAAGGATTAATCAAAAGAGTGATTGACCAAAATTGTCACGATGTTCGACAGATTCTCTGATTGCCTTTGACCAAACGAAAGCAGCGTAAAAATCCCAAATGAATCTGAGCAAGTTCCACACATCGGCTCACTGACAGTGCTAAACCAGCCAAATGGTATCCCAGTGATCATCAGGTGTCGTTGGATCATATCATTCTCGAAGTGTGCAGAGATTGTAAAATTGTGAAAACTGTATCGAAGGCCATCCTATGGCCAAATGCAGGACTTGAACCTTTGCTGTCAAACAAAATCTCGAGTTGGTTGTGCTTCCGCATTTTTCGGAGTTTTGTGATCTTTATTTTTTTGGGAAATTTCAAACAGTGTATCAATTTTTAAAGAACGTTAGTAATTGGCTTCCAGGTAATATGTTGAAGTGTATTCCAAGACTAATGATGGACTGACAGGATGACCGAGAGGTACACACACTCACCTCCAAGCTGTCAAGCCTGGGTTTGAATCTTAACTGAGATATAAACTGTTATACCAGTGTTTCATAAGCAGGATGATTCATCAGTGTGTCCCTTTGGATGGGCATTCCCGTCTGCCGGGAAACGGGAATTCATCAGACAGGAAATCCCGTCTGCCAGCATTCATTGGTGGACATAAAATACCTCATGTTGTCCTTCACAAAGAGTAGGCGAACTATCACCAGCACCCTGAACAAATTACAAATTCCTGCCCCAACCAGCAGAGGATGTTGCATCAGTGGCACAGCTGCGCCCTCGGCCAATGATGCCATCCCGCAGCCTTGTGCTACATGTGAACGAAGAATACTGTAAAACTGCCATTTCATAATATCTAACTGTCACCAAACCCTTTTCCATTACTTTATCAAATCCTTGTTGCAACTTCCTTGTAAAATTACTATTCATCAAACAACATTTTCCTTTAATACTGAGCTTTAATAATCAAATCTCCAAATGCTACTTTTCAGAATTCAGAGGAATAATCTATTGTACTTTTCCCACTCCAGAAATAAACAAACTCACTGGTTGATGACTCCCTGTTATTTCCCTCAACCCCACTTGAAATAATATCAAAGCATTCTATCATTAAAATACAGAACTTTGCGAATAGGATTTAAACAGAGTAGAGATCTCTGCTTAAAATAAACAGACAGAAAATACCAACAAAATGCAGTTCCAAGTCTCCAAGTAAAGAGATCATGGTGCACACTGTTGGAAAGTCATTGCATCCTAGAGTACACACAGCTCCATAACACCACAGCTTGTGGCACACGCTGTGCTCATGTGCTGTGGCATGGCAGGCAGAACTGATCACGATCGGTGGTGTTTTCACTTAGTGTCATAACAGGCAAGTATCCTCAGCCTGCATTATTCATAGGACAGCGGATGACAGCAAGTCTACGCACTGTGGCTAATTAAATCATTGTCACCAAATCTTTCTCTCTCTTTCTCTCTCTCTCGTCCATGCTGGCATTCACCTGCATGCTCCTCATAATCATACTTGAACATTTTGATCACACTCACACGGTTAATTTTTTTCTTTATGACTGATAGGTGCTTGCTGATTGTGTTTCTGATGTTATTTGCATAATTCAGAGTTAAGGTTTGTAAATCCAGTGATGTGGCAAAGTATGAGCGAGTCAATGTTTAACGGCAGAAAATCATCAGGAAGAGAGCATAATAGTTGAAATAAGAAGTAACTTTCCTTGCTTTGATAACCTTTTGTAATGACTACATTGGAGATAAATAAAACTAAAAAGAAAGCTTCACAAAGTAATCTTAAAATCAGGACAGCAAAAACCTATAATTTCTCACAAATGCATTGCTGAGAGCTCACCCCAAACGGGTCACCTCTCATTAGCCCAGTCAACTCAAATCAAGTCTGCATTAGCGCTTGGTCAGCCAAGACAATTGGTGGCTTCGGGGTGCACAGCTATCATTGTGCGTTTTATTTTATTTTTTTTCCAGTATGCGACATGGCATACACTCCATGGGCTATACGCATCGTACACTGGAGATGTTTGCTGATTGTTGTAGCATACTTCGCTGCAGGGACTCACTGGAAGGATCTAATTTGTCTCCCCTTCTCCACGGCCGTTCAATCTTTCCTCGATACGAACAAGAACACCCCAACAATATGGCCATTGTATGCATTTTGAGTTCTATGCCTTCCAATATTCTTCCGTTTTGTGGATGAAATTTGTCTGATATTCTGAGAACACAAAGTCAGCATTTATTTCCCACATGAGTAGCCCCAGGCGAGGATTTGGAGCTTTTCCGGTATTGGACTTCAAAACCTCAACTGTGACTTATGAGCAACTCGAACAAAATTTAGCCTGAACTGCTACACAGTTCATTCGATTCAGGAACTACATTTGATGCCTCTTTACAAATTGCTATAATAATTAGACCAAAGGATGTCAGTAAGTCTGCTAAGATGAAAACAGGTTGTTTGGTGATAAGTTAGCTACCTCGCTCAAATCATTCACTTCAGATGTAGCACAGGTTTCTCAAAGTGCGAATACACAAACAAGTCTGCCTCTTATATATTTTGGAAATTGCTATGTCATGCACTCGTTTATTTGTCAAAATGCTTTCCTTTGATCTCTTTTCTCTTGTTCTGTTTTTATCCTTTTTCATCATGTCAAATAAACTTTTGCCTTCTTTTGCCTTTTCATATTATCGATGGTCCAGAAAGCCAAATGCATATGCTACTCTGCAATGTCAGCCAACTTTGCATTTGTTTGCTTGTTTTTCTATTTCATTCTTTAATGTTGCTCTTATATAAGCCATGTCTGTGTAAATACTGTAAAAGAGCAAGTTTCATGATGTGCAACATTTGCATTTGATTTTACCTTTCCCGAAAACTGAAGCCGAAGAGGGGCAGTCGATACGTCTTTTCCCTTTTTAAAATGCTTCAGAGCCAAAAAGCATGATTCCTATTCCTATGACATCAGGAATCTCAACCACTGTGAGGAACCTTGTGGGAAAATAAACAAAATAACTCACATCTGTGCTGGGTTTTGCTGTTGACAGACAATTCATGAATTGAGGAAAGAACATTTGGAGTCCCACTCATTGGAATTGTCACTGGTCAGATTGCAAGAGAAGATGTTAAGATCTGTCTCATACATATTGAACCTGCTTAAGATCAGAATTAATTGAAATATCTCCTTATTCCTCCTGGTCTGAGCATCACTCGACCGCTTTCCATCAACATCGTTCCTCAATGCTGGTGTTCACTCTTTTGCTAAGTGTTTTTGCAACCTTTAGATTTTAACTCACTTATTCACCCATTTTCTTTTGCCCGTAAAGTCTCATATATCTGAGCAGTTATTTTGAAGAAATATGCATATTACAAACCCTTCTTCAGTAGCTACCATCTTCTTAAAGTGTAACCAGTATCACATTAGTTTTTGATCTACTCTGTTATCACACTTTCAAACTTACCATTTTCTTCTCTGTGCCTTACATGTGCAATAAAAGAATGGAGGATAGCTAAGACAGAGAAACTAAAAAATTTCCCTCATTATAGACTCAAAGGACAGAAGCTGCGGAGAAGCATTCTGACCTCACGACCATGCACAAATGTAATTCTTCGAAGGAAGACATTTGGCCTGACGTACATTAATCCCAAGGGAAAAGAGCGGGACATGGGTTTACTCTTTCAACATGTCCTTCATTCTGCATTGCAGTTTCACTCCAACAAAGATTGCACCAGAAAAAGATATTCATCCGGTTTAATCCCCCGTCTTATTAATGCACATTACAACATGGAACATAACTTTATTGACCTTAGTAACCATGAAGTCATGAAAAAGAGAACAATGAGTTTTAAAGAAAAGTATGAAAAAAAAAATGTTGGTCGATTCACTGTTGCAAAATCGCAAGATTTATTTTTTTTAAAACACTGTTGATTTAGCTTAACATGAAAAAAGCAACTCCAATTTGCCATTGGATTTGAATGAGGATCTCATGAGAATCTCGTCAGATTTTCATCAAACCTTATCACATCTCATAAATTTCTTCTCGGGGTTAAATCAAGCTTGAAGAGATTTAAGGGACGTTAGGTTGAAATAAGCAACAGTTTTCTTGGGTATTCTCAACAACTTCCTGAGGATAATAAATGCTTCATGGGAATCCAACTCAGACTGAAGTTGTTACGGGTCGAGTTAGAATCTCCAGGAAGTTGGATATAACAACAAACAATTAACAAATGTATTGTTGCATTGTTGGCATTGATATGGAAATTTTATTGAATGAAAAGGTTAGTGTATACATGCATATTATATCCTTGTGCTGGACACAGGCCACTTAAACCAGGTCAACAAAACTTTGGCAGTTATTACAAAATTAAATGCTCAATACACAAACAAATCCTTTCTAGATCTACACCATTTCTCACATCCATTCAATATCAGGTCAGGTCACGTAAGGTCAGGTGTGGGAGCATGCACCGGAACAACACGTTATTGCATCTCCACTTTCCGTCGGTACTCCAGGGGTCGACATCTGACCATCTCCCAAGCAGATGCCTGGCCCATCACCATCTCCTTGAAATGCCGATCAACCTGCTGCAACCATGAGGCATGTGGTCATCCCGTTGGCCTCCTCCACCCACGAGGCTCCCTCGCTGAGAGAGAATCTGGTGAGCAGGATCAGCATCAGGAAAATGAGCCACATGTCCATACAGCAGCAGCTGACGCTCACGGACTATATAGGTAACAAATCTCATCTGAGTCTCTCTCAGCAACCCCTCATTGGACACAAAGTCTGACCAGCGATAGCCAAGGATTCTCCGAAGAGACCTGGTACCAAAGAAATTTAGTCGCCATCTCAGATCCCTGGTCAGAGTCCAAGTCTCAGAGAGCAAGACTGGAAGCACCAAGGACCTGAAGACTCAGACATTCGTCCTCCCGCACAGGTACTAGCAGAGCCACACCCCATGCTCCAGTGAAACCATGACTCTCCAGGCCTACCCAGACGTCTATTGACCTCTGGCTCACAGCCAGCAGAGACAGGAACATCACTCAAGTTAAGTGAATCTCTCCATGACCTCAACATCCTCACCACAAACAGGTACAGACAAGATAGCAGCATCCAAGATGCCATTGAAAGCCTGGATCTTAGTTTTCACCCAGGAAACCTGTAATCCTAGCAGCTGACTCCTCATTCATCAGCTCGAGGGCCCCCAAAAGGATATCCAGAGTCTCCCCAAAGATGACTGCATCATCTGTGACATCAAGGTCAGAGATCTTGACATTCCCAAACGATGCACCGCAGCTTTATGTCTCTGACATCCTCCCCAGAATCCAGTCCATACAAGTGCAGAAAAGTGTAGGGGCCAGCACACACCCCTGACAAACCCCACTAACCACTGGAAATAAGTCAGAGAAGGTATCACCACATCTGACAGCACTCTCAGTACCAGAGTAGAGTTCAAACATCAGACAGGTCAGTTTTGGTGGCACACCATGAAGACCAAGCATCTTCCTGCTGGCATCCCGATTCACTGAATTGAATGCTTTACAGAGATCAACATAGACGGCAAGCAGCCCCTGCCGAAACTCTCATCTGCGTTCGGTGAGGACCCCAAGAGCAAGGGAACGGTTAATCGTTGACCTCATTGGTGTAAAGCCAGACTGCTCTGGATGCTGGTACTCAAGAAGATGGGGGCGAACCCTATCAATAATTATCCGAACAAAAACCTTGCCCAGCACTGAAAGCAGTGTCACCCCTTGGTAGTTGTTGCACTCCTGGCAATCACCCTTCCCTTTCCAGAGAGTGACAAGGCACCTCTTCCAGTCAGTTGGGATGATGCCTGTGTTCCAGGCAGAGCACAGAACTGCATGCAATTACACAAGTACAGCATTTCCACCAGCCTTGAAAAGTTTAGCATGGATGCCACAGATCCCAAGAGCTTTACGCCATTTTAACCAGTTCACCGCAGCCTGTGTTTCCACAAGCGAAGGTGGATCACAATTGATTGGAGGGTCAGCAATAGAGATAGAATCAACCTTGACATCCAACTCGACAGCTGGTGGATCAGCTTGGTACAGCCACTCAAATTAACCAGCCCAGCGCGCCTTCATTTCGGACTCCTCTGTCAAGAGCCCACCACCCTCCGCTCTAACTGGAGTACACCAAGGGACAGGCTTTGAGGAACGCAATGCGCAAATTCCCCTGTAAGCGGGATGAGAATCACTCTACTCTACGAGAAGTGATGCTCTACCCCCTCACAGATTCCTCGCACATAGGCCTCCTTGTCCACCCTGAGTTTTAGTAATATATATATATATATATATATATATATATATATATATATATATATATATATATATATATATATATATAGATATATATAAATAAGCCAGGAGGCGGCGATGGGTCACTGAGCATGGAAACTATAAGATATAGAGCAAAATGGATGTCATATTGCGGATAGGGAGTCACCTTAAGATTACGCAGACCAAATTTCATCCAGTTCCATCTACTGATAACTACTCAGTATCCATTTGAATGAAAAGTACCGAAAATGCGGTTTGAAATCGGAAATCCCCAAAGTTCGAGGGGGTGCCGTAGGTGAACAAAGATATAAATCGAAAATCCGGCTCGATCGTTTTCCAGAATGTATTCCAGATGATTTGTGTGAATTTTCATGACCATCTGACCATAACCCTAGGAGGAGTAGCATTTGGCGTGAAGACACCTCCAGCTCTCGCATATTATCGATTTTTGCACTAATTGACCTTTGACCCCTGACCTAAGCGAAATCGGTCAATATGTCCTGAGGCAAAGTTGTAGTACTCATTGAGTGCCATGAACCTGCAAAGTTTCATTCGTATTGATGCACTCACCTGGTCGCTAGGGGGCCTTCAATTTTCACCAATTTTTGCGCATACCCTAATTGTAGGGGGCGCTGCGGGTAAAGTATTCCATATGTCACAAAAAACGGAAAATATTTGATAGAGCATCACCTGTAGATCAGTCGTGCCAAATTTCATAACCCTACATGGGATAATGGCTTTCGGAATTGATTTCACGTGAACGGTACCGATTTTGAAGGTTTTTTCGGTTGTTGCGAGGGAACCAAAGTTTCCCTAGCAACCATTACAATTTCCAAAGCACTAGGTCATAAGATGTACCTCACACCCGAGTTTGGTCAAAATCCGCCCACGTTTACTTCCAATTATGCTGATGACAAACGAACAAACATCCAAACAAACAGACAGAATTACTGACAATAAGGGTCACCTATTTCCGTGACCCATTACATATATATATATATATATATATATATATATATATATATATATATATATATATATATATATATATATATATATATATATATATATATATATATATATATATATATATATATATATATATATATATATATATATATATATATATATATATATATACATATACATATATATATATATATATATATATATATATATATATATATATATATATATATATATATATATATATATATATATATATATATATATATATATATATATATATATATATATATATATATATATATATATATATATATATATATATATATATATATACATATATACATATATATATATATATATATATATATATATATATATATATATATATATACATATATATATACATATATATATATATATATATATATATATATATATATATATATATATATATATATATATATATATATATATATATATACAAATACATATACATACAGAAAATATACACACATGTTTACATATACACATTTATACATATATATATACATTTCTATATACACATCTATATATATATATATATATATATATATATATATATATATATATATATATATATATATATATATATATATATATACATGTATATATATATATATATATATATATATATATATATATATATATATATATATATATACATGTATATATATAAATATATCTATCCATACATATATATGTAATCTCATTCTCACCAATGACTCATTGACTGACTGACTAATATTAAAGTTCGGTACTTCTGGGTGATGTAGAAAATTGAAATTTTGCATTCCAACAGATATCAAAGCTTGCACTCCGGGGGGGCGGGGGGGGGTGATCACAGAACTGTTGGAGAGCATCCGTACTTGAAAATATAAATAAATGGGGAAAAATGAAAATAAATAAATGAAAAAAACAGGTTCGTTTTTGCTTTCAATGTGGAAGCATACCTCTTTCATATATATATATATATATATATATATATATATATATATATATATATATATATATATATATATATATATATATATACACATACATATACATATATAAATACAAATATATACATATACACTACCAGTCAAAAGTTTTAAAGCACCCCCATTTTTCCAGTTTTTACTGAAATTTAAGCAGTTTAATGTTTCAATGTACTCTGAAATTGAGGCATAGAAGAAATAAACAATTGCAGATAAAAAGGAAATCATGGAATCGTTTTGTTGAACAAAATTTAATTTAAATTTTTGACTCATCAAAGTATCCACCTTTTGCAGATGTAACAGCTGAACATACTTGTGGAATTCTTTCCACAATGGAAATCAAATATTGTTCAGAAAGTCCTTCCCAACACTGTTGCAGAAGTTCTCACAAATGTGTTGCACTTGAAGGTTGCTTTTCTTTCACCCTTCTGTCCAGTTCATCCCAAACCAGCTCAATGGGGTTTAAGTCTGGAGACTGTGCTGGCCATTCCATGATTTGAAGCCTACCATCTTGCTCTTTTCTTTTAAGGTCGTTCTGACATAGCCTGGAGGTATGTTCTGGGTCGTTATCTTGCTGTTGGATGAACCCCTGACCAACTAGGCATCGACTGAATAAAATCTTTCAAAAATGACAAAAATTATAAAGTGCTTTTCTAAGAATGTCCCACATTGCCCACTCTAGGTGGACCAAGAAGGGTGGGAGTGTCTGCTAGTACACATAATTTTTTTTAATCATCCAGACCCTTCACTTTAAATGTTACCAGCTGGGAGACGGAACTTTTAGGATGACCCTTCTGCAGTAACACATGGAAGAAGTGAGAAGCCAGCCTCGTTCACCATCAATATAATCAAACAACACCTGTCCAGCCTCACTACCATCAGTCTAGTAATATAAGAGAGTGAAACATGCTCACATTGAAAGACACTGTAGTTAAGTGTACGTGAAACTTCACTTGTTACCTCACTGATATATACTTCCATAACTTCTAAGAATGGGATTTCAGTCATCTCATCTCTACTCACATGGAGACATTAAAAATCTTGTGGTGTCAATTGAGAAGAATCAGCTTTTGGGGGTAGTACCATGAATATAAAAGAAAGAAACTAAATGTCCACCCTTTTCCCCAGCCATATAAAGCACTGCACAAGCCCTCATATCATCCAAATAATGAGGTAGGATGTTAAAACGACAAACAACCAAACTCAATCGTATTTCAATTTTATATTCTATGACTGCTCAGAAAGGTGCTCAAAAGAAAATAAAAATAGGTAGAAGGATTTAAATGCAAATGCACTTATTGATAAAGCTAAAATGCAAAAGAAGGAAGGAGATGGTTTCCTTACATGTACCTTTGTTTGGGGGAAAATTTGCTGACTGACCTGAGAGCTGATCTTTACTTAGAATGCTTTTTATATCTTTATGAAATGTAAATGTAAAAAAAAAGTAGGAAGTTCTCACGAGATACAATTACAATCATCTAAGACATGTCAAGTCTTTTATATTTTCAATAATGTCCCTTGACTTCAATGCAGTTGCTCCATTTGTCCTTCAAACTGTCAATTCCAGTAAACAAGAAGTTTTCAGATTGCACCTTTAACCTCGTCTTGGTCGATTCAGTTTCGTTCCTTGTTTTGGAGAATCGGCAATCACACATGTGGAACTTCAAATACCGAAATAGAGAAGTCCCAAGGGGGCAGGTCTGGGTGGTACAAGGGTTTTGGGGGGAAGGGGACATGATCCAGCTGCTCAAATGCAGTGATGAATTGCAGTCTGTGAAACATGGGCTTTGTGCACAGGTGCTTTTTCAAGGAAGAGCACACCCTTAGGTCAACATCCCTCAGTGTTTGTCTTTGATGGCCTACCACAATTTTTGTATGTTTTGTGAGGAATATCATCAACCATAAGAATTACCTTTGCATACCATAAAATTGAGGCCATGATCTTGCTGACAGAAAGTTGGGTGAACAAGTTCTTGACTGGCAGCGATCTCTTGTGCGTCCTTTGGATGGATTCAAATTTGATTTCAGGATTTCAGAGGTGAAGCCATGTTTCGTCCGCAGTTATCAGATAAACTTGGGGTCTTAACATCAAAGACCATCACCAGCATGACCATTAAAGTTGGCCAGATCTTTGCTAAACAGTTTGAGAATCAAGATGATGTCAATTGTGAGCAATGAGCTTTTGGGGGACCCATCTTTCCAAAACTTTAAACACCACCAAGTGTTTTTGGATGGTGAAAACAATGTAGTGAGAAATTCCAAGCACTATAGGGATATTTTGGTGATCTTAGTACTAAGCTCATCCATGATTAATGCCCCTGGGGCAACAGTTTGTGGATCGGTCACACATGCCAGCAGTCCTGACCAGTAGTCATCTTCAAGGGACTCACATTCATGCTTAAAGCCAGCTGTCCATTTGGCTACTGTAGAATATGAGAGTGCACCTTCACCAAACATGCTTATGACCATATGTTCATGAATTATTTTGGAGTTGGAAACCTTTGCATAACGATTTGATGACACGTCATTGCTCAACTTTAGCGAGAGCCATAATTGAATGATGTAGCAAATTTCTAGATTATACTCTGAAACAGCAATGCCAGATTAATTAAACTAATGGCATGTACACCAGGAACTAGAGTGAAGCTGTGGCATGCCATTGCAAATCCCCATGCTTCCCAAGTAAAACAAGGTTGAAAGATGGCAAAAAGTTCCATCAGGAATGACCCAATATCAAGTTTTGAGTTAAAAAAAAAAATTTCCCCCATTTTGACCCTTGTGACCCTCAGTCTCCACCCCTTGGAACATTAACCAGGGGTCAAATGCAAAAAATTACATATTTCATGCGTCCCCCAATGTTGATTGATTACAAAGTTTAATTTAGAAACGTTTAAAAAAGTGCCTGTAATTACATTTTTTGTTATTTGACCTTTTGACCTTGACCAAGGGTGTGTGGCCAAAAATGACACTGCTCTTGCACCTTTGTGCCACGTGGTGATCATAACTACCAAGTTTGGTGAATTTCTGCACAACCATTTACGAGGAGATCAGAGCAAAAGAGCCTTGCCGACGTAATGGGTCTTCACACCTCATTTCCCATGGTGGTGTATTGTCAATCAAGTGTTGAATCAGGTTCTTGTAAAATGTTTCCCTGTAAGCATCTTGTGAGGCCATTGATGTCTTTGTGCCGTCTTCGGCATAATAAGCATGGTGCTGGCTCAAGAGCGACCAAAACCACAGAATTTTCATTGATCAGTGTGGTAGAATGTCATGTCTGTACCTTAATATTTACTGCAATATGAAAAGAAATATGAAGAAAATATATACGTACTCATTAATCCACATTTGATTATCTCTCTTTCTGACACTATTTTGGGGATTATTTTTGTCTTCTTTTATTTTTATTTTTTTCTGTTGCCAAGGTTTATATAAACTATGCACAGTGGTGATGTTACAATGTAGCTGAAGATCAGGCAATGGATGCAAGGTTTAAACTAGAGCAAAGTCGATGGTGCACCATAGCGAATCCCCAAGTTTCCCACCTCGAGCGAAGTTGAAAGACGGAAAAACATTCCACCAGGAATGACCCAATATCAAACTTTCAGTTTAAAAACATTTCGGTTTTGAACCTTGTGACTCCCTGTGGACAAGAACTATGGATCAAAATCGAAAAAAAATCGTTACAGACTTAAATGTAACGATGTAACTGTTTAGGAGGAGAGAGCATAATGGATGGACAGACAGACAGATAGATAGATGCAGCTGATTACAATATCCCCCTGTTTTTGTTTTTTCAAAAAGTCTGGGGATAATAAACTATGTAGTATGTACAGAAACATTAAACAAAAGGAAATTACTACTAATGTTAATCGATTTCACTTAGACCTAGTTAAAAACAGAAAAGTTTGTGTTAATCATCAACTTTGGGAAAAAAAAAAATATCTTGATACTTTCTGTTATAAGCAGTGAAATTAAGTGAAAGTGATGCCCAAATTCTTGGAATAGCATGTAAAAAATCAGCAACAGGACTTAAAAAGGGGGGGATTATGACATCTGCTCTTTAATCAAAGGCCGGTTGATCGCCTATCTTTCCTCCTCTCTGTCTTGCAAGCTTTTCCCATTAAGTCTTCTACCCCTCCCCAGCCAAATAGAATGGACATGCTCATCAAATAACACACTACATATTAACATTACAAGGTCATGGCTCTCTGTTCACCTCCAATCATTTATTCTCCTTTTCCTCCTGCCGGTAGAATGGCATTGTTTATATCCAACCAACCCAGCTTTTACCTTCATTGCTTTGACGTGACAGTACATTTCCAGCTCATGTTGTCTTCCATCCTCACTTTTGATCTTTTATACACCCTGCAAACTTCCTCCCCAAAATTTTCCTGAGGTTTCTTTGTGTCTCTCAGGACTTTTACATGAGCTTGCCTCATGTCTGTCTGTTCTCCTCTATCCAAATGTCAGTGTAATACTGCTTTCCCCTTCCCCCCTCTCATTCATTTTCTGCCTTCTTCTATAAGCTTATATTTTGTTTGGTTTTTTAAGAAAGAAAACATTGTAGAGGTGATGTTACAATGACCTTGATAACCTTGATAGAATCACAAGCTGATCAAACACTTGGAGTATGTCTTTCAATCCGGAAAAATCTCACACTCTCACTCTGTCTCTCCAAAACGACCATCTGGAAAACCCACCGATCTACTTTCTTAACAATTCCCTTGAAGAAGTTCAGTCGTTCAAACTCCTGGGTCTCATAATTATCAACCATGATCTTTCCAGGACAAACCACATTTCAAAGTTAGCCTCAAAAGCCAGTGGTTGGCTTTTGAGGCTGACTTTGAAACATGGTGCATTTCCCATTAAAGATCACTAGGCATCCTCCACCGTGCAAAGTCCTTCCTTAGCACATCTGAACTCATATCCACCGACACAACCCTTCATCCACCGCTTGATAGACTAGTGCTCTCCCCTCTAGGCTGGCACCCATCTCACATCTTTCTCAGCTTGACCTGGTGGAAACCAAGGCCTTCAAGATAATTGCAATCTCCCTCGATGAAGCTGAGTCTGTGGGCCTATCATTTTCCCATTCCAGACAGGTTGGTGGTCTCTCTTTCCTCTTCCACCTCCTTTCTGGTCTTGCGCAGTCTGCTTTTTCTGGGCTTTGTTTGCTACCCCGCTCCCTCCCGCCCTCCTTTCCAGGTTTCTGTAAGGCACACGGTCCACCATCAACCCCCTTCTGGTGAAACTCCTTAAATCCAGGATCACAGCCCACCTCCACTCATTCATTCCTCTTTTCCCAACCTGTGGAACCAACTTCCACATTCTCTTCAATCTCATTCTTCCCTCCAGATATTCAATGCAGCTGTTCACCACCATCTCAGATTGTCCCAAATCCAAAACTGTGATCTTTTCTTACCACCCGTGATTCTTGATTGAAGTGATTCTTCGCCATTGAGAGACAGGGCTAAACTAATATATGGCACGACATCTCAAAACGTTTTGGACGAATTTGGTGGAAACTTGGTGGACTGGTTGTGTGTTTGACAAGGAAGAAATAGTTCGATTTGGGGGAATATCGGAATCTGGATGTGGATATGAGAATTGTTAATTTTTAAAGTGATTCTTCACCATTGAGAGATACGGCCAAAAACGATACACAGAATAATATTTGAAAAATGTATTAGCCCGATATGTTCTCGTGGATCAGGGATTGCGTGGCAGAGGTATGTGCTCTACCGAGTGCCCTTCTAGTTTTCCTCTGTTATGTCCTGATCCATTCTATATCCCAGCTCCTCCACAAACCTCAACTTTGTGTACAAAAATAAATTTTAAAAAGTAATTATGATTGACCTTTATAAAAGGTATATTAAATTAAGTTTTTTTTTCTCTACATTGGTCGATACCTATTGGAAAGTGTACACATGATACATAACATTGAGAGGCGTCATAGTACTGAATTACAAGAACATTCGGAGACGAGGACAAATCAGCACAGTACATAAGATTTAGACCTGATATCCCAACAGGCCAAACTATGTTAATAAACCTTCAATACAGTGGCAGTTATGAAAGCAAAGTTTTTTGATTCATGTCCAAAGCTTTTTAATTCAAAGACATTTGTAAAACAGTAAACATAGTACAGTCTCCTCAACTGACCACTTCCTCCATAACAAATCCCAAACGCATAAACCGACAATTGTGTGAAATTTTTTTTACTTGGATTGAAACTTACAGAATGCCCTTTAACACCACTATTTACATGAAAAAGAGAAATGATTTCGGAAGGCAAAACATTCCGTGAATCAATTGAGAAAACTTGTAAAAGATTCGTACGGACGATAAAGTGTGGGATTCTCAAAAACGTAATCACCACTGTAACATTTCCTTCTCTCCCACATCTTTGCCCTCATGCTTGGCAAACAAACATGAAGGAGGACAATACATATGCTGCCAGAAAAGGCAGGTTTGAAGCAAAACAAAAGTTTTACAGTTCCTGTAATCTTGACAGTTATAAATCAACTTCTCTCTCCCCAAATCACATAAATGTATCCATTCATCTTTCCTGTAGCCCTCGGTGCAAGGGGACAGATGTCTTCTGGAAAAAAAAGTCAATAAACCGCACATTTCTTGTCGCGATTCATACATTGCACAAGATGCGGAAACAGTTCACTCATGTTCGTTCACTTTTCTTTGTCACAAATGAGACAGGAACTCCAAGCACAAGTGCAAATACAGTCCAAATATAATTTGATTTGATTTTTTATTAAGCAATCCCTGTCTATAAATCTATGTTCTAGCTCCTCCATGAGCCTCGACTTTTTATGAAAAAAAATTCTTTGGATGACAAACAAGTCAAGTAATTTTGTTCCCTCAATATCTGAGAAATGCAGGACATGCATGGCCTTGCGACATGGAGGGTGGGGGTTGTGGGTGAGAGGGGGAGGGGCGTCCTGCCTGCCTGGCTGCCAACAGAAGCCAGGTGCATTGAAAAAGAAATTCGAGAGACCTGGCAGTGTTGTAGGTCAGATCACTTTTGGAGAAGTTAGTGAATGGCTCTGAAATTTTACAAAAGTGCCTTTATCCCCTGATCAAAGGGATTACAGGAACCGTTTCAAATTCTTTCAACAAGTTCTAACCCCTACTTAACCAATTGATAAGGTAAATAAATACAAGGTAAAGTACACAGCCCCTAATCAAAAGTATACCCAACGTTTCATCGAGTTTATAGCCTTACAAAAATTAAATTAAATTCCCTATGCATTACTCATGAAAAGAGATCTGCTGAGATTTGATGAGAATCTTTTAATATCCCAGGTGTAACACAGAGGACATTTTTGGAAGGGAATTTTCAAAAAAAAGATTATTTTCTAAAAGAGTTGTGACAATTAACACAGTGTTAAGATCGAAACAGTAAATTAGACCTCCTGAAAATACAATTGCAGTTCAAGTTGTTAAGCTGCCAAGTCCATAAATCTTGACCATAGATTCCAAAGAGGTTCCTTGAGGGTTGTAGCTCCCAAAACAAATACGATTACAGTGCAGCGGGATTGTATATGTATGCATGACTTCACAACAGTGACTAAAACATAATAAATATCCTTGCAATTCAAGGGGTGCAAGGAAGGCAGAATATAGCAAAGTGAGGTCAGACTGAACAAAGTACCAGAGAATGGTTTTCACTGGGCAGTTTGACTGATATTAATTCTTTCAGATATGACTGCACACTAAAGAGGTGAGTGAGTATAAAGCATTTCGAGTTATCACTAATAACACCTCTGAGACAAGCCACTTGCCCCAAACAAATACCTTTGTTAAGTCATACCAGGCTGGTGTATGTACGTACCATACGGACTGTATAACATGTGTTGGCATCACCAGTTCAGATGGTTAGCAATGAGCCAGAGCTCACACAGCTTCTCTGATGTTATCAAAAAATACAGAAGATGCAGGATAGAGACAGATCCACTTGGATGAAAGGAAAGAACAATGTACTTCGAGACACCCAAAGTAACAGACATTCAGGCTCAAGATACAAATTATGCCACCACTACGTATGAGTAAGGACTATTCATCAAAAAAACCTAACACCTTGGTTTCTGCGATGGAAGTGATAGTAATTTTTTTATGTTCTTGTAATTCCAATTTGGTATAACTAGTACGTGCCCGTAAAAAAATTTTTTTTTTTAAATTATAAATAAATATTCAAACCGCGAGCAACAAACAACAACCAAACCACACAGGCCATTTCTTCGCTCTCGCGTGCCCGTACGTGCTTGGCCCGGAAGTTCGCATATTATTCACAGTTACGATTATTCGCAATTTAGTTTTAATACCCAATTATTCAATTAGCGCCAACGTATTTTACCTTTTCGCAATGTCGTGGCAAGGAAAAACAAAAAGAGAAGACAAGAGAGAGAAAAAAAAAATTACTTCCTGGTTCAGAGCACACCAGCACTCTGATGTTACCGAAATTTATGCACCGTCTAATATGAAAATGATCATAACTTGGGGCATTGTGTTTATCTATAAATGCGCAGAAGAAATCGAGAAATTATTAGAATACACGAAGTCATCACTCTCCGGAAGTCCGTACGTTGTAACCTGTAATGGCGAACGCGGTTGAGCTTCCCTTCCCCATCAGCCACGCCCACGAAACAACATGTCTTGTCATTGGTTTGGTAAATAAATGGCCATAACTTGGGAAGCACTTGTCCGATTAATGTCAAACTCTGAAAAGGCACATCCTCAGGTCCCCAGCAATATACCTGGCAAGTTTCAATTAGATCGGACCAGTGGTTGTGGAGAAACAGCGATCACAGACACACTCACACACACACACACACACATTGCTGGAATTATATATATATATATATATATATATATATATATATATATATATATATATATATATATATATATATATATATATATATATATATATCAGTGAGTCAATCAGTGAGTGAGTCAGTGAATGAGTAAAAAAATATATATATTTGTATACACACAGATACATACCCCACGAACATTCGACCACACCGCCTCAACCACCACTGATACCTCCAGGCTCCCAGTACTATTGAGCATGTACTGACTTAACACACAAGCCAGGCGTTTGCTTAGCGGTTAGGGTGGTGGCTTGGGATCCTTGGCTCCTGAGTTCAAGCCCCGTTGGCTGCTGAATTAACACCAGGGGGTTAACTCAGCCTGTCATCCTTCTGAGGTTGGTGAAATGAGCACCAATGTACTGGTAATAGGGGCACCAATGTACTGGTAATCAGCGGCATAGCCGCACCTCTAACCAATGATGCAACCAGCAGCCAAAAAAGGCTGAACACAATTGGAACTAAACACATGCTGCAGTGCCCTTTCACATCCACTTCAATTAACGGTCTCATCCCCACATCCTCTACATTACTGAGAGAGAAGAACATTATATGTTGCCTACAACTCAAAGCTCAGCAACCTTCTACCTTAAATACCCTCCCAGTGCATCCAAGCCCCCTCTTGCACCTACCCCTTCATCTTCACAAGCCTCCTTTAATCCTCTTTCCTTCAAACATCTCTCCGCTATCTTCTTTCTTTCCTTTGTTCCTGCCTTACTCCATCATATCTGCCTGGTCCACCCGAAGCCTTGCCACCTGTGTCGCACCAATCTCTCTGCTAAAACCTCCGTTCAATCCTCTCTACCTCAGATCTCACCTCCCACCTTCCAACTTGCCTTTTGCTC
This sequence comes from Eptatretus burgeri, assembly GCF_056783735.1. Taxonomy (NCBI): domain Eukaryota; kingdom Metazoa; phylum Chordata; class Myxini; order Myxiniformes; family Myxinidae; genus Eptatretus; species Eptatretus burgeri. Next base: position 70,652,318 of record NC_140967.1, read on the forward strand.
TGAGTGAGGACTCTTCACCAATATTGGTCGTCACATCAATCCAATAACATCATAAACTCCCACACTTCTAGCACCAAGTACTTTTGGTCGTAGCTGTTAATGGAAACTGAAATTTCCCACCTTGTCCAAAGAAAGCAATATTTGTGAAGCATCTTGCTATTCCTACCCATCTCCTCACAAATCTGCTCACTAAAACCTCCATTCTCGACACATATCCAAGGGCAATGTCTTAAACCATCATATGAGACACACCTAAACCTGGCAATAATCCAAACTTCAAGCGCAAGATATTTGACTTCCAAAGCAAACTGCACCCATAATCTTCCTCGATCCTTGGAGGCATCTCAATCTTTTCCGCCGCCCTTCTCAGATCACAAAGTTGCATCATGTACCACCTTTCCAGGCTTTTCACCAGGAACTCTGCTGGCTATTGTAAAAACCTCCACTCCAAACTGTAATCAGTGTGCACAATCCACGACACCTCTTACCATCACACACTGACTTATTTACCTAAAATGCAATCCTTGCCAAACAATTCCCACAAGACCGACTCTGGCACACTCCACTAAAGGGTACATCACTATCAGGTCATCCAAAAATGAAAACACCAGTATAAAGCATTGGCAAGGGGGAAACTGCACTTCTGTCCTATACTATTTTGCAACAATTATATATCAACAGTTTCATTACCAGTGCAAATAGAATGGGAAGATGGCAAATCCTACAAGAATACAACCCTCCAACACCTGCCAGTACATTGTCTAATATTTTACCATGTCACAAAAAAAAAATGCCAACCAAAAGTCCCTAAATATATTTGGTAGATAGAATAACTCAATCGCATGTTGGATGAGGGGTACAGCACCAACCTGGATGCATTTGCCAAGTCCAGCAACAACCCCGCCGTGTCATTCCACTGACTCTTCATCTCCTGCAATATACTCAGACAGCACAGCTGAGCGCTCAATACTCCTTGCCACCCCTGGTAATCATGTACACTGAAACAGAGCCATTTATGTACCACTCAGTGTGATGAAGGTTGAGAGTCAAGCAGCAAAACTCTCCATCAAAATCTCCCCCATCCATATTCAGCATTGCTATCGGACTGAAATGACCAATGCTATTCCTTGCTTCCTTTTCTTTCTGGATGTATACCTCTTCTGCTCGATTCCAGTCCCTAGGCACACGTCCTCTACTCCACACCACCTTCAAATTCATCCAAAAGTACTACATCCTGATCCCACATTCCCCGAAACACCATATATGGAACACGGTTGGTCCTGGGACAGATTCAAACCATGACTTCTTCAAAAACGCCTCCACTTCAGACAGCTTTGGCTCCCTCAGATCACATGGAATGCCAGACTCTGTCAGCCTCAACAACCGTTTGACTCCTCCACCACCTACTCCCTCTTAATACCCACTTCAATCCTCTATTAATGACTTTACAGCTTCTTATTTAGCACCTGCAACACTCTTGGCCTTTTATGGTCCAGCATATCTCTGTCATGAACGAAGTGGCTTTTTCATAGAACTTTGTCTTGCTCTTCCCTTCTATTTCCTTCATCTTGTCATCCTTTCTACCTTTCACATTTTCACCAACCACACTTTCACCTACACCCTCAACTCAAAATTCAAACCTCTGGCCTCCAGCTGTTTTCTTCCAACTGTTCGACAATGCCTGCAAGCTCTTCCTCAACCCCTCAGCCATCCACTCAACCTTGCCTTTCCCACCAAATCACCACCCTCGACTTGCTCCTTCACTCCAAATATAAGACAAGCAAACTGATAAACAATCTCCTCCATCTTTCTCAATCTATCCTCCACCTTCCACTTCAGTTTCAACCCTCTATTCTCTATTCTCACTCATACTCACCAATTTTCCTTTTTTCCACCTCAACTTTCCACTAACTGCTGAAGTGTGGACACAGGACATGCCACACAGTGGTTCAGTACCTGGTTCCGCAGAACATGCCACACATGTCTCTGTGTCAGGGACACTGTGCTGCTGCAGTCTCTCCTCTCCTGGATTGATGCCATCCCGAATGCAAACCCTCTGACTCTAATGTATTTGCATTCTTCTCAGTGATTCAAAATTGTGCCCACATGCACACACTATTCAGTCATCCGGCAGACTGCTCCACTCATGACCTTGCACTCTTACACGACCTCTCCTCCATAGCTGCTCGCACATCCGCTCCAAATGATAAATCCTCATTCCTCTCACCTACCTCAACTCCCGTCCACACTGACGCATTAACTGATTTACATCCATTTTTTGTAAACAATTACCACTATCCATGCCAAGTCCATTGTCCGTTCAATCCATTAAACATAATCCATCTTCCACCCATCAGGGTATTCATATACACACCACTTGGTGCAATTACTAGAGTAGTACTTGTTGCAATGTGTTTGGTGTGCTTTTCCTTTGAGTTGGCTGCTGTGTTTGATTCCTGACCTGAACATAAACTGTCAGATTGTTGCTTCGCAGACATTTGATTTGTCATGAAGTGCACCTTCACTTGAATGGACGTTAAGCTGGATGGCCCCCTCTGCTAGCATTAGTTGCGGACATTAAAAGCATTTGTGGACAGTTTACCCCACAGTGTCCTTCAGGAAGAGTAGGCGAGTTATTGTCAGCATCCTTGTCAAATTTCCAATTCCAGCTCGAACTCTATCGTCAACCCACAGTTGGAAAGCATGGCGGGGTGTGTGCCAACACCCACAATGCAAAGTGGATTGAGGAAGGCCTTTGTCCTGCAGTGGACACAAAAAAAGGCTGATGTTAATTAATTTGAATCGGAAACACATGTCTAAAACTGAAGCTTAATAAGCTATCTTGCAAACTTCTGATTTATGTTTTTGTAAATTTGAAGGAGAGGTGTCTTCTTTTCTCTCTTTTTCTCCTTCTCTTCTCTTCTCTTCTCTTCTCTTCTCTCTCTCTCTCTCTCTCTCTCTCTCTCTCTCTCTCTCTCTCTCTCTCTCTCTCTCTCTCTCTCTCTCTCTCTCTCTCTCTCTCTCTCTCTCTCTCTCTCTCTCTCTCTCTCTCTCTCTCTCTCTCTCTGAACTTCAAGTGGATTCTTCAGAGGACAGGTCTCAAAAGGGAAATGTTATTTCTTTGCTTCTCAGAAAATTGAAAGCAGCTGAATCTAATTTAACATATATTCTGCATTAGGCTATAGAATTAGTTTTTTTAAGGTCTGAGGTACATTCACCTGTGTTCAAGCAGGGGAGTGGAATTGGGAGCTATCTCATGCAAAAGGGAGATGAGAACAGACAGTGAGTCAGAGTAAAGAAGTCCTTCCCTATTTGCATCCTGTATCTTTCAATACAAATGCATGAGTCATACAAACAGCCTGGCTAATGTTTTCATCCAATGCTGGTCAAAATTAAAGAAATGGACAACAAAGTTTTTCACTTTTCACATCTCTTAACTCCAACTACACTGGGGCAGGGGGGGCTGGGAGGGCTGGGAACTCCCAATTCGAAAATGTTCGCAATTTTTTCACAACCGCTGGGTATTTCAAATTCTCCTCTCAATGCTATTTTCTCTAGTGTCTTGCACACATTTTGATACCATTTATGTCCAAATCGGACTTACCGTTCAGGTGTCACACGACAATTAGTAGTCACATGTCCTAAAAAAAAAAAAACCCTGCAATTTTTGCATATGTTTATGTACAACAAACGCATGTGAATAAGGGTGATAATGAGTAATCATTATGATTTTCAACTTGAGAAACATAATTATTTGATAATAATGCACACTTTTCATGCAATTTCATGTAATCCAACGTCAAGAATTGTTGGTTTCTATGCAAAAATGCATAAAATTAGTATATTGCATAACTAATTAGGCAATAATTAGACAAATTAACATGCTATGAAAAACAATAATTTTACCATCGCGTTCATTATATGATGACCTATGTGTGTGCAAATTTGCAAGTTCATCGGATCATCAACGGCCAAGTCAGGGTAGGCTCAAAATCATCCCGTTCAGTTAGGATTTTAAAGTGCAGGTGACACAAATCTTCATTTTTCTAAGAAATAACGTGATATTAAATTCTATTGAATATATAATAATAATAACATTAAAATAACATTGACCTGGCAAACAGAGAAAATGGCAGAAAGGTGGTGCCTACCTCTCCAGTCTACCAGCTGTTGATTTTAGCACGTGTGCTTTGAAAGAGCACCATGGACCATTATGTTAGACAGAGGTGTTGGTAGGGTGGGGGGGATATTTATTGGCCTTTTCCTGAGGAAGCATTGCAGATATGAAGTTGTTTAAGAAACATTACTTTCATGCATTCCAATAAATAACTGCAACAGCCGATGCAAGGCAATAAGGGTGCTTGTTGCCATTGCAACAAAGCAAGGAAAAGCATTGAAAATGATTGAATACTGACTATTGTGCCTGTACACGTATCGGAGCATAAATAGTGAGTGCAGAAGTTTTTATTTCACAAGGTAGTTAATGAAAGTTACTGCAAAGTCATAAAAGTGAATGCATATGTTCAGACAGGAACAACCATACTGAACCAATATTGAACTTTTGATCAAACATGATGCATTATTGATTTTGTAAGCACCAAGTCTGAAAATTTTGAGAAATGTTGAAGTCAAAAAGAGGAAGATGAAAATTATATTAAATCTCACCATCTGCATATTTACCTCCACCACCGAAGGGGGGGGCGGAGGTTATGTTTTCACCCGTTTGTCAGACTGTCAGTTTGTGTGCAAGATATCTCAAAAGGTTATGGATGGATTCGGCAAAGATTTTGTGGACAGGTTCAGTGTGTGACGAGGACAAACTGATTAGCTATATATAACTAGAAGGGCACTCGGTAGAGTGCATACCTCCGTCACGTAATGCCTGATCCATGAGAACGTATCGGACCCAATACATTTTTGAAATATCATGCTATATATCGTTTTTGGCCCGATCTCTCAATGGTGAAGAATCACTTTCATAACTAAATAATTATCGTATCCAGATCCAGATTCGGATCTTCTCCAAAATCGAATTATTTCTTCCTTGTCACACACCCAGCGTGTCCACCAAGTTTTGTCAGAATCCGTCCAAACTTTTTGAGATATCGTGCTATATATCATTTTGGCCCTCTCTCTCTCAATGGTGAAGAATCACTGAAAAAATTCTAGTAGTCGGATCTGGATCCGGATCTTCACCAAAATCTAATCAGTTCGTCCATGTCAAACACCCAACCTTCCCAACCAAATTTCATCCAGATCCGTCCACAACTTTGTGAGACATCCTGCACACAAATAAACAAAGAGACAAACAAACAAATAAAAAGCAGACAGAGGGGTGAAAACATCACCTCCTTCACCTTCGGTGGTGAAGCTAATAAATCAATGAATATTCTTCATGTACTCTATTATATAAATTAGTGTCACCTCAACAATTGGAGCACCTTTCAATAGCAATGGGTACAGGTATGTGTCACCTTCCATGAAGAGGCTTGTTTTAACTACTGGGCTCAAGAACATTGAATGCCCAGATCAGAAGTGCAAACATTTAGTTCATTGGTTGAATGATGAAGCAGACATAGCACAGCATGGAAAAAAACAAGCTCCACAAATGATGACATGTCAATGACCCCCGCACAGTGTGCATAAAAGTGGCACATGAAGAGAAGGCCTTGCTGCTAGTTATCATGCTCTGAGCCCTGCAATTAGCACACCAAACTGCTCCACTAATTGCCACAGTTCAACAGGCTGAGACCAAAGGTGCACATGAAAAACCTGATGCACCTTGCACCAAGGAGGCAAGAGTGGATGTAGACATGATAGGTGTGTGTGCGTGCATGTGCACGTACATGCACACAACCTTAGTTGTGTCTGAGAGTCGTCCAATCAGGAAAGGAAAGAGAGAGAGAGAGAGAGAGAGAGAGAGAGAGAGAGAGAGAGAGAGAGAGAGAGAGAGAGAGAGAGAGAGAGAGAGAGAGAGAGAGAGTAGAGAGGGGAAAAAAAAGAGAGAAAGAGAAAAAGATGCAAATGGATGAGAAGCATTCGGTTTAATTACTGCCCTAGTGAGAGACTAATATCTCATCATACCCCTTGAGAGGTGGTTAACACATTTATCAAGCTGTTCCAATACAGTGACAATGGATTATTACTAGAGGCAACACCAACATCATGAAATGATGGTCAAATGTCAACACAACTGTGACTATGCTGCACATGTGCACAAAGTATCTGCATTGTGATTCTACCTTATGATTAGATACCGTGCACCATTTGAGATCCATGAACAATCAGTACCAGCACACAGGTACTCAGGCAGGCTTAATGTCCTTCCAACAGAGAGTGCAGATGTTGATGAATCACCGCACATGCAAAACACTGACAGTTTATAGCTGGGTCGAGATTAGAATACAATCGAAACAACTCAAACTACCTTAAAGCTATCCTGCCAGCCAATCATTGCATGTGTCTTCTTCTTTCATATGCAACACATGATTGCAGGTAGCATGATTTGCAAGGGGGAGAGGGGACGCGGCTGTGCCACTGATGCAATGTCCCACGTAGGTTATAGCAGGAATTTGGTATTTAGCAAAGTTGCCAGCAATAGCTCACCTACTCTTATGAAGGACACTGTGGGATCTTTACCATTTATCAACTAATGGCAGCAGATGGAACACAAAGTTTCTTGTCCATATGAGGGGACGGTGCACCGATGATGCCTCGCTCTGCATGCGAAACTCCAGAATGATTTTAAAGGTAGGGCAAAGCTATAAACTGTCATCCTGGTGTTTCACAGGCAGGGCTCCCTCAGATGGATGTTCTACTAAGTATACCATCTGCCATTATTGGCTGGTGGATGTTCGAGATACCATCTCATATATATATATATATATATATATATATATATATATATATATATATATATATATATATATATATATATATATATATATATATTTTAATGCCTTATTTGTTGTCTTTATTTGTAGATATTTGTTCTTTGGAAAGAGAAGACCAATTATCACCGGCAAACTGGCCAGATTCCAAATTCCCGCCTGCATAAGGGGAGCAAGTTGTCTGTTCTTCTTGGAGGCTTCTTGACTGCACCAGGTTGCAATGCTTACAATCTTTCATGTGGCTTCTGTCTAGGCAGCAGCTTCTGCACAGTAGACAAATTGACAAGATTGTTTGGATGTTTCATCTGAATGACCTTCTTTGGACACTAAAGGCAACCAAAACACACACACACACACACACACACATACACTGTATATAATTAAGAATTTGATCTGCAAGTTGCATAATCATTGAGGTGTGGCTATGGTGTTGATGCAGTGCTCCTGTAGACCAGGTCAAGGAGTTTTTAATTCAGACAGGTTACCGACACACAATGGCCTATCAACTGTCACGTTCCAAAGGTATCGTGGGGTCTTTATATAACCAACAAATGCTGAGCGAATGTGACAGCTGGCTTAACATCCCCTCCAAGGCAGGTAATGCTCTGCCTGTGAAGCACATGAACGGTATCAGTCAGTTGCACATCTTCAGTCAAGACTCCTGTTTACACTCTTGGCCTCTTTATTTGGGGATGTCTGCTCTTTTGGATTTAGTACTTATTTCCTAAATATTTGATCTAATTGACAGAAACAATCACTCCTTTCGGGAGCAGCCTTAGGGGGGTAGTGGGCCAAATCTATTTTGTACCTTAGCTAATAATCCCCTGTCTGCAGCAGAGGTCAGTAAACCACTTGCACTGTGGCACATGTACAGGCAAAAATCGTCATTCGTTCCCTATCCCTCCCTTACAGGGGGAGGGAGGGTTGTGCCATTTCCTGACCCTGGGTACCACCAACACGTATGTAAAATTTGGTGGAGATCGGGCTAACCCTGATTATTTTTCTCTAATATTCGGACGTACTCGGACGTACACACACACACACACACAGTTGGTTGTAACATGTGATGATACAAATATATAAAGTAGGTGTTATCTTGTGATGTGATGTGATCTCTCGGGCACGAAAAAGTTTTAGGAGCAACACAATTGAAAACTGCTCACAAGAACCAAAAAGAGCAAATATCTATCAAAATATAAAACAGGCAAGATAAGTAGTGCAAAGTAAAGAAGCAAAGAAAGTCACAAGCATTGGTGATCAGCCTTTCCTTTTTTATTGTCGTTGCTCTGTGGCCGAAACTGCTCAGCAACGTGTAGGCCTACTTTGTAACTGTAAAACACGTAACAAGAAACTGGAGAGTTCATAGAACACCTAACTCCACGCAGTCTTGAGAAAAAGGACTTGGAAATGGGTCTTTTGAACTCTTGCTTTGCATTTCCGAGCCCAATCTATATCAGCTTTGTTCATGAACTTTCAATAGCAGGTGTGATGTCAACCAGACGAAGCCGATGGGTCAAATGGAACAATGCAGAGCTTAACCTTCTGCCAACTCTTCTTGAAGAAACTGACCATTTTTGAATGATCTTTGACAAAAAGATGCACAAAACAAACAGATCCTTTCGACGAAGTTATCCCTGTCATCGCATCACAAGGCGCTGCCATTTTGTTTGAAACAATCTGTTACTCCTCAGAGCATGCAAATTTCATTGGTTGAGACTGCGTACAATATTGCATTGCTAAAATGAAGGCTTTTGGTGTGAAAACAAGGCAATTTGTGTTCTCGAGTGTTCAAATACATAATTCAATTGAAGTAAGTTTTAAAGGTTGTAGAAAAGAGAACTCGAACGGCAATTGGTAGAGCGGATATATCTGCCAAACTGAACAGTTTACATTTTGTATCCCTCTGATAGGCTAGATGTGCATCAGGACCTGAACCAAAATCGAATCGGCTTGTTCTAGTCACCTAATCAACTCATCCACCGAGTTTTATCAAAAGTCATCCACAACTTTTTGAAATATGCTATGCTGTATATCTTGTTTGGCCCCATCTTCCATGGTGAAGAATGACTTCAAAATAAGAAAAATTCTCGTATCAGGATCCGGATCTTCACAAAACAAAAAAAAAATCGATGAAATTCTTCCTTGTCGTCACACACCCAACCTGTCCACCAAGTTTTGTCTGAATCTGTCCATTACCTTTTGAGCTATCCATAGGGTGTAGTCCGATCACTCAATTATGAATAATCACTTAAAAAATTATTGCATCCGATTCTTCACCAAAATCGATGAAATTCTTCCTCGTCACGCACCCAACCTGTCAGAGGCGGCATTACGGGCATGCAACCCATGCAATTCCATGGGGGCACTGAGAGAACAAGGGGCCCCCCACATGACCGATTGTGATTCACAATCTTTGGAGACTGCCAGTCTTCTTCTTTCCCAAGGGTGGGGTCTCACTTTGCCGAAAAAAATATATCAACTTGTCAGTGGTGATAAACACAGCGCAAAGGGAATGCTCCATCTCAAGGAAAGAAAGCACCGTCACGTAATGAATCCATTTAAAGATGGTTCCCACTGATGTTTAACTGGACAGCACTATTACAAATTTAGGGGGTGAGGTTAGTACAGAAAGCAAGTGCAATAATAACCGTTTCATGAGCACAAATGAAACAATAACCACAATCAAATTTGTATATTTCCTTGTGTTATAATACATATCGATATTGCTTAGGAAATCCATCCCACAATTTATTTTACGATCACAAAACAACCTCTCATTAGTAAATGGAATAACCCATGCATAACCCAGCGGAACGTTGTAGTTTTTTTTTAATCAGAAGATGTGTCAAAACACCTGTCACGAGGATGAAACAAAACTACCCAAGTGGTGCTGAAAAGTGAAAATAGCCCAACACAAGACGAAAAGGGTGAAAAATCACCCAAAATTAACTTTCTCATAACACAAGCGACAGAACCAGAAAAGGGGCCGGGGCCGAGCATGTGCTGTGGTGCATTCCATTACCAAGCAGCAAGTTGCACTCATTAAGTGGCAGCAAAACACTCCAACAAAATGGTTGATGAGGAACTGCTAGCTCGGCAGGCGATAGCGAGCTGATCAGCTTTTGCACGAGTTTGTGTTGACGGCCGGCGGTGTCAGGTAAGGTTAGGGGGATTACTGTTATTCTAATCGCATAAAATAATTTAAAATTTATCGACGGGAGCGGCCGGTGGGCATCACATTACTCTTTTCATGACTGCCAATTATTGTACTCCTATTATTGTTAATATTATCATCATTTTGCGATACTGTAATGTTAATATTATTGTTATTAACATGCTATTGTCATTATTCTTGTTATGACTTTTGACATTTGAAGTGGCCTTGGAAAAAAAATTCCATGAAAAGGTGGAACGACGCTCAAGCTGCTCTATATCATCAAAAAAAAAGCTCTATATCATCACCTTGGAAAAAAAAAGTCATCAAAAAACAAGCATTCCTCCAGATGTTTTGCAATCGAGGCTAAAGCAACATAAGCTAAGCGAGTACGAAAATAACACGGAGTCCTCTTACTCATGATACAATTGAGGGTTCTGAAGTGTCACTTGTGACATCATATCCCACCACCTTGACCAGAACAAAGCTACACGGGTACACATTCACGAATATGTTATGACTGAATACATTGACGTCAGACAAATGGAAGTCAAATTGCATATTTTAGTGTGATAACAGATTGACAGGTTTCGTGGGGGGCCCCCCACTGGCCCATGACTGCATTTTTGCAAGGAACTCCCAAATGACTAATGCCGACTCTGCAACCTGTCCACCGCGTTTCGTCTGAATCTGTGAACGACTTTTTGAGATATCCTACTTACAGACAAGCAGACAGACGGAGGTGAAACATAACCTCCACCCACTTTCAGTGGTGGAGGCAACAAAGCATTGAATTGGAAGTTTGCCACCGAGGATGCAGCATCTTTTACATCACCTTATTTAACACGTTCAATTAGTTATTAATGTCTATTGTTTGTGTCTTTTATGACATCCCTAAAAACAGTAAGTTTCCTGTTTGGAATGATTTTCAATTTTCTTTGAAAACCTAATAGACAGACTAAGAAAAAAAATTGCTTTGCCATTCTGTGCACATGCACCCTCGGGACAAGATGGCATACAATTTGTGAAATTCAGGGCCAAAGTACTGCTAAACTGCAGGTTCGTGTTCCGATTCATATTCCCATCCGTGTTGTACAGTTTTCAAAATGTAAAATTCAATTGAAATCAAGTAACTCCTTGATCATAGAAATGGACTGATAGACGGAGTGAACCAATTGCTTAAGCCGACTTTGCGTGACGCGTCCGAGGTAAAAACTTCCAGGCTGAGGCATTAACCTTGAAACAATGTTACAATTTTATTACGATAATAATCTTGACTGGATATATTAATATTGTTTTAGATGCTTTGGAACAAATTGCGAAGTCATTGCTATATCACCTTAAGGCAGAGATTGAGGCAAGTGGTGAACCCATGAGATGAAAGTACAGGCCCTAATAAAATGGCCTCATAGTGTCTACTGTGTCTGCATTCATTGCACTTGGGACATTTTCCAATCACAAAAACAATTAGCTGACATGAAGACATGCTTCTGCCAGGACGTGCTTCAATTTTGACTCCAAGTTTCATGTCTCAAATGCAAGCCCAATTTTAAGTCCTTATGTCCTGAATTTGAATCAAGCAACAAAAAAGGACTCAAAGCCGACAATCACCATTGATCTTGTGGCAAAACAAACCTCGATAAATGGCTCCAACACAATAATCGAAGCTCTTTCCCAGACGAATTTGCAAATACACTAAAGTACTATCTGATGCTTCTTATTGAGATTGTTACCTCCGCCACTGAAGGTGGAGGGAGGGAGGTTATGTTTTCACCCGTTTCCATCTGTTTGTTTGTGTGCAGGATATCTCAAAAAGTTATTGGGCTCGATATGTTCCACTGGATCAGGCATTGCGTGGCGGAGGTATGCGCTCTACTGAGTGCCCTTCGAGTTATCATTGCAAAGCCATATTTTAAAATATAACGTATTGCACCTGTCATCCCATGTTCAAGTGATTCTCGTAGGATGAATGCAGGTTCTACAATTACACATAAGGATTGGAGCTAACTCCGTAGTTGTGAGAAAGTGAAGGCCATAAACAATAAAAGAGATTGGTGATGAAGGAATATGAATTATTAACATCAAGAGAGTTACATCCTTCACTGTTCTTCATCAACGTTTCTTGAAATCAGGCATTATAGAAGGATGACAGATTGCGGGTTGCTCTTTGAAAACAAATTTTAAACATGAAATTGCCGACAAACATGCAGTGATTTACTAAAGACCTTAAACATTTCACACAAAGGAGCAGGTTCTTGTTCAGAAGCACAAAAGGAAAATTTGAATGCTGGTATGAACATAGAACTATGAAGGTGATATAGTATGGTGATATCAACTATGCCGTGCCTTTGAGTTGCCCTGAAAGTGTGTTTTGCAGGACTATGTCCAAAAAGCAATGCAAGGATGACACATTTCACTGTGAAACACGAGTAGGTGGGGGTTTCTGACGTTGCTTGACGACATTTGTGGACATTGGAGGAGGTTTCGCTGTTCGAAGAGGAAGCAGGCAGGCAGGAAGAGTGTCTGGACTTCAAAGACCTTTAAATAAAGCCCATCAAAATCAATTAGCGGCATGGAGACAATTAGGCAGGCAGTTGTCTGCGTTTGCCGTTAAATGGTGTCAGAATGTGTCAACGCTTCTCCTGGTATCCAGCCCGTAGCGCAACAATCCGCGACAGCAACCTTTCGCACGCACACACCGCTCGAGATGTTCCCGACCGCACACCGTCACTGATAGATATTCCACCTAATTGTCTATTTATCATTTTCATTCTATTTTACTATACATATTTCCATTCCATCCTAATCACTCACAGTGTGTGTGTGTGTGTGTGTGTGTGTGTGTGTGTGTGTGTGTGTGTGTGTGTGTGTGTGTGTGTGTGTGTGTGTGTGTGTGTGTGTGTGTGTGTGTGTGTGTGTGTGTGTTAGTATATGGACCAAACATGGAAATGATGAATAAAACTGGCATAAAAGGTAATGACTCCGGGAATGCCATCCCTTTATCATTTGAAAATGTATTACACTCTCGTAATTTACACTACCTGTGATTTCTGTCGTCCAAAAATGCCAAACTAGTAAAAGCCGAAAAGGGTACAGGTATGTACAGGTATGAAAAGGGTACAGGTACAATCATACTATGTGCAAGTGTAGTAATGTAAATCTGGTTGAGGCTCCGAACTCTATAATATTGTGTGACAATCAAGTAGAAATAAAAAGCGTTTTTCCTGAATACTTCCTGTTAAAAACTGCAGTTAGGAGCTACGAGGTATTTGAAAAGGGTAGATATAAAATTAGCAGTGTAATCATAGAAGTGATCAAGGTAGTAAAAAAGAAGCTACCAAAATGAGGGTGTATTCTTTACATGACAGACAATGGTGAGCCCCAATCTCACTAAGGATCTTTCTGAAAACTCAGAAGTGAATGTTTTTTTTTTGGAAACAGTATGATATGTGTTAGAAAGGAGGTGTAGCTGCTCATCAAATACTGCTGAGAAAAGCAAACCAAATAAAAAAGTTTACATGGCCATTCAACCACAAACTGTGGAATAAGTAAAGTTGGATGAATGTGTTTACAATAGATTGAAATTCAAGTTGTTTTGGCTGACAGGATGGCCGAGATGTACACACACTCGTCTCCAAGTTCTTTAAACTATCTAGCCTGGGTTAGAATCTCGACCCAGCTATAAACTGTTATCCCGGTGTTTCGAGGCAGGGTGATTCATCAATGTGGATGCCGTCCCTCGGATGGTATTCGGATAAATCCCATCTTCCGGTATTCGTTGGTGAGCGTTAAAGACCTCATGGTGTCCTTCGCAAAGCGCAGGTGAGCTATCGCCGGAACCATGGCCAAATTACAAATTCCTGCCAGAACCAGCAGAAGGCATTGCACAGCATCAGCAGCACAGCCACACCCTCGGCTGATGATGATATCCAGCCCCTCGCAGCCTTGTGCTGCATGCGAACGAAGATGAATCCAAGAATCCAATCCATGAATCCAATCAAAATTAATCCAGGACAGGCTATATCTCTATCTCTCACCCCTCCCTCTCCCCCACTCTCTCTCCACTCCTCCATCTCTCTCCCAACCCTCCCCCTGGTCCCCGACCTTTCCCTCCTGTTGAGGAGACTGCACCATGTACGAATTATATTCAGAGCCGACCGGTGGGGTGTAAAGTTCGCTGCATGTACGAGCTTTTGGTGTTGAATGCTCCCACCCCAGGTCCCAAAGTGTGTGTGTGTGTGTGTGTGTGTGTGTGTGTGTGTGTGTGTGTGTGTGTGTGTGTGTGTGTGTGTGTGTGTGTGTGTGTGTGTGTGTGTGTGTGTGTGTGTGTGTGTGTGCATCATTGATTGGTATCTACATATGCAGGTTACAGAATGTGGAATGTAGTCCTCCCAGGGCAGGCTCAAAGCATTCACCTTCATTTCAGTAAGGGGTCACGACTCATGGACCAAGCTGTGAAGTTTTGTTCTCAAAGTTTTGTGCTGAGGGCTCTTTTCAGAATCATAGCTGAGCCCGGGACAGCTTCCAACTGCAGTTCGTTTGCAATAATATTCCCAGGGATGGTTTATGAACTCACTTGTAAAGTATTTCTGGGGGGCTTATTGGATGGCACGTCGTCAGACCGTCCATCCGTCCACAAATACTTGCAACTTCTTCTCAGAAATTACACATACGATTTCAATTAAATTTGACCACAACCTTCATCACCTGTGTTGGAATTAAAAAGGGGGTCTGAAGGGATCGACAGAGGAAGTTCCCCCCCCCCCAAAAAAAAAAGAAAGAAAGAAAGAGGCATTTGCTTTCTTCTCAGAAACAATAAAAAACAATTCTGATGAAACTTCACTCCAACCTTCATCACCCATGACGTACCAAAGTTTGTTCATGACATGAGAAAAATTGAGCTCGAAGGTGGTATAAGGGGCGTTGCCCCCAAAAACATGCATTTGCTTTCTGATCAGAAACTACACACACAATTCTGATGAAACTTGACCACCACCTTCATCACCCATTATGTACTAAAGTTTGTTCACGACATTTAAAAAATATACCATCAGAGATGGGGAATCCCCTGCCATTGAATGAAAATGGTCATACATATTCCAGATAATGAGGGAGGTGAATTGGAAACAAGACACCATTTGGTCATCATCTCGAAAAAGTTCCCCAGGGGTGAGGAACGTAGTAACCAAAAATAATTGAAATAGTTTTCATTGAAAAATATTCCCAAAAATAATTGAAATAATTGAAAATAGAAAGATAAGCAGTTTTCCATTTATTACAAAAAACATTTTTTTCAAGATGGCCACCCCAGTCGGCCATCTTGGATCCGGCCACGCCCAAAATCAATAGGGTTCTTCCTTTTCAGGTGGTACATGTGTGACCCAAATTTCAAATCGATATGGCGAACAGTTTATGAGTTATCGCACTCACAGCTATAAATGTTGACGCCCAGCCCGCCGGACGACCTGGGTGACAACAATATCCCCCTTCCGCCACGCGGTGGGGGATAAAAATTGGGGTCTAAGAGGTTCTTTGGGGGTGGGGTTGCCCTACAAAATATGTATTTGCTTTCTTTTCTGAAACCACACATAATTTTGATGAAACTTGACCACAACCTTTGTCTTCCTTGATATTCCAAAGTTGTTCATGGCATTTAAAAAAAAATCCTTCATGGTATTAACTTTCTCTTCCATTATATATTTTGTGGGTCATCCATGCCTGCCAGTGGTTGCCTGATTATCTTATCCAGCCACTACCAGGTGAGCGCCCAGGGGTATTGCCCCTATGTTTATTATCTCTTTAAGGTTCTCTGTCATCATTCCTGTAGGTCCAGCTATCACTGGTACAACTTTGGAATTCTTCAGCTTCCAGGATCTTTTCATTTCATTCTTGAGGTCTTGGTGTTTGGTCATTTTCTTGATTTCTGCATCGTTTAGTCCAAAATATACATATAATGTATGTATGTATGTATACACATACATACGTGTGTGTGTGTGTGTGTGTGTGTGTGTGTGTGTGTGTGTGTGTGTGTGTGTGTGTGTGTGTGTGTGTGTGTGTGTGTGTGTGTGTGTGTGTGTGTGTGTGTGTGTGTGTGTGTGTGTGTGTGTGTATATATAGTTGTATTTTCTGTCAGTCTGTTCATCGATAGAATGGGCCCACCAGTAGTAACCCCATCATATTGCATATCGTCAGAATCCTCTTTGCAAATGGAGATGCATGAAAATACTTTCAAACCTACAGGTTAGCGGTTCAGGTTGGGATGAAGACCACAATTTTCTCTGTGTAAATGTGTACCGTCTTGCACCACCCGGTGGTAGGCATTATTAAAAATCATTTTACATCTAAAAACTCTAAATTCCTTCCACACAAGATGCGGGCATCTCTGCGAGTAAATATAGTGCGTGTACTACTCATAATCTAGTTTGTTGAACTTGAAGTCCTTTATAATATCAAAGGCTCAAAGACGCACTCTTACACGACACCCAACACAATTACATTACGAGACATTCATGTTATATTCCGTGGATAAGAAGGATATTAGAATACAATGAATAAACTGACACAATAAATAATTTTAATCAGGAACCACAGCACCAATACTAAAATTAAATTATGCAAGTTTAAATACATCACTTTGTGAAAAGGCCAATCAAATCCAATTCAATCACATTGTCACACTGCAAGGCCTGTGTTATCATGTATGTGGGGAAATATACTTATTGTGGTTGTGATTATAAAATGTGAACTCCAGATTATAAAATGAAAAACAGATAAGCAGTGTACTCATCAGCACTCATCACTGCACTCTATCTCCCCACATCATATTTTACACGTAACCATTTGAAGTATTTTAACTATATACCATTGCAATTATAAAGCCTGTGCTGGCAGGATGACCTCGAGGTACACACACTCGCCTCAAAGTGATCGAGTCTGCGTTTGAATCCACATCCAGGTATACACTGTCAGCCCGATGTTTCACAGGCAGGGTGATTCATCAATGTGTGTGCTGTCCCTCAGATGGCTGTTAGACTGTGTGTCTCATCTGGTGGCATTAGTTGGCGGACTTCAAGGATCCCACAGTGTCCTTCATAAAGAGTAGGTGAGCTATCACCTGGCACCCTGAACAAATTAGAAATTCCTTCCCGAACCTAGAGAGGGCACTGCATCAGCGGTACAGCCATGCCCTCAGTCAATGATGCTATGCTGCAGCTTTGTGGTGCATACGAAAGAAGATTATAAAGCCTTTCTGTGAAGGATATAATGTGGTGAATAGCTGGTACAGATTACGAAAAACAAATCGACAAAATCTTAGTAACTCACCTCAGTCTCAGTTTGTAATCGAGCTTTATTTCGTAAATAAAGGAACAAAATAACCGGTGGTGACTCAACCAGGATTGCCCCTCTCCTCATTGTGCCATAGGCCTGTTTTGTGTAACTAAAGCAAGAACGCATTTCCCACATCAAACTCCTACATGTGTTCAACATTTTCTCAGAGTGTAAATACCTGTCCATTTCAGGAATGTACTGGGCAGAAAAAAAAACATTACATGAGTAAATATTCCCACTTTGTCACCTAGGCACCAAATATATGTGGCAAATGTGTTGCAGCCCCTCTGATTTGCTTACAATAGAGTTATGTATTCATGGGCAATGGCAAGAGAGGTAGATAATATTCATTGTGTGAATCTCAGCTGAAATATTTGTGCAATCAAAGAGTTATTAATGCTTCATTATGGTAGAGCTTACAACCAACTACCTTATGATGGTGAACTCGAGGTCATGGCAAGAATGAGCATCTCACGGCAATGCAAAGCAATATTCTTCAGAAAACCCAAGTCATGGCGAATCTTGTAGGACATCTTTGATTATATGTACAAAACATAGCCCAATGATAAAACCTGGCTAAAAGCAAAATGCCATGTTTAATGTATTATTTAGTAAGCAAGATATATTAGGTGTTCCAAATGTTCTCTGAAATGTTTGAAGCATGTATACTGTGAAAGTGAATTTGTATATTTGTTTGTTTATTTATATATTTATATCTGCTTCAAAAACTAAAATACAACTGAACCAATTCCAACCCAATTTTGCATGTTGCCTAAGGTTACCCCAAGTATGGTTTCTGTCTGGGTAGCATATTTGGGAGGGGGGGGGGAGGCAGGCAGGGAAGACCCCAATTCTCTCCATGTAAATGGGTATCGTATAGCGCCACCCGGTAGTATCCAGTATTACAAATCATATTCTTATATAAAGAAAGTTTAAACGATTAAACAATATGCATTACAGTGATGTTGAAATCTGAGTGAGAATAATTCGAAATTTTCAAAATGTTTCATTTCACTCATTTTAAGCAGTGGTTCAAACCAAAGCATCGGACATCGACGGAGCTTCACAGCAAGTGGAAGTGATTTTTGCTCGCGCCATATATAAGCAGCAAGGATGGTTGATGAAGGTGATGTTAGCTGACTTTCAAGTAGATGACCTCGGTCAAATGATAATGTGAATAAAGAGAGTATAATGTTCATGATGTACAATATACCATCATTTGATTAAATCTGTCAGTAAAGCGACAGGTAAAAAGACAGAGTCTGATAAACAGCATCTTTCTATTTTTCAATATACAGGTACAAAGTGACTTTCTTACTAATTGTGTATACTTATACACTGAAAAATGAAAACATTGACATTTCTCATACTAGTGTAGCTCTTTCTGAGAACATTTTGAACACTTCACATGTTTGGTAGCTAAGTATCCGAAGAGAAAATGGAAATGCATCGACATGAGGGGGCAAAAAACGTTTGGGATTTTTATTGGGTTCATGAAATTGGTTCATGTCCTCAAATTAGTGAACAATACACGCTTGTTTTGTGCATATGGAAGGGAGAATATTACCAATGAGCCCATGGTTTATAGTCGCATATTTTTTTTTATACTTATTTAATGTGCTGACATCCTAGAGCAAACCAATATAACCTAAAGAGTGTTTAAATGGTTCCTGTGTTTCTGAAACACCATATTTGATTGGGTGGGTCAATCCCAGTTAATAGGTCTCAAAGTGTTAAATTAACATAACCTGTATGTTTACGTTCTTGAATCTCACTCATAAGAAATTCCTCTTTCAACATAGGTTTGAGAAAACAACATATTCTGTGCAGTTTTTTTGGTTTAGAAATATGAATATGTACTGTCGATGTGATACACGATTTTTAACATAAAATTTGAAAATAAATGCATTAATTCGCCTCACCCAAAATGGAGAACCTATTGGAATCGATGCTGCTGGTGGTGGTGGTGGTGTGTGTGTATCCGCCAACATACCAACTCTAATATCGTGCCCCCAGGTGGCCTACTTTAATTTAGCATCATAATGTGTGAAAGCGGTCACCCAATCAAATATCCCAGCAAGGTGAGGGGTTGTTAAATGCCTTGTCTTGTAGATTAATAAATATGATAAAAACATCCTGTTTCTAAAAATGATAGCAGGTTTACATAGTAAATTATGTCATGTATTTTAATACTACAGCTAAAAAAACAACTCCACAATTCACCAAATTAATGAGGCATGAAGTTTTACTTTTTCAAGAAATGGTCTGCAAAAAAAATTAAAAATACATACATATACTAGTGGGGTATGCTTACCCATCGTACGGAATAACGAACCGTGCTTCGTACGTATGTATGGTACAAAATAAATAGCAGCAGTTGCAGCATGACCTGCCATTGTCCCAGGTCGCTCACCTGTAGTGAGCACAAGGCTGCACTTATATTCGGATATTTTCAGTTAGGGACGTTTTATGATGGTTCTGTGGTTTTTCCCAGTTTATCGGCTTTGATGTCCATTGGCATGCAAAATTTCAGCTTTTCTACATCACTCGGAAGGTACCAAACATTAGTATTAGTCAGTCAGTGGTTAGAAATATATATATATATATATATATATATATATATATATATATATATATATATATATATATATATCTTCTTCCTCTTTCGGCTGCTCCCGTTAGGGGTCGCCACAGCGGATCATCCGTATGATCCGCATCGTGATTTGGCACATGTTTTACGCCGGATGCCCTTCCTGACGCAACCCTGGTTGCCTCTTACGACACAGGGATATGGTACACCTATTTTAACCGGGGTATACACCGGCCCAGTATACTGGTACTCATTTCGCCGACCTCGGAAGGATGACAGGCTGAGTCAACCCCCTGGTGTATTAATTCAGTGGCCCAACGGGGCTTGAACTCAGGACCTCTTGGATCCCAAGCCGCTGCCCTAACCACCGCGCCAACACCAGGCTTGGATATATATTGTGTATATATATATATATATATATATATATATATATATATATATATATATATATATATATATATATATATATATATATATATATAAATATAAATATAAATATATATATATATATATATATATATATATATATATATATATATATATATATATATATATATATATACATACACATACATATACACACACATACATATACACACACATACATATACACACACACACACACACACACACACACACACACACACACACAAACATACATAAATAATGCATTCATTGGCATAAGAGTAAACTCACTCAATAATCAATATACCTGACAATTTGTTGAATCCAGCAATTGAAAAAGTGTTTCCTCTACAGACCATTCATGTCAATGCAAATATAGTACAACCAATGAAACAAAACTCATTTTAGTTGAAGATTTTCACTTCTCCTGTATAGATTTATATTCACTCAGTTGTAATGACAACTGTATCATTGGGCTGTACAGCAATTAAGAGCCACATCCATTCACTTCTGACACTTTAGTGTACATTCTCTATCAGAATTGTGCAGAGGTACCACCCTTGCCTTTGAGCCGTCTTGTCTTGTCTTGTCTTGTCTTGTCTGAAACGTTTGATTATCGTTCCAAATATAAACAGTCAGTCTCATGTTTGCATCGATGAGTATACTAACACTAGGACGTATCTGAAGCTGGGGAGCCATCTGCTACCATTAACTGGTTGACTTTACAGATCACACATTGTCTTGAGAGAAAGAGTATGTGATTTATTACCAGCATGTTGGCCAAATTCCAAATTCCTGCTCTAATGTGCAGGGGCATTGCATCAGTGGCATAACCTCTCTTCAGTAATGATGTTACTATCAGGCCAAATTCATTATTAAAACCCTCTCTCATATGAATTTCCCAACAATGATTGCACATTGAACCCCACTCAGATCTTTTGGTAGCCCACGATGACAATTACCATATCAACGTGACATTCAATACAATGAAATAAAAATAGATTTGTTTGTCGACATAAATTATGTTGAAGAGCTCAATGGAAATGGAGATTACACAAGGCATTTCTACAATGGAAGTATCAATACAAACTTACTTCCTGTTCATTGAAGGAGAATCACCTAATACCTTTCTGCACTTTCACAGGATCATTGTTGTCGTTGTTGTCATGATGTTGTTGGTGTCTCAATTTATTACATTTGTCACAGGACTGTTGTTGTTGTTATGCCCCTCCCATCCAATCAATCCCAAAACATCTAGTCCACCTGTCACTGATGGGTATATCCACTGGCAATGGTAATAATGATAATAATAATAATAATAATAATAATAATAATAATAATAATAATAATAATAATGTTCTACAAAAAAGATAACACGAGTATTTGCCTTTTTTAAACTGAAAGTGAATGTCATGCTTTTCAATTTCCATATTGATACAAATTGCTTCTCTCTGTTCTATGAGCTTGTAAAATTTCAACAACAATTACAACAACAAAACTAGAGAGTTCATAGAACACCTTACCCCATGCAGTGTTTAAGTATATTATTTAACATAACTAAAATAATGATTTTAAAGGAAATATAAAAAAAAACATTAATTCCAGAAATTTACTGCCGTTGATGCAGTCTTTTACACCACCTTATTTAATGTGTTACATTAGTTATTTGCTTGTTTGACTTTTATGACATCTTTCAAAACACTAAGTTTCCTTTTTAGGATTATTTTCAATTTTCTTCGACTGCGAGGCAGGCAGACAAACTTAAAAAAAGTATCTCACTCCTCTCTGCACATCAGGCAAATTCAGAGACAAAGTACTGCTAAACTACAGGTTCGTTTTCCAATTCATGTTCAAAATATAACAATCAATTGAAATTAAGTTGTTCCTTGATCAGAGACATGGACAGGACAGACAGACAGAAATGAACCAATTGCTTAAACCCCACTTTTTGCTTCGTGGACATGGGGTAAAAATGGGGTTCAACAAATTGACATACCTTTCGAGAAAAAAAAAACATCCACAGGTATTTACTTTCTTCTCCGTTCGAAAATGTAGTTGCATTTGGAATAATAAAAATGTAAAGATGTACTTTAATAGTACAATACTTAAAGTGAAGTTGGCAGGTGTTCAGTCTATGAGGTTAAAGAGTCTGCTAATATGATACTGCTTCTAAGGAAACTCTAACCTTTTACATCTCTTTAAACTTAATGTAAAGGTATGTTGGATATAGGTGGAAACATGGCTGAACCACAATACCTACAATGTGACAAACAAGATGACATTTCAGTAAATACTTTCAAAACTTTTATCTTCCTTTTTTTTCATGTTGCATGAAACTGTTTTTGGAACATGCCACCTGCGGCATTGAATAACCCGGCTACATAGAATATAATCTTATGGAATCTGCCCATATAAAGGAGGTCAATCTTCTGGTCAATTCGGTCAATAGACAGGAAGTACGAAGCACTGCTTTGCACTATTTATTTCAGCCATCCTCAAACTCCACAATGCACTTCACTTGCCTGAGTTCCAATAATGATCAGACATGTTTTGAAGTGAATCACGCTAAATTTAGGATGTGAAACTCTTTAAAGCTTGAGAACATTTTGTCATGTGCTGTACTGTAAGATGTGGCGTGCATTTGTAAAGAAACCCTTTTCCCGATGTTCATTATGAACTGTATATGAAGCATTTGTGGAAGCCTGATTATTATATTAGAAAAGCTATTTTGTTTGTAATAGTCGTATTGTTACAGCTTTTGTAGCATGATGTGAATATCAGGTAAGTTATGTCTGTCGAGCCAGGGAAAATGACAACCAAAATCTTTATTTTGTACTCTACCAAATTTGAAAGAATCCCAGAATATGTATATATATATATATATATATATATATATATATATATATATATATATATATATATATATATATATATATATATATATATATATATATATATATATATATATATACACACACACACACACACACACACTCCTCCCATACTCTGCACAGACAAAAACAAGCACCACTGCATTACTGAGATGCACATTACTGCACCACTCAGACATAAACGTACACCACTGTATT
>NC_140967.1:70680774-70688274 GCF_056783735.1 Eptatretus burgeri
ACACTTAAAACAATACTACTTGACGTACGGCGCACCACAAGCATTTACACAAAAAGCAAAGGAAAAGGAAAAGGAGTCGCGACTTCCCTTCTCGTGGCCGGTGAGTCCCTCTCCCACGACCATCAGCATGGTCGCGCCTGGCCCCGACCTCTCTCCCGGCCAGCGAACCCTCTCCGGCACTCCTCGTCCGGACGCGCAGGTCCACCTCACTGGTGCTGCCGCGTCTCCCGTCCGTGCCTCCGTTCACAGGTCGCTCGCCAAGCCACGAGCGCAGGACCTCTTCCCCCGACAACACAAGCAGACAGGAAGCCTCGAAGAACCAAACTCTCGAACCAACTCGACCAACCGAAGACCAACTCTCCCGACTCGACCAACCGAAGACCAACTCTCCCGACTCGACCAACCGAAGACCAACTCTCCTCAAGGTCCGTCCTGCCCGCCTTTCGTAGCGTGGGGCTCCGCCCTTTGCTCTGCCCCGTTTTCGGCCCCGCCTCCCTCGAGCTTCTTGGAGAAGCCTCTCGAAGGGGGCGTGCCCTCTCGCTCTGACCGCCTCACGCTGTTTATCCACCAATCGGCGGCGAGCTGCCCTTCCCCCTTCCCTCACACCAAGCGCGGGGAAGAATGGCGGGAAAAACCCACGAGCATCGTTGGTGGTTTTTGTTTGTTTGAAATAAAGGATAGAACAGAAAAATGGCTAACTCAAAGCATCGCAGCCCAGATGGATCACATAAATTCCCTCTATACAACGGGTTTGGGCTAACTGCACATGTAGCTTCAGAGATATCTCACCTGAGGGCCCTTTATGGTGTAATGTGAATTTCCACAGCCGTAACACTACCCCCTCCCCTTTTTACAGACTCGTCCCGAGTCGTCAAATTTTCGGGTGCCATCATGTGTAGTTCTCCCCTAGTACGTTTTACCTATGGATCCCTGAGTGCAACATTCATGGTATTCGTGTCCCCCAAATAAATAACCTGAGGGCTGAGTAACTAACTAAACAAACCCACTCATAGGGACAACTTAAATAAAATTAGCGGCGCTAGACAGATATGCCGGAGGCGCAAAACACATTTATAATTCACAACTTAACAACTTAATCTTATAATTTACACTAATCCATGACCCAGGATCAATGGACTCTGCAGGAAGAAAAACAAAAGTCAACCGGTGCACGGGCCGCCACTGCAGGCCCGTGTTGCAGCTGCCAACAGGACAGTCCTTGCGGCTTCACGACGATCCTGGCGCACATGGCAATGAACAAGGGGGGGGGGGCAAATGCAAAACAGAACGGGGCTGGTGAACATGGGCAGCAGGCGTGAATGGCAAAGGCAGGCAGGCAAGGCATGGCATGACAAGGCCGCTGTAGCAACTACAGCTGGCAGATGAACTGGCCGGCACAGGCCTTGAAGCACAGCTGCAGACGATCCGGCTGGTACAGGCCTTGCAGCAAAACAGCCAGCCGATGAAGTTGGCCGGCCTCTCGCCGTGCAGTGCAGGTCAGTGGAGGGAGTGCAGTGGTGCTGGCCACTCAGAAGACGGCTTCAGACCTACCTACCTGTCTCCCTCCCAACCTATCGCCTTTGCCTGTCACTGTCCCTACCCACTCCCTTAATTGTAAAAACCCAATTTAGCCCCAACTTATTTTTTTGTTGTTTTTATTTTTTTTTACTCTTCCCCACTATAAATCGTCCCTGAACCCCTTTTATGTCTCTGTTCGGCTAATCTATCTTCTCCAAGCCGACTCCCAACACCGACGTTCCCTTCCTGGAGGGGAATAAGGGAGAGCTAGCGTCTTGTGTTGAGGCCCAATTCAAGACTCAGGATGGCCTCCCCAGAGTTCAGCGATCTAACCCAAAGTGGGTCCAGCGGCCCACAACGACAGCGAAGGGATGGATGGTGCGGAGGGGTACACTTCCTATCTCCCCGAACCATTTCAATGTTAAACTACCCCGGGGCTTTTAACAAGCGCTTCGCGCTTAAACTATCGGTTCTAGCAACCAAGATTCCCGTCGCCTGTGTTGGTGTCCTCACAATTTCAGGCCTCGCCCCCGCCCCCCCCACAATTTTCCTTCCGTGCCCTCACACGGTCTCATGGCTGGGATGCATGGCTCCCTTGGCAGGCACTACCCTCTGCCGATTCTCCTACGATGGCACCCCCGGGCACTACACTGCCTCCGAGCCTACCAGCTCCCTAAACACCGGGGATTGCCCTTCCTGGCGACTCCCCTGAAACGCTCACGTGGCAGGCTGGCTTCCCGGGCCCCTTTCCGAGGGTCACCCACGCCCACAACACTGCCCACGTGGCTAACGGCACCCCGGGCCCCGGCATCATGCGGGCGCACCCATGCCCACTACGCCATCCCGCCCCCCCCCATGGGCCCTTGGCCTACCGCGCCGACTAGCCCGGTGCACGGGTTACCCACTCAGCGATACTCACCTTTCGCAGCCACGCTCCCAGCCCGTCAACAGGGCTCCTGCACCCCTCCAAATAGGTATCGAGCCTACACTCCCACCAACAGCAAAACGACCTCCATCTTTCAATTTCACTAACCCACTAACTCACTCTACACTGACCCCGGGGTCCCTTGGGCAGGAGTCACTCCTCCCCCCAATCACTCATCGCACCATGCATTCCCCATTCACTCCACAAACACACACAGACCCGCTGGCCTCACTCACTCAACATGTACATTTTCCACTCTCTTCAACTCTCACACATCGCCGAACTCTGCCATCCTGCTCACTACATCCCCTAACTACTTCGTGCTCCCACGTCGTCCCTTACACTATAGCACGTTCCTTTTAACACTACGTAGCTAAGCTACGTCCCCACTGCACACTCAAAGTCTGTCTCTGTCCTCAAAATCCCTTTTCCCATCTCCCTTCCTAAATCTGACCTAACATCCCTCTACCTAATCCATTCCATGGGCCCCATGAGGACTTACCCCTGCCCCATGAAGCCGGTCTCGCAAAGATAACCCTTCCCCCTAGCTTGTGGTATCCTGTGCCCGGGCAGGGCGTCTTCCACCCCTTGCCCGGGAATCCTGTTCACCCGAAAGCGAGGCTTGCTATTTTTTTTTAAATGCGCAGCACCAGCGCAGCAACTCGCAACCTGCGCACCAGCGCGGCAATTCACAGCCACGCACATTTGGCGTGACGTCATGGCAGCTGTTTGCGTCCCTCGTCCCTCTTGGATGGCACCATCCGGCAGGGATTCACCCTCCTGCCGGATTCCAACCCCACACGCAGCCATGACGTCACCGTGCGCATTAAAAAAAAAAAAACAAGCCTCGCGTTTCGAGGGGTTCCCCTCGCGAACACATGTGCTCTGCCCGTTGGAGCTTAACACAAGCTCGCGTGGAGAACCCATCCGGTCCAAATCTGTTGTCCTGCCTAAACTTTGTCCGTCCGCGGGATCGGCAACATCCACCGCTGGCGTTTCTGGACCGGGTTTCACTCCCGCAAGCGAGCACGTGGGGGTCTCGTGCGTACCACAGCACGAACCTCGCGCTCGCCGCTGGGTAAACCCGGCGCGGTCCCAAAAACATCGACGGCCGCTACTCGGCCCTTGTCTCTCTGTCGCCATCGTCTCCATTCCACGCACATACTCCTGCGTGTTACGACGCTCACTCTCCATTTCATCACACTCACCCCGGGAGACGCAGCTGCATGTTTACACATGCCCACCGTTATCTCCCTTTCGTACCGCTCTTTTACACACACTGTCTCTCTCACACGGACCCTCTCACTCACACCGGGGGTCTCACTCGCATAATGTGTGCCGGAGAGCACGCATCTCCGCACACTCGCAAACACACACACCTGCACAACCACACTGGGGATTCATGTCCCCACAAGGGTTCCCGGGGCCTCTATACCCCCAAGCTGCACGTGCATCTGTCCACAGCACCCGTCCCCTCGAACTCGCTCGACACGACCAAACTCACCTGGTTGTGATCAGCTTCAAGGGAGAATAGCGTTTCCCTCTGTTCCCGAAGGAGGCTATCCAGCTGCTCGCACCGGGTCCCTAAACAGTCCGCCAGCTCCCCCTCATGGTCCTCCACTACCTCAATGTGTGTGTGTTTGTCACTAACCCCGTCCAATTCACTCTCTATCTTCCGTGTCTCTGGCAATACTTTCATTTCCTTCTTTGTCTTTGTTACTTCCCTCATCTCCATTTTTATTTGTGTCTCCTTTATTAGGGTTTGCCCTAATTGTTCCTTCATCCGACGAGTGGCGTCGATCAAGTCCTGCACCACCAACATTGCTCCTTGTGGTGCTGTTACACATCCCAACTTATTACGTTGTTCTACCCTCTTCTCCATTTTTATTTGTTCCTCCTTTATTAGGGTTGGTCCTAACTGTTCCTTCATCCGACGAGTGGTGTCGATCAAGTCCTCCACCACTGACATTGCTCCTTGTGGTGCTGTCACACATCCCACCTTATTGCGTTGTTCTTCTTCCTGGCTTCTTCTGAGTCGTTCCTCCCCTCGGAACTTCCTGAGTTCTTCGCTCTTCTTCCGGAGTTTTTTAATCTCCGTGGACTCCAATCTTGCTCCCCGTTTTAGTTGTTCAATTTCAAACTCACATTGTTCTTGTTTTCTTCCCCACAGTTTCTCTTGCTCTTCATTTTCCAATCTCATCGTTTCTTTCAATTGGCTCATTTCCTTCCTGTGTTTCATTCGCTGTTCACTCACTACTCTTCCTTGTTTCCTCTCCTGTCCTTCCTTCTCCAGTTTCGTGGTTTTCTTCATTTGGTTAATTTCATTTTTGTGTTTCATTCGCTGTTCTTTGTCTATCTCCTCGCACTCCAGCCTTGTCTTTTCTTCCAATTGGTCAACCTCGGCTTCATGTTCCTTTTGTTTTCTATCCCATTGTTCCTCTCGTTCTTCCCTCTCCAATCTCGTTGTGTCCTTCAATCTCCTGATTTCTTCTTCCTGCTTCATTCCTTGCTCCTTCACTTTCTCCTCGTATTTCAACCTATTCTTTTCCTTTTGTCGTTCAGTTTCAGATTCATACTCTTTCAGTTTTCTATTCCACTGTCTTTCTTGTTCCTCATTCTGCAATCTCGTCATTTCTTTCAACTGACTGATTTCTTCTCCTGTCTCATTCCTTGTTCTTTGTATTTCATATTCCACTGTCTTCCTTGTTCCTCATTCTGCAACCTGGCCTTCGCTTCCAGCTGTTCGATCTGTACAGTGTGGTTCCTTAGCGTTTCATTCTCTGCTGTCGTTCTTTCCTCTCTCAACATCCTCAGCTTGTCTCGTAATTCCCTCTCTTTAGCTTCGTGTTTCAGTATCTCAGAAGCTTTTTTCCATTTTTCCTTCCTTTCTTAATCCCTTTCCCCCTCCATCTCATCATACTCCAACCTTGCCTGTTTGATCTGTACAATAGTTCTTTCTTTAATTATTTTACTTCCAGCTCGTGTTTCTGTTTTTCTTTTTCGAGCTCGGTCCTCCATTCTTCCTTCAATTCTTTCCAAAGCCCGCCAATGTCCGGCGTAGGCGCGCTTGACCTCGCCTGCCATGCCCACGTGGTTTGAAACGGTTGTTGGGAGCGCTCGCCTCGTGTCGCGCCATTCGCCGCGCCATAAATATCCACTCGCTCCACGCTGCGCTGAGGCGCGACCGCGCCGCCATTATGCGACTCGGTTTGCCGGTAAAGTCCGTGCTCAGTAAATGGGGTTGAGCTTCCCCTTTGATTAAAATTACAAGTACCATCCCGGGCCATGGATTCTAAATTATTACACATATACATTTCTACCCCCGGCACCCGCTCGCCTTGAGACGCCCTCTTATTTCACGTAAGGGATTAATTTGGCCTGCTCGTAATTTGGAGGGAATCGGGGGTCGCTCCTCTCACCCCTGAACCGATTCCCGTAAATTTAGTTGGAGACCGAGGTGGATTTGAATCCTACACTCCTGTACACCAGTGTTGCGAATTCGCGCCCGCCTCGCCCACCAGAACAGAAAATTCAGCCCTGACCCTCTCGGAACAACGCCGGGAGCTAGTCACGGGTGGGGGTTTAACCTCACCACGATCGTGCCAATTGCCCACCCGTACAGGATAAGGTTGCTCGCCAAATCTGACCGACCTAAGTACCTGCGCGAGTAGTCGACCGGGCGATCATACCATGCCACAGGCCGAATCCAGGCACGAACCGCTTAAGCGGTCCGTTCCGTGCTACAGTGATAACCGAGCGGTGTTATCGTCGGCCTTGACGGTTCCGATTAATTACCGGGCGTTTTAAACCCACTACGAACCCCTTACGTGATGCAAGATGGAAATTCAAACAAAGGAAAGGACGCAGCGAAACGGGGAACAAGTCCACACAATGCACATTTATTTCACACAGAAGGCACGTAAGGCACATATATACAGCAAAAGAAAAATGCACATAAAACAGTTAAAACAAAAGAAGCAAATGCAGAGCGACAACCGACGAAGGCCGACACACGGCAACACTTAAAACAATACGACTTGACGGACGGCGCCACCACAAGCATTTACACAAAAAGCAAAGGAAAAGGAGTCGCGACTTCCCTTCTCGTGGCCGGTGAGTCCCTCTCCCACGACCGTCAGCGTGGTCGCGCCTGGCCCCGACCTCTCTCATGGCCGGCGAACCCTCTCCGGCACTCCTCGTCCGGACGCGCAGGTCCACCTCACTGGTGCTGCCACGTCTCCCGTTCGTTCCTCCGTTCACAAGTTGCTCGCCAAGCCGCGAGCGCAGGACCTCTTCCCCCGACAAGAAAAGCAGACAGGAAGCCTCGAAGAACCAAACTCTTGAACCAACTCGACCAACCGAAGACCAACTCTCCCGACTCGATCAACGGAAGACCAACTCTCCCGACTCGACCAACCGAAGACCAACTCTCCTCAAGGTCTGCCCTGTCCGTCTTTTGTAGCGCGGGGCTCCGCCCTTTGCTCCGCACCGTTTTCGGCCCCGCCTCCCTTCGAGCTTCTTGGAGAAGCCTCTCGAAGGGGGGCGTGCCCTCTCGCTCTGACCGCCTCACGCTGTTTATCCACCAATCGGCAGCGAGCTGCCCTTCCCCCTTCCCTCACACCAAGGGCGGGGAAGAATGGCGGGAAAAACCCACGAGCGTCGTTGGTGGTTTTTGTTTGTTTGAAATAAAAGAAAGAACAGAAAAATGGCTAACTCAAAGCATCGCAGCCCGGATGGATCACATAAATTCCCTCGATACAACGGGTTTGAGCTAACTACACATGTACCTACAGAGATATCTCACCTGAGGGCCCTTTATGGTGTAATGCGAATTTCCACAGCCGTAACAATATATATGTATGTATATATATATATATATATATATATATATATATATATATATATATATATATAAATATATATATATATACAAACATATGTAATGTTTGTATATATACTTTATACACCTTTATGGTGTAATGCGAATTTCCACAGCCGTAACAATATATATATATATATATATATATATATATATATATATATATATATATATATAT
>NC_140967.1:70695774-70708274 GCF_056783735.1 Eptatretus burgeri
GATTTTGTGCTTCAAAAACGGATCAAAAACGACACACGCCCACTTTTTGCCGTCCAATCGGTGAGCGAGGGGCGAATTGGCCCCGCCCCCAGGGCGATCGATATATGCAAATTTGTGGATCAAAAAGCCTTCACGCCCACTTTTTCTCGAGCCAATGGGGAGCGAGGTGAAAGGTCAAAGGGAGGGGGTCAAAGGCGAAGTTACGGGGGGATAAAAGGACGGTGTTCGTCAGTCAAGGAGTCGGAACGAGAAGGAAAACGAAAAGGGAGAACGAGAACGAGAAGGAGTCGAAAGGGAGAACGAGAACGAGAAGGAGTCGACAGGGAGAACGAGAACGAGAAGGAGTCGAAAAGGAAAAGGAGAACGAGAAGGAGTCGGAACGGTGGAGAGTCGAGTGTGGAAGTCTGGAGCCCGAAGCCTGCAGTAGCTGGAGAAGCTGAAGAGAGTCAGACGAGGGGGTGCTCGCGTCGGTGCCAGGAGCTGCACGCCCAAGGGAGGCCGGCAGCGCGACCTGGCCGAGGTGGAGACGCACACCAGGGATAATGAAGATCCTCTATACCATCTAATCTAATCTAATCAAAATCTAATCAGCGCTAGCCATCACCCTCTTGAATCACGTGGTGTAATTTGACATTGGTAGCTTCTTCCGTTCTCGAGTTATCGTGCCTATAAACAAACACACAAACAGAAACGGAAGTCATCAATATACTTACGAAATCTTTAGATTTCGTAAGTAACAAAACAAACAGAAAGGGGTGAAAACAGTAACCTCCGATCTTCGATGGCGGAGGTTAATAATAATAATAATAATAATCATAGCACAATAATTGGCAGTAATACAAAGAATAACGTGATACAATGACCAATGTCTGTCAACCAATAATGACCTATATATTGTCTGTCAACCAATAATGACCAATAACGTCTGTCAACCAATGACAGGACACGGTGCTATGACATCACGAATGACGTCACAATTAATGTTGATTTATTTTATTTTATTTTATTTTTTGCACAATTGACGTCACAATTCTTCTTCTTCTTCGTTTGGTATGACTTCACAATCGACGCTGGGGACCTGAGTATGTACCTTTTCAAGGTTTGATGTCGTTCTTCATCCGTTTCAGCTGTTTCCCAAGTGTTTCCAAAGGTTTGATATCGTTCTTCATCCGTTTCAGCTGTTTCCCAAGTGTTTCCCAAGGTTTGAAAGCTGTTTTTCACCAAGGTTTGAATTAATTGTTCAAATTATTAATTAATCCCAAGGTTTGAATTTTCCCAAGGGAAACAGCTGTTTTCCCAAGGGTTTGAAAGCTGTTTTTTTCCCAAGGTTTGAATTAATTGTTGTGCTTGGCAGACATTTGTGAATACATTTACAGAGAGAGGGGCGAGAGAGGAGGGGGGGGGAGAGAGGAGGGGGAAAGAGGGGATGGGAGAGAGGGGGAAAGAGAGGGGGTGAGAGAGGGGAGTGAGAGAGGGGGTGAGAGAGAGGGGCATCACAATTCAAGAGAGGGGGAGAGAGGAGGGGGCGAGAGTGGGGGTGAGAGAGAGGGGCGAGAGAGAGAGGGGCGAGAGAGGAGGGGGGAGAGAGGAGGGGCGAGACTAAGGGGGAGAGAGGGGGGCGAGAGAGAGGGGGCATCACAATTCTTCTTCTTCTTCATTTGATATGACGTCACAATTGATGCTGGGGACCTGAGTATGTTTCCCAGGTGTTTCCCAAGTTATGGCAATTTATGATACGGTTGGTCCGATCTAATTGAAAAAAATGCCCCAATCCAGTCATCGTTACGAGAGCGAAGGAACGAAGCTGCACATACTGGCACACACCTACTGGTACGCACCTACGGGCCCGCACTAGTATATATACAAGCCGGAAGGTGACACGGGTGGTCGCTATATAAGTGCATACTAGTCATACAGTTTTTGACGATTCAGGCTGAAATTTTTTGACAAAGAGGTTGATTATAGTGCGCATAAAAACACCGAAGCCAATTTTCATTTTCGAAAAAAAATATGTATAAAAATATTTTTAGGATTATTTCTAAAATTTCAAAGTCCTGTTGCTGGGCAACGGTGGAGCCCATAGCAACGGTGCTCAAAAGCATTCAAGTAGATCCTGGTATGAACCTACCAGTCAAGTTTCATCAAAATCAGTTGACTCCTCTGGCCTCCAGAGCTGTCCATTACATACATACAGACAGACGGAAAACCTCAGAATAATGGTAGTCTCGCGACCACCCAATATACATACACACATATATATATATATATATATATATATATATATATATATATATATATATATATATATATATATATATATATATATATATATATACATACACAGACATACGTAAATATATATATATATATATATATATATATATATATATATTTATTTTCTTTTTTACATGTTTATTTCAATTGTGATATGTTTATTTCTGGCTGGCGTCAATCTTTATATTTCATCGAAGCCCAGGAACTGAACCCCCCTTTTCCCATTGGCCCTTGGTCTCCACGATCACAGTTTTAACTCTCGTGGCATTTTCCAGGAACCTAACCACCATTATATTTCAGGGTTTACTGGACGTATAAGTAGATAAGAATTCAAATTGATGTGAAAGTCAATTTAATGACAGTTACCTTTTAGTGTACATATAAAATAAATTTGTAAATTGAAAAAGTTTTATTTTTGTGATACATATTCGATTGTCATGTGATTGTCATCCACTTACCACAAAGAAAATATGCAGCAAACAGTATGTGAATTTTTGTACAGTGAATATCGATAAATTATTAAATTATCAACACCAGTTACATTAATGTGAATTACAGTAAGCCCCAATAAAAGTTGCAAGTTAGTGAATATGTGAAATATAGTTTTCATCAGCTTGTTCCTTTCCTTGAAAGTCTATGAGTGGAGTGAGAATGGTGCCAAGGAAGCAACTTTCAACAGAACAGTGTGTGAAGATCCAAATTCTGTGAGAAGAAGGGCAAAAAATGAAGAAAATGTGAAGAAAATAACAATAAAGCTGAAGATCTCCAACAATGGTGTGAGGTACATGCTGTAATGCCTGAAAGAAACTGCCTCAATACAAGACAAGAAAAGGCCAGGAAGACCCAGAAGAACCTCCCCAATGCAGGTTACGCAGCATTTGAAGTTACTCAGCTTACACGATGGAAGAAATTCAAGTCA
The DNA here is from genome assembly GCF_056783735.1 of Eptatretus burgeri. Lineage (NCBI taxonomy): Eukaryota > Metazoa > Chordata > Myxini > Myxiniformes > Myxinidae > Eptatretus > Eptatretus burgeri. The sequence goes on from NC_140967.1 coordinate 70,698,968, forward strand.
GCAGCTGACAAATAAAATGAGAGCAGGCTTGAACATCATCATCTCCTCCAGCACTGTGCACAGAAAGCTGATTGCAGCTGGTCTCTCTCCATGGCAGAGTTGCAGCAATGAAACCACTGCCAAGACCACAGAATAAGGTGAAAAGATGGAGATTTACAAGGTAACACCAAGCTAGGGCGACTGAACAATGGGATCGTGTACTTTGGTCTGGTTAATCAAAATTTGAACTTTTTGGATCTAAGAGATGTCAGTTCATACGTCAAAGACCTGGAGAACGTTCTGCCACACAATGTTTGTAGCCTACTGTTAAACACAGGGGAGGCTTTGTGACTGTCTGGGGTTGTATCTCAGTTTTTGGTGTCGGAAAACTTATTAAAATCAATGGGACGTTAACAAAAGAAAACTACAAGCAAATACTGCAGCACCCTGCAATTCCTATAGTGGAAATCGTTTAATCGAAAGAAGCTTCATTTTCAAACAAGATAATTATCCAAAACATAGTTCCAATATAGTGAAACAAGGAACAAGATTTGGAGAACAAGGTTACAGCTGGTGTGCTCCAAGTATTACAATGGCCACGCAAGGGTCTGGATATGAGTCCCATCAAGGCGATATGGAATCATCTGAAAACAGAGAAGAACAAGAGGAACCCAACTAACCTTGCAGAACTGTAGAAAGTACTACAGGACATTTGGCACAATATTCCTGTAAGAGTGCTTCAGTCATATACAGGAAGCATGGGGAAAAGAGTGATGGCACTCAAGAAGGCAAAGGGCGCACATACAATGTATTGACTGAAACAATACAATGACACTGTTCTTGTTATTTACTTCAGCAGTTTGTTTCACGTGAATTTATAAAGGCAGTTAGGTTACAATAATAAATATATATTAATGACTTATCACTAATAATTTGATTAATACACCATAAAGTATGAATATCATTGGAATAACCCAAACTTTTCCTCAGTATTGTGTGTATGTATGTATGTATGTATGTATAATATAGAAATATATATATATATATATATATATATATATATATATATACATATATATACACACATATACACACACACATACATATATAAATATATGTACGGATATGCGTATGTACTGTATATCCAAATGCAAACAATAATGGTCACAGGAAAATGGCAAACTGTTTATGAGATTGGTGAGTGACATACAGTCCATGCCAAGGTAGCTTAAAAGGTAGCTCAGATGATGAAATGAACAAATAATCCAACCTCCTCCTTGCCCACACTCCCTCTGACACTTCACACCTCCTTCCTTTTCCAAGAGTGTAACTTGTAAATTGCAAGCCGAATGTTGGGTTCCCTGATTATTTCTTCTCTCTATCAGTCTGAGTGCCTGTCTATCCTTCTTTGTGTCCTTATGTTTGTCTTACACTGCCTTTAAGATAGAAACGCTCGCCTTTTTTCACGGCACGGAGTCGCATTTGTCTCGCCTTGCCAACGCACCATAGTTTGCCCTTTTGTAGAATAACGGGCTGATTAAAGCGAGGAAGGCAGGGAAAGAAAAAACAGAGAGAAAAGAAACCGTTAGTGCACAGTCTAGTCTGTGGAGTAGCACACAGTTGGTGTATTCAAACGAGTCATATTCACAGATAATGAGAACTGCGCAAAGGCAGAACGTGTGCGGAGCAGCTCCAAACCTGCCCTCTCCCAGCCCACAGAGTGCCACGGAAACCAATGGGTCGCCACGGATGCAACAAAGCATTGACCCCCAGCTCCGATTCCTGCTTCGGGCCTTCCGTACTACCCGCCCACGTTCCCTCCATATCCATTGCCCAAAGCCCCATTCTTTCTGTCTCCACAGAGCCAGAAAATGACCTGAAGATCGACTGCAGTTTTTGAAGAGGCAGTGTGAGATGCAATCCCACCAAGGAGTCCATGTACGATTGTTTAGGTGCAGGCCGGAGTTATGTGTGTATATTCAGACACGCATGCGCTTGGTCCGAGGCTACGTTTCACACGTAAACGCAAATGCGGACGTCACAAGAACGATGATATTGTGAGATGCTGCTGATTGCATGGTTATTTTTCACAGCATGCACCGATTGAGTGTTGCTTTTGCTCAAAAGTGTACTTCAAGAATGTAAGGTTGCCACCATTCTGCATGTGCACAAAAAACACACACTGCACATGTCCTTAATTTTTTTCTATACGAAATGTAAGATTATCTTCTAATCATACCTATGTGCATGAAATGCTTTTACACACAAGTCATGTATACAATACATATTTGATATATATGCTTTCTCATCTGCTTTAAATATATTTTCACAGTGTAATGTTTAGATCTGAAATAATTAAAAAGCTCTCTTCCAAAATATTTATTGGACTGTGTGTTTCATGTATTCCGTTTGCAATTTGAAGCAGCCTTAAGATGGTCTGTGATTTGTTTACAGGTCTATCTGAGAAAAAGAAGAGAAAAAAACAGCACAAACAAACTACTAACCAGCACAAAAGGTGGTGTGAGTTGTCTCGTGCAGGCCAGGTATATGAAATCAAATGCTACGGAACATGTGCAGAATATTGCAAAGTTTAACGGAGAGTCGCAGCGTGCGTGTGAGAGTGCAACAGGCACGGTTATGGCGCATCATGCTGCCGGTGCCTGCATCTCACAAGCCGTCCTGCACACGGATCAGCCTTTCTCGTGCGTGGATAATCTGGGGCATGTGTATGAAGTGCAGTGAACGATTAGCAAGGGACATGTATCTTGCATTTGTGTGGGAAGGAAGAGAACACCTGTCTTCAATTAAATTACAATATAAAAATTGGCTCTTTGACATTCGCAGCTGAGCATAGAGCTCACGATGCTGGGATCACAGGTTCAAGTCCCACACGCTCTATTGATTTGCCTATTGTCTACTAATGTCCTTTCAAGCTACGTGAAAGTTCATCGATATCTCCAAACGTCGTTTAGCGGCGTATGATATCTGTGCAAGGTCCTTTAAGAGGCATATAGAGTAGGCCTATACCATGTAGGATAATTAAATAATCACCTATTTATGCAAGTTATTCATGGAAAATCAACTCGAACGTTTTGCTTGAGACTAAATTTTGTTGCCAAATTAATTTACTGTCTCGTTATGATGAAGTCAAAATAACGAAACTGTGTGTGCATTATACAAAGAAGGTTGCTTGTATTATGCAGTTCCTAATGATACAGCCTTATTACATTTCATATCAATCATATACATACATACATACATAATCAAGAATGTTATCTCGGGTGTTAAAATCCCGTCTGGGTCACGCTGCCCTCGCCGCGACTCGGCACTCAAAGAAGTGAGACAGAAAGCGCGCTCATATGGGATAAGGAAGGAAGGAAGGCCGGCTCACTCCATGAACGCCCCTGCTGACCAGTAAGTAAGGTATCAACTGTAGAACCATTCTCACGGAGGGAAAGCGGGTTCGATTTGTGCTTAGGGTCTCCAGAACTTCTCAGTGTGGTGTCCAGATAGTTTTATTCAATTACTCTACCATATTTTCAAAAATAAATGCCCATGCCCGTGCTGCTGTGGTTGTGGGAAAGAAAATGGATGATATATTGTCGCTACGGTATGGTATCGGAATTAAAATATAAACATTGGACATCCTCACAAGAGTCAGCAATCGCAGAATACAGAGAAAGAGAGAAGACGATAGGTGGCGAGTGTCTGAAAAGCAATTCTCGCCGAACCTTTTCCACTAGTACTGGAGTCTCAGGACTCGGAGTGTCTGTGAGAATATCAAAATGGCCCCGGAGTTTAAACTCACGGGCACTGAAGCGCGAGTTCCAAGTAGAGTGAGTGTGTGAGCTGACACAGAACCTGCACTTAATGTCCAGGGCGAGGGGGTTGGTTGGCTGGTTGGGGGGAGGTTAAAAAGACAGTTAGATGAACAGGCAGACAGGCACAGTGAGGAATTAGGAGAAAGCGTTTCATGGCGTGGTCCTGACGTCAAGCGGCCCGGGTTGCCATGGCGATAGATGTATTGATGTTTATCAGATGAAAGGCTAGCCCGTGACGGGTGATCAATCACGCTTCAAATCAGCGATGGCAAGTGTCTGTAAGAACCAGTTCCAGGCGACAGGTGCGGGCTCTGGGTGCGGAAAACAGAAACAGATCTGGACGAGGCTCGCTGCTCGCACACTCTCCGGGCGCTCCACGCTGTGCCTCCTCCCCACCCACACACACTCTTATATACCCTCTACGCACTCTCCTCACAGTCAAATATAATGAATAATGAATACAATAACTGCAACAAAATGATTTAATTTTAATAATCGGACTGAGGAATGCTGCCGCGGTCGTTACCCTCACAGGGTAGAGGAGCTATAGTCATACGGAGAGCGACAGTAAGATTCTGTACACACACACACACACACACACACTCACACACTCGCACCAAACGGAAAAGTGAACCCGCCGGAGAGAGCGGGCCAAGCGAGGCACAGCAAGCGAGAAAACGAGGGGAGGGGTGGAGGGAGCAAAGCGAAAGAACGGGCAGACACACAAGCGCAGAGAGACGTTCGGGGTAAACAGAGAAGAGAAGGAGCGACGATGGAGAAAGAGGGCGCAAGAGAAGAAGAGGAAGGGAAGATGAGGTATAAGGAGTGATGTGGAAGTATACTCGTCGGCAGCCGAAGCATAGAGAGAGAGAGGGAGAAAGCGCGAAGGAGCGAAGAAGCGCGGGATGAGGCAGGAGTGTGAGCGGGAGTACCTGCGAGCCTCCGAGGCGCTTGCTGCTTCCTGCGTGGCATCGTGAACGTTGTCAGGGCTCCTCGGGCCGCCTTGCCGCAGGCCACGCATCCGGCACGAGTAGCCGCCGGAGAGGAGGCGACGGAGCCGCGGGCGAGGCGCCGCCGCGGCCGCTGCCGCCGCTCGCTCGCTCGGGCGTAATCAATGGCGGCCGCACTCACCCCGCGCTCTCCCTCTCCGACTCCCTCCCTCAGTCAGTCAGGCGGCCGTCCGTCAGGCCGTCAGCCTGTCAGACAGGCGGTGTTGCGGTGACTCCCCATCCCTCCCTCCCCTCCCTTCCCCGTCCCTCTCCTTCCCTCCCTTCCCTTCCCATCCCTCCCCCGCTCTCCCCTGCTTGCTCTCTCGCTCTCTTGCACTCTCTCTCGTGTTCCCTCCCTCTCCTCTCCGTCTGCGATCGCTGTACATAGAGGGAGAGAGGGAGATGGAGGGGGACATGAGGAGAGCGACTGTATGGGACTGTGGGAGTGGAGGGGAGGCGGTTAGTGGGAGTGGAGGTGAAAGGAGAGTTCGAGGGGGAGAGAGTAAGAGTCAAAGAGAGACGAAGGTGAGGTGGTGAGAAAGGAGAAAAGAAACATTTAGAGCAGTTTAGGGAAGGTATGTGTGAATTGTGATGGTGGGGGGAGGAGAAGGAGGAGGAGGAGGAGGAGGAGGAGGAGGAAGAAGAAGAGGAGGAGGAGGAGAACAAAGCTGAGTGTTGATCTACACAAGAGATATGAAGTAAAAGGGGGAGGGATGGAATGAATGGATATGAGAAGAGAAGAGAAGAGAAGATGTCAAGATGACGAAAAAAAGATGAAGATGATTGTAAAGGACCTTCCATGGGGCTCATAACACTCAGGTATTTGGGCGATCCGAAGCGCGAAATGGTCCACAGGGTCAATGGTAAAAAGGAAGAGTATGGAGAGGAGGTGAGATTGAAGAGGAGAGAGTATGAAGAGGAAGAGAACATGAGAAATACAAGGAAAGTGGGAGGAATGTATTGAAGCATCCATCATTTTATGTCTTATCTTAAAGAAGAATATTTTCGTGAAGAGTAACAATGAGAGGAAGAGTGTGTACCTCTGAGTTTCATGTGGAGAGTAACCAATGAAAGGGAGAATATACCGTCCGAGTCATCGTGGTGATCAATGATGGGGAGCACACTTCGAGTGGTGGGAAGTAAACAAAGAGGGAGAGTGGACACACTTTGAGTGGTGGAGAGTATGAACACCGTGTTCTGGAGAGTGTGGTGGAAAGTGGGTGGTGTTCCTGGATTTTTGAAGTGGTGTACGAATGGTGCTCCTGTGGTGTTTGATGCTACGGTGGTATTTGGGTGGTGCTCTGATTGTGTTTGACTGGTGCTCCAGTAGTGTTTGAGTGGTGCTCCGGTGGTGTTTGAGTGGTGCTCCGGTGGTGTTCGAGTGGTGTTTGAGTGGTGCTCCGGTCATGTTTGAGTGATGCTTGAGTGGTGCTCCGGTCATGTTCCAGTGGTGGAAGAGTGGTGTTGCAGTCGTGTTCGAGTGATGCTCCGGTTATGTTTGAGTGGTGCTCGGGTTGTGTTTGAGTGGTGCTCGGGTTGTGTTTGAGTGGTGCTCTGGTCGTGTTCCAGTGGTGGTAGAATTGTGTTTCGGTCGTGTCCGAGTGGTGTTCCAGTTGTGTTTCAGGAGTGGTAGAGTGGTGTTGTGGTCGTGGTGTTGCGGTCATGTTCGAGTGGTGCTCCGGTTGTGTTTGAGTGGTGCTCCAGTTGTGTTCGAGTGGTGCTCCGGTCGTGTTTGAGTGGTGCTCCGACAGTGTTGGAGTGGTGCTCCAGTCATGTTTGAGTGGTGCTCCGATAGTGTTTGAGTGGTGCTCCGGTCGTGTTCGAGCGATGTTCCGGTGAAAGTTAGTGGAGAGATCCCCAAACCCCTTGGTTTTGTTCTCATCCGTGGAGCTAAATGTTGTCCCAAAGGCTCAGAGTGACATCATGTGTTGCGGTCAAGTTCAGTGTCGGCCTGTCCTGTAATTTTTGGTTTGAGGTCATTGTTTGGACTAGTGACGTTATCTGTGTTGATCCCTTGCAGTTTACTCCAAATCTTACTTCTTTGAAAACTACTCACAGTTTTACCGTTTGTTTTTGATCCCAGTTTTTAACAATTGTCTCTCCCTCCCCTTTGTCTCTTGCTAGCGAACCCTTTGCCCTTTTCCTCATTTCGCCCTTTGCCTTTTCACATCGTCCTGTCGCTCGAGTGTGTGTGAGACGAAGAATTTCAAGCCAAGTCGCGTCACACACAAAAGGGCCGATGAAAATGCCGTTTCCCTGCACTTGAAGTCCAACACTCTCTGCACTTGGCTTCGAGTGGTGATGCTGTCTTGCTTGCAGACAAAGAGATGGCACAATGAGGTCGTAACCTCGAATCTCTATAGTCTTCTATTTTTCTTTCTCCTTTCCTCTGTACTATAACACCCATCTCTCGCTCTCTCTAATATATATATATATATATATATATATATATATATATATATATATATATATATATATATATATATATATATATAATATAATTCTGTGTTTCTTGCAACCTTGCGGCTTGGAACAGACGTCCAAACAATGGGTGATCGTATCCGCAACAATGGTAATGACGTGGAAGCACAATTGTATGATCAACAATATCAGTATTCTGCGGCATTTCCATAAACACTGAACTTTCAGTCACACCTTAAGGCCGAGTTGAAACTTTCTTTTGCCGCACACCCGAACACTTCTACGTCGTGTTCCTCATGGCACGGTGAATAAGGTTATTCCCTATTGTATGCCCAAAGTTTGTGGCTGTTGTTATTGTTGTTTGAACATGTGCATACTGCGATGGAAAGGTGTCCTATCTACAGGGTTGGAATTGGAATTCTCAGCCGCTAAATGGTCACGACTTGACGTGATTGCCCATTCCAGTTGTGAGTACAACTTGATGTTGAACTCCTTCAAGCAGTTTGGGTGTTGTACAAAGTAACCAACATAAAGGAAACACTTTTGTCTAGCTGTGTTCCAGTACTGGAAACTTGAGGAGGGGGGAGGGGGTTAATTCGAAATAGACTTACATCTCCAAACTTTTCATGAACCTGTTTGCACGTTATATGTTTTGCATGAGATCCTCTAATCCGACCTTATTACAAACCTGCATTGAACGTGTCTTCATGCTTTCTGTTAAACTGTTTTATTAGCTATAAACGGTGTAAAGAAATTAGGGAGGGAATTCTCGTGTGATTTTTCCCCATCCCTAACCCCCTCTCCACACTTCTCTCTCTATACACCACATATAACCACGTCTTTGCTCGATTAATTTTACAATCTGCTGAGGCCACCACAAAAATTGTAGTCTCTAATATGACATTCACAGAACTTGGCACGATTCTGTTTGTTCAACTATTTCAACCGCACTACTGACTCCTCAAATCCAAATGTTGGCCTCCAATGGTTGTATTTTTTGTTGTTGTTGTTTTGTTGTTTTCTAACCGCAGTTGGAGGTAGAAAACAGACTGGTTCCATCGTGTAAGATCAGGCACCAATGTCGTGGGATTTTTAAAAACGCTTTTCCCCAATCAAGGTGCGTGTGCGACGGTTCAAGAAACTATAAATCATTGTCTGAGCCGTTAGTCAAAGGCAGATCGATTGATTCCTTTAGCGGATGAGGTGCAGCGGACGTGGTGATCCTTGATCGAAACTGTGGTGTCAGTCGCTCGTGACGTGTCATGTTGTAGTGTCATTCACCCGGTCGCTCACGACGTGTCGTGTCGCGGAGTCAGTTGCTTGCAACGTGTCGTGTCGTGGTGTCAGTCGCCCGGTTGCTCGCGACGTGTCATGTCACGGTGGTACACTGACCTCCAAGTTGCCTCTTTTTTCCTTCGACTCAGAACGACCGAGGTCGCGTTAAAGTTTCACGGAGCGGTCTTCTCTCGCCTATACCATGCCACCTAGCGATTGTCTGCCACCACGCCGGGTCCGTGTCCGGGTGTGGGCAGAGATGTTCGCCTCAAAACTCTTACCCAGGTGCACCGCTGCAGGTAAACGGGTGAGAGCGAATCTCTCCTGATCCGGATGCACGCGGGACAGTGCTAAGCACATGAGAAGGGGAGGCGCAGAAAGAGGAGAAGGAGGAGGTGGTGGAGGACCACGCTGAGAGTGAGAGTGAGATGCGGATGATGGGAGGGGGGCCGCCCATCCATCTGTCTGTCCATCTATCCATCTCCGTGCCTTGCCTTGGCCGCACTGTTGAGTGTGCGGCGGGCTCGGTGCGCCGCTGCCCGGCCCGCTGAGTAACATGCCCTGTGAAACAGAGGGGCAGGGCGGTGGGGTGATTCAAAGAGGAAAGAGAATATAGGAGGAGGAGGAGGATGCCTAATTAAGGCCTGTGCCGTCCTGACATGCTCTCAGGCCGGGGGCGATTCCACGTGCACTGCCTTATTGATTTTTACCACGCGTTCACAATATCGCGGTTAGAAACCTTACAACTTCCAGTCGCACTTGTATTCCTGCACTGATTATTTCCTTACGAGGATACTCTCAATACACCGCTGTACACATCAC
>NC_140967.1:70718274-70723274 GCF_056783735.1 Eptatretus burgeri
GAGGATAGGCATGTGCACGCGTGCACGCACGCACACTTGATGTCCTATTCTTTTTGCAGAGCATTGGTGCTGCAGAAGCAGTTTCTTGGTAAAGGTTATGCATGGTGGTTTACCATTGCGCTTGCAGCATTGTTTGTCCATACTACATCCTTTTAAATGCTGAGCACCAAGCAAGGAAGCAACATGTACCATTTTGTAAGTCTTTGGTGTGACTCAGCAGGAGTTTGAACCACTGACCTCCCAGAGTGGACACTCAAACAATTACGCCACCGATATAAATAAATACATAAATAATGTTTGGTCTAGGCTCGGGGTTGCAGAGGTGTTTCTCCAATGCTTGGTATGGGTTCAACTTCCATGGCTGCTTACTCTCACCATCCCTGACTTGTCAGGCATGCTACATATGCCAAACACCCCTAAACATGAGTCTTGGGAGGTCTTCATCCTGCATTGGATTGAAATAAGGGGTCTTATATCTATATTTAAAGGAATGAAAATGCTTTGATACAAGAGTTGGTTGATGGGTCATCATCTGAAGGTTTAAAATTGAAGTTTAGACCTGTTAAGCTCAGTAGCTCTTTGAAGTTTTCTGTGTGTTCCCAACATCTTATGCACCTACAGGCGTTCAGGAACAGTGAGTCAAACTGTCAGCTGCCAAGATCCTCCCCATAGTGGCAGTTTGAGTGACATTCTGAAGTCACGTAGCTCAGCTCAGCAGCAACGGAAACATCATTATTGACAAAATAATGAATTTTTTTTTAAACTTTGCAGGAACATTTACAACACCGTGATAATGATGAAGAAGAAAAAGGCGATAATAGAATATGAATGTAAATCAATGAATAGGAACAAAATAATATCACAGAAAATGAACTGTGCTTTAGAAATAGATAATCTGGAAAATTAAAAACAAAACAGCATTTAATAAATATATTATATATTCAGTGAATTATTTTAGTCAAGAGAAGCAGGTCATATCAGTGAATGAAGCAACTTGCGTGTGGGACGACATATTTTGTCGGAGAGGGGTTTTTTTTTTCTTTTTTTAAGCACACCATTACATATTCGCGCCCACACCATAACATCAAGATGCAAACCTGAGTTTAAGAATGTACATTAAGAATTTTAGAGACTGATTTTGAAGGCTCATCGATAAGAGAAGAGCGAACAAGCGCGAATCCTCCTCCTCTGTTGTGACATGGCTTGTCTTGTTAACGCAATAAGGAAGCTTAATCAATAAGGAGGGAAAAGGGCAGCATGATTAACACGGGCGATCAGTGCCATTTAGTTCCCAGTGACGGCTGTGCTACTCCTTACCGGCGGGATTCGAGCCGCGAGGCCTCCAACTCATCTTGGCGAGCTGCTCTCGGTGCATTTTATTGTAGGTGGAAAATCTGTTACAATTAAATGCCCGCACATGGCTCCGCCAGGAACGCGAGCCCATATGGCCAATAGCTCACCGGGGAAACGTAAAAAGCAACTGGAACATAGCGGCTTTTTATATGGCCGATGACTTTTTTGCCTTTTCCCTCCGCAGTGCGATCAGGTGCATGTCATATGCGGCTGCACCGTCACCAATGGACACGCTCTGCAGCCTCTCTGCCAGATTCCCTTTGTTGTATAACCCTCCCTTAACCCAGCCATAATCCCTACCCGCAATCCTCATACATGCACCTACTCTTCCCACTGTGCATTTTCTTTCCCCTTTTCACTCTTTCTCTGGTTTCAAGAAGGACTACGAAGGGCGCACAGTATGCATATGTCTTGCCCAAATGGCTGCTGAGGAATCCATCCATTTATTTCAAATGTTTCCTGATGAGTATACAGGACTTTTCAAGTACATTTGATAAAGGCAAAACGTGCTCCAGTATATATATATATATATATGAATGCCCGGGCTAATGGGCTGCCTCGCTCAGGGAAGAGCACAACAACGGGGATGAACAATGATTTTTCACCCCGCTTGTCACCTGCAGGTAGCCCCCCCTGTTTGAAATAAATAAATTAATAAATAGTACATTTTTTGAATAGCAGCTTCACTTTCCAGAGTCTGTCCTCATGCTCGTTCCTCTATTGTGGATGAGAAAATGTGAGTCCTGTCTCTATCCCCACTTTTTATACTTTCAAGCTTCAAGTTTATTTCAACCTCCTTCTTCTCTGCAGGGAAGGTCCTCCTTCCCATCCGATCAGGCTCCACCCACCCCAACCTGTCGTGATGTCGCATACAAGCCGGTTGAGTGGAGGTTTGCCTGTTGAAGTCGCGTGTGATGCACAGCTGGAGAGCGAGCCGAGTAACCGAGAGCGCGAGACAGCTGCGCACGTCACTTCATCACCTTCATGACAAAACATTGTTTATTTTGTAGTCATCTTTGAGTCTTTCGTACTACATGTCAGAATGTCGCCATCCCCACCGCCAGTTTATCAACCGTCCGCAAAGCCTGCCTGGCGTTTAACTGCGGTCAAGGCTCAATTAAATCTTTGCGAAGTGTTTCACGAGTTTGCGTTCAATTAATCAAGCCTCAAATTTCAAATTACGCTCGAATCTTTGAGACTACAATCCAGATGCATTGTCATGGTTGTGTACTCGCATCTTGTTGTTTTTTTTAATACACGTCCACAACCATCTCTGACCCAACGAAAGACCCACAGGGGATTACTTTTCGGTTTCACTCACACTCACGATTCAGGTGTTGATCGGGTGCGCAATTGCAGGTGGTAACGAATAAAATGCATCGTACAGAGTAATGTAGAATTGTAATAATTGCTCGAATTGGTGTTGCAGTCATTGTTTGACGGGAGGATGGCCCCACAACCCCCCCCCCCACCCCCGATACGTGCCGTTCCCCCTTCCCTCCTGATATGTACCCCTTCCTCCTCGATGTGTATCCTTTCCTATCCATTCCCATTCCATGTTTTCCCCCTTCCTCCCGATGTGTGCCCACCCACAGCCCCACCCCCGGATTTAAAAAAATGAACGTCCAAGGTGTGAAGCTAAACTTTGCATTTACATTTCTGCATCGATGATGCAAAGGTAAGCGAGCACGTTCATGAGAGTTCTTTTCAAATCGCACTTCTTTCCTGTCGTCATGAACAAACAAAAGGAAATATTTTATTGTTTCTTATCATTTAGCGAGATAGGCAGGAAAGCTATGACGAGAGAGCCTTAATTGTATAATGTGTCATCTTCAAGCGTTCCAATGACTGGAGAAAATGTAATAAAATACAGATTTCAAAATTGCGTCAAAAGTGACTTTTCCGCAGAACTTTGTCGTCCCGTCCATCGGGTCAATACGATTGATGAATCCTTTGGAACCGATTCAAGCACAGAGGACACGGATGCCATCTTGCTCTCGCCATGCCCCAGCCTCCGAGGCACATTAATCAACAAGCGTACCCCAATAATAATCTGGGGGGGGGAGGGAGGGGGTGTGAGCCCCTTCTTCCCGCTTCTCGTCGTGATAATGCGCTAACTTCATTAATCAACGGCGCTTGATTAATTGTTGCCAAGTGTCATCCATAAATCTGTCCCCATTTAAATAATGACCCTCTGGGGGGAGGGGGGGGGGTCTTACGTAACATACATACGATGAATCGCTTTATTGGGAAAGAGCTCGTGGCACGCAGCACAACTCGGCCCCTGCGACTGCATGGCGTGTTTCTTGATCCGTATGGGATTCTATACCGGATCTAGACAAAGGAAGCTACTCTAATTACCCCGCGAGCGTTGTTGTGAGGCGGCCGGGCCTGTGACGCTGCGCGCTGGCAGTGGAGGGGGGGGGGCTGCTCGAGGTGGCGCGAGTCGCTAAGGAGTGACGCGAAGTGTTAATTCTCAGGCACCGCGACTGCAGGCCTGTGCGCCCGTCGTCCTTGCCTAATTAGGACGGCTTGTCACTTTGACATTTCCGGGAGGAATCACAGACACAATTATCCGCGTCTGAGAGACGTCACTTTTTTAACCATTTGCCGAGGATGCATGTGGTTGGGGTGGTGGTGGAGGAGTCAGTATGTGGGGGGGGGGGAGAGATTTAGCTTGAGTTGACTGGGAAAGAGAGCAGAGAGGGGGGGGAGGAGAAGATGCGAGGTTGGCTTCCTTGAATTCGGTGTGAGGCCTTGTCCAAAAGCACGGGAAAGGTCGCTTTCGGATCCAGGTGCTGAAAGTGTGTGAAACCGATGTGACGTCACTGGATCCTCTCGGACGCTGCTCGTGAACCCACTCGAGTCGATGATCCAAACACATTTGTATTCCGACATCTTTGTATAACATATGGTGTGGCGCCCACGCGTTGTTTTAGTTTGGAATCTGTTGCTGGTCGAGACATTTTCTATCGAGGTTTAAAACGGTAGACGTGTTACAAGCTGAACTTGTGCCATCTTCACGCACCAAAAGCTCAGTATGTTGTCGACGAGTACGACTATAACGGCCACATTTAGTCCCCACCTTCTTGTGGCCTTCGCCGTGCGGGAAGTTTTTGGCCAGTCTTTCACGAACCGGCTGGATAAGCCAGGAGTTCGACTGGGAGCTCATTGGGGGCAGGGATTTGTTTTTTGTTCAGGGTGCCAGCGATGACTCACCTACTCTTCGCAGAAAGACACCGACCGTGGAATGTTGAACGTCCACTAACGAATGCAAGCAGATGGGATACCCGGATTAACGTCCATCCAAAGAAGGATGTACGGAGCACTTTGTGAAGCAACGCCCTGCCCGCGATCCCACAGTTATAGTGGGGTTGGGATTCAGGAATTGAACCTAGATTGACAGCTGAAAGGTAAGTGTGCTCTGTGTCTGCACCGTCCCGTCGGACGTGCACAGTACGTACATTATCTCGGTCAAAAAGAAAACAGCCAGGTAACATTCCACATGGTCCAAAGATGTGCGGGAGATGTTTCTAACGATAGCACACGCCACGATGCACAGCGATGGAGTGAGTACAGGCAATGAGCTCGAGAGGACAAAATATTTTCAACAAAACGGTTAAATAGACACAAGGAAAAGGTCAGAC
>NC_140967.1:70728274-70768274 GCF_056783735.1 Eptatretus burgeri
GGGCCAGTCTTCAAGTAGAATTGTTTAAGTGCCTTGTACATACTTGCATTTCTTTTAGTCAGTTTAACTCTGCTCCTTGTGAGTTCCCTCCCCCCCCCCCCCATGAAAATAAATCCCCTCATATGTATCAGCTCGTTTCTGTGTTTTCTTCTTTGGTTTAGCACAGTGCATGTTGGTGGATAAAAAGGCCGTTGCTGCCGTAGTTGTGCATTTGGACCGAGGGGACCTCGGTCACCATTCACTCGGGTTACGCACGGGTCGAGCACGGTAACGGCTCGTCCCGTTTGAGCTCCGCCGAGGCTGTGAATTCCTCGGTAGCTCGCCACGTGGGCCTCTAGGTATTTTGAAGTTTGGCAAATAACCCTGTCCCACGCGGTTGAATTATTGACGATTCACGGTCCTGTAAGGGACCCGTACCTTCGGAGTTATCGGAAAAGTATGATCGAGATTCTGGGTGTTCGGTGGAGCCGACTCTACTGCTCCATCTTGCGGTCGTGCCCGTCGTCGATACCCGGCCCACAACAAATTGGTGTCAGGAGTGGGATTAGAACCCCTCCGCCTCCACAAAATTCACGGGATTTGGATCAGGGGTGTAGGGAGCAACCCCCCCCTCCACTCTCTTTTCCCCCAAATTACGAGCGTTTTCAAATTTTATTCTCAACATGCAAAATAGCAAACCAAGATGGGCTGAAGCAGGTGGGTACAGGTAGTCGTCATGCAGAGGAACCGATGGTCCAGGACCCCACCCCCTTGCAAGAAGATGTGCCCCCGCAATTGGACCCAGAAGTCGTAATGGGCGCGGTGAGAGCAGCGGCGCAAGAGCGCCCCCTCCGTAAAAGTCCCCCCTGCCCCCACCCCCGATTTCTGCCGGTTCCGCACACCATGATGACAAATCGGCTTCGCCGAGTCCATTTGACATGAGACAGATGTTCGAGATGTTCGCGCAAAGAATGGATGCGAATATGCAAACAATGCAAAGCATGAAAAACGAATTGAGGAAAGAAATGCGAACACAGCAGGGTGAAATGCAGAGCATGGGGTTGAGTCTCCAGGCAGGGCAAGAGGCAATGAGGGCAAACTTGAAGGATGTCATTGGCGAAATGCAGACCGTGGGAGAGAAAATGGCGGCACCACGCGGCGGAACGAGCGAGCCATGGGGGAGTGTAACGGCTGTCCGGACCGCGATGGAGACGGGTGAGGTCGAGGGGACGAGCAGCACCACAATTAAGGGGACGACGGAAGAATTAAAAGAGGTGACGGAGACGCAGATAATAAGAGACAAAGGAAGAAACTAATGAATGTGAGGGGACGACGGAAATATTCACAGAGACACAAAGGGAGACAAAGGAGGGAACACCAGAGACACGGGAGGTAGAACAGGAAAAGGTGAATTAAATATGGGGAAACAAAGATAAAGAGCACACACATGTAGAGCTGGTGAGGAACAATGAGGTTGAGCATGGGGAATGTTTTGTGACCTGGTGCGAGCAGCAGGATAGCTTCCTTAAGGAACAGAGGGAGAAAATACGCTCTCTCGAAGCAGATCGTGACGAGGTGAGTGCGGTCGGGCCGAACGAGGTTGAGTGGGTGGGTGATGCGAACGGGTTCATGCAGAGTTTGGGGGAGTAGAGGCTTCAGGATCCCTTGTGCGGACTCCCATCCCCAGCGTGATTGTCCCGGTGTGTGTGGTAAAGAGTACGAGTGGTGCGGGTGTGTTGAAACGTGCGTATGGTGTGAGTATCATGGCGTGCGTGAGTGCATGCGAGGAATTGAAACGCGGACAGATTCAGACGGGAGACAGGTGTGGCGAGCCTTCTGCGCCGTATAAAGTTATTGTGGCAACCGCGCCGGCATCGCAGGACGTAGCGTATGGGGCCCGTTCGGCACTTAGCGAACAGCCCTCGCGCATGCCTCTTCATGTTAGGAATCCGGCACGGAAAGGCTCTGCATGACATTCAACAAGGCCTCGCGGATGGCTAAAATGGTGGCGATTGTTGTTTGAATTTCGCAAACAGGGGTCCCCATGCGAGCGAGTATAAGAGGCATCACGTGCTGCACGGAGCAAGCCCCAGGGATGACATGCTCGGGCGGGCCTGCACAGCAAGCCGTGCAGGTTCCGTGGGCGAGTGACGTCACCGGGGATTTCCCAGCGCGAGTTGCGGGTGAGCTACACACGGCTCACATGGGGAATCCCTCGAAAGCGAGCGCTGTTTGTGATGTGCATGGTGACGACAAGGCTGCACGTATCGCCCGACGGAAGGGACGAACGGGCAAGCTGTCGACCGCCACTTTGGCGGTGCAAGAAAAAAAAAAGGAAAAAAAAGCCTCGCTCCAAGTACACAGCCTGGTGTTTGGGCATTGGAGCAATAGTTAGTGGATGGGTTCAGCTTAGATCGACCGGCCTCATGGGGGCATGGGCCATCGTCCATGGGGCCCGTGGACTAGTTTGTGGGAATGTTAGGTTAGATTTAGAAATGGTAAATGGATTTTGGGAGACACGGACAGACATGGAATGTGTCGTGGGGACGTAGCTTAGTGATAGAATTAAAAGGAACGTGCATTAGGATAAGGGACGACAAGGGAGCACAAGTTAGTTAGGGGAATTTAGTTAGCACAATGGCAGTGTTGGAGTGTGGAGTGAATTGGAAAATGTAAAATGTGTGATGAGTGAGTGTGGGACAGCGGGCCCTAGAGTGTGAATGGAGAGAATGTGGTATGCATGGTGCGAATGAATGAGTGGGGGGAGGAGTGAATCCCACCCAAGTGACCCCAGGGTCAGTGTGATGTTAGTTAGTGGGTTCGTCAAATTTACCAAAAGGAGATCGTTTTGTTGTTGGTGTGGAAAGAAGGCTCAAAACCCATTTGGAGTGGTGCAGGAGTCCATGGACTGGCTGGGAGCGTGGCTGTTGAAAGGTGAGTATCGAGTAGAGGGCACCAGACAGTCGACCAGAGTAGGCCAAGGGTCCAAGCATCCAAGGGACACTATCACTACATGGGATAGTGTAGTGGGCATGGGCGACCCTCGGGTAGGGACTCGTAGCGCCAAAATGCCACGTGGGCATCGGAGGGGGCAATGCCGGGAAGGGCAACCCCTTGCATTCATAAGGAGCAGGTAGGCTCGGAGACAGCCTCAGGGCCCGGGGGTGCCGTAGTTTGAGATTCGACAGAGGAGGAATCCCTGCCATGTGAGCCATGCTGCCCAGCCACGAAATTGTGCAAGGGCACGAGTGAAAATTTGCGGGCAAGGCCCAAATTTATAATGGACACCAACACAGGCGACGGGAATCGTGGTTTTTAGAACCAATAGTTTAAAGTGACAGGCGTTTTGAAAAGCCCCAGGGTAGTTTAAAATTGATAAATTCAAGGATAGTTAGGAAATGTACCCCTTCGCACCATCCATCCCTTCGCTCTCTGTAGGCCGCTGGACCCACCTTGGTAAGATGGCTGAATTATGTGGGAGGCCATTCTGAGGCTTTTGTTGGGCCTCGAGACAGGACGTGAGCCTCTTCCTTATTCCCCTCCAAAAAGGATTTTAGGGGTTGGGAGTTGATGGACAGGATAGGGTAGCCGGACAAGGACAATAGGGAGTTAGGGAGACGAAATTATAAGAAAAATAATAATAATAATAATAATAATAATAATAATAAATAAAAAGGGGCTAAATTCTGTTGTTAACCTCCGCCATCGAAGATGGACGGAGGTTACTGTTTTCACCCCTATCTGTTTGTTTGTTTGTTTGTTTGTGAACAGTATTATGGAAAAACTCCTGGACGGATTTCGAGGAAACTTGGTGGGGGGATTAGGTATGGTCCAAGGGTCATGCCATTAGATATTGGACTTGGTCCAAAGTCCAATATGGCCGCTATGGCGGCCATTTTGAAAAAAATATTTGAATTTTGGTTTTGCATTTCTCCATGTTTTAAGTGATTTCCAACCAAAACAAAAAAAAATTGTTCGAGAGAAAAAAAAGAAATTTTGCAACTTTTTTTTCAAAAAAAATTGATTTTTTTTGGGCATTTCTACATGCGTGTCGATCTAGTTTAGTTTATGCAAACTAAACTGGTTCAGTAGAGTCTGATCCGTTTTGACCGACAATGAATAGGATATCAGGGTCACTTAAGTGGCCCAGCAGTATTGGCGGCGGAGGTTTTGCACTCTACAGAGTGCTCCCCCTCTAATTTTCTTGTTGCAATCTAAGGGAGTGGGTATGGACAGAGACAGGCAAAGGCGATAGGTTGGGGGGAGACAGTAGGGTAGGTCCGAGCCCGTTTTCGGAGCAGCCAGCACCACCGCACTCCATCCACACAACCTCACGGAACGAGACCAGAGGCCGGCCAGCTTCATATGCCAGTCTGTTGTGCTACAGTTGCTGGTCCGCATCTGCCTTGCTATGCCTGATTTGCCTGCCTTTGCCATAACCCCATGCCTGCAAGCCCTTGTTTGCATAACCCCTGCGTCACCATTCATCCATGTGCGCCAGGATCTCCTTCAGTGTGTGTTGCAAGGACTGCCCTGCAGGCAGCCACATCACAGGGACTGCATTGTGCAGCCTGTGCATTCATTTATGTTGCATCCAGTCCATCTCCATCCATTCCCCTGCACCAATGACTTTTGCCTTTTTCTTCCTTTCACAGATCACAGGTCCTGAGCCATGGTAAGTGTAAATATTAGTTAAGATTGTAAATAATTGAACCCACCTGTTGTTTGTCGTAGCACCGGCAATTTTATTTTAGTTGTCAGAGTGAGTCTGATAGTTTAGTTACACAGCGCACTGGGTTATTTATTTTTGGGACATGTATGAAAAAATGTCGCACTCAGGGATCCGTAGTTAAAACGTACTTGGGGAAAATGAACACATGCTGGTCACACAAAAAATTGACGACTCGGGACGAGTCTGTAAAAAGGGGAGGGTAGTGTTACGAATCTGGAAGCTCACTGCACTCAACATTCAGGTCCCTATAGAACAGTTATATCGGTAAGTACGTGTTTCCAGTTAGTCTAATGTCTAATGTCTAATGGGAATTAGACTAAGTCCATAGTCTAATGGGAATTAAATGTTCATGCGCTGCGGAGTTATTTTGATAGTCAGGGTTTTATTTTACATTTTTATATCAACAACAAGTTTTTAACGACGACATCTGCCTTCGCTTCCTTCCACCATCCTCCACCGGCACCATTGCATGCGTGCATGTCAGCACATACGTGTGCAGAGTTCACGAGGACCTGACGTCTCTCTCGCCCAATCAGGGGGATGCGAGCGAGATTGCCGTCGGTCGGCCAATATGCGCAGCCCACGCAGGACAATGTTACTCTCCTTGTTTGAGGGGCGGTCTGCCGCGACGGCCGTCAGCGGCTGATGCAATACCCTACTATACACACATATATATGAATATACATATATACATATGAATAAACAATAAAGTGGAAAGGCGGTTGGCCCAGATGGTATACCAGTGGAGGCATGGAAGTGCTTAGGAGAGATGGCAGTGGGGTTGTTAACCAGATTGTTTAATAAAGTCTTGGAAAGTGAGAGGATGCCGGAGGAGTGGAGATTAAGTGTACTGGTTCCGATTTTCAAGAATAAGGGTGATGTGCAGAGCTGTGGAAATTACAGAGGGATAAAGTTGTTAAGCCACACCATGAAGTTGTGGGAAAGAGTAGTGGAAGCTAGGTTGAGAGGAGAGGTGACGATCTGTGAGCAGCAATATGGGTTTATGCCAGGAAAGAGCACCACTGATGCGATGTTTTCTTTGAGAATGTTGATGGAGAAGTATAGGGAAGGCCAGAAGGTGTTACATTGTGTGTTTGTGGATTTAGAGAAAGCTTATGATAGGGTGCCAAGAGAGGAGTTGTATGTATGAGGAAGCATTGTATTGGCATTTTATGAGGAAGTCGGGAGTGGTGGAGAAGTATGTGAGGATCGTGCAGGATATGTATGAGGACAGTGTGACAGCGGTGAGGTGTGCGGTAGGAATGACGGACCGGTTTAAGGTTAAAGTGGGATTGCACCAAGGATCGACTCCGAGCCCTTTCCTGTTTGCAATGGTGATGGACAGGTTGACGGACGAGATCAGACTGGAGTCCCCATGGACTATGATGTTCGCGGATGACATCATGATCTGTAGGGAGAGGAGGGAGCAGGCTGAGGCGAGCCTCGAGCGGTGGAGGTACGCACTGGAGAGAAGGGGAATGATAGTCAGTCGGAGTAAGACGGAGTACATGTGCGTAAATGAGAGGGAGGGTGGTGGTATGGTGCGGTTGCAAGGAGTTGAGGTGGGGAAGGTGGATTGGTTTAAATACTTGGGATCAACTGTCCAAAGTAACGGAGAGTGTGGGAGAGAAGTGAAAAAGAGAGTGCAGGCAGGATGGAGTGGGTGGAGAAGAGTTGCAGGAGTGATTTGTGACAGAAAGGTTGCTGCAAGAGTGAAGGGGAAAGTATATTAGACGGTAGTGAGACCAGCTATGTTGTATGGTTTGGAGGCGGTGGCACTAACAAAAAGACAGGAAGCGGAGCTGGAGGTGGCAGAGTTAAAGATGCTGCGATTCTCGTTGGGAGTGACGAGGATGGATAGGATAAGAAATGAGTACATTGGAGGGACAGCGCAGGTAGGACGGTTTGGAGACAAAGTGAGAGAGGTGAGATTGAGATGGTTTGGACATGTGCACAGGAGGGAAGCGGAGTATATCGGGAGAAGGATGTTGAAGATGGAGCCGCCAGGCAGGAGGAGAAGAGGAATGCCAAAGAAGAGGTTCATGGATACGGTGAGGGCGGACATGCGGGTGGTTGGAATGTCAATGGAAGATGTGGAGGATAGAGCGAAATGGAGACGGTTGATCCGCTGTGGCGACCCCTAACGGGAGAAAGCCGAAAGAGGAAGAAGACGTATGAATAAACATATATGTATATACACACACACATATATATATATATATATATATATATATATATATATATATATATATATATATATATATATATATATATACATATATATACATATATTATATACAAATACATATATTATATACATACAAATATATTATATATATATATATATACATATATTATATGCAAATATATATATATATATATATATATATATATATATATATATATATATATATATATATATATATATATATATATATATATATATTGTTGCGGATTCGCGCCCGCCGGCGTGCTGACGGCCACGTAACTCGTAATCGCGGCACGTCGCCCACCGGACGGACAATCCAGTCGTGACCCTCTCGGACTAACGCCGGGAACCAGTCACGGGTGGACCTTTAGGTCTCACCGCGATCGAGCCAATCAGCCCCCGCGTGGGATAGGGTTGCTCGCCAAATTCGACCTACCTAAGTACCCACACAGAGGGTAGACCGGGCGATCGCACCTCGCCGCAGGTCGACTTCGGACACGGGCCACTTAAGCGACCCGTTCCGTACTATCGGGATAACCGAGCGGTGTTATCGTCGGCCTCGACGGTTCGATTAATTATCGGGCGTATTCAGCCCACTACCAACCCTTTACATGAAGCAAGATGAGGATTCAATGAAAGAAATGACGAAGCGAAGCGGGAAACAGTTCAACACAAAGCACATTTATTCGCGGTGAACGGAAAGCACACATATTCAATTCCACCAAAAGCACATAGAAAAGGAAAAGAAACACAATGCAATTTTACACAAAAAGCAAATGCGACAATGCAGATCTAATACCGATTACGCGAGCACACGGCAACACTTATACAATTTTACTTCACAGACGGCGCCGACAACACATACCCAAAACCAAGAAAAAGAACACCCTCAAAGATGAGGCGGGCCTGAGGCCGAGACCGGGTCGGGCCTACCCGTCTGGTGATGAGACGCGGAGCGGCGATGGTGCCTCAACTCCGCAGGCCTCGTGGACAGTGTCTGGTAGGGGGTGGGAAAGGGGCCCCCTTGGTCGCACTATCTCAGCGCGGGGGGAAACAGGAGGGGGTTGCTGATGCTCGGGGTATAGAGGATTTCTACTCTGCCTCGAGTCCCGCGACGAGCGTCTCCACCTCGAGCAGGTCGCGCCGTCGGCCTCCCTGGTGTGCAGCTCCCGGCACGACGCGAGCACCCCCTCGTCTGCCCTCGCCGCCTCTCCACAGCTCCGTCCCCTCCGCTCCGACTCCAACGCACACGACGACGACCAACTCCTTCTTGCTTCTTCTTCCCAACTCCACCGCCCGCGAAGTCTTAACTCCCCTCTGACGAACGCGGTCGCTTATATAAGCCCCGTGGCTTCGCTCTCTCATCTTTGACCCCCTGCCTTCGACCTTTCACCTCGCTCCCCATTGGCCCGAGAAAAAGTGGGCGTGAATGCATTTTGATCCATAAATTTGCATATAGCGACCGCCCTCCAACGCCCTGGAGGCGGGGCCAAATCGCCCCTCGCTCACCGATTGGACGGAACAAAAGTGGGCGTGTGTCGTTTTTGATCCGTTTTTGAAGTGGAAAATCCGTGGTTTTGTACACGCTGTTCGGCGCGCGCCCTGCACGAGTCCAACACCGGTACCCACAAGCGGCGCAAGAACGGTGGCGATGCGACGGTTGCGAGGTGTGACGTGAGGCGGCGCCGCGGTGGGTGGTTGATGTTGTGGTTGGTGGTGGTAATCATGGCAGTTGGTCCAAAATAAAGATAGTAAAAGAAAAACGGCTATCCTGAAGAGTCGCAGCACGCATAAATGACATGTATTCCCACTAGACAACGGGTTTGGGCCTAACTACACATATACTTACCGAGATACCTCACCTAAGGGACCTGAATGGTGGTTTGCGAATTTGGTAACCACAACAATATATATATATATATATATATATATATATATATATATATATATATATATATATATATATATATACATATACAGTTAAGCCCAAAATTATTCATACCCTCTGAAAAATCTGAGTTTTGCATTTATCTCATACCTTCAAGCTGGAGTGGAAGAACTTTAATTTCACCCAAGGACATTTAGTTGGCATGTACAAATCCACATATATTTTGGCTCAACATTATTAGCATAACATTATAAATGTTAAGATTTCTGTTTTTATGCCTGTCCAAAATTATTCATACCCCATACCAAGTCTCAGAATTGAGGCCAATGTTTGTGATAATGCACATGCTTTTGATATTCGAAAGATTCTTTATAATGTTATGCAATTATTCCAAGATGTGTGCATACAATCTGAATGCATTACAAATGTGGTTCATTGAATGCATAGTGAGGAATGTTGGAGAACAATACTCTGCTTTTAGACTATAAATTAAGGGGAGCTGATGCAATCATTCTCAGGTCATTGTCAGCATGGCAAAGAAGAAATAAGTCAGTGAGGACATTCGGTTGTGCATTGTGAATGCTCACAAGGAGGGGAAAGGCGACAAAGCTATTTCGAAGCAGTTCCGAGTGCCAGTTGCCACCATACAAAGCATAGTTTGGAAGTACAAGGAGTTCCACACTGAAAAAAAACATTGAAGGACGTGGTCGGAAGCCAAAGATGTCGCCTCGTCTGGTAAGAAAAGTATGGCGAGAGGCCAACAACAATCCACGGATCACTATTAAGGCTCTCCTGAACAACCTTGGCGAGTCTGGGACCAAGATATCAAGGCAGACACTCCAGCGGACGTTGCACAGGGGGGGTCTCCGTGGATGCCGACCAAGAAAGACTCCACTCCTCCATCCCAGGCACAGAAAGGCTCGTCTCGCCTTTGCAAAAGCTCACCTGGACAAAGATCCAAGCTTTTGGTCCTCAGTTCTGTGGTCGGATGAGACGAAAATGGAGCTTTTCGGGCACAGAGATGTTGCTTTCGTTTGGCGAAAGAAGGGTGAAGCATACAACCCTAAGAACACAGTCCCGACTGTCAAGCATGGAGATGGGAGCATAATGCTTTGGGGATGTTTCTCAGCCAGTGGGCCCGGCAATCTCGTCAAAGTGAATGGCATCATGAAAAAGGAGCAGTACATCAAGATCCTTGAGGAAAACATCAAACAGTCCACAGAGAAACTTCACCTCGGGGAGCATTGGACATATCAGCAGGACAACGATCCAAAACACACTGCCAAGTCAGTCAAGAAATGGTTCCGGGATAATGATATAGGCGTTCTGGAGTGGCCAAGCCAAAGTCCGGACCTCAACCCAATCGATAATCTGTGGAGGGAGCTCAAGACCGGAGTGATGGCAAGGAAGCCTTCCGACCTCAAAGACCTGGAGACCTTCGTGAAGGAGGAGTGGGCCAAAATCCCTGCAGAGACATGCAAAAACCTTGTGAGCAAGTTTTAAAACCGTTTGGAGGCTGAAATCACAAACAGAAGGTTATCCATTGATTACTATGAATAATTATGGACATGACATTTTTTTGTAAATCTATCAATAAAATACCCCCGAAACAATGTATTTCTTGAAATGTCTCTTGCAGTGATTCTTTCAGCTGTTTGTCACATTCTTACGTAACTTAAGCCAGAAGAAACTCATTCCTCAAATAACACGATTCAAAATACTCCAAATTTGGTCAGGGAATGAATAATTTTGGGCTGCACTATATATATATATATATATATATATATATATATATATATATATATATATATATATATATATATATATATATATATATATATATATATATATATATATATATATATATATATATATATATATATATATATATATATATATATATATATATATATATATATATATATATATACTTTCGCGGGATTCCCCATGCGGGACAACATGCGCTGTGCGCCAGTGATTCGTGCCGCGAGGTCCCCAGTGACGTCACCCGCACAACAAAACTGCACGGCTTTCCGTGCAGGCCCGCCCGAGCGTATCGTCCCGAGGACCCGCTCCGCACGTTCCACCAACAGAACACGCGGCATGCAGCATGTGATGCCCTGCACACGCGCCCACGTGGGAACCCGTGGGTTCCAAATTCACCAACATTTTCGCTGTCCACGTGGCCGGGCTTGTGTCCAACGTGGAGCGTTCTCGCGCCGGATTGCGATCGCGCAGACGCTTGCGTGCAGGCCGTGCGCGAAAGGCGCCATCGCCCTCGTACGCGCCGTCGCGCGAATGTGGCGCGGTTGCCAAATTAACCCTTTGCGGACTTCCAGGCTCGCCATTCATGTCTCCCGTCTGAATCCGTCCGACGTCCATTTCCATGCATGCACTCAAACATGCCATGACACTCGCATTCTGCACACCTTTTGACACACATTTCAGCACACACTCTGGGACAATCACATCGGGGATTCATGTTAACTCAAGGGGTCCCGGGATCTCTACACCCCCCCCCCAAACTCTGCATGGACCCTCCACATCATGCACCCGCTCGACCTCGCTTGGCCCGACCAGACTCACCTGGTCGCAATCCACTTCAAGGGAGCATACCGTCTCCCTCTGTTCCTAAGGGAGGTTAACCTGATGCTCGAACTGGGTCTCAACACATTCCACCAGCTCGACCCCATTGTCCCTTCCTATCTCAACCTGTGTGTGCTCGTGTTTAATGTCATGTAGTTTCTCCTCCACTTCTTCTAATCCCAATGTCTCTGTTTTCATTTCCGTTGTCTCTTTTAATTTTTCCGTCATCCCCTCGTGTCCGAGTTTACACGTCTCCCCATCAATTATCGTGGCGTCGCTCGTCATCCCGACCTCGCCTGTCTCCATCGCGGGCCGGCCACAATTTGTACTCCGTGTTGGCTCGGTCGTTCCACCACGTGGTGCAGCCATTATGCCCTTCATGTCCGCCTGCAGATCCAACCCCATGTTCTGCATTTCACCCCTGCCCTCATCCATTTTGCGCTCCAAATCCCCCCTTCATGCTTTGCGCGATCGCATCCATTTTGTGCTCCAATGATCTCTTCATGTCATCCATTTTGTGCGCATTCACATCCATTTTGTCATCCATCCGTTGTGCATTCTTTTGTAAATCCTCATTCATTGCTCGTCTTAGCATCTCCACCAACTGGTTCATGCCAAGTGGCGGAGCCGATCCGCCATGATGGTGTGTGGAACCGGCCGGGATCGGGGGGGGGGGGGGGGGAATTTGACGGGGGTGGGTATCATACGCCGCCCTCCCGCACTCATTATTTCTGGGTCCGATTGCGGGGAAAGTTCTTGCATGGGGCTGTCCTGCACGGTGTTGTCCTGGACCATGGGTTCCACTACACTTTCACCTGAACCCACCTGAGCCAGCTCATCTTGGCTTGCCATGTTGCGTATTGAGAAATGAATTTTACTCGCTCGCAACTTGGGGGAAACGGGGGGGGGGGGTTGCTCTCTATACCCCTGATCCGAATCCCATTAATTTTGTGGAGTGGGAGGGGTTCGAATCCCACTCCTGACACCAATTGTTACGGGGCCGGGTATCGGTGGCGAACACGATGGTGAGAGGGAGCAGTAGACTCGGCTTCACCAAACATACCGGAATTGAGGTCGTGACTCTCGGATAAGTCCGAAAGGCACGGATCCCTTACTCGACCATGAATCGCCAATAATTCGACCGCGTGGGGTAGGGTAAATTGACAAACTTCAACATACCTAATTACCCATGCGGCAAAGCTACCGGGGAATTCACACCCTCGACGGACCTCAAGCGGGATGAGCCGTTACCGTGCCCGAACCGTGTGTCACCCGAGAGGAGGTTACCAAGGCCTGTTGGTCCAAATGAACAATTTACTGCCTCGCTATTTCTCATCACACACCTGCTAAGCCAATGAAAGAAACACAGAAACGAGCTGGAACATTTAACAAAATGGATATTTATTTATAATGGGGGCAGGGGAGCACGCAAGAAGGCAGAGTGAACCGAAAAAAGGAATGCAGGTATGTATAAGGCACTTAAACAATTCTACTTACAGGATGGCACCACACACACACACACACACACACACACACACACACACACACACACACACACACACACACACACACACACACACACACACACACACACACACACACACACACACACACGAAATGGACCTCGTGGGTCTATCTCGGTCAAGCCGGACCGGGATACCTGTCCGCTTAGTGCGGCCACACCGACTCCGAGACTACCACGGTGGGACCCGAACCCACGCCTCCAAATCCACAGTCCACGAACGAGGCCGCTCAACCACGATCACCACTGTCTCAGATCGCTCCAGCCAGGACCACACCGTCTGCAGAGCGCTCCAGCCACGACCACACCGTCTGCAGAGCGCTCCAGCCACGACCACACCGTCTGCAGAGCGCTCCAGCCACGACCACACCGTCTGCAGAGCGCTCCAGCCACGACCACACCGTCTGCAGAGCGCTCCAGCCACGACCACACCGTCTGCAGAGCGCTCCAGCCACGACCACAACGTCTGAAGAGCGCTCCAGCCATGACCACGACCCTCCAGAACGCACTCATGTCTCTACAACACTCGACCAGACAACCACTCTCTTCCTCTGGAGGAGTGAGGAGCTTCTTCTCCCCACCACTCACCTCCTGATTGGACAGTGGGTTGTCAGGAGACTCGTGGCGGCCTCCCGATTGGCAGGGCCAAACACTCCATCTGGCTAAGGCGGAGCCAGCCTGAGGTGATAGCTTCCCTGATTGGGCAAGGGGTGGTCTGGTGGGAGGGGCAACGACTACCCTCCCACCGTGCGTGTCGGAGAACCCAAACGGCTGAGCCAGGGGAGCACCCTATTCTCCACCTCAACCCTGTACATGACACATGCACGTGGGCGATGGCGGCGATGGTGTTGTTATTCTTGTAGTTGATGTGAAAACCTAGCTAAAAAAAAAAAAAAACCATAGCGCACACATGTAATTCCCATTAGACAGAAGGGGATGGATTCTAACTGTACACATACTTATCGACATAACTAACTTTGGCACCTGAATGTTGAGTGCACATGGTTTCCAGATTTGTAATAATTATATATATATATATATATATATATATATATATATATATATATATATATATATATATGTTATAATACCAAGCTTGCACACTAAAAACTCGGCTCGCCGTCGCACAATCCCTATGAAATTGCTGTGGCACTTAGCGGATATGCCGACAATGTTTGGAAAGTCTTGGCGTTCCATAGTACCACTTGCATTTTGCACAATGCGTATTTTTGTCATTCCCCGTGTACGGTCTGTCATCTGCTACCAGCTATGTTGTACTGCTATCCCGTGCATGTGCATGGATATCATATATATATATATATATATATATATATATATATATATATATATATATATATATATATATATATATATATATATATATATATATATATATACATATATACACACATACACATATATACATGTACACTGAAAAGCAAAAGAAACTTACCACTTGTTTGAAATGAAATAAAATTGTAACAGTTCAAAATAAAACAAACCCACAATTGCTAATTGAAACATTGGCATTTTATTGATGACATGTCAAGTTTTTGACCAAGATACACCATCTCATAAGTTTGTTCTACAGTACAGAACAGCACAGGGTGCAATGTCAGTCCCCTTTCAATAGCGTGTGGCCACCATTGTTTTGGATACAGGCAGTGCATCGTCGGCGCATACTGCCTACCAGTCTTTGGATGGATTGCTGCTGGATTCTGTCCCACTCAGTCCTCAATGTCTGAAGCCATCTGACTTAGGACCATCTGCCTGTCCTGCCAAGAAAGTGGTGACTCTTGGCCTCCCTGATTGAGGTCTGTCATCTGCAGAGTTTTGGAGGGTGTCTCTGTCCACCAGGGCCGATATCGTCTGGTTTGAACAGCCAAGGCGACGTGCCACCTCACGGTAGCTCAATCTGCCTTGCAGTATGCCCAAGGCACACTGCCGTTGATCCCTTGACAATTGTGGCATGTTGATTGAAATGCCCATTTTGCACTGGCCTTTTTAAAGCCAATATCAAGACATCACGTGCAGCTCATTAAAATCATCCCGTACCCCTTGGCTAATCACTGACAGTCAAAACGGCTGTTCAACAGCTGTGCTATGAAGTGACCATTGAAGGTTCAAGTGACCATCCGTGACAGTTTTGTCTGACAGCGAGGACATTATTCTGCACAAATAAGTTCACACATTTACTATATGCGGTGTTATTGTTGATATCTGAAGGTTTAAAAGGTGGTAAGTTTCTTTTGCGTTTCAGTATATATACATATGCACATATACATATATTGTTGCGGACCGGGGACCGGTGGCGAGAACGACCACAGGTGGGGGAGGTTACATCGTCTCCCACCAGACACCAGAAAATAAGACCTAAAACAGTGGTCCCCAACCTTTTGATCCCATGGGCCGCATTCACTACTCCCAAGGATATTGGGAGCCAGAAAAAAAAATCGAAGAAAAAATTGACAAATCGATACAACGTTTGGGGTTTATTGGAGTATTGTTTTTTTAACTAATAAATTTTATTTGTATTCGATCGATCGATTGTTCACGCACTGTAATTATGAACAAATTTCCGTTCGGGGTGTAATTAATTTTAAATACTGCCGCAAGATGCCAGAAGGTAAAATCAAATTGATTTGATTCCTCCCGGCGGTAAGCGGCAGTGGCCGGCAGCGGCATTGTGTAAGGCTTTTCAGGTCACGGCGTCGGCCGGCAGTGGCATTGTGTAAACCCCTTTAAAATTGCTACATGGAAATGTGTTTTGATTGGAAAGTCCTTGCGGGCCGCAGTAAAGGGCTCCGCGGGCCGCATGCGGCCCAATGACCTAAAACAAGATTTATCATTACTGGAGTTGAGTAATAATCCTACTCATTTTGATATTTTCTAATCTATAATTAATTTGTCGTCCATCTAAACATTTTAGAGTAAATCGACCCCACTGAGTTCGAAAATGCAGTCCATTTTCACCGAGGAAGTTAAGAAGTGTACGGATTCGCATCTCACCATACCCTAATTTTTCAATCAATGGAATTACAAACTATTAGAATATTTCGTGTCATTTACCAAATACCACTATCATCTCCACCTCTATTGCTATCTCCACTCCCTCCTGAACGTATTTCTAGCTGGCCCAACATCCAGTGTTTTAGATTCAATGATTCACGAAAAATAGGTTAGATATTTATTTAGTTATTAATATATTAAATTAGGGTATGGTGAGATGCGAATCCGTACACTTCTTAACTTCCTAGGTGAAAATGGACTGCATTTTCGAACTCGGTGGGGTCGATTTACTCGAAGAAATGTTTAGACTGACAACAAATTAATTATAGATTAGAAAATATCGAAATGAGTAGGATTAGTTACTCAACTCCAGTCATGATAAATCTTGTTTTAGGTCATATTTTCGAAATGGTCGTGAATTCAATGTCGGTGCAGTCATTTATTAGAGTAAATCGACCCCATAGAGTTCGAAAATGTACTCCATTTCCACCTCGGACATCCAGAAGTACCCGTAAACGTACCTGACCATACCTTAATTTGTTCAAGTCATGAGACTAAAAGTCGTCATCTGGAGCGACCTCTAAATCACCTCCGATTAAGCTAAAAAAATGTATGTGCGCTATTGGATCATATGAGAATAATTTTAAGCTCGTGGAGCAATATTCTATTTTTTTGACTTTTTTGGACCACCCTAATATATATATATATATATATATATATATATATATATATATATATATATATATATATATATATATATATATATATATATATGTATATATATCCATCCATCATTGGGACCATAATCTGTGCAGAGCGTTGGTGCAGCCTCAGCAGTCTCCTTGGCTATTGGACAAAATCCTGGACCGGTCGCCACTCTGACACAGGATACCAGCATGCTGGCACTCATTTTGCCGACCTCGGAAGGATGACAGGCAGAGTGAACCTCACCTGGTATTACTTATTTATACACACACACACACACACACACACACACACACACACACACACACACACACACACACACACACACACACACACACACACACACACACACACACACATATATTAATATATTAAATTAGGGTATGGTGAGATGGTATAGGGTATATGATTTTACGTATATGAGTATATGAGATTAGGGTATATTAGGTATAATTAGGGTATATGAGACACACACACACACACACACACACACACACACACACACACACACACACACACACACACACACACACACACAAAACAACTTCAAAACTAAGGCTTTGGTCTCTTTCATTAACAAACTTTTAAACAAGATTCAAAATGTTCATGTGGAAACCTTTTCTGAGGCTGAGATGCTTCTCCACATATCAAACGTTTGACAAGAACATATTAGAAGAAAATGCACAGTTACAGTGGTACGTGAATTGCAAGGACACCAGCGAAGAACCAGTCCTTGCCGACAAGTTAATTCCCCCATAATTATGGATGATTTGACTTGCCATTCCCACTCCCACTCTGAGTGGTACTACTTCAATACCGATTCTTCTTTGTTTATATGCAGCACAAGGCTGTGGGGTAGCATCGTTAGTTGAAGGCGTGGCTTTGCTGCTGATGCAGTGCCCTCTGCTGGTTAGGGCTGGAATTGGTAATTTATTCAGGGTGTCGCCAATAGCTCACCTACTCTTCGCGAAGGACACCTTGGGATCTTCAACATCCACCAACTAATGTCAGCAGAAGAGTCTCCCGCTTAACGTCCATCCGAGGGATGGCACACACATTGATGAATCCTCCTGCCTGTGAAACACCAGGTTGAAAGTTTATAGCTATGGTCAGTATTCAACCCAGGCAAGACAGCTTAGAGGCGATTGTGCGTACCTCTAGGCCATCCTCTCAGCCCCAAATACCTATTTACATTGAGGGAATTAAGCATTCGATTGGTACAACAAAATATAAATGTGCATTTCAATAAAATGGACATTATCAAAGCTTTTCGACTTGCACTCCTCAGGATAAAATCACAAGCAGATGAAGAAGAAGAACCAAACCCTCATTTATAAAGTTACAATGTCATGTCCTCAATTCTGATTGGTTGAGAGAAAGGAGGAATGGGATTACCTGATTGGTGGAACCACAGAGCATCATGAGTCGACGGAAATGAACCATCATTAATAATGAATAGGTGGAGATGAATCACCAAGAACCGAGGAAACATAATGTTCATTAGCTGAAGGCTAGTCGGGGTGGGGTATGGTTTTCATGACGACTCAATATTGACTGTGGTACAGTTGTCACACAGCCATGCCATCATAGTCAAAATAGATATAAAGTTCGGACAAATTCTGTTTGTCTACAAATAATTGGATTGGTTGACCTGATTAATGTGGCCTCCATTGTACGAAGGTGAGCTAAACTGAGTCTTCTACTCAGGATTTTAAACCAGCCGACACGATATTGCTCTGCACACTGAGGATTATTCAGTAATAGTCGGGTCAATTTATGACAAACAACCACCAAAAGGTTTCTCAGTGGTTTTCATTCCTACTGGATATACTGATCAACAGAAAAAAAGTCTACCAAAATCTGACATCCGGAAATGGGTTAAAACAGTCATTTTCAAGATGGCCGCCACCGGGATTTGAAATAACTAAAACAGCTATAACTTCTTCAATAATTGTGATAAAAACATAATTGTTGGTTCTGGTCCATGGTTTTAATGGATCAGCAATCCACTGGTGTCAATAAAATTTCGATCGGATCAGTATTTAACATGAAATCCAAGATGGCGGCAAAAAAAATGAAGGGCGTAAAATCAATAAATTGTCTCTATATAATCAAACCTCTGTTCGGCAATCACCCAACATTTATCAAATTCTAACAAAAGGGTTTTCAGTCTTCTCTTACCAGTAATTATATGTGATGTATTACATGTCAGGGGAATGTCCCTGGCTCTGATTGAGTAGCCTATCCCTTTCTTCGAATGCTCTTTCCCTGAATGTTTTGTTTTCTGTTTCAGGTTTGAAGAATGAGAGCTCCTGAGATGCACGAATATCGGTGTTATTTGCAAAATTTGCAAGGAGAGGCTTGAGGATGGAAGTGACGTTGTGCAAATTCGTCAGAAGGGCGCTTATGGCATCAATGCAGCCAGTGTTCAGAGAGGTGACGATGTTTATGTGGCGGCTGGATGCAAGGTACACAGGGACTGTCGTAAACAGTATATAAATCAACATGACATCCTGAATCAAAAGAAGAAACAAGGACCATCCAAACCGTCCAGGAAGCGAAGTTCACATGTATTTAGCGGGCCTTTCAACAGCAAATCTGACTGCTTGTTCTGTGGGACCACAGTGGACCTTGGAAGTTTTGACTACAGTCATGTCAAGACTGACGACTTTGCCAAAACCATTCTGGAGTGCTGTGAGAATCGGTCCGATGATTGGTCATTCACAGTGAAAGGGCGGATTGAGTACTATGGTGGAGATCTTCATGCAGCTGACTGCATATATCATCATCAGTGCAGTGTCCATTTCCGCACTGGGCGTGATGTACCAGTGCGCTTCCGGAGTGGACCAGATTCAACAAGTAGGAAATCTGGACGTCTGATAGATAGTGATCAAGAGCAGGTATTCTCCAGAATGTGTTCATATCTTGAGATGAATGATGAGGAACAGATGACTGCTTTGTACCTTCGTGGCAAAATGGAAGAGTTTCTTATGGATGAAAATTCTCTTCCATACACCAACTACTATCTGAAGAAGAAAATGAAGGAAAGATATGGGGACTCCATTTATATTGCTGAAGGAGAGGGCGTAAATGATCGTTACATTCAGGGAGAAAACATCACACATACTTCGGTCATTCTACAAAGAAGAACAGTGAGAAGGAGATGAAGAGGCACAAAAGAAGGCCATAATTGAGACGGCAGCAAGGCTGATCAAGAGTGATATCAAGAACGGTGTACCATCTGTTACTGATCACTACCCAAAATCAGAATAACTTGAACTTGACTCTGCACTGGCATTCCTTCCAGGTACACTTCAAAATATGTGGAGTAGTCTGCTCGTTGGAAAAAACACGCAACGTAAAGTGGCTAGTTTTGGACAAGCCATTGTACAAGCAGTAAGACCTTGGGCTGTCATTGCACCACTCCAGATTGGTCTCGCTGTGCAGGTCCATCACAAATATCGGTCAAAATTCCTTGTGGAAACCCTGTGTAATATGGGGTATGGCTCGTCATATGGTGAAGTACTGTGGTTTGAAAAGAATGCGGCAAGCTGTGTCACACCCGATTTGCTAATTGAAGAAACAGGCATATTTGACCTATCAGTGTTGTTTGCCGGTGACAATGTAGATCACAACATAATCACCCTTGATGGCAAAGGTACCTTTCATGGAATGGGCATGATAGCTGCATTGACTCCTGGTAGAAAATCAAGTCATCTTGTGACAAGGCAGAAGATTTCAGAATTGAACATTGTACAGATGTGAAAAATTGATATCAAAGAATATGGCTTTGCAACCAATGTTCTTCGCAACATCAAGTTCCGAGACCTCCCAGATCTCCGAGTCTGTGACATGAGAGTTGAAATCTTCTGGGAGCTATCCTTCCATTTCAAGCTGACTGTACCAGGCTGGCAGGGGATGATGCACATCCTTCACCGAGGACAGACACATCCTGGTGCATCCTCCATTCTGTATTTGCCAATGATTGATATGTATCCAGGTGACAAAGCTTGCATTCTGTCCACTTTGAACTTCCTGTCCAACATGGCCATCAGACACCATGTCCCTCCTGTGATCACGTTTGATCAACCGCTGTACTGGAAAGCTGCCGAGATAATCAGTGCTGCACCAGAGAATAGCCATTTGAAGGGGATCGTGCTTAGGCTGGGTACATTTCACACGTTCATGAATCTGCTTGGAGCAATAGGCACGTTGATGGCGGGAACAGGACTCAAAAACATCCTGGAACTGGTGTACGGTGAAAATGCTGTAGTTCATATGATGTCCGGATAATCTGTTCAGAGGGCATTCTGAGGCCATCTACTGGTGAGCAAGGGTCTACATCGAATTATTGTGGCATCTGTAGTGGAGGAAAATCCTGAGTTCATGCTCCAAGTAGAAGAGATTGAGAAAATGTGTTCGTCCTTGCCAACGGGTGACATCTCTCTTGAAAGTCTTGAAGAATCAGCTGCAATTGTGAAGATCACTGATGAACTTGAAAAAAATAAATCTGAACTTGCTGCACAATCCAAAATGAGTAAGCTGTGGCTGGGTTATCAGAAAATGCTCCCTACTGCTCGGGCAATGATCAAGGCAGATCGCACTGGGTCTTGGAAGGATCACTTGCAAGCTGTTGCTGATGCCTTGCCAATATTTACAGCAGCTGGACACTACAACAACCAGAAGTCTGCTTATCTCTACGTACAAGAAATGAGTGAACTGGAGAGCAAACACCCAGATGTGTATGAGAAGTTTCAAAATGGCTTCCATGTGATCCGGCGAACAAACCAGTTTTGGGAAGGCCTCAGCTGTGATCTAGTCATCGAACAAACACTCATGAGATCACTAAAGAACACCGGTGGCTTGACTCATGGCAGTAAGATGACAGAGGAACACCTAGCATTGTGGACAATGTCAGCCCCCATAACATCTAAAGTCAACGTCGCCATGCAGGACTTCAATGATCTCACATACGCAACAAGTGAACAGCATAAAGAAGCAACTGGTGCCAGAATTGAAAGACATGCATTCGACCTCTCGAAGATGAGCACAAAGCTGAATGCATTTTCACCTTTCTCCTCTGATCCTACATTGAGAAATATCATAAATGGTATCGTGGCAAGCGAAGACATCAATATGCATGAATATGAAGCTGTTGGGAACAAAATCATCGAGAAAATGATTGGACAACCTGTGTTTTCCTTCTCCATCAAGTGGGAAATTCTAATGCTCTCCAGGTTGCTCCTCACAGAACCATCGAACCATCACAGAACCAGTGTGCTATTCCAGTGATTCCTGGTGGTAT
Source organism: Eptatretus burgeri (assembly GCF_056783735.1). NCBI lineage: Eukaryota > Metazoa > Chordata > Myxini > Myxiniformes > Myxinidae > Eptatretus > Eptatretus burgeri. Next base: position 70,750,210 of record NC_140967.1, read on the forward strand.
CCCAGATAGGCGATTTGTCACTTGAGGACGTGATGAGTTTTGAGCTCAGTCCATACCCTCCATCCCTCTTTGAGGACAACAAAATCTTGAGGAAGGCCGACAAACCTCAACTCACTCAAGCTGTCAATGACCACTGTACCAAGGCACTGGCATGTGAAGGAGTACCTGACACCACACCTTCAGCACACCTTAAGAGTGAAAGGTATGTTCTTGATGGTGGATCCTTGCTGCACAAGCTCAAGTGGAAGAAGGGAGATACATATGGCAAAATAGCCAGAGCATATGCGGACTTCACAACAAAACACTATGGGACAGCAACTGTTGTCTTTGATGGCTATGGTGCAGGCCTTCAATAAAGGATAACACTCAGCAGAGACGGGGACAAGCCAACAGCTATCCGACTGTGAACTTCACCGGAGAAACTGAATTTGATGGAAAGAGAGATGAATTCCAATGTGTCGGCAGTAACAAGCAACAGCTGATCACCTTAATAGGTGATCAGCTGAAGAAAGTGGGTTGCACAGTTATTCAGGCAGAAGGGGACGCTGATGTGGACATTGCCATGACAGCTGTAAACAGCACAATTCTGCATTCCACCACACAAATCGGAGAGGACACAGATTTGTTGATGCTTTTGCTCCATTACTGTATACCAGCTGGAAAACCACTATATTTCAGATCAGACAACCAGTCAAGAAGCAATCTGAAAGTATATGACATCAATCGGATGAAGCATCTTCTTGGGAATAAGTTGTGCACTCAACTATTATTCCTGCACGCCTTCACAGGATGTGATTCAACATATTGTGTGTATGGCATTGGGAAAAAATCAGTCTTTCAGAAACTCGTGGAAGATGATCAAGGCCTCCAGTTGTGTGCAGATACATTCACTTCGAGAGGCGTCAGCCACGCTGAAATAAAGAAACTTGGCAGCCAAGCGATGGCCGTTATATTTAGTGGGGAGAGCACAAGTTATCTGGCAGACATGCGTTACAAGATATTCACAAAGAAGGTCGCTGCTGCTAAGTCTTTCGTTACACCTGAACGTCTTCCCCCAACGGAATCTGCCACCAAGTTTCATTGTCTCCGAGTGTACTACCAGGTCATGGTTTGGGATGGGGATGGAGGGTGACCTCCATCCTCTGGACTGGGGCTGGGGACTTGAAGACAATCGATTTGTACCGATCATGACTGCCATGAATGCTGCACCAGCCACTCTTCTGAAGATGATACACTGCAACTGCACCACAGCTTGTGACACACCATGTTGCAGCTGCAGAAAGAATGGGCTTCCGTGTACGTCTGCATGTGGATCATGCCAAGTGACGTTTTGTGACAATCCACTAAATCAAGCCTCTGAGGAACTCGAGGACAGTGATGAGGACTGAAATTGTAACCTAAACTGCCATTATGTAATGTTCACAAATAAATGTTTCAGTAGCATCAGGTGTTCAGTGATTTTGGTTCAGATGGAAAATTTATTTATTTTTGCACTCTTGAATTTTGCCGCCATCTTGGATTTCATGTTAAATACTGATCAGATCGAAATTTTATTGACACCAGTGGATTGCTGATCCATTAAAACCATGGACCAGAACCAACAATGATGTTTTTATCACAATTATTGAAGAAGTTATAGCTTTTTTAGTTATTTCAAAGACCGGTGGCAGCCATCTTGAAAATGACTGTTTTAACCCATTTCCGGATGTCAGATTTTGGTAGACTTTTTTCTGTTGATCAGTATATCCAGTAGGAATGAAAACCACTGAAAAACCTTTTGTTGCAATTTGTTGTGGGTCAGGTGGTATTTTGACCCGACTATAAATGGTAACCAATTGCAGAGGCACAGGGAATATTTGTCATACTATGTACATTCTTACAAGCCCGAGTTGGACGTCTCTGTTCGGTTGACTGACACCATCTGATCCCCAAAGGGTTCATTTCTGTCCACTCATAAATCATAATGCTCTGTGTTTCCACCAATCAGGTTATCACGTCCTGTCAACCAATCAACGTTGAGGACATTACACTGTATTATTTATAAATCCTCTGCTTGTGGTTTTATCTGAAAGAGTGCAAGTCAAAAAGCTTTGATAATGTATTTTATTGACATGCACATTGAGAGAATTGTGGTGCTCCCCCCACCTTGAATCACTGGGACAATGGATTTATAGCAAATTGGAGTTTTGACCTCTGCTCACCACAAAAGGTTTATGACTTCATCCAGTCTGAGTGGTGTCCCACAAGCTGTCAAGCTTGAGTGTGTGTGAATACAGTCACATGTTCAATAAGAAACAAGAAAAATGACAACGGGGTGTTCCAAGTGGGCCAATTTGGCGTCGTGTCCACGAAGTAATATTATTCACTTGATGACATGGGTGTCGTAAATGTCCAGTGCCCATGGAAATAAGCTGCTCCCCAAAAGGGGTATGATGATAGAAGTCCCATGGTTAAAAGGAGTGAAAACCAACTGGAGATATCAAGCAGCAACGTGGCATGTGGTATGAAGCTTCATTTGTCAAAGAGGAAATAGATTGCTGAAGTTAGTGCTACGATTGTGGGAGGACTCCAGCGGATTCCAAGTACGTGAAAAATTTTCACCACGGTGTAAAATGGAAGCTGCCAGGGAAGAAGTAAAACGAGGGTGTAAAATGGCGGGCTGGGGGGGGGGTTGCCAAAAGTAAAAACCCTTTCTTTCTTTTATTTGTGAGGGAGATGCTCAAAACATGTAGCAGTGTCAGAAAAACTGATTGGTTAGAAATCAGATAAATATCCATGCCTACACTACTGCTATTGGTTGGACAAGTAAATGGAGCGAAGTGCATGATGTAAAAGTACTAACAACTTGGCACCGATAAAAAGTACACGACAGATTTGTTTGACCCCCCTAAAACATCCTTGTGCACCCGATTTCAAGCAGCAGTTTTCATTTCATTCCATCTGTGGGTTCCGTAGTGGACAGAGGTCAAACAAACAGAAAAAAACGGATAATTCTTTAATCATATAGTACTCGGTGCAATGTCGTATTTATGGTGGTGGAGGCCCCTGGGCACACATGGGTGATGGTGGCCCTTTCTGCCATGAACGATGAAGTAAAGCAGTGGTTTTCAACATTTTTCACTGATGGCAATCTAAACTCTCATGTCTTATTTTGTGGCACCCTTATTCAATTTTCTATTTGAATCATTGCCTTAAGAACATTGCAGGCTCCACAAGTTAAATTATTGGATAAAATACATGATTTCAGGAATGTTTTTGCAGGCTTTCAGTACCACCAATGGACAGGATCGCATCCGGAAAAATAATTATTTATACCTCAACATTACCTTCACAACAACAAGTACACCTCCACGAACAGGGTCGCATCCAGAAAACGGAATATTACCTCAACATTACCTTCACAACAAGAACTACACCTCCAAGAACAGGGTCGCATCCAGAAAACGGAGTATTACCTCAACATTACCTTCACAACAACAAGTACACCTCCACGAACAGGGTCGCATCCAGAAAACGGAATATTACCTCAACATTACCTTCACAACAACAAGTACACCTCCACGAACAGGGTCGCATCCAGAAAACCGAATATTACCTCAACATTACCTTCACAACAAGAACTACACCTCCAAGAACAGGGTCGCATCTGGAAAACGGAATATTACCTCAACATTACCTTCACAACAAGTACACCTCCAAGAACAGGGTCACATCCAGAAAACGGAATATTACCTCAACATTACCTTCACAACAACAAGTACACCTCCAAGAACAGGGTCGCATCCAGAAAACGGAATATTACCTCAACATTACCTTCACAACAAGAACTACACCTCCACGAACAGGGTCGCATCCAGAAAACGGAATATTACCTCAACATTACCTTCACAACAACAAGTACACCTCCACGAACAGGGTCGCATCCAGAAAACCAAATATTACCTCAACATTACCTTCACAACAAGAACTACACCTCCACGAACAGGGTCGCATCCAGAAAACCAAATATTACCTCAACATTACCTTCACAACAACAAGTACACCTCCACGAACAGGGTCGCATCCAGAAAACCGAATATTACCTCAACATTACCTTCACAACAAGAACTACACCTCCAAGAACAGGGTCGCATCCAGAAAACGGAATATTACCTCAACATTACCTTCACAACAAGTACACCTCCAAGAACAGGGTCACATCCAGAAAACGGAATATTACCTCAACATTACCTTCACAACAAGAACTACACCTCTAAGAACAGGGTCGCATCTGGAAAAAGAAATATTACCTCAACATTACCTTCACAACAACAAGTACACCGCCAAGAACAGCATCACATTCGGAAAACAGAATATTACCTCAACATTACCTTCACAACAACTACACCACCTCAAAGAACAGAATCGCATCTGGAAAAAGAAATATTACCTCAACACCACCCCACCACCACCGGCACCACCACGAACGTCTCAGAGAAAGTTGTTCGAGGCCTGAAGCGGGGAGTCGAGTCGGATGAGGGAGTTTGGGCGGACACCATTACAGGACAGCTTTGAGTGTAGAGAGTGCATCAGCTTTTTCCAGTATTCTGAATCCTGTTTAGCTTGTATTATGATCGATTCTTAGCTCGATTGGCCAAGTCAATATTCCGGGGTGTCGGGAGGAGCTGATAAAGGATGATCAGCATGTCTGGTGAAGATGACAAGGTGTCATCTTGGTCAGTTAGTCGAACTAGGAACAGGGGCAGATCACGGCGAGAGAGTACCGACGAGTCGGAACCTCCAAAAGCGGTTAAAGCCAACTCCATCCCCGATGAGTGCTATGCCAAACTACTGGTCATTATTGCATACTAGTACGTGCCCGTACGTGCGTGGCCAAAAGTGCATAACTTTCAAACCACGAGCCAGAAACAACAACCACACAGGCCGTTCCTTCACTCGCGTGCCGTACGTGCGTGGCCCGGAAGTTCGCATATCGCAGTTACGATTATTCGCAATTTAGTTTTAATGGCCAATTATTCAATTAGCGCCAACGTGTTTTGCCTTTTCGCAATGTCATCGCAAGGAAAAACACAAAGAGAAGAAAAGAGAAAAAAAATGTACGTGCAAAAAAAATAATAACAAAAAAAAACTTTCAAACAACCACGCAGGGTGTTCCTTTGCTCTCGTAAACGACGACTGGAATGGGGCATTGTGTTTATCTATAAATGCGCAGAAGAAATCGAGAAATTATTGGAATACAGGAAGTCATCACTATCCGGAAGTCCGTACGTTGTAACCCGTAATGGGGAACGCGGCTGAGGTTCTCTTCCAAATCGGCCACGCCTACGCAGCAACGTGTCCTGTCATTGGTTGGTAAATAAATGGCCATAACTTGGGAAGCACTTGTCCCATTAATATCAAACCTTTAAAAGGCACATCCTCAGATTCCCAGCAATATACCTGGCAAGTTTCAATTAGATCGGACCAGTGGTTGTCGAGAAACAGCGGACACAGACACACACAGACACACAGACACACACAGACACACTGCTGGAATTATAGATAGATGTACAGTTAACTACTTTCTCTGCAGTGTGCCACCATTTTCTGGGGGGGTACCAAAACAGCAACAAAAAACATCTCAAGGTACCAAAAAAAACACCTGTTGTTTAAATTTGGTCTCCTACTTGCTTATTTTCGATCGTAAGTTATCGCGTGTTTAAAATTTACTTCCTGGTTCAGAGCATACCAGATCACTCTGATGTTACCGAAATTTATGCACCGTCTAATATGAAAACGATCATAATTTGGGGCATTGTGTTTATAAATGCGCATAAGAAATCGAGAAATTATTAGAATACACGAAGTCATCACTATCCGGAAGTCCGTACGTTGTAACCCGTAATGGGGAACACGGCTGAGGTTCTCTTCCCCCATCGGCCACGCCTACACAGCAACGTGTCCTGTCATTGGTTGGTAAATTAATGGCCATAACTTGGGAAGCACTTGTCCGATTAATATCAAACCTTGAAAGGCACATCCTCAGGTCCCCAGGAATATACCTAGCAAGTTTCAATTAGATCGGGCCAGTGGTTGTCGAGAAACAGCGGTCACACACACACACACACACACACACACACACACACACACACACACACACACACACACACACACACACACACACACACACACACACACACACACACACACACACACACACACACACACACACACAGACACTGCTGGAATTACAGATAGATGCAAGAGGCAAAAGTGGAGCTCGACGAAATCATGACAGGCACGGGAAATGGCGGGCCTGGAACCTCTTTATTCCACTCTGCATATCAATACGCAAGGCTGTAAATACACCACATTTCCTCCCTTCTAGATTTAATCCGCCAGTATCTCGGATGCGTCCACCGAGTAGTAGTAGTGGACTTAATCCCATACCACGTCAACCCACACGACAATAAATGAACATTTTACTCATTTGATGAACCCCAGAAAATCGTACAATCAAAGACATTACAAGAGCATCATAACCATAGAACACTACAATCCATCACCTATAGCAGGTAACTGAAATGTCCCATCTCGTGGATTGAGCACAGGGGTGAAACCTACCCTGGCTCAAGATTATGAGGGGATTATTCTTCCCCATAACTGAATCACTTCACCGAACCAATCTCTCTTGGGCCTGATGGTGTCTCTGCAGATCCCACCTTGTCCACAGAGCTTTCTCAGTTGGTTGAGATGCAGCATCTGTTGATGCCGGTACAGCATCGGTCTCAGCAGGAACTGCTTCCGCTGATGCAGGTATCCTCTCAGTTGACCCTGACCCCTATAACTCCATTCTTACAGGAGGGTCTGCTGATTGGAAAGGTTGAGCTTCACAGGTCAGCCCGCTCCCCCGCATTTGGTCCACGTGCCATTTCCAAACGCTGGGTCTGCTCTCACTTTGTTGTTGGATGTGGTATTGATGTTCATTCTCGAAATTTTCAGATCGATTAATGGAAGCTGCTCGATCCAGGAATGATGTGACAGGGAAGAATATCATGCTTCAAATTTCTGATCGTGATTGTGTGGCCATTGAAGTAAGATATCACCTCACCTGCTTCAGGTCCTACACTCACTTCCTAAGTAAGCCAACGAACAGGTTAGTGTTACCATGTTTGATTGGTCATCCATACATGTATCTGGTCAATATACTCTTTTCTAGTAAATTTGTTTAACTAGACATGCATTATTTTGAAATTTTCAGTGAGCAGACAGCGAAACCATACATGCCATCATACAGAGCATTCCGCACCAACATCATCGAGGAACGTCTCATTGAATGGCAGGAGACACTTAGAATTAATAAGCTGATGCAACTGGTCGTGAAGCGTGTTGAGGACACAGAAGCAGCAGATGCATCACAATATCGGTGAGGCCTTTTCTGGCACTAAATACATTATAACATGGCTATAGAATCCTATATGGATTGTATTATTAAGGTTTCTGGAATTGTACATTTTCCCACTGTAATTGCACCATGATTCTATTAATTAAATGAAATTCTCACAAATTGTCCTTTCTTAATGTCCCATCCCATAGCACAGACAAACTGAAGAAAAGGCTGCAACACGACTACCCCCAGCTGAGATTTTACACACCCTTCCGGCGAAACAAGTATCAAATGGTCTTCTGTGAGAATTTGGATGCAAGTTGACTTGATTGAACAGCTTCCATCATCGGCGACAGAAACCGAAACTGAAACCGAGACCGATATGGGAACTGAACACGAAAGTGATAGCAATCAGCCAGTTTCACTCCATGATATTTCACGACTTGATGAAACAAGAACTTTGTTTACTGCTGGACTCATCTTACAACACTTCATTCAAGATGCACCTGATGCAAGTAAACCATGGCCTCCATCGTCTAACTGTCTGGACGTCAATACAGCAGAGGACTTTGTGCCCATTGAACTTTTCAATTTCGTGGCTTGGTGCAGTGGTGCAAGTGATCATCCAACACTAGCAAAGCGTGTGAGTGTATCTGTTGACATCAAATTGAAAATTCTGTCAGTATGTCAGGACATTCTCTACCTTTTTTCAAAAGGCAAAAAACAGACACCACAATCGATAGCACTGCGTTTGACTGTACGCCATCTTACTGGGTCCTCAAATCTTGTTCCCCTACTAAGTCGCCTCGGGCACTGTACTTCCTGGGACACAGTTCACCGGTTTGAGACTAGTCTGGCTCAGGTTCAGCTCCTCAATGTGGGCACAGTTCCGAAATATTTCTCAAAACATGTACCCACAACCCTTGTTTGGGACAACATAGATTTCGGGGAAGAAACTAACGGGCCATGGTACAACTCGTGACACAAATGGTATCATGGTTCAGCGAGTCTTTCAGGAACACAATGGTCCAACTGGGCCCTCCATCTCCATTCCTAAGAGTACCAGTCGGTCCTTTCAGGCGTCGTCATCTGAGTTGGATGTGTACTACAGGAAGAAAAGGGTGGGACCAAGAATGATTGCATCAGGCACTCATCTCATGGATGATACATTCCAACAAGATTTGATCCCAGCTAAAACAAAGGATCTAGCATACGTGCTGGTGAAATTGCTGAAGCCTGCTCATTGTAATTGGACTGGGTTCAATGTAGCACTCCAAATGGGTAAAGTCCTGGAGAAATCGGCCATCCATTATCTACCAGTGATTGCTGCTTCCCCTACACAGATGACCACAGTCAGCACCATTCTCACTCGCAGTATTGAGATGTGTGGCCGCCTCGAACTTGATCATGTGGTTCTCGTTTTTGACCAGGCAATTTATGCAAAGGCCCAGGAAATCAGATGGTTGAATTATGATGCCTTGGCGAATTTCACACATGCTGTGCATTCATGGGCATGATAGGGAAGCGATTTGTTGGTTCGGGTTTTGAGGACATTTTGATTGAATCTGAGATAGTTGCCCCAGGATCTCTCCAGACTGTTATCTCTGGCCACAAGTACAATCGTAGTATCTGAGTGCACAAAATAATGTTTGAGGCTTTGCATCGATTGTAAATACATACAAGCCTACATGGCATCTTTGACAGAACAAGATCATGAGAAGTATTCCTCGCTAATTGAACGGCTGCACGCGACCTATTCAACAGAGGAATTTCATGGATTGCTTGAGTCTGGAGAGTTCGTTGCTCTTAGGAAGCAGTACAATTCCTTCAGCAAAAAACGCTCAGGTGAAAGCCCGACATTTGCATTTTGGAATTCCTATTTGATCATTGTCGGAGCACTCTTGGTATTCTTCCGCGCCACACGAGAGTCAGACTGGACCTTACACTTGGCAGCTGTTCGAGCCATGTTGCCCTGGTTCTTTTCCTATGACCGGGTAAATTATGCCAGGTATCTCCCTGTCTACTAGATTGAGATGGTGGATCTTCAGGGGACACACCCTGAATGTCACCAGGAAATGCTCGTCACGGGGCAGTGGACCATACAGCGTCAATATCGCCACCCATTCTCATCAATTTCTTGTGATCAGGCAATAGAACAAACGTATAATCGTGACTCGAAGACCAGTGGAGGATTGACTGGGATAACCCTCAAACCAGGTGCCATACAGAGATGGATACTGGCGCAGCTCGAGCATGCTGCATTTGCAAGGCAATGCGAGGTTATGGTGGGTATGTCGCCTGACTGCACCAAGAGGAAGGGGTTGTACGAGTCGCAAGTGAGGAAAGATGATCAGGATGTCCAGTCAATCATCACTACGATTGGGAGTATGATCAACCCATTCGAAGTTGAGTCTGATCGTGTCAAACATGATCTCCTGTCTGCTTATCAGACTGGCGAGGAATCTCTGAGCCGATATATTAACGACTGTTTGACTGTGAGAGATGAAAGTCTGGACGTAGTGGATGGATTGGGTGAGCAGACTGCACCCCACCATAAGATGAAGCCTCATCCTGATATGTTCTCTCCACTGACCCTACACTTCTCAAAACTGAGAACCTTTGCCGATCAAAGTATCTCAAAATCTTCCAAAACAACCAGTGGTGAAGAAGTCATTGTGAAAAATTACAGAAATGTATTCTCACGACTTCTTGCCATCAGTCAGTCTAAGAGTATCAATCTCCGTGACATTCTGACTCATTCCCTGGCATCCATCTCACGACCTCTTGCCAGTGCTGACGGGTCCTTGGCAAAAAATGTTAAGTCAAAGCTCCTGACAATGGTCGAGGAAAAGTGCATTGACTACCTGAAGAGTGGCATCCCTGACCACGCAGCGATCATTATGGATGCGGGTCCCCTGATTCGGTCCATTAAGCCTATCCCAGATACTTTTGGAGGGCTGGCTGATGCCATTTTCTCTGTCTTAACAAAATTTGCCAAGAACACGAATTGTGCTCGCCTAGATTTTGTTGTCGATCACTACCCTGATATAAGCGTGAAAAATGAAGAAAGGGATAGGAGAGCGAAAAGTGGCAGCCAGACCATACATGTTTATGGTAAAGACCAAAAAACACCGAAGCAATGGTCAAAATTAATGTCATGTGGTCAGAATAAAGAATCACTTGTTGCTTTCCTCGTGTCGGTATGGAAGGACATCAACTTGTGTGCCTACTTCAATAGGGACGTTGATGTGTACATTGCACATGGAGAGTACTGTCACGTTCTGAGTAGGAATGCCATCACAACCATTTTCTCTGTTGATGAGTTGTCATGTGACCACAAAGAAGCAGACACGCGGCTTCTTCTCCATGCGCAACACGCGAGTGCAACATTTGAAGATGTTCTAATTGTGAGTTGCCACTTGGATGTGGGCATAATTTCCCTTTGTCTTCAACAAAATCTGTCCTGCAATACATTCTTCATGACTGGCAATGAGGTGTTTGGGACATCACGCATTATGGATTTGCAGAAGATGTCCTGTTGTCTTGGAGCTGATGTATGCAAGGCACTAATAGGTTTACACGCATTCACGGGATGTGATTCCACCAGTGCTTTCTAAGGAAAAGGCAAGCAGAAAGCGTTCACTATTATGATTTATCGTGACGACTACACACGGTCTTTCATTGAACTGGGACGAGGTTTCGATCGAGATGAAGTTTGCCTCAAATCCCTGGAATCCTTCGTATGTCATCTTTACGGGCAGCCAAAACTAGATGACGTCAATGAGGCAAGATACAAAATGCATTGCGTCTCCTCAACATCTGGTCAAAGCCTTCCGCCAACCAAGGATGCATTACATATGCATACCTTGTGGGCCAATTACCAAGCGGCAATTCATAGGCGATCCCTTGCGCAGTCTATTGGTGCCCCTTCACCTGTAGCCATGGGTGGGAGATTGTTGATGGGAAATTAGTCATAAAGTGGATGACCATCAATCCGGCCCCAGACATTTTTTTGAAAGTCACACAATGTGCTTGCAAAGTATCAAAGTGCTCAAGTTCGAGGTGTTCATGCAAAAGTGCCATGTTCAGATTTGTCTAAATGTTCAGACTGTGACAATGTCAGCCATGCAACCGATGTTCATGATGATTGTGATGATGATGATGTCAATATTAATTGTAATGATGACCAGGAGGTTAAAGTGAGGATGAAGGATACGAAATGTTAACGTAGTTTAGCATTGTCTAATTGATGTTTGTTGGCTGCAGATAACACTATGTTCACATGCCATTGTCTAATGGTACCGAGTGAATGTATCGGGATTCCTTCTTACCTATAATCAAAGATTTTATATCGGTTTTAATCGGTATTAATTTCTCTTATGTGTTCTTTCTGTTGTACTACCATTGTGTATTACCTAGTTTTGAGTGCTCGTGATGTCAAAGGCAATTATTGAACGAAAATTTTTGTCCACAATGTACCAGAAAAATGATCCATTTTAACGAATTTCGCCATTTTTGGAAGACCCCCCAGTCGAAACCAGATGCAGCAGCCTTCAGAACTCTCCAGAATGCGTTCACAATACAGATGATAACAAGTCTAGGCAGTATGGAGCGTGTGCGCATTTCAGAACAGTAGATATCGACGTCCAAACTTGGTTCTCAGACATGTCAAACCGACCCATTTTAACGAATTTCGCCATTTTTGGAAGACCTCCCAAGAAGAAACTAGATGAAGCAGCCCTCAGAACTCTCTGTAATGCGTTCACAATACAGATGACAACTACTCTAGACAGTTTGGAGTATGTGTGCATTTCAGATCATTAGATATCGACTTCCAAAGTTGGTTCCCAGACACTTCAAACCGACACATTTTAACGAAATCGCCATGTTTGGAAGATCCCCTAGAAGAAACCAGGTGCAGCAGTTTGGAGAACTCTCTGGAATACGTTCACTATACCAATGATAACTTGTTCTGAAAATCTTTGGCATGAGTGATGTCAATGTCTTTAGATATTGGCAGTTGAATTTGCCTTCAGACATCAAAATGACCGTTTGGGCTCGAATTACCCGAATTTCGGATGGCTAGAAAAAAATACTGCAGGAATCTCCGTGGAGAACTTTGGCCCCCATTTTATAAGGTTAATAGCTATCAAAATCCGCAAAAACCAAGTGTCCCCCCAATCAGTGAAACAAAACTCATGTTCTAGCCCCTTTTCCAGTTATGGCTGATGGCGTATGAGTCGAGATGTCATTTATGGGGTTGTTCCCGCCATTAAAATTGATGACATTGAGCTATTTAGTGGAGGTGGAAGTTGTTGACGCCCACCGTCTCACGATGGTCAGGGATGGGGTCAAAATCAAAATCAAAATCAAAAAAACCACGTCAGTGGTTTTATCTATTGGCAACCCATTCATTCCCTCAAAAGTTTTCCTGTGGTATCAAGCTTTCACAGTATGGGAATACACTCCAGCCCCCTTAAGATGTTACAAATGCCAAACGTTCGGTCATACTGCTCCAGACTGGAGGGGCAAACAACGCTGCAGCAAATATAATGGAGAGCATGAATACAGAAGCTGAGGCAGTGAAAAAATGTCTTGTGCTAATTGTGGTGGGGACCACAGTGCAGCCTTCAGAGGATGCCCCGAATTCCAAATAGCTGCCCAGATCCAACAGGTGAAAACGCAAGGGAAACTGTCTTATGCTGAGGCTATCCAGATGGTCCCCAAAATTAAGTCCCCAGTAAAAGTGGTTGGGGGCAAGACCAAACTGAGGGCCCTGTTAATGTTCTAACTAAATTAGTGGGAGTTCAGACTGAGATGAAAGATACAGAATGCCAAACTGAGAGAGCAATCACCAACGTGGATATGAATTTTATAAAAGACTAGACGACCCGTGAACTCGTTGGGTTCCCGTTGTGACAGCGGTTGATAAAAATATGATTTCAAAAAAAAAGAAAAAGAAGATAGCTCCAGCAAACTATACTGCTCAGGTTGTTTGCATTGATCAAATAATCCCGAAGAGTACTTGACTGAATCGGGAATTGATTTTTTAATAATTTTTTTCCTTGCCCGATTTGAACGAAACTTGAATTTTGCGCGTCAATGTGGAAAAAAAACCGGAGAAAAAAAAGTCGAAGATATTATTGTGCGTAATCTTCTAAACACAATTTTATTTATTAACGAACACTGAAGTATCAGATCAAAATGGCCATGTATATTTTCTGCTTAAAAATAAATCGTTCTTTATCTATACTAAATGTTTGAGATTTTAAGATAAAATCATTTCAAGAAAAAAAAAAGATAGCTCCAGCGAACAATACAGCTGAGGTTGTTTGTATTGATCAAATTCTCCCGAAGAGTACTTTACTAAATCGGGTATTGATTTTTTAATAATTTTTTCGTTGCCTGATTTTAACAAAACTTGAAACTGCACACCGCAGGAGAATGGTGAGTAAGGTGGCACTAAACATTTTGCACTATTATGTACCGTTTTGGCTGTATTTCGGGAACATACATACATACAGTACATACATACATACATCCATACATACATACAAGATGAGAGTTTTAGTAATACATAGATAGATCAGTTCATTGGTTTTATCACCGAAGAAGTAAACTGTTCAGCTCAAGCAGGGAGAAGATCAGAGAAAATCAATATCATTTCCGCTGCAGCCGTCAGACATCTCGGTTGGGAGGGATTTTCTTCCAAGATGATTAATAAAATATTCAGTCAATCAAGCCAAAAACGCAGAGGGGTGGACTCCAAACAGTCCCAGGATTCCCCTGCTGCTTAATGTAAATTATCCAAAGATATGCATAAAGTTTGGCTGCTCATGGGCCGGAGTTTATTAAATTAATCAGCGATTTCACATCCAAACTAGATATAACCCATTCGTTATTTAAGGAACCTGGTTAAAAAGTTTCAACCGATTTTAGGCCGGGGGCCAGTGGGACCTACCTTGCACCCCCCCCCCCCCGCGACAATTTTTCACTGACACCACAGTGTTCATATATATCACAAGTATCAGAAATTTTTTTTTTCTTCTGCGAACATCTTTTTCCTGATACTTTGGATATATATGAACACTGTGGTATCAATGAAAAATTGTCGCGGGGGGGGGAGGGGTGGTGCAAGGTAAGTCCCACTGGCCCCCGGCCTGTTTAGGATCCTCGGATACACCCTTCAGTGTATTCCCTGGTCGGGCATACTGGATACACTTTGCCAACTGAATTAGATGTACCCTCGATTCTTTAAATTGGTCTTAAAATTCATAAAGGAAACAGGGCGAACTGTATATAGTCCCTATCATTTTTTATTTTTATTTTTGTATTTGGTTGTAGTTGATGAGTTTGTTTGCGTTGCGTTTATTGAGCCTCGCGGCTCTGATAATGCTAGTAAACATGAAGAAGAAGCAGAAGAAGCAGAAGAAGAAGCAGCCTGACGCCCTCACATCCTCTGGCCTTCTCAAGGCCCGTGATTGCTACCGGCTGCAACCTTTCGATATATATTTGATAATCCTTGTTTTACACTTAAGAGAAAATTGAAATGGAAGGCATAACGATTGTGAATGCTGTATAACGCTTCTGCAGATGGCTTGGGCTGGCATGGTTTGGCTTAATCCTGAATGAGCCCTTGGGTGGTGGAGGCCTCTGCTCACGTGTTTGGTGGTAGAGGCCCCGGGGCACATGTCCCGGTTGCCCTTGGGTAAGTCCGGACCCAGCAAGGTGTGCCATACCAATCGTTTTGCTGACGGCTTTAATCAGGACAGAATGTTGTACGTCACAAATATATTGCATGTCTATCTGTGTGTTAATGAGGACGTGAAATGAAGTAAAACAAAAAAGGCTTTTTTATAACATGTCCCTAATTGTTGTCGTTGGTATAGTGGTTGTTTGTGTACCCCCTTCCTTGTACCATTATATATTTTTCTATTGCTTTGAGAAGTATTACTATTTTCCTTTTGTGTGCTCCTTCCATGTCCTTAAATCTAAAGGGTTCCTGCTGTGGTGGAATAATAAATGCTACCATCGGAACCACGTCAGAAAGCTCCGATTCCAGCTTCTTCTTCTTCAATTGGGGAAAGAGGGGCTTTTAACACAAGTATCTTTACAATTAAACATAAATTAATTATTGGTTCAAGTAAATCGATTATTAGCTTTCCAAGTGTACTTTTTTTTTTAGCTCACCTGGACTTTAGTCAGATGAGCTTATGTGATCAAAGTGTCCTTCAGTGAGTGAGTGAGTGAGTGAGTGAGTGAATCAGTGAACACTTCAGTCATTATTGCTTGAACCAAGCACACGATTCTGATGAAACTTGGCAACAAGCTTCATATCTGATGCCTAACGAAGATGTATTGACTGCATCAAAATCCACACTCATTAAGGGAGTCTAAGGAGGTTTTGTGACCCCCCCACCCCCACCCTGAATGTAGGTATTTGCTCTCATCTCCAAAACTACACACACACAATTTCGATGAAACTTGAGCACAACCTTCATCACTGGTAATGCAGCAACATTGATTGATCGCATCAAACTCTGCGGTCATTGAGGGGATCTACGGGGGGTGGGGGGGGTTGACTCCTCAAAATGGGTATTTGCTGTCTCATCCAAAACTACACACACACACACAATTTCAATGAAGCTTCACCACAACCTTCATCACACATGGTGTACCAAAGTTTATTGACCGCATTAAAATCTGCACTCATTAAGGGGATCTACAGGGGGATTTGACCCCCTGAAAAGGTATTTGTTCTCTTTTTCTGAAACTACAGCTACAATTTCGATGAAGGTTGATGACAACCTTCATCACCCATGACGTACCAATGTGTATCGACTGCATCCAAATATGCACTCATTAAGGGGGTCTATGGTCAGGGTTTCAACGCCCAAAATAGGTGTTTGTTGTCTTCTCTGAAACTACACACATGACTTCGATGAATCCTGACCACAACCTTCATCACCCATGATGTACCAAAGTTTGTTCATGGCATTAAAAAATTCAGGGTCGAAGCTGATCTTGGGGGGGGGGGGGGGTTGTTGAGGACGGGTGAGTTTCAGGACAGGTAGTCCTATTGTTTATTGATGTACGAAAGCAGAAACCCTTTGCAATGAAGCATGATACACACAGACCCACACACACTTCTACTTTTGTAAAAGACGATGACGATGACGATGATGATGATGACTTCACAACACACAGTACATTCGATGCCAGCTGTGGGATCCTAGCCTCATGAGCAATATGGTCGGATGCGAACACAAAAGAGAACATACAGCGATGGATAAAAAAGGTCGCATTCATTTGAAGTGGAGATACATATACATATACATATACCTTGTTTTTATTATACTCCAATACAAACTCACATAGTTCCTGTCTCAAAACATATTATTAGGACTGTAAATGTATCGATGTCTCCCAATGCTTTTGCCCTGCAGGGTGTGTGTGTGTGTGTGTGTGTGTATATATATGTGTGTGTGTGTGTGTGTGTGTGTGTGTGTGTGTGTGCGTGTGTGTGTGTGTGTGTGTGTGTGTGTGTGTGTGTGTGTGTGTGTGTGTGTGTGTGTGTGTGTGTGTGTGTGTGTGTGTCCGTCCAAATCCACAACCTTGGTTGTACCTCAAAGTCATCCAACGAGAGAAAAAGAGAGAGAGAGAGAGAGAGAGAGAGAGAGAGAGAGAGAGAGAGAGAGAGAGAGAGAGAGAGACAGAGACAGAGACAGAGACAGAGACAGAGACAGAGACAGAGACAGAGACAGAGACAGAGACAGAGAGAGTTATACATTGTAAGCCACAATCAATGCACGACACATCCTCCTCTGCTTCGACACGGTGCGTGTAGTGAAGAATTAGGGTTCTATGCAATCTTCAGCAGCACATTTTTAACCCACCACTTCATTCCAAACATGTACGTTATCTCTGACACGCGTTCCAGTACGTGTGCCTAATGAAACGGGGTCATGGTGCACGTGGTTCCGAGGGGGCCCGCCGCAGCTCGGCGCGTGCAGCCAGGCTCTGGTTCTCCCATGCAAGGAAAAGAGATGTGCGCGCATGAGCGGTCGGAGGACAATTAGACGCGCCTCGCCTCGATGGATGGACTTGCCCGAGAAAGCGGTGCGTCCGCGATGGCTCCTCTGGGTCGCTCGCACCGGCTCGCATTTGTTTTGGTATCAATTACGAGGAGCATGCACGGGGACCGCGCTACAATCCGAAAGGGCAACTCTCGAGCCCGGCCAAAACCTAAATAACCCAGACAGGCTAATTACAGCACACGTTTCCGCCACGCCGCACTTTTCCTAATTTTGCCGCCGATTCGTTGGGAGATTTATACCGGCAAAAAGTCTTCAGCAAAAGCGTCAAAACAAAATTGCAACGACAACAAACGCTTTAAAAAGGCGAAAATGGGCGCTCTGCGGAGTTTAGCGAAATCACTCGGGACTTTTGCCCACTTTTAGTATGGATCGTCCCGTCGCGCTATTAAAAGTGGGCAAAAAAATTGCATGATGGGTGAACAAGTCGCGAGCTAAGTAAATGTCTTGCAAACGACGGGTCTGGAGCAAATAGAAACCTCATTGTCGGTCTTCAAATGGACGCAGGGTGTGCGCGCGTCCACCCGACTTCGACGTCTTTAACGTCCGCAATCAATCCCAGCTGATTGTGGGAGAGGGAAGCTTTATGGTCCGAGTCTTTCACC
>NC_140967.1:70783274-70813274 GCF_056783735.1 Eptatretus burgeri
AAGACAAACGTAGCCAGTAGTGGTACCACCAAGGTATTGATCTGGGGACCATGAATGGGTGTTTGTTTAGCTGGAGAAACACTTCCACATTCTACCGCGTTTGGTGGAAGAAAGACTGGTTTATTGTATATGATCATGGTTTTTATTACATGACCGTCCCATGCAGAATCCCATGGCAGAGAAATATGGCCTCATTGGAAATTGTTTCGAACAAAACTTAAAATCCGGGTTAAATTAATGCAAACCCACGCTGGCTATTATGAGATTGAGTTTTGATAGGATTGGTCAGTCATAGGACGGATCGAGGAAGAGTCGCTTCATGGGGTCAAGTGTTTGGTGTTATTTGGCCCGGCGACTTGCCACTGTCCGATTCCCGAGCGTAACACATCATCCAGGCCAAATTCCACAGTTACATTTCCATCTCACGTTGCAGTGCTTTCCATGCGCCGGGGGTGCCCCTTACGGCGTGAGACGGCGCACTGATTGAGCCACATCTGGTTGTTGGTGAAACCTCTCGGCCTCTGCTTGAGTATTGACATTGCCCGACTACACACACTCACTTGCACTCATGTTTGCAAAAATCGAATGTGCTGAAAGCAGGTGTTCTTCAACACATTCTCATGTAATAATAAAGCTTGCAAGATACCTACTGTTACTTCCTCTCCATTATTATTTATTATTATAATTATCAGCCTCAGCCATTCCAAAAGGGGCAGCTGTTGTAATCGGCATGTGTGTGTCCACATTATATTAAGACCTGTAATATAGACTGGTCATTGTCAGATATACTGTAATTGGTTATACCCTGGCACGTATCCGCATTGTTCAATGATCAGTTTTGTTATTTTTGAAATCCTCTTTTTACTTAATAGTACATGCCCGTACAAGCTCCACTAATGTTAGAGGATGGTGTCATCCTCTAACATAAGTACGTGCGTGGCTGTACGTGCAAACCCAAAAAAAAAAAAAACTTTCAACAACCACACAGGCCGTTCCTTTACTCTCCGAAACGACGACTGCATTGGGGCATTGTATTTATCTATAAATGCACATAACAAATCGAGAAATTATTAGAATACAGTGTCATCACTATCCGGAAGTCCGTACCTTGTAACCCGAAATGGGGAACGCGGCTGAGGATCTCTTCCCCAACTGCCACGCCTCCGCAGCAACGTGACCTGTGATTGGTAACTAAATGGTGCATCGGCCACACCCACACAGCAATGTGTCCTGTCATTGGTTGGTAAATCAATGGCCATAACTTGAGAAGCACTTGTCCGATTAATATCAAACCTTGAAAAGGCACATACTCAGGTTCCCAGCAATATAGCTGGCAAGTTTCAATTAGATCGGACCAGTGGTTGTCGACAAACAGCGGTCACAGACACACACACACACACACACACACACACACACACACACACACACACACACACACACACACACACACACACACACACACACACATTGCTGGAATTATAGATAGATATTCCACTCTGCTTTGTTATTGTGTAGATCCATCTGTTTGAATAAGTTCAGTACAAATACAAATCCTCCTCTTGACCACCATTTTGATGTAGTGGGGAGGCTTGTGTGCCTCAATGATCCTCAGAGCAAGAGATATTTCTCTTAGTAGGTCTAACCAAGCCCGATAAGTTGAAGTGGAGAGGCCAGACTAAGCATGGGCACACCTGGGATGTCCCTGAACAAGTGCCTGGGTGTAAACAACCGCTCAAAAAAAAAATCTGCATGACAACACAACCACAACGACGGCCCCAGTCCCGGGCACTTGAAAGAGAAGGGATGCTAAGAATCTCCCAGTTAGAATTGCCACTTGGAATGTAAGAACGCTCAACCGAATGGACCAACTAAGAATACGAATCAAGGAAATGGACAGACTTGGAATACATCTACTCGGTGCGTCTGAAACACATTGGATTAGTGACACAAAAAACTCCTTAAAAATTGACAATTATGTCATGCTCCACTCATCTAGCATAGATAATATCAAAAGGCAGGGCATAGCAATAAATATGTCCAATAAGTTTGCAGAAAATATGGTAACTTTTGAATGCATCTCTGAAATGCCTGTGAGTGCTACATTTCATATCAAAAGAAGAACTGTGACGATATTTCAAGCGTATTCCCCAGACTCTGGAAACGATGACTGAATCAGAAAGATTCTATGATCTCCTACATGCATACATCAATACACTGCCAACAAGCAATGAAGTTATGCTCCTTGATTTCTTCAATGCAGAAGTTGGTCAAAACCAACATGTTCATTGGCCTGAAGTCTTTGGCCAATAAGGTGTTGGAGTTCACAATGATAGAGGATTGCATCTCATCCAATTTTGTGCCATTAATAATCTCATATCATAATAAGCAATACAACTTTAAACCATAAACAAGTAGTACAGCCATTTTAGCAGAGATATATGGTCAACCTCAAACAAATTGCAACAAAAGCAAACTCAACAGATTTTGGTTTCTGAATATGTCCTCAGTGACAGAAAAAAAAGTCCTAAGGAATCTTTCGGGGGGAAAGTCCTGAAATCATGGAAATCCAATATGGCCGCCACCCAGCTTCGGCGAAAATGTGAAAATTGTAAAGATTGATATTTTAAAGATGTAAATATATGTTTTTCTGCATTTTAATTGTTTCTAGTTATGGTCAGTATATTTATATACAAGAATAATTATCAAAAAGTGAAATGTATTGAGGGTAAAATAAAAAATTTAAGCTTTTTTGTCCAAAAATGTCAATATTTTTTCCCGAAAAAATATTTTGACTTGAGAAAGTTTGTTCATATAAGAACATATGTATCCCCAGGCATACATACTAGATATTTCCAGATACAGGGACGTTAGTACTATCCTCTGGTGAAAGAATTAACACACAATATTAATTTTTATTGAATTTATTTCCATTTGCCTACCCCTACCCCCTTAATTTGAAACATGTGCACTTTGTGCGTATTCGGTACAAACAAAGGATAAACGCCTGGCTATAGCTAATACATTAATAGGATTAAGACAAATTCTGATTTTAAATACCATAGCTATGTTTATTTGTTAATATAACATAGTCAGTTCAAACTTTAAAACAATTATACTAATTCTGGATTTTTATTTTCAGGCATGGAGGGACCTGAATGGCGTGCTATCTGCAAACAGGATGGAGGAGGCCCAAACAGGATGCTTTGAAAAGCTTGATGTTCTGTGGAAGACATCCATCTTGTTTGGGTCCCCCTGATCTGCATGGTCAGGAATGATGCAATTCATCCACAAGGGTGACCACCCTGGCAAGGCGGCTCTCATGTTTCTGCCCATGATAGACATGAACTCGAGTGACAGCATATGCATATACTCGACCCTGATGTTTGTCAGTGAACATGCACGACGCCACGGTGTCACTCCAGTAATCACCTTTGATCAGCCCTTCTGGTGGAAGGCCCTCATGATCATCAACTCGGAGCCTATGGGAAGTGATCTGAAAGGGATTGCCCGATGCTTGGGTGGCTTCCACGCAGAGATGAGTTTCCTCGGATATATTGGACACCTGATGGTGTCATCCAGGCATCAAGAACTGATGGAGTTGATATATGCCTCCAATGCAGTGATTCATATGTTTAGTGGCAAGGCCATTGCCCGTGCAGTTCACGCACACCTAATTGTTGATGCAGCCCTCAATGCCTTGCTGTTGACAAATGTGCTCAACGCGCCTCTACTATGCCTACCTGAAACATCAGACGGCAATGGGAATGAAGATCTGGACTTAGCTGAAGCAGCTGCAAGGCTGCTTACATGACTAGCATACAGATCTAAGCAATAATCCAGACTTCAACGAAGCTTGTACCCTCTATGAGAAGCTGATGGCTGGGACACTGTCTGTGGAAGAAGTATGCAAGTCTGACATCTTGAAACGAATCATAGACCACCTTCAGAAGCATGCCGAGTCTGCAAAGATATCTTCTAGAACATCAGCGCTCTGGGTTCAGTATATGGACATGCTAGACATTCTACGCAAATACATCCGGGCAGAGTGCACTTGAAATGGGCACTACATCTACAGGCCATCCAGGAAATGCTGCCTTACCTGGCAGCCTCGGGCCACAACCTGTATGCCAAATCTGCGAGGGTGTATCTGCAGCAGATGTCCAACCTCAAAACTCAACATCCCAATATCCAACAACGTTTTGATGAGGGGTTCCATGTGGTTTGACGAAGTGATCGCTTGTGGGCAGGTCTTTCATCTGACCTGATCATCGAACAAGTTCTGATGAGAAGTTTGAAGACTAGTGGGGGGCTCACACGAGGGCGAGGAATGACAGAGCAACAACGGCTGGTATGGCTATTATCAATGCCTGCCTGTGCAGAAATAAACCAGGCAATGCAGGAGCTCACAGGTGTGAACTACAACACTGGAGAGCAGAAGAAGGACATGACCAAGGCAAGACAATCTCGTGACTGGAAGGACACACTATCAGCTCTTCAGTATTTACAGGAGCGGAATCCATTCAGTCGTGATCCACGTCTGAGGAACATTGCCACTGGAGTTCATGCACACCCCACCGTCAACGTCGACACAGTACATGCTGTAGGAGCCAAAATATTGAAATCTATGGATGGGAAAACACCTGCCGAGTACACATTTAAGAGGAAAGACCAAGTTGTCACCCTCGGCATGAAGTCATCTGTTAAGATTGATGGAGAGCAAGTCCAGGTTGACCCACAACTCCTCTTCCAGAGACTGATCACTGTTGCACAGACAGCAGAAGAACTGGAGTCGGCCTTCAAATATGAACTATGCAGCTATCCACCAGCCCTCTTTGATTCCTCTCTTCAGCTCCGAGAAGCACACAAGCCAGTCTTTGCTGATGCCATCTGGGATCTTCTTGGATCCGATGTCCCAGCCGATATCCCCAATGATGGGCAACAGTATGTTTTGGATGGCGGGGCACTTGTTCAACGCATTCCATGGTCTCGTGGATCTACATACAGAGACATATGCCACCAGTACACTGATTATGTAACGAAGAAGTACGGAGATGCCATAGTCATGTTTGATGGTTATGAGAGTACCAACACGAAGGACATGACACACCAGAGACGGTCTAAAGGGAATGCTGGCACTACTGTGACATTTACAGCTGACATGCGTCTCACAATGAAGAAGGAACAGTTTCTTGCCAATAGGCAGAATAAACAGCGATTCATTTTTATGTTGAGTGAAGAGCTTCAGAAGAAGAACTGTGAGACACACCATGCCTCAGGGGATGCTGATCTCCTGATTGTACTGAAGGCTGTGCAGTCTGCTACTGTCACCAACACTGTATTAGTTGGTGATGACACAGACCTCCTCGTCCTCTTATGCTACCATGCAAGCTTAGAATCCCATGACCTCTTCTTTTGTCCCGAGCCAAAGAAGAACACGAAGAAGCCTCGCATCTGGAACATCAAGGCTACAAAGAAAATGATTGGTACAGACATATGCAAGCACATACTGTTTCTACATGCAGTTCTTGGGTGCGACACGACATCTCGTCTTCATGGGATTGAAAAGGGAGCTTCCCTCAAAAAGTTCAAAGCAAACAACACATTCCATGAGCAGGCCAAGGTTTTTGATACATATCCAGCTTCCGTATGTGATGTGGCAGATGCAGGAGAAAAAACATTGGTGATAATCTACAACGGAAAGTCAACTGACACCCTGAACACCCTCCGGTATCAGTGGTACTAGGACAAGGTGGCTTCGAGCTCCTCTCACGTGCAACCACAGATGTTACCACCAACATCAGAAGCAGCAAAGTATCACAGCCTCCGCGTGTATCTGCAAGTCCAAGAATGGAAGGGATGTGCAGATGAACTTCTTCCGACAGACTGGAGTTGGCAGAAGTGTGACGAGGGTTTTGTGCCACTTCAGACATCAATAGCTCCAGCTCCTGAAAAGATGTTACATTTCATTAGGTGCAACTGACAGGCTGAATGTAGCACCATGAGATGCACATGCAAGAAGCACAACATTGAGTACACTCCAGCTTGTGGAAACTGCAGGGGCTCTGGCTGCACAAACACTGTGCAAACACTGCACAAACACTCCATGCGACAATGATGAGGAGGATGACGACATTGTCGAGTTCTAACTTTAATACGCTTGATTTTTCTCAACATGTATAGTAAGTTTATAATGGATGTAGTTTCTGAGTTTAATGCGAATTTTCATTTTCATTTCGAAACCTTCGTCAGGCAGATGTGATTGCCCCGAGTGGAATTGTGAATTTTGTCATGTTTCAATGATTTACATAATTATATTGTATTGCCATAGACTTGATTTAATCTTGTGTCTTCAACGTTTCTTTTTTTTTGTCCAGGAGCCAAAATCAGTATCAGGTAAAAAAAACAATTTTCGGGACAAAATATTGACATTTTTGGACAAAAAAGCTATAATTTTTTATTTTACCCTCAATACATTTCACTTTTTTATAATTATTCTTGTATATCAATATACTGACCATAACTGGAAACAATTAGAATGCAGAAAAACATATATTTACATATTAAAATATCAATCTTTACAATTTTCTCATTTTCCCCGAAGCCGGGTGGCGGTCATATTGGATTTCCATGATTTCAGGACTTTCCCCCTGGAGGATCGCTTAGGACTTTTTTTTCTCTCACTGAGGACATATCCCGGAATCAAAATCTGTTGTGTTTGCTTTTGTTGCAATTTGTGTGAGGTCATCCGACATTTTGCCTGTACGAAAGTGAGGATGACTCCATGGGTTTCACCAGACAGAGGGACCAAAGATCAAATAGATTACATCATAATCTCGCATCATTGGCAGGTCAACATAAAAAAAAAACAGTCGAACCTATAACTCAACTGAAATAGGATCAGACCATTCTCTGGTTGTGGATAATTTTTAAATCGACTTGAATGAAACAATAATTTTAAAATGTAAACCACCCATGAGATGTAATGTAGATAAATTAGTCACCGACATGAATTCTGCACAAAAATGTTGAATTTGTAATTGGAGGAAAATTTGCACCTCTTTCAGCAAATGGTAGAGGATGTGGAAGAGTTTTATTAAATATACAAGAATGCGACAAATTCCCCAAAAAAGCAAGCTTTCACCTTCAAAAAGGGTCGGCAAGTATAGAGACTCTCATCAGAGTTGGAAAAGACTTGTGAAGAGCGAAGAAAAGCCAAGATTAAGTTGTTGAATAACCCAGGACACATGGAGCACATTGCCAATTACAGATCACTTAATAAAGGCTGCAGTAAGAATTCAAAAAGAGAGAAAGCTCAAATAACAACTTGAGACAATGGAGACTGAGTTTAAGATTAATAATAGTCACAACCTCTTTAAAAAATGTGAGAGAGTTTGAGAGAAAACAGAAAATCTCCATGGCCATAAAATAAACTCTCAGGGTGATGTCCCAACAAATATGGACAAGGTTCTTGAGTGTTGGAAGGGCTGCTTTGAAGCACATCTCAACACTTCATGTCAACATGAAGAGGAAGTTTTAGAAGCACCTGATCAACACCCTGGTGATATACAGATGTCTGTATTTCTCCTAATCACTGAAAAGGAAGTTGAAGAAGCAATCAAAGCCATGAAAAGTCACAAATCTCCAGATATTGATGATATCACTGTGGAAGTACTCAAGGCAAGTGGGGTGAATAAGGTCGAAATATTAACCAAACTCTTCAACAAAATCTGTCGAACAGAAAAAGTCCCAACTGATTGGTCAAAACTGTTTGTGATCCCTATTCACAAGAAGAAAGACAAACTTACACCTGCCAATTACAGAGCAAATTCATGACTGTCTGTACTGGGCAAAGTGTTTTCCAAAATTATTTTGAATAAAATTGGCACAAGAGTAGAAGAGACCCTTGGTGACAGTCAGTTTGGTTTCAGACTCAGCTTTGTAAGACTTCCTGGTGGCTTTTGACTGTCTGGAGAGAAGCACTTTGGAAAACAATGCGCACAGTTGGCAGACACCCAAAAATAATTTCAATCATAAAAACATGTACGACACACCACACTGCACAATCATGACAGGAGGACAGCAAACAGAGTGGTTCAAAGTGAATGTCGGTGTAAGACAGGGTTAGTTGCATTCTGTTGCTGACTGTTCAACATCTTCCTCAATTTCGTCAGGAAAGAGTTAAAAAGTTTGGACCGAATCTTCACCACACCAACACCTTATCAGTAGATGTCCAGTATGCAGATGACACAACTATAGTATCTGCGGTCTTTGATAGGTTAGAGCATGCTATAAAGGAACTGAACAGTGTTTGCAAGAAATTGGGATTGAAAATCAACGAGAAGAAGTGAAAATTAATGACACTCTCAAACAGAATAATTGAAATCGATGGCCAACCAATTGAACATGTGAACGATTTCACATTCCTGGGAAGTCAGGTGCCCACCTATTACGAATATCCTATGTCACATATCCCCAGCTGCAAGGGCCTTTGGCCGACTGAGGATGCCAATATGGAGTCAAAGCAAAAACGGAAAATTTAAAATTAGACTGTACAAGGTGCTGGTGCGTCCGATAGCAGTGTATGGATCTGAGATTTGGATTCTGAGGAAAGAAGACACCAAACGACAGGAAGTGTTTGAAATGAAATGCTTGCGGACCATACTGGGGGTCAGAAGACTTCACTGAATCCAAAATGAGGAACTTCGGGAGTGTTAAGTGTGGAGACCACAATCACAAAAGTTTTCAAGATCAGACAACTCAATTTTGAATGAGCTCATTGACTCAACGTGCTTGTTTTGTGGTGTCGCTGCTTTGGTTGGGCAACCATTGTGTGTTTCGTCTTTGAGGTCGGTTTCTCCACTCTTAAAGTGATTCGCTAACACTAATTGGAAATTGCCTGTACATATTTTTCATGCTTGCATGAATGTTACCTCCCTCTGCAGTAAACAAAACATTGTATCAAAGCTCTCTGCTTTGCACACACTTCAAAATTCGTTGCCGTTTTAGATGAATCGTGCATTGTCACATGACCAATTACAGTGGCAGTCAGGATTGAAGGTCTCTGGAGGTACTATTCTTATTGTTGCCTTCCTACGGGGAATTTCTGAAAAAAATAAAGTATGAGACATTACTGGTTTGGGCATTTGGTCAAAAGCCAACCAACCACAAACAAGAGGCATACAGGACTGACTTCAACAATTTGAGGCCAAATGGAAGACCAGCAAAGAGATGATGGGACAACATTTGTGAGGATTTGGGGATGCCTCTGTTGATGGCTGAATGTATGGTGGGCGACAAAGAGCGGTGGAGGAAATGGGTTAGAATGCAGATTGTGAGGGGGTGACCATCGCCCTCGGCAATTAAGTCAAGTAAACTAAATCAAGTATAAATAGAGTTCTATAATGAAATATCATTACTGTTTGAAAACATAATTTGGGATCATATACCATCTATATACAGTTTTACCATTTTTATCAGAACACCCAATAAATACACAGCTGGGTTATAAATCCAGAAGAGTTTATTTCGTTTATACTATGTTGTTAAGATATATCTTGTACCAAATTTGGATAAATATCAGATGTATTATTGCACCATTTCTCCTTCAGAGAAAGTTCAAGAAAGTTCAGTGGTACACAAGGATACACAAGGGACTTTGGCACAACAGGAGGCCATTGGGCCCACCATGCCTCTGCCGCACCACCCCCAGTGTCATCACCCATCCACACACAAGCTACCTACCATCCATAAAAGCTAACATCCCCATACCCTTCTATCTCCAATGCATCGAGGTACATTTCTAAATCCAGTTTAAACTTATCCACCCCCTCCGTTGTCACTTACTTTTAGGGGAGACCATTGCATGCATTAATCACTCTCCGACTGAAAGAAAGGCCCCCGCCTTAAAAATGTCCCAACTCATCTTCTTTACCCTCAAGCTATGTCCCCTGATCCTAACACTGTCCACTCTGCCGAAAAACTCGACTTTACCTGTCTTGTCCACACCCTTAATTGTCGGAAACATCTCCATTAGATCACCTCCTTTCCATTGTATAAAGTCTTGACCCCTTCAAACATTCCTCATAGTTGAGTCTCGCTATCCCTAGGATCAATCTCTTTATGCCACCCTCTTTATGGCAACTATGTCCCTCCTCAGATGCAGTGAGAAAAACTGGACACAATATTCTAGACGAGGCCTTAGTTAATTTCTATAGTGTTAAAATCACCTCTTTTGATTTATAATTTATTGTCCTACCTAAAACCCTGTTAGCTTTAACGAGAGCTGCCTGGCACTGTGCTGTCGATTTACCCCCTGTATCTATTACCACCCCCAGATCCCTTGCATCATGTAATCTCAATTTTCATTTTTCTTTCCCATCCCCAACACCTTACACTTGCTCAAGTTAAATTGCATCTGACAATCTTTTGCCCAATCTATGCAAGCGTCAATACTTTCCTGAATCTGATCACTACCCTCTCTGATATCCACCTTACCTCCAAGCTTGGTGTCATCTGCAAATTTGGAAAGCTTACTCTTCACCCCACTATCCAAATCGTTGATGTAAATAATGAATAATAATGGTCCAAGTACTGATCCCCGAGGTACCCCACTACTTACATCCTCCCAGCAAGACATCCTCCCACTCACAGCCACTCTTTGCTTCCTATCACGAAGCCACCTCCCTCAATACTCTAGGACACATATTATCTGGCCCTTGGGTTTGACGATCCCTTAAATTTTCTCACTATTTCTTTACTTCTTCAACTCATACATGGATCTCTTATAAAAACAAAACCCTTGCTCACCCCTGAGATAGAGCCTGCCATCTCACCCTCATTGTCTACTAAATCTCCTGTGTTCCTCCTCAATGGGCCCACACTCCTGTTACCCCTTTCCTTACCCCTTATATATTTAAATAATGTCTTGCTGTAATGTTTATTCTGACCCTCAGGCAGGCAGACAGCTAACATCCTCATTTGATTTGAGGGTCTAATTTGAGGCCCTCGGATGCACACTGCAGATTTTTGGATATTATTGTCCTCTAACGAATTTCTAACACACATAGCAGTATGGCAAGGTGCATTGTCATGCCGGTAGATATATGATCGCCCATCATAGGTGCATTGTCAGGTATAAAAGCTGGTAGTACAGTGTTCTCAAAAATCTCACAATAAGACAATTTTATAAAGCAAATGGTGCTTTGTGGTGCAGTGAGTGCCAGATGATTACCTCGTTTGCACCGCAAGGTATTCATATTTGTACAAGTACACAAAGGTTGGGAGGGTTCATTTTGTCATGGCCCCAGGGTCATGGGGGAACTATGAGGGAGGGGCTGTCCCTGGTTCCCCTCTGGACTCACTGGGAATCGTAGGCTGTCGCACATGAATAACTTTATGTCGTGGCGGGTCGCTAATTGACCGCGAACACCAATAAGTTGATCACATGACCCAGTGTCCACCGTCTGTCAACCGTTTAACTTAAAACACGTAGTCGCCTTATCGGGGAATCATGCCCTCGATGCGTACTTGCTTAACTTGCCATATCAGGTGCAGTTGAGTGGAGCTGCCAAGTACACACTGGTTATTAAGCAGATTTTGTGGTATAACGTCCCGGCTAAACTAAGGGGCGGACTATGCTAGACCAATGGAGGAAAAGACAAAAATGAGCTGGGTACATTTCTAACAGACACGTTTATTTAACAAAGCGAGGAAAGTTATGTGGCTCAATAAGGGATTTATTCACAAATGTGCAGCAGGGGACAGCAAGTAATTTGTGGGTGCAGCAAAAGAAATGCAATAATCACAAAAGAAGAAGACAGTGCAGAATTACCCCAAATGAACTTATACAATCTTAAATTATGCTACGACGGGCACCATCTCTCTCACACACACACACACACACACACACACACACACACACACACACACACACACACACACACACACACACACACACACACACACACACACACACACACACACTTTAGAGATAGGAAGCAGTGGAAGATTAGCGACCTCTCAATACCTGGTGTGGTTGGCAGACCTGCGCAACCCAAATGGTTAGGAATGGGGAAGGAGGGGAAAATACTTTGAGCGTCTATGGTGTGGGATTGAGATGTGTGAGTGTAGTGCAACGTGGGGTGCAGTGTGGTGTAAGAAGAAGATGTGAGATGCGAGTCAGTAAGGTTCACTCTGCAAAGAATGGTTGGTTGGGACTTGCCCATGTCGATTGCTCTTGTGTGTCCAGAGTAGACGAGAGACAGATGGTAGAGAAAGACGAGTAAGAGAAAGACCCGAACGGAGTCGTGTGAGAATCTGTAAGTGTAACTGTTGCTGCTGAATGCAGCTGAACTGAGCGCCAATGAGATGAGAAGAGCACTGGCTCAAAGTAGTCACTTGTTCTGATTCTGCACTTGACCACGCTGATTCATGGCGTTCTCGGTCAGCACTGAAGCTTGCCCTCTTTGTGTCGTCTGCCGCTGTCTGCTTCCCGGCGAGGTCTGAAGTCTGCCGCAGTCTTCCGGCATGTCCGGCGAGGTCTGGCATCTGGCAATATCTCTCGATATCTGGCTGAATTTGCTCCTTTTATGAGCCCAGGATGAGGGGGAGCTAAGAGTCAGACCAAATGGGGTTGTTCAAGATTTCTAACCTTCCCATTGGCCCATAGCAGTCGTCCCATGCCGAAGTCATGCCGTCAGGCCCCAAAACCAAAAAATGGCCCCATTCGCTCCCAAGCTTGGCCATGCATTGAAGCTCCAAGGTTAACATGGGGCCAGGGTTCTTGGAAGCGCTCTCTAGCCCAGAACGTGTGCTGGCCTCCATTCAAAGTGGTCATTTCTGGAAATCCCAGCACTACCTATAGGTCCTCGAACAAACTCCAGCACATGTTCACGCTTCGAGTTATGCCCCGAAACATCCCGACTCTCGTTCCCTCAGCATCCTTTGAGGCTGTGGTGAGGGATCGACAAATAGGTGGCAGTTGCGGCGTTTGTGGAGAGGTGGGAGTACGTTGTGGAATTTTTAGTGAAGAGATTGTAATGTAGCGTTACGGCGGAGAGGTCGGAGGATGCTTGCAATGGCGGCGTCTGCGGTGAAGAGGGAGATGCTTGTAACTGCGGCGGTTGTCGTGAAGACGTGAACGTAAGTTGTTGTGGGGATTTTTTTAATGAGATATGTGGAGTGGTTGTGGTGAACAGAATGAAGGACTGAGGTGAGACGGCAGTTGGAAATTGGTGTGCACTTTTGAATGGAAAATGGCACGCAGATGCATATGAGGCACTCGCCGTGCTTTGCTTGGTTCTTTTCGTCGTTATTGTGCGTGCTTGCTTGCGTGGTTCGTGAGAGAGACAAAGTGGGGCAAAGGGGTGGAGTTAAGACCAAGGGTTGAAGATTGAAGACCCAACTAAAAGCCCTACGCAACACATCTTTCCCATTTACCCACTAGACATATGGAAAGGACTAACTAAACAAATACTATTGAAATAACTGCTTTGAGATCGCTGTATGTTGTGTACAATTGCCTCGGAGGAGTACGGTTTTACAGAACCGCAACAATTTCAATTTTTCATGTTTCAATGTCCCAATACTTTTGGAAATTATGGTATGGTAAAATTAAAAGTCAAACGGAATCACATATACAGGTTAACCCTTTCAACGTAGATACATTCTCCTGTTACAAGTCATTTTGCAAAATGTCTCCATTGCTCTGTACTTATAATAATTGTATATCAAGAAGCAAAACAAGACTCACCAGATGATTTCGTTTTTCTTTTTGAGAAACATTTTCACTCTTCTTATTCCTCTTCTTGTGTATGGCAGCTTGGCTGCCAGGCAGCTATCATTTTGTTGGGGTGCAATTATGCCACCGACACTGTGCCCCTCTACTTGTCTCCACCAGTACACTGGTACTCATTTCACCAACCAAAGAAGGATGACAGGTTGAGTCAAGCCCACTTGGTGTTAAATCAACAGTCCACAGGGGCTCAAACTCAGGACCCTGGGATTCCAAGCCAGCCACCCGAAACCACTAAACCAACACCAGGCTATATATTCAGTGTTGATGTGTTTGTTTTTAATCTTACCGGATAAATTACACTCGGAAAGTTTTAGACAATCACCATTTCTATGTATTAAGAAGCGATTTAAGGCAGTTTTCCAGAAATTAATTGAGAAAATGCATTTCTGATCGTGTTTCCAGCTTATGAGATGAAATTGTGCTTTCGACATTTGATAATAAATAGTATAGTTCGATAATATTATTCAATGTAATGATAAGATAATAATATAATTATTTGATTATATTAATGGTTCCCTGGTGTTGGCTTAATGATAAGGGTGAATGGTGAAGGTGGTATACTTGGGATCATCGGATCCTGAGTTCAAATCCCCCTTGGTTGTTGAATTAATACGAGGTGGGGTTGACTCAGCCTGTCATCCTTCTGAGGTTGGAAAAACGAGTGCCAGCTTGCTGGTATCCTGTGTCGGAGTGGCGACCAATCCAGGATTGTGCCCAATAGCCAAGGAGACTGCTGAGGCAGCACCAATGCTCTGCACAGAGTATGGTCCCAATGGATGAATGGATAAGATTGATATCATTTGATTTAGTTACATTATTATCATTAATATTATGTTTTCCTGATCTTAGCTTTAATAATATTGCATGACATTGTGGATTTTGTGCAACAAATCAAATTACAAGCATCATTCTTTCCATTCTGTGAGTCGGACAAGGTTTGAACCTCCACCATCAGGACATTTAATCTATATTTGGGAGTCGATTGCATGGAGCACAACACATGGTCCACATCCATCGTGTGGATAGCTAATGCTGGGAGAAAAGCTTGTAACAGCATTTGGTCGCAGTTAGATTGCACCATTGATTACACCTTTGGTATAATTAATAACAGCCTCGACAAGATGGGCATTAGTTACATCTACGTATGGCTCACCCCCTTGATTTTTTTGTTTCTCACCAAATTAAGTCTGTTCAGTAATTTCGAGATGTCTTTTGGGATTTCAGCGAGTTGATTTCCCATATTTCATTTCCTTCATTACCTCCACCACTAAAGGCAGATGGAGGTTATGTTTTCACCTCTGTTTCTCTGTCAGTCTGTCTGTGAACAGGATATCTTTAACAGTTATGGATGGATTCAGACGAAATTTGGTGGACAGATTGCATGTGTGAGAAGGACGAATTGATTCGATTTTGGTGAAGATCTGAATCCGGATCATTAAGGGATAGGGCCAAAAACGATATACAGTATATCATGATATTTCAAAACCTTGTCTATAATTATATAGTCTATATAATATAATGGTGTGTCAGAACCTTGTCTATAATTCTTGATGCGCTCACCATTCATCGTGCTACCATGCTCCTTCACAGTATGTGACGCAGAACAGGAGGTGAATGATATGTGATGGGGGCAGAGTAGCAGGATTCCTGACCCAACTCTAAAACTGTCTGATTGGTGTTTTGAGAGCAGAACGTTGCATCAAAGAGTGTGCCATTCCTTGGACGGCCAACGAGCTGGGGACCCATTGTCTGGTGCATGTTAAAGATCCCACGGTGAATTTTGATAAAGATTAGGGACTTTATTGTCGGCACCCTGAACAAGTTATGAATTCCTGCCAAGACTGACTGCTGGGAAGGCAATGGTAACCATCCAGCATGGTTTACTGTATTTTTTTTTCTTTATTTTCTTTGAGAAATATAAATACTTATTATGGCATTAATGAGCAAGCATGGCATGACAGAGCTTCAGTAAAATAGACATCAAAACTCATCTTCAAATAAAAGTAATGCAGAAGAAAAATGCAAATGAAATCTACCAAATTTTTGTCATTCCACCTAAATTGAAAAAGAGACCTCGGGGAATATCTATTGCGTGCACTGAAGAGGTGAAGAAAACCCTCTCGACTGTGCTCAGGACATTTCAAATGGAAAGCTTCTGTACTGAGTTCATAAAGTTTTTTTGAACGATCTACGAAGTGCATTTTTTTTTCTCTACAAGAACCAGGCTCAAAGAGCAAGTTTAAATTGACAGTCGGATAGTTGGGCAAAAATTGGGCACAACCAGCACGGGGACAAATGAAGAGAGCGAGGAAACACTGAAATCAGCAATAAGCTTGTTGGGTTAAGGAGGGTTAATGGGGGTAATTAATAGGAAGGATCAACATGAGGGATGACACACGGTGGTGGTGCACTGCCTGCTTGAAGCCCTGGATAATATTGGGAATAAACAGCCTCTGGAAGGTGGTTCCATAGATGGGATAAGTGAGGAACAAAGGAGTTGAGTTGTGAAGTCAGCCTGGATTTTGGAGGTTTAACCAGGAGAGGGTATCATGCATCATGGCTGGCAGGAGAAAAGAGAGACCACCAACCTGCCTTCAATGTGAGAGCATCAGACTATGTGCTTCAGCCTCATTGCGGGAGATTTCAATATTATGTTGAGACATTTCGATTCCACAGAACCTAGGAGAGACAGATATGATGCTGGGGTGCCAGTCCTTAAGGGAGAGCAGTATTCCATCGAGCTATGGACAAAGACCTTGTAAACACAGTAGCTCCGATTTTCCAAGGAAGGACTTTGATCAACGGCGAATGCTCAGTCTGCAGTTAGCTTTGGAGGCCAGCTTTGCTATGTGGTTGGCTCTAAAAAGGTCATGCCTGATGGTGAAACCAAAAAGTTCAAGAGACTAAGAATCTTCGAGTGGCTGATGATGCAAAGAGACAGGTGGATTAGTTTGATGATTGTTCTGGAGGAACAGGTTGAGACAGGATCAAAGGGCATGATCCATTTATCATACCAACATCAAATCAATTCCATTATCAGCGGAAATTGACATAGCTGCAGTCTTCCTCGCAGTCGGATTGGGGCACTGTGCAACATAATGTGAAGTCATCTGCGAAAAGGAAGAGAGGGCTTTCCAAAGCATCAGATATGTCATTTGTATCGATAAAGAAGAAGACCAGGCCCAACACACTGCCTTGGGGAGCTGCAGCCTCCACAGCAAGAGGGAAGGAGACATTTCCATCAACAACAACATAATTGACTGCGTGAGTGAGTGAAGTCAAAAATGGAGGAATGAAGGCAGTCTTGAATTCCACAGGAAGAGAGCTCTGCAAACAAAGCAGGAAGACAGACCATGTTGAATGCCTGAAATATGTCCAGGCAGACTGTTCTCACCTTTTAAGTAAAATTTAGAGCCTCCAACCCTTGCTGATAGAGGAGCAGCAGCATGTCCAGAGTTGAGTGAAGGGGCAGAATCCAAACTTATGTTCAGAGATCAGGCTTTTTGAAAACAGGAAAGATGACATCAGCAACCATGATATAATCCACGACTTTGCTTGTAAACAGAAGAAAGCTGACTGGTTGTGAGTTTAATAGGATCTATTTTTGCACCACTCTTTTAGGCAGGAGTGATGTTTGCTGACTTCCAGGATGATGGGAGGTGGCCAAAGAAGAATGACAGACTGAATAGGCAGACAATTGTAAAGCAAGAGCGGAGAGGATAGAAAGTATATAGAATGTGAATAATTGAATAAAATTTGCCAATGGTTCTATTTTGATTGTGGAGTTGCGAAGGCAGAGCATTTGAGACGATTCATATTGCCACTTGAACTAGGTGTGAATCCACATTCTACTGCAAGTATTGCAGCTGATCCAAAATTCCCCAAATACCCCAGTGATGAGAGGTTGATTTTTGCAGGGTCGATTGTTTTCCTACGCTCTTCAGCACCTTTTTCAACTTTTGCAATGGCAGAAAAGGAGTTTATGCAAAATATTTAAACACAGGAATTGTAATAGTGATAAAACACCAAAAAATGAAAGCAGTAGTAATTAAATAAATAAATAAATAAATAAATAAGTAAACAAACAAACAAATAAACAAGAAAGTCGTGCATCGTAAAACAAATTTGACCTCAAAAATAATTGGTGGTTTGAGGTCATTGATGTGATGTGAAAATTCTCTTCAAATTTCAAGTCAATTGGATGAAAATTGATGATTTTAGAAATCTGACAAAGTTATTGACCTTCGGCCTATGCTGACCTTTTGACCTCAAAATCAAGAGGCTTCTTGCTTGTGACCAACTCGACCGTTTTGTGAAGTTTTGTGCAGATTGGTTGAAAATTGTGACCTGCAGGCCATTTTCACAAACAGGCAGAATCACAGACCAGACAAACCGGATATACTTGCACATCTTCGATTTTACAAGTAATAAGCAAATAAATGAACAAAGCATATTATGTGCTTACCGTACTGCATCGTTGAACTTGTGCACTCCTGCTTTTATATTATTTCCCCCCAACCCCCAACCCCACCCTTACCACCAGGGTAGAGCCCCATGCTGTCCGCAATGGCATATGCCTGTGCTTCTGGTTTAAATAGTTCAGACAACTCCATACTGGATAAACCAGGTCCAAGGAACCTGGTGAGGATAAAGAGAGGGGTTGAGGTTGATTGAGGGCATGGGGTAGAGTCATAAAAAATGGGGGAAGATTGATAAGACATAAGTTTGCAGGATGGAACTGCAAATCAATGATTGACAGGTGACCTCCTCTATGTGTGCCATACGACACCCTCCAACAAGATGGCCAAGAGTACGAGCTCAAACAGTGGCAGTTCATTACACATCGAGTAATTTGCCTGTAATTATATGTTATTTTAAAGCAGAAAAGGTATAAAATAACCAGAGGAATCACACGGTAATATCACGCACTTGGTTATTGTAGGCCACACTTGCATTGTTGTTGATGAAACGCAATTCTTTGTTGCCCAGGTGTTGCAGAAAGAATCAGAATAATAATGTGCTGTGCATGTGATGCTCGTGCTGCAGATTGTACGCTGTTACACATCCTTCATGGCATCATTTCCAAATTAGAATATGGGGGTTTAACTGATGGTTCATCCAGAGTGGTGTGCTTCTGTGCCTGTACTCGGTGCTGCATTACTTACACTAATGAGACAAAAATAACATCAAGTGATGGATAACAAGAATTTGTGGGGCAGCCAGACTGTCCACACAGAGTTGTCCAGTGACTGAAGTTAGATCTGTGAACCTTTTTGCCATCAATTTTGTCTCGACGGGGTTTCTGATTTCGATACAACGTCGAAAATACATCAAATGCTATTTTACAAGGCAGCACACCAACTACTGAAAGGCGAGTTTAGCAGAAGGATTTTTTTTTGTTTTTTTTGTATACATTGTCAAGGCTCGATTGAGACCAAACACAGTATGCACAGCATGGGGGCATGAGACAAGAGGGGCGGGAGAGGGAAGGACAAAACAGTGGGGGAACAGAGACATTAAGAGGTCTGTGGAAGGGAGAGGGATGGGGTGGGGAACACGGGGTATTCAAGATGGACATTACAGGGACTTTCAGGAAGGAAAGCAGGAAAATTGAAGGAGGTGGGTTTGGAGTGGATTAACGGGAATAGAAAAGATTGGGGTTTTGGATGAGGTATGAAAAGAGGTGGTGGTGGTGGTGGTGGTGAACAGCTGTTTTGAAGGCCTGCAGGGAAGAATGGGATTGAAGAGAGTGAGGGAGTTTATTCCAAAGGCGTGAAAACAGACGAATGAAAGAGTGAAGGTGAGCAGTGATTCGTGATTTTGGTAGTTTTACCAGAATGGGGTTGTTGACGGACCTTGAGGGCCCTGCGGAAATATGGTGGCAGGGGGGGGGGCAGGGGTTCTATATCGCAGATAGAGCAGGGGGAGCGAGAATGGAGAGGAGACAGTAGAAGACAGAAAGACCACCGACCTGCTTGCGGTGATGGAGAGAGAGGCCCAAAGACTCAGCCTCACCGTGGGAGATACCAATGATCCTAAATGCCCTTGTTTCCACAGCATGAAGCCGAGAAAGGTGAGAGGCAGAAGCACCAGCCCAGGGGGGGGGGGAGAGCAGTAATCCATCAGGCTGTGGACGAAAACTATTTATTTGGTCAGGAGCTCAGGTGGGCCAAGGAAGGTCTTTGCACGACAGAGGATTCCCAGTCGAGGACTACCACGACGGAGGTAGGACTCCTCCCAAGGAAGGACTACCATGACGGAGGTAGCTTGAGCATTGATGACTGGCTTTGGAGGCCATATTGGAAATGTGGTTTTCCCAGGAAAGGTCATGGCAGATAGTGAGACCCAGAAGCTTGAATGAAAGGACTTCTTCCAGACGATTGTTGAGAAAGTGAAAGGACTTCTTCCAGACGATTGTTGAAAAAGTTGATGGGGGGGGGGTTCCAAATGGTCCTTTTGGAGAGACATAGTGAGAGTGTGAGATTTGTCCGGATTGAAAGACATGTTCCACGTGTTGGACCAGTTTGTGATTTTATCCAGATCTGTAGAGAGCGAAGAAGCTGCTGCTTGCCGGTCTGAGGGATGACAGATGGTACGGCAGAGGGTGGAGTCACCAGCAAAGAGATTGGCCTACCAATTAAACAATGGCTATTTGGTGCAGTCAATGAATAGATTACATCAATATACATACAATTACTTACGATGTATACAGTTTCATATGTGTGAGCACAATACAATCAGAGTCTACTGGTATTTGGGGAAGAATAATGAAAATAGGGATTACATGATGCAAGGGGTAATTTTGGATCGTGACATGCAGGAGAAGGACTAGGGGGTGGTAGTAGATATGGGAGGTAAGCAGTCAGCACAGTGCCAGGCAGCTATAGGTAAAGCAAGCAAGGTTTTAGGTTATATTCGGAGGGGGTTCAATTATAAATCAAAAGAGGTGGTGTTAACATTGTGCAGGAATTTAGTGAGGGCCACATCTAGAATATTGTGTGCATTTTTGGTCACCACAATTTAGGAAGGACATAGCTGCCATAGAGAGGGTTCAGCGTAGGGCTACTAGATTGATTCCTGGCCTAGCTGGACTCAGTTATGAGGAGTTGCTGAAGGAGAAAGGTCTTTATACACAAGAAAAAGGTGGTCATGAGGGGATCTGCTCATGAAAGATCTTCAAGAGATGTTTGTTTAAGAGAAAGAAAGAAGAGATGTTTAACATCATGAAAGGTATCGACAGAATCAGTGCAGATTAATTATTCAGCAGGGTCGACAGTGAAAGGACCAGGGGCCATATCCTGAAAGTATAGAAGTTAAGATGGTAGCAAGGCAGGGGTCTTTGACTCAGAAAGTAGTAAATGCATGGGATGGTCTCTCTGAAAAGTTAGTGGCAGCAGAAACAGGAGATAAGTTTAAATTGGAATTTGATAGGTACCTCGAAGTATTGGATACGGAGGGATATTTGACAGGACTTTTAGGTAGCTTGAGCATTGATGGGTGATTGTGTGCATATGTATGGAGTGTTGTTGGTGGGGGTCTCGTAAAGGGGTGTTGTGTGGTTGATGTTGTGTGTGTTTCTTGTTTTTTTTTTTTTACCCAAGACCATCTACGCCCATGCCCCCTCCCCTGGAAAGAGAAAAAAAATTAAAAAGTAAAAAATTCTACAACCCCCCCCCCCCAAAAAAAAACACTTGATAGTAATATTTTTTTGTATTTTTATTATTTTGACCTGGTGTTGATAAATTTGCGCGGTGTTGATGTGGTGCAGGCATGATGGGCTGAATGGCCTCCACCTGCATCTAATTTCCTTGTGTTTCCTTGTGTATATTTGTGGTGATCAGAGAAGTGCTTGGCTGGAGGGCAGCGCACAATTCGAAAATAGTTCAGATTATCAGTAAGAGCTTTCGGTTTGTCCGAGCAAAGGAGGTATGAGGCTCTGATGAAGGGCAAACGTCAGCAGCTACACCTCGTTTCACACATTGGTCAACATACTATTATCAACTTTGTTGAAAAAAACATATCTTGAGGAAACAGTCTTACACACGCACGCACACACAATTAGAACAAGGAAGCTTTTTGAAATACCCAAACGCATAGAGCTCAGATTCTCACACTTGCCACATTTTTTTTTTGAAAACTCTCATCGATGCAGCAGCAGTGTGAACGTGAGAAAGACGAGATGGGGGTGGGCTCGAAGCAATGAAAAGAAGTAGAAGAGACTGAATATCACAACATGATCGCCAAGGGGCTTCTGACCTCGGCTTAATTAAGGCGGGACATATTAACAATAATCTCAGAGCTG
Organism: Eptatretus burgeri; assembly: GCF_056783735.1. Taxonomy (NCBI): domain Eukaryota; kingdom Metazoa; phylum Chordata; class Myxini; order Myxiniformes; family Myxinidae; genus Eptatretus; species Eptatretus burgeri. Next base: position 70,805,372 of record NC_140967.1, read on the forward strand.
AAACGGGAACAAAAAGGTCCTTCTGTCGCTCGTGTCTTCGTATTGTGAACGCATCAGAAACTGACACTTCGAGCCTTGTTAGCACGCAAAGTAATTTTTATATCTCTCCGATAACATCGGTCAAGGCTCAGGGAAAAGCAGAACACACATTGTATCAGGGACATTTGTTGTATGTATACAGTCTATATCCCCTCTACCCTTTTACCAGGAAGCGTTGTTCAAGGAAAATATCAGTATCAAGAAGCCTGCAAGTGAGGCACGGCAATTAAGGGCAAGTTACCCGGAATTTCCCTCTTGATTTTTTTTCATCCCATTATGTTACAGGGAACGTTAAATGTCAAATTAATGCTTTTCACTTGATTTGAAAGTTAAATTTATTTCCAATTTGTCATTCTTTCTTTTTTTGGTGTCTTCCTGCAGAAAACAGGAATGTTGTTTGAAAAAGTTGTTTCCTTGTTAGAATTGGAATTTCGTTTTCTGTACACTTGAGACTTGACAGTTTTCAACACCAATGATGTCCACCGGAATCACATTTTCAAGTGTTTTTAAGTAATTACAATTCAAGGTTTAAAAAAGTTATAAAGTGAAAAAAAAAAATGTCCACCACCACAACCCACCAAGTGAAATTGGGTTAATGGTAAAGACTGAGTTAGTATGAAAGGACGAGGAATGAACTGATGGATATAAACAATGAGGTGTGGATGAGGCACAGGCATGATGGAACTATTGACCACCTCCTGTGTTGAGTTCTTTGTATTTCAGTGTAAAAGATGATTAGTTGTCTTGGATTTCTGATTAGACGATGGCCATCTTCCAGCAAGCGTTTGGAGGCCAGAATTTCAGGAAGTCTGTAAAATAGTGCAAGCGCTGTGGTGCTTACATTCAGTGCTTGGAAATATGCAATTGAACTTTTCATTCTTCCCTCCCACATTGTCTGCTTTGTCATATCCAGAAATCTGTGCCAAAAAACAGACTTCGAAACTCTCTCAGGGAGAGAGGCTGAAGCCAAAATCACTTTCACATCCCATTTGTGTCGTCCATGTGTGTTTAAGCTTAAGATTTAAGTCTTTGTGGGCTAAGATGCATGTGTGTTGTTTGGACATGTATTCCGGCCATGTGGGCTGGGGTGTACGCGTTTGTTTGACCATGTTCTTCAGCCCTCTGGCCACAGTTCACCACCATCTCTTATCTTCCCTCATCCAAAACCTCGAGCTTTTCTACTTGAATCACAAGTGATGGGTTGGAATTGCTGAAAACAAAAACGTTGGCTGATTGATAAGTGGTCCACAGTGTGGCAGGTGACACTCCTTGTGGGCAGTGGCTAATCCTGAGTCTTTCACAGGCATTGCCCACTACAGGATACGTCTTAAGCCGGAAGTACATTTTTAATTACAAAAAAATTTACATCCCCGCTGCCGAAATCCTCGTAAATGTGTAATGGATGCCTTAACAAGGTGGATGTGTGGTCAGGCACCTCTATTGGTCAGGACTCTTGCAGCTATTGTTTGTATGAGACAAGGTACGAGACACCATTCCGCTGAAGAAGTACGATTTGATATTTAAGCGATGTGACACAGCTTGCCAGCTCAACCCTTGAGAGGAATTGACTCCATCACATGTCACACAGTGGTTCCCAGCCATTCTATCACCATGCATTTTGGCCCTGTGGGTTGGGTTTTATGTCTTTGTTTGACCATAAGCTTCGGCGTTCAGGCCAAAGTCCATGTGTACACCAGTTACCTCCGCCACCGAAGATGGATGGAGATTATGTTTTCACCACTGTCTGTCTATGTGTCTGTCTGTCTGTCTGTCTGTGAACAGGATATCTCAAGGTTATGGTCGGATTCGGACGAAATTTGATGGACATGTTGGTTGTGTGACAAAGATGAAATGCTTAGAGTTTATGAAGATCCTGATCCGGATATGAGAATTATTAAAGTGATTCTTCACCAATGAGAGTTAGGGCCAAAAACGATATCCAGCATGATATCTCAAAAAGTTATGGATGGATTTCGACGAAACCTTGTGGACAGGTTGGGTATGTGACAAGGACAAATGAATTAGATTTTGGTTTTCGTCAGCAGATCTGGCCTATCAGTGGGATACAAAACGTAAACTGTTCAGCCTGGCATTGGTATACACTCGACTGAGTGCCGTTCTCATTGTTCCCTCAAGTTTCACCAAATCACTAATGCCACCAACAGAAATATATCCCCAAACCTGAACAGGGCATCCACCATGTCTCACAGTAGGCTGTATACACATGTCCTTATACTTCTCACCAATCCTCCTTCTCCCCCACCCTATCGAGTGCAGCCTGTGGCTGCTGCTTGCATCATTGGTTGGGACGCGGCTATGCTGCTGATGCGGTATCCCCCTTACCAGTACACTGGTACTCATTTTGCCGACCTCGGAAGGATGACAGGCTGAGTCAACCTCCTGGTGTATTTAATTCAGAGGCCAACGAGGCTTCAACTCAGGACCCCAGGATCCCAAGCCACCACCCTAACCACGAAGCCAACACCAGGCTAATCCTCCTTCTGACATACCACCTTCTCTTTGTTCCAAAATTTCAAACTTTGACTTGTCGCTCCAAAGTACTTTTCTGCACTGAGAAGCATTCCAACTCTGATGTTCTTGGGCATACTTCGGTCTCTTGGCTTTCTTACTTTTATGCAAAAAGCATTCACCCAAGGAGACAACTTTTAAGAAGAGACCTGATAGTAGATGAGTCCACTTGACGTCCTGTTGGCTGTCAGTTCTTGTCTACGTTCAGCACTTCATTTTTGGGGAATTTCTGAAGGAACCTATCATAAATATTGCTCATCAGTTTTGCTGAGTGTCTTTGACCTTCCAATTCATTTTCTATTTTTAACTTCTCAGGTCTCGTTATGCTTCTGTATTTTTGCTTGAATTCCACATCTGGAAATACTTGTTTTGTGGGATATTTCTCTCGGAATTGCCTTCTTGGTGCAACACTATTTTTTGATTGTCGTCGAGTTAATATATATATATATATATATATATATATATATATATATATATATATATATATATATATATTTTGTTACAGTGCCGGTGCGTCGGCCGCGAGCCAACCGCTCTGGCGGAACCGCAAGTCGAGTCGGCCCGACCGATCGCCCGGAATATAAATCGCCGCCCGGATAACTCCAAAGGCGACGACTCCTTGTGCAAGAACCGTGAAGAGTCAATTTTTGCACCACGTGGTACAGGGTTATTTGCCAATTCTTCAAAATACCTAGAGACCACGTGGCGATCCACCGAGCCTCTGCACCCTCGACGGAACTCATACAAAACAAGCCGCTTAAGCGAGCCTGTCCCGTGCGCGATTCTGAGCGGCTTAATCACCGAGAACCGTCGGTCCGAATGTCCCCCGTTTACGGCAAACCAACGGCTTTCTAACTCCCGACACACGAAATGCTCAGTCAATGAAAGAATCGACGCGACGAGCTGAAAACATTTAACAATTGGGGTATTTATTAATAATAATGGGGAACTAGGGAAGCACGTAAGAGCAGAACTATACCGACTATACGAAATGCAATGCAATCATTTACAGCACACAAAGCACTTAACAGTTTCCTACTTGTTAGACGGGCCCACGGACACACGTACGCACACACACACCCAAGAAATGGTGGCTGATGCCTTTACCAAGGTCTTCAACTCAGAGGACAGGTGAGCTGAAACCCAGAACCTATCTCGAACCTCTCCACCTCGTGTGGTCTTCAAGCTGTTCGGACCCGGGCTCCAGCGAGAGCGAGCTGGATCCAATCGCCATGAGCCGCGATCCTTCCCGAGCTCCAGCGAATCCTCTTGCGCTTCCGAACACGTGCTGGTGAGACGAGGCGCCGATCCTTCCTGTCGATGCGTCACTTCCTCGAGGAACCACCTCCAAGATGAGGCCAAGGAGTCGCACCAAGCCGGGTGCCAAGCGGAGAACAAAGAGCTCCGAGCCGAGCAACCAGCTCAACTCTCTTCCGATGAACAAAGCCTCTCTCTTCGACGAACCAAGCCAGAGCCCAAAAAGCGAACCGAGCCAAGCAGAACCCGAAGGTCTGCTGAAAAGCCAAGCCGAAGCAAAAAGCTCTCCAAAAAGCCTCCACCTCGCCAAGCAGAAACGCAGCTCACTGAACCAAAAGTCTCAAACCTCGCCAAGCAGAACCCAAAGGCCTGATAAAAGCCAAGCAGAAGCAAAAAGCCTTCAACCCTAAATCGAGCCAAGCAGAAGCCGAAGCTTACTACCCAAACCCGAACCAACTCAAGGATCTCTTCCTTATTCTTCTCCGCCCCTCCCCCGCTCCCGGCGTGACTCATCCCCTCGCACCCGCACAACCGCGGGTGGGAGGGAGTTGTTTACTCAAGAATCACGGGATGGGAGGGATCTTCTTCCTCTTCGCAGAAGAGGGGGAGGGGCGTCTCCATTGTGTTGTGATCGCTCCCTAACTATGAAATTAAATCACAGCGCACTTAATCGATTTCTGCCCATTAAACAAAGGAAGGTGAGCTATCTATAGAACATGCACTTAGCGACATAACTGAGCTAAAGGAACCTGTACGTTGAGTGCGATGGAATTCCAAATTCGTAACACTAATATATATATATATATATATATATATATATATATATATATATATATATATATATATATATATATATATATATATATATATATATATATATATATATATATATATGGCATGGTGTGGGTTTATATCACCTGCAGGAGAGGGATTCCAAATTTGTGAAAATATACACTCACTGTACAAAACATGAGGAACACCTGCTCTTTCCATGAAATAGACTGATCAGGTGAATCCAGGTGAAGACTGTGATCCATTATTGATTGCATCTGTGAAATCCACTTCAATCAGTGGAGATGAAGGGGAGGAGACAGATTAAAGAAGGATTTTTAAGCCTTGAGACATGGATTGTGCATGTGTGCAATTCAGAGGGTGAAAGGGAAAGACAAAATATTTAAGTGCCTTTGAAAGGTGTATGGCAGTAGGTGCCAGGTGCACTGGTTTGAGTGTGTCAAGAACTGCAATGCTGCTGGGTTTTTCATGCTCCACAGTTTCCCTTGTGTATCAAGAATGATCCACCACCCAAAGGACATCCAGCCAACAGCAGGCCAGTGGTCAAAACGGCTCTGATGAAAGAGGCCAAAGGAGGCTGACACAAATTGTGCAGAGCAACAGTCAACTGACAGTCCAGAACAACATTGGTGCCGAAAGACCCCTAAAATAATGCTCAAATCATCGTATCTTCATCCAAATTGAGTATGGAATCCAACAACCGCACAGAGTTCCACTTCTTTCAGCAACAAAAAATAAAAACAAGAACCTGCGGTTGCAGTGGGCTAAGGAATGAAAACACTGACACCGGAGGATTGTAAAAACATTGCCTGGTCTGATGAATCCCGGTACCTGCTGTTTCATGCTGATGGGAGGACTAGGGTATGGAGAAAACCACATGAGTACATTCATCCATCATATGCTGTGTCAACATTGCAGGCTGGTGATGGTGGTGTTATGGTGTAGTGTGTTTTCATGACACACATTGGTTCCCTTGATAAAAGTGGAACAATGTTTGAATGCCATAGGATATCTGAACATCGTTGCCAATCAGGTGCATCCCTTCATGGCAACAGTGTATCCATCTGTGAATGTACTTCTTCAGCAGGATAATGCCCCATGCCACAAGGCTAGGATTGTACAGGAATGGTTCCACAAACATGACAGCGAATTCAGCTTACTGCAGTGGCCTGCTCACTCACCAGATCTCAATCCAATTGAGCATCTGTGGGGTGAGATGGAACGAGCTATCCGGAGTAGAGATCTACTCCCAGCAAGCTTGACACAACTGTCAGAAGCATTGGAGTCAACATGAGCCAAAATCCCAGTGGAATGTTTTTGACACCTTGCAGAGCCAATGTTCCGACGAATTGAGGCTGTTCTAAGGGCAAAAGATGGTGCAACTCAATATTTGGAAGGTGTTCCTAATGTTTTGTACACTGACTGTATAGTGGTCTAGGACTATTGGATTATTCAGCCAAGAAGAAAAAGAAAAACAACCAAAATCAAAAGACGAATTATGGAAAACTGCAGAATGTATGAAGCAACCTCAAAATGGAATTTCGAGAAATCGCAGGAAAACTTTCCAAAATTGATATCTGCTGTTTTGGATGAAAAGGTGGTCACACCCAATTTGAAATTTCAAGCATTCATAGTGGAAAGTACAATTCATTTTTGTTTCTTTAATAAAACATGGTTATTAAAACACCTTTTATTTATCAAAATATTCCAATGTGACATTAAAATGTATTTTTAAAGTGGCCTAAGATTTTCTCAGTCAGGTAAATACATACATAAATATACAGCAGATTTTTTAATTTCTCAAAAACTCGAAGACCATTCTCTCTTTCCTTACTTTTCTATCAATGCAGTTCTTTTATTTAAAGCTTAGCCTCGATGAGGACGATTTAGTAGATGACTGAAGCCTTCAAACATTACATATATATATATATATATATATATATATATATATATATATATATATATATATATATATATATATATATATATATATATATATATATATATATATGAGACAGACAAGACAGGGAGAGGTTGCCGATGATTCACTATCAAGCGATGAAACCAGTCCAGCAGCTGAGGGGGTGTGTCGCATTGGGATTCCCATGTGTGTACTTTGTAAATGTCTTTACAGCTATGGAGGAACTTTGGGAAGTGTTTGAAACAGTAACAGGCTTACCTTTGGTAGCCTTTCTTGATTGCTTTATGCAGCTTCTTCAACTTGAAACATGGGAGGAGTGTATATATATATATCTATATATATATATGTATATATATATATATATATATATATATATATATATATATATATATATATATATATATATATATATATATATATATATATATATACATATACATATATATACATATATACATATACATATACATATATACATATACATATATATATATATACATATATACATATACATATACATATATATATATATATATATATATATATATATATACATATACATATATATACATATATACATATACATATACATATATACATATACATATATATATATATATATATACATATATACATATACATATATATATATATATATATATATATATATATATATATATATATATATATATATATATATATATATATATATATACCTGATGTTGACTTAACAGTTCGGGTGGCTGGCTTGGGAACCGAAGGTCCTGAGTTCAAGCACCGTTCCCACTGAATTAACACCAGGTGGGGTTGACTCAGCCTGTCATCCTTCTGAGTTCAGTGAAATGAGTACCAGTCTACTGGTATCGTGGAACAGCATCAATGGCACGGCCATGCCCAAACAAAATGATACCTACCCAGCAGTCAAGCTACCAAACATGAGAAGAAGAAGAAGGATTTACTAAACATATTATAATTGGTTAATGGTCGTTGTGGATTCTTCATGTTGACCTATGAAGAAATTGATCCCAAGGCTCATAAATTGGCTGCAGCATATCCAGCACATTTGTCTGCAGAGGTCTTCCCTCGTGAAATAACAATTCATCAGTATCGCCCAAGGCAGTTGGTTATGATTTGCCACTATTGCCAGCATCAGTTCTGCATAACAAACATGTTAGAGAGACCTTTCCAAATGCTTCTGTCACTTTGTACATCTTTGCATCACTAATGGTGACTGACAGTTCAGCTGAACATTCATTTCGTAAGATCAGCTTCATCAAAAACAAAATGCGATCTACGATGTGAGATGTGGTACTGACTGCAGTCGGTCTTTTAAGTATTGAAAGTGACAGACTACAACAAATCAAC
>NC_140967.1:70818274-70823274 GCF_056783735.1 Eptatretus burgeri
AGGGGGTGGGAAAGGGGCCCCCTTTGTCGCACTATCTCAGCGCGGGGGGGAAACAGGAGGGGGTTGCTGATGCTCGGGGGAAGGAGGATATCACCCTGTCTCGGGTGCCGCGGCGAGCGTCTCCTCCTCGACCTCGGTCGCGTTGCTGGCCTCTCCCTCTGCAGCTCCCGGCACCGACGCGAGCACCCCCTCGTCCGCCTTCGCCGCCGCCACCTCTCCACAGCTCCGTCTACTCGCCCTCTCCGTCTCCTCTCTTGGCTCGTCCCAACTCTTCACTCTTGACTTCTCCCACTTCTTTCCAGCTCCACCGACGACTCTCTTGAACTCCGCACAACTTTCTTTACTGACGAACGCAGCCGTTTATATAAGCCCCGTGGCTTCGCTCTTTCACCCTTGACCCTTTGCCTCCGACCCTTCACCTCTAACTGGCTCCCCATTGGACCGAGGAAAAGTGGGCGTGAATGCTTTTTGATCCATGAATTTGCATATCGCGACCTCACTCCAACGCCCTGGAGGCGGGGCCAAATCGCCCACGCTCTCCGATTGGACGGAACAAAAGTGGGCGTGAGTCGTTTTTGATCCGTTTTCTGCGGAAAGTCCGTGATGTTTTTGAATACGCTGCTCGGTGCGCGCCCTGCACGAGTCCAGTATCGGTGCCCACGAGTGGCGCGAGATGGTGTGGATGCGATGGTGGCGAGTTGTGAGGGTAAAGGTCGTGGCGGTTGTGGTGAAGCGGCGTTGTGGTTGGTGGTTGTTGTTGTGAAGCGGCGTTGTGGTTGGTGGTTGTTGTTGTGAAGCGGCGTTGTGGTTGGTGGTTGTTGTTGTGAAGCGGCGTTGTGGTTGGTGGTGGTAGTAATGGCGGCTGGTCCAAAATAAAGATAGTAAAAGAAAAACGGCTATCCTGAAGAGTCGCAGCCCGACTGAATGACATTTATTCCCTCGAAACAACGGGTTTGGGCCTAACTACACATATACTTACAGAGATATCTCACCTAAGGGACCTGAATGGTGGTTTGTGAATTTCGTCAACCACAACACTACCCCTCCCCTTTTTACAGACTCGTCCCGAGTCGTCAAATTTTCGTGTGCCATCATGTGTAGTTTACCCCTAGTACATTTTACCTACGGATCCCTGAGTGCGACATTCATGGTATTCGTGTCCCCAAAATAAATAACCTGAGGGCTGAGTAACTACCTAAACAAACTCACTCACACGGACGACTTAAATAAAATTGCCGGCGCTAAGACAAACATGCCGGGGGCGCACTCATATTTACAGTACATCTTAACCTTAACTTACAAATTTTACACTAAACCATGGCCCAGGATCAATGAACTCTGCAAAAAGAAAGCAGTTAGCAGGGAGCCAGGCTGCTCGCATGCAGTCTCTGGCTGAAACAATGCAGGTGACAGGGAACGTGGCCGGCTGCTCACACGCAGTCCAAGGCCTTCCCTTTTGAAACTGAACGCAGTGAAAAACGGTGCATGGGCTGCACAAACGTAGTCTCCGTGCCAGCTCAAGTGGCACACGCAATGAACACAACGAATGGATGGATGAATGGTTTGAACTGAACGCAGTGAACCACAACGGTGCATGGGCTGCACAAACGCAGTCTCCGTGCCAGCTCAAGTGGCACACGCAATGAACACAACGAATGAATGGATGAATGGATGGACGCAAACACGGTGCACGGGCCGCCACTGCAGGCCCGTGTTGTAGCTGCCAACAGGGCAGTTCTTGCAGCTTGCAAACTGTTGCTTTGATCCTGGCGCACATGGCAATGAACAGGGGGGAGCAGAGCAAAAATTGAACGGGGCTGGTGAACAGGGGCAGTGGGCATGGCATGGCATGGCAAAGGCAGCAGGCAAACACAGCCTGCAGAACCAGGCCGTTGCAGGCAAACACAGCCGGCAGATGAACTGGCCGGCACAGGCCTTGAAGTACCACAGCTGCAGATGATCCGGCCGGCACAGGCCTTGCAGCAACACAACAGCTGCCGATGAAGTGGGCCGGCACAGGCCTTGAAGAAAAACAGCCAGCCGGCAGATGAAGTGGGCCGGCACAGGCCTTGCAGCAACACAGCCAGCAGATGAAGCTGGCCAGCCTTTGCCGTTCAGTGGAGGTTGGTGGAGGGAGTGCGGTGGTGCTGGCCACTCGGAAGGCGGGCTCGGACCTACCCTACGGTCTCCCTCCCAACCTATTGCCTTTGCCTGTCACTGTCTATACCCACTCCCTTAATTTGTCAAACCCCAATTTAGCCCCAACTTATTTTTTTATTGTTACTTCCCCACTATAAATCGTCCCCTAACCCCCTGTACTGTCCTTGTTCGGCTAACCTATCCTGTCACCTAGCCTACTCCCAACCCCTACGTTCCCTTCCCGGAGGGGAAGAAGGGAGAGCTAACGTCCTGTGTCGAGGCCCAACTCAAGCCTCAGAATGGCCTCCCCAGATGTCAGCGATCTATAACCAAAGTGGGTCCAGCGGCCCACAACGAGAGCGAGGGGATGGATGGTGCGGAAGGGTACACTTCCTAATCTACCCTATCCATTTAACTGTTAAACTACCCCGGGGCTTTCAACAAGCGCCTCTCGCTTAAACTATTGGTTCTAACAACCCAGATTCCCATCGCCTGTGTTGGTGTCCTCACAATTTCAGGCCTCGCCCCCCAATTTTCTCTCCATGCCCTCACACGGTCTCATGGCTGGGACACGTGGCCCCCTTTGGCAGGCACGACCCTCTGCCGATTCTCCCGCTATGGCACCCCCGGGCACTACACTGCCTCCGAGCCTACCAGCTCCCTAAACACCGGGGAGTGCCCCCCATGGCACCTCCCCTGAAACGCACACGTGGCAGGCTGGCTTCCCAGGCCCCTTTCCGAGGGTCACCCGTGCCCACAACACTGCCCACGCGGCTAATGGCGCCCCGGGCCCCCGCACCAAGCAGGCGCACCCGTGCCCACTACGCTATCCCGGCCCCCCATGGGCCCTTGGCCTACCACGGCCGACTAGCCTGGTGCCCGGGGTACCCACTCAGCGATACTCACCTTTCGCAGCCACGCTCCCAGCCCGTCAACAGGGCTCCTGCACCCCTCCAAACGGGTTTCGAGCCTACACTCCCACCAACAACAAAACGACCTCCATTTTGTAAATTTGACTAACCCCCTAACTCACTTTACACTGACCCCGGGGTCCCTTGGGCGGGAGTCATTCCTCCCCCCGATCACTCATCGCACCATGCAGTCCCCATTCGCTCCATACACACAGACCCGCTGGCCTCACTCACTCACCAAGTACTCACCTCACAACTCACCAACTCTTCAACACACACACCGCTGAACTCTGCCATCCTCCTAACTACATCCCCTAACTAACTCGTGCTCCCTCGTCGTCCCTTACACTATAGCACGTTCCTTTTAACCTACGTAGCTAAGCTACGTCCCCACTACACATCCACAAGTCTGTCACTGTCTCCAAATAAATCATTTTATTTCCCAACCTAAAGCTCACTAAATCCCTCTAACTAATCCATTCCATGGACTCCATGAGGACTTACCCCTGCCCCATGAAGTCGGTCTAACTAGGCTAACCCTTCCCCCTAACTAGTTTCCATCCTGTGCCCTAGCAAGGGGGTCTTCCACCCCTTGCCCAGGAATCCTGTGCACCCGAAAGTGAGGCTTGCTTCTTTTTTTTTTCCCACATGCGCAGCACCAGCGCGGCAACTCACAGCTCGCGCACTTTGCAGCTGCCCGTGACGTCATGCAGCTGCACGTGTACCTCGTCCCTCCTTGGACGGTACCATCCGGCAGGGATACCCCTCCTGCCGGATTCCAACCCCACGTGCAGCCATGACGTCACCGTGCGCATAAAAAAAACACAAGCCCCACGTCTCGAGGGGTTCCCCACGCGAACACATGTGCTTTGCCCGTTGGAGCTTAACACACACAGGATCGCGTGGAGAAACCGTCCGGTGCAAATCCGTTTACCTGCCTAAACTTTGTCCGTCCGCGGGATCGGCAAATCCACCGCGTGCGTTTCCGGACTGGGACTTCACTATCGCAAGCGAGCACGTGGAGGCCTCGTGCGTTGCACAGCACGGACCTCGTGCTCACTGCTGGGTGAACCCGGCACGGTCCCCGAAACAACTACAGCCGCTACCCGGCTTTCTTTCTTCACATGTCGCCGTCGTCGCCATTCCACACACGCACTCCCGCGTGTTACGACGCTCACACTCCACACCATTACATTCACACCAGGAGACGCGGCTGCGTGCCCCCGCATGCCAACCGACATCTCCCTCACATACCGCTCTCTCACACACACGGTCTCCCTTGCATAAACCATACCACTCACACGTGGTGCTCCATTCACTCGCGGCCTTCCACTCACTCGTGCCATTTCCCTCACACAAACCACACCACTCACACACGCGGGGGCACTCACCCGCGGTTCCTCATCCACACACCGTGCCCCACTCATACACCGTGCCTCACTCACACACGCGGGGGCACTCAACCGCGGTGTTTCATCCACACACCGTCCCTCACTCACACACGCGGGGGCACTCACCCGCGGTGCCTCATCCACACTGGCCATTTCATCCACACACACGGCCTCCTCCACACACGGTGCCTCATCCACACACGGCGTGCTGGGAAGCACGCACTCCGGCACCATCGCCACCACACCACCCACACACGGGGTCGCTTCCACACACGGGGACGCACTCACGCCTTGCACCACACACACAGGGACAACCACACTGGGGACTCGTGTCCCCACAAGGGTCTCCGGGGCCTCTATACCCCCCAAGCTCTCCGTGCACCCGTCCACAGCACTCGTCCCCTCAACCTCGCAAAGCACGACCGGACCCACCTGGTCGTGACTCGCCTCAAGGGGGAATACTCCCTCCCCTCGTTCCTGGAGGAGGCTATCCCGCTGCTCGCACCGGGTCCCTGCACGGTCCGCCAGCTCACCCCCATTATCCTCCACTTCCTCCGTG
>NC_140967.1:70828274-70858274 GCF_056783735.1 Eptatretus burgeri
TTTCAAATTGTGACCTGTAGGCGATTGACAGACAAACAGACAGACAGATAAACAGACAAACAGAAAGAATAACAAAACCGACTAACCAATATACTTGAAAAAAATCTTCGATTTTGCGAGTAACAAAACAGAAAATCAGACAGAAAGAAGTGAAAACGTAACCTCTTTCACCTCCGGTGGTGGAGGTAAATAAAACCCATGCTATGTTCCTGGCAAAGGCCTGCCTGCATGCATGCCCCTCACCCATATGCATTTCTCTAACCTTCTTGCATACAGGCATGTACACACACACACACACACACACACACACACACACACACACACACACACACACACACCACCACCACCACATCTGCGTGTACTGTCTATGTACCTCTTTATTTTCAACAACTGTGGACTTTTAATGTATTGCAGCAACTGTTAGTATATTTATAATTATATTTTGTCATGAAAGCAGATCGCACAAAACAGTGTAAAACAAAAAAGTACCTCTTGATCGCTTGCAGAAACTGCCGACTGTTGATATATAGCAGCAACTATTAGTATATTTATTTTCACATGTTGTAGTGAAAGCAGATCGCACAAAACGGTGAACAAGAAAACTGCGTATGTAATTGGTAAAAAAATGGACCCCAGTGGACTGTATTTCCATGGCTTGCAAAAGCAGGTTATAGAGCACAGCACTGCGCTCAATGCAGTGGCACATTCTACACATTCCTAAATATTTTCTTCATTCAATATAATCGTCTGAACAGTATAAAAAAATTAAGCTTTGTAATTCATGCTTTGCTTAAAAATCACGAATTTGTTAAAATTTTCAGATTTCACTCCAGATTTTGACACTTATTTATTCCACGGGATCCAATTCCCAAATCCGATATAATAATAATTGATGATATAATTTAATTAGTCTGTTGGAGTAAATCGTGTTTCCAAAGCAAGGCATGTTTGAATAGGCTGAACAAAATAACAAATTAAGATCCAAGCAACTCGCTGACAGGGCTGACCAAGGATGATACTTTTATGAAGGATATAATTAAATATGACTGTTAATTATCTTCAAAAGGGGGTGTTTTAATGAACCCAAACACACAATTTTGACTCATGCACTTCCTTGGAGTTCCCTTAGTATGCATGCTCTCATTCTTAGTTAACTGAAACATCAAACTTCAATCCAAGTTGAGAAATTAAGAATTCAATCCAAACTTTTTTTATGGAAAGTCAAACAGAAGGAAGAGGCATGAGGGAAAAGAGAGAGGAAAATCTTTCCTTTCTTGTATGTGTTTGCCTGTGCGTGTGATGAGGCGGTAGAAAGGCAAGGCAATCCATAAACATTTTTATATCGGAGAATCGGAAAATAATGTACTCCTGTGCCACATGAATTTGTGATGTTGGTTTTGCTAAATCCTTGAATGTGAGTTCGAATTCCCATGAGAGGAAACACAACATGTTTAACCTTGGCTCCATTTGCGATCTTGCAAATTCGTGTCTGGCAGTGGAGTTAAAGTAATTGTCTACTCCTGTTGATGACATGTTCATTCACAACTTCTGACACTTTGAACATAGCACCAAACAAAAGGAGGACTTTAAAGAGTTCCTTGAATTTTCTGATGTCGACCAGCTAAATATCATAAAACTGCCATACCAGCTGCTCGTCGCTTCAAAAGGTGGTGGTGAGATTTATTTCACAGTACAAACAATAACAAGCTACTTTGCCAGCCATTATGACGTTGAAAACCCTGGCAGAGTGGGACGGATTGCAGAGACTGTGATATCCCTTGACGAAGCTAACCTTGATGTTCCTTCGATGCATTCTTCACATATCTATTTATTTCAACAAACTGTTCCAGGCAGATTAAGTCAGAATAGCAGGATTGTCTGTTCAGAAAACTCCTGTTGAATTTTTCGGCTATGAAGCACATCAGGGGCAGACTAAGCTGAGCCAAACTGACTTAGAAGACAGAGCCAAGCAGCACAATGGTGAATCTTCTTGGCTGTTGGAAAGACCGTCATTCTTGGCTGAATCTGATTTGTAAGTGCTGTGGAAGTCATGTTCCTGGATGAAGTAAGAAACTTTACAATGTTGTACTGAATGAAGATGGTTACTTATTTCTTCGTATGCAGCCTGTGACTGCTTGGCTGCATCATTGCTGGGAGCAAGGCTATACCACTGATGCATTGCCCCCGATAACTCGTAAGCTGGTACTCATTTTGCCGACCTCAGAAGGATGACAGGCTGAGTCAACCCGCCTGGTGTTAATTCAACGTTATGACAGGCGCTTGAACTCAAGACCCAAAGATCTTAAGCCAGCCACCTTAACCGCAAAGGCAACACCAGGCCGAGAAAGATGGTGAAGAAGGGAGGTGTTGAAATCTGGTAAGGTTGGACCCAGCAAAAATAAAGGAAGTGACTTATGAGCCAGTTGTGCAGCTTGCTGCCAGATTCATTCCTCAGGTGAATGCAAAATATTTGAAATATGAATTCAAGGAGTTCCAGATGCTTGAAGACAGAGATCTGCCCCCCGATGCAGGAAGAAGATGGAAAGTCAAAGAGAGTGTATTCTGTACAAGTTGAAATCTACAGGATGAAAACATCTATGAATCAGCAGAGGTTCCCTTGCCTAACAAAGGTGATGACAGCTGTGTTGACCTTGCCCTCCAGCAATGCTGACTGTTAGAGGACATTTTCCATGGTCAGGAAATTTACACTGAATGCAGGAAGAACATGGGGCCTGATCCACTTACAGCTCTTTTGCAGTGTAAAGTTAATGTTGATTCCACCTGTGTCAAGTTCCATATCATTCCACAAGTGATGGATCTAGCAAAAGGCCTGCATCTGAGTACCATGAGGGACATATATTTGACTGCTAGAAGGAGACTGTTGGCATATTATGGAAATATTGACAATTTTTTTCCCTATATTCAGGTTAAATAATGTGTGGGTGTTTGCAAGTCATATGGTGTTTGAATATGCTTTTTCTTTATAATTGCCTTTCCTTTTATCATTCCTGATTTGCTGTGTTTTTGTTTCTTACTCTCAGTGTTGAGCCAATGAGTGAGCACTTTGTCGGGGTGTTTAATCTGCTTATTTCATTGTGATACGAGCCAATAGTTTTACGGCCAATAGTACAGGAACTGAAACATATTTAATCCTCATCTTTCACCTTTGAAGTCTTTTCTTTTTGCCAAATCTCAAGGTTTTTCAATGGAGGTCTCACATGTGTAGCTCTTAAAAGAAGTTCAAATTGCATATATAAATATGTTTGTTAATCTTAAGTCATGTTATGCAATAATATAACAATTGTATTATTCCTTGGTGAAAGAAGAAATGCTGTAATAGTGTTTTAAAATGTTTTTCTGCTGTTGTTTTGTTTATAAAATGAGCTTTGTGGTTGCTCCTTTTGCCCATGCTTGGGCTTCAGGGCACCCACATGTGGATGGTGAACATTTCCATGCTGAGAATTTACCCGAGACATGTTGCCACTCCATCACATAAATAATCGGGTTGACATACTCTTAAATTTGTTTGTTCTCAGCAGTGCAGGCTAACCGTTGGAGTGCAGCATTGTGGAATGGACACAAAGTTTTCATGTCGAGTTCAGTTTTTTTTCATTAATTTTTAATTATTACTTTTGTTGTTTTGTCTTGTGGTATAAATCCTGTCTTTGGCCACTGACCAAGTGATTTTGTTTGTGTGTTGGCTTTTTTAAATCCCCTAAACCTGTTTAGTCCATGACAAGCTTCTTCGTGTAGCTGTCGCATGATGGAAATGCCTGAGGTCATTTCAGCTCTCTTGAATGGGTACTCATTGAAGGAAATTGACTGAGGAGAGAGTTTCGGGGGGGGGGGGTTCGTTTTTCCTGGAATGTTTCATTACAAATAAAGGTGCATGCCATCTAGTTTTTCAGAGAGGAAAGTGATGCGATAATCGTTGGACTGCTCACCGAACAAAGTTTTAGAGGACGAATATTACTAAGATCGCGTGTAGATCCTCCGAGTGAGATCAAACGGAAGACTCACCCTATGGGCTTTGCATCTTTTTCGATAAAAGGATCAATTTGGTCAGCTAACTGGTCTGTTCTTCTTGATGGTGGTTGGTGGTTTGAGTTTGCTGCATAATACTGGGTGAGGATTTTTGGAATGGAATGAGACTTTTTAGAGACTGTGCATTCATTAGCGAACTGGGATATCATCCTTGCTGCATGATCCATGGTGCTCAAATGTGCAGATGGCCGACTGGACAGATCGAGAACTGCTCAGAGATGTTATTAGCTCCTCCACCGAAGGTGAAGGAGGTTATGTTTTCACGCCTTTCTGCCTGTTTGTTGGATGGTCGCTAGACTACCATTATTCTCATGTTTTCCGTCTGTATGTCTGTCTGTTTGTTTGTATGTAATAGACAGCTCTGGGGGCCAGAGGAGTCAACCGATTTTGATGAAACTTGACTGGTAGGATCTAGGGTAGGACATACCAGGATCTAGTTGTATGCTTTTGAACACCGTTGCTATGGAGGCCACCGTTGACTAGCAACAGGACTTTGAAATTTTTGAAAAAATCCGAAAAAAAATTTTTTCAAAAATAAAAAAAAGGATCAGCTTCTGCGCTTTTATGCACACTATAATCAACCTCTTTGTCAAAAATTTTCAGCCCGATCTGTCAAAAACTGTATGACTAGTATGCAATTATATTACTATATGCTTTCACCCCAACGTTCGCGTTGGGATTCCCTAAGGTAGGGTTAGGGAATCGAACACAAATGATGAATGGACAGTTGCTCGTCATGTTCCTATATGGAACAACGAACGGCAAAAATGCCATCTAATGTGTTCTCTTATCCACATATTTCAAATTCGCCTTAGTCTAGTGACTACCCATATCGCCTACCGGCTTGTCTGTTTGTTGGTTTGTTTGTGGGTTTTTTTGAGTGCTTCTTCAGCATCGAGAGATAGGGATAAACCAATATATAGCATGATATCTCAAAAGGTTGTGGATGGATTCGGATGAAACTTGGTTGACAGGTTGGGTGTGTGGCAAATACAAATTGATTGGATTTTGGTGAAGATCTGAATACGAGAATTATCTAATTTTTAAAGTGATTCTTCACCATTGAGAGATAGGGCCAAAAACGACATATATATATATATATATATATATATATATATATATATATATATATATATATATATATATATATATATATATATATATATGTCACGATATTTCACAAATGTATTGTGCCCGATATGTTCTTGTGGATCAGGCATTGCGTGGTGGAGGTATGCGCTCTTCTGAGTGCCTTTCTATTTACCCCTGTGAAACTTTGCACAGTCTTCAGGCTCTCTCCAAACATAGCTTGATGAATTTGCACTGAGAAAAAAAACGCAACAATGATGAACCTTGCTCGTCCTTTTGCCTTCTCCCACTTTTCTCTCAAAGAGGCCAGATTCCAGAAAGAACACCGAGTTGGAAATGCAATCTGTTGCCATCTTTATTTGTGTTGCATTAAGGTTTTATGTTTACAAGTGAAGATTGGTTACCTGTTTAACTTCTAATGGATCTTGATGCTTTCAACCCAGGTTAAAATTCCATATACTGTATGTTATGTAAATATCCATCGTCTACACATGTCCTTGAAATTCGCATGAAAGTACAGTAATGTCTACTTATGTCTTTGTCCTGCACGTAAATTATGTACAAGCTCCTCCACGAGCTTTAGATGAATGTCAAAAAATATATATATAATAATTATAATTACTGGCTTAGAAATGGTTAGAATTTAAGCTTGTTTTCCTCTCTTTTTTGCCCCAGAGTGAGTCTGTATAATTAACCGATGTGGAGTAAGCTTGTGTTAAAATTGAATAATTCCCTTCTGAATATTTTTGCATTTCATTGAACCCTGAGATTTTATGTATATTTCCAAGTATTAACCGACCGTAGTGTCGGTTTGGTTAAATGTTTATGATTTTCATGTTTAGGCATTGTTTACAATATAACCGATGTTGACGTTTTGTAAAATCGGATTTCCTCTTGGTTTCTTTGATTGTTCAATCCCACATTTTTGATAGATGATCACCTGAATTGACTTTAAACTATATGCTAAACTGGACAACTAAGGTCAGAAGAGGCTCAGCATTTTTGCCACTGGATCATAGTGAGATCATCCTTTGGAATGTCGTGCGACCACTCAATCTTAGGCTGGATTCGAAAATCGTACATCCGCTACCTTTAGATAACAGATTCAATCTTACAGGTTTTAAACAAATTGGCTTTAAAAGCGATGGTTTGTGATGAAATCATTACAAATAAAAAGCGATTTTAAAAAGTAAGTTTGAATGTTCAATTTCTGGCCGGTGAAATGTTGGGTGAAATTAAACACTCACCCTCCACCTCAAAGTAATTCTCATAGTTACCAGTAAGAGCTACATGCTGTATTGTCGTTATAATTCCTGCAAAATCTCTGTTTAAAAGGATGGTGATTCACAAACAATATAGTACAGCGGATAAGCTCTCATATTATAACAATCGTGCATTTTATGAGAAAAGCATGACATTTCTAGCATAGTTGGTATATACCATAATGTTTATTTTCAGATGTGGAGGGAAGTCAGATTTGACCTTTGAGGACCGTGAGAGATCAAATTCAAGATGGCTGCCAGTCCGCCAGTGTAATGTTCAAACGCGCTTAATTTTGGAATCAAACAGTGTTGAAAAACTTTTAAGGTGTCATTTCCAACTAAATTGGGGATGGCCATTCATTTGATGATACGTTTGAGATCGCCAGAATTCAAGGAAATGCATTTAGGTCTAGGTCAAAGTAAAAATTGAACAAAAATAAGGAATCAGTTGAAATTTGCAAATGAACACCCAGTGGTGTCTCACGTTTGTGATGTCCAGTGGACCTGGCCAGCCACTCACGGAGAGGATCACTTCGTGATCATGTTTGGTGGTGTACACATCGAGATGGCCACGTTGAAGTTGCTGGGAGACTGGCTGGAAGACAGTTGCTGGACGAATGCCCTGGTACAGGCTGACATTGCAAGTTCTGGAACAGCAAATTCCTTCATACATGCCAGCCATGTCACCAAGACCCGCCATGCACACCAGGTCACAGCTGCAAGCCTTTATATACTTCTCCAACCTTACAGTGAAGACTGCACATCCGATGACACTGATACCATGCAGCCTGATAGTCCGCCTTTTGAGGAGTGGTGCATATAGCGAGCAAAGGAAGGCCATGGGCCAGATATGGTCCACGTGCACCCCCCCCCCCAACAACCCTTCTACCCCATATTTTTCTGAAGCGTTAGGGTCCCCTGAGCATGAATTCAAATGGTAACAGTGAATAAACTGGGTCTCACTTTCCATTTTCCAACCATTTCTGACGGTACCCTCAAAATGTCAACTTTTCCTCAGTTTCGCACATAAAAAATCTCCTGTCTGATAAGATCTCTGCAGTTGCCCAATAAGCATTAATATTAACAAATTATATATCAAATGAAAGATTATCACATGCAGATTTTCAAAATAGAGTCATCTGTCAAATTTAATAGCATTATGTTTGTCCCAAGAAGTGATGAAGAGGAGTACCTCGCCTTTCCTTTTGACAACTCAGATTAAACTCAGATATCTGAAATAATAACGTATATTCATGCTCATTTTACCTGACACAAACAAATAAATATATCTATGATATCACAAATTTTACTACCTTTCTATTGATACCAAAATTGTCCCACACCAACTAAAGATGTACCAGGTATTACGTCTTAAACATAAGTACATCACTGTTGCAACACCCAACATGTAGTCACCAGTAAGACGTAAGACTGAGAAAATATTCCTTACTTCACATAAAGAATATAAATTATAAGTTTATTTAAGAAAAACAATTGAAACTTATTATGTCATGTCCACAAAATGTCATTGTGCATGGATTACGCATGATATTCATTATCGCCGTCGTCATCACTCTCCAATGCCTGCTCTATATCATCAAATGCATCCATATCTGAATCCTCATCAGAGTCAGTGTCGTCAGGTGTGACTTCAGCAATGTCAGCCAGTTGCCGTGGGAGGACATCTCCTTCATACCATAGAGGATCAAGGTTACCATCCTTTTCCTCCCAACCATGTCCCTGACTAGCCTTCGGAATCTATAGTTGTGGAATATGCGCGGTATTCCAAATCCGTACTTGGTGGTTTACTCTCAGAATGTGCTGGGTAAGAGCTCGCTTACAAGGTGGTAAGTTAGCCATATCCACATTCCCTGAAGGCACAAGGCGACTTTGCCTGGCACAGAGCTCGTTTATACGAATGAGTCGCAGATCATCAACTTTTGACACCTTTGACGCTCTACCGTACATGGCACACGTGAAGGTGTCCAACTCATCAATGAGCTCATCAGGAATATCCCAAGCATCGCCCAGTTTCTCCAGAGTAGAGATATGTTTTTGAAAGCGCAGAAGAGTTTTCACAGGTTTAAGTTGGCCAATTCCTCGGAAGGCACGAGTGGTGTCACAGCCACTATAAGCATGGAGTGCCATGAGAGCTGTGCACTTTTCCTGGCCAAAATCTGTAGCTAGTTCACTGACATTTACCATCCTCAGCTTGTTGCCTTTGCCTGTGTCAAACAGGACAGTTGTACCATGAACAGAGGCAGCATAGTGTAATAGGATGAAAAATACATCTCAGTCTGGACTTTTCACTCGGACAAATTGATAGTTTCTGAGTCTCGCATACTGAACATACAGTATCATACGAGAGTCAGTTTCTTCCTGAGTTGATTTCAGCAGTGGTAGCTCCTCTCTAATTGTTGTTTGGCCATCAGCAGATGTGAGCAAATATGCGATGCTCTCACTTACAAAGATCACTCGCCTTCATGCAATCTTGATGCAAAGTTATCACCACTCCAGAGCCTAATCAGAAGTTTGATGAGCTGTATCTTGTTCTCATCATTTGACAGGAACAATTTCCAATCAGGTGGTCTCTTCGTGACTTCACCTGTAAGTAAAAGCTTTTCTCCACAGCCCCGACGTCGCCTCTCCATCGACTTCACTGAATCAGACAAATATTGGTCAGTGCTAAATATGACATCTCCTGTTTTTCCAATGATGTCAAACACTTTGTAAGAGATCTGACTAAAATTACTTGGTATTTCTTTCAGGAAATAGAAGCAAGCATTGCCAACATACAGAGTCAATGTTTCATTGGTTGGTGGTACATCAGCATCATTACAATCCTTGATCAGGTTTTGAAATGCCTTTGCTTTGTCAGTCTTAGCAAGATATCCATCAGCTGTAGCGATGCTGTATGGTACGGGATTTGATGGATACGTCAACAGTTCTGTCATATCGACTCGTAAGCCCTGGTTTTGTGACTTTACAAAGAGTTGAAAGGTTACATTCCCCTGTTGCTTGTACTGTATGACCTTATTCTTGGTTGTCTTCATCTTCGATACCTTGTTCATGTCACTCAGAGTTTTGAGGTTCAGTCTCTTCACAGGCTCAAAAAAATCTTCACTATTCTTCAGTCGAGCTTCAATAAATTCATCCCGTGCTTTTTCAGCAACAGCTTCAGCCTTTAGAACATCGTCTGAAACAGCATCAGATGCAGCACTTCCTGATGAGAGTATCAACAATTGATCATTTGTCGATATCGAAAGGATTAAGAAAACTTCCTATGGCATCTTTGGCCCTTTTCACCAACTTCTCTCCTTTTGTGACCTCTGTCGGACGTGTATCACAATGCTTTGTTCCCTCTCCACTGTCCAACATGTGAGCCATTCCAAGTGCAGCATCAACATAAAGAGACCTTGTATGTGTTGTCCAAACCCATCTCTGGTAGGCCTGGTAGTTGGTGAGTAGTCCAAATGTACCTGCTGCACTGGTTCCAGCACCACCATGTGACTTAGCGTGCCTCATGAAGATCTCCTCCATGGTTTTATCCAATGCACAACAATTGCCAGGGATAAAGGAGCGTGCGACACTGATAGCTCCTCTCTTGATCAGTGATACTGCCGCTGGGTGTGAGTTGTCTATATTAGCTATGAACACAGATAAATATGTCAGATACCTTGCATAGTTCTGTCCAGCGAAAATGAAGAAGAGAGACGTCATGCGACTGATGGATGCAGCATATAAAAGAAAGTTGTTTGTCTTTACGGCTTCAAGGTGTGATAGAATTAAACAGACATGGTCAATGTATGACAACCACAACTGGGCAGTCTTCCCCAAACGTCCATTTGCAACTCCTTTTTTGAATTCTGCATACTGTTCTATGAATTGGACAATGGAATTGTCCACCAAGACAGCATTCAAAGTATCTTGGCTGTGGGAATCTACTCGGGCAAGTAGCTTATCTGATGATTCATCAGAGAAAGATGAGAACAGATCATCAGTGCTTTTATCTTTGAGGTACTCCTCTATGAGCAATCTTTCAAGACATTCCAACATAATCTTGTGACAATATAGGGCTCTGTCGTAGTGCTTTTCGGACATCACACCACCCAAAGATCCTCCACTGATTAGTCCTGCTTCTCGGAGACCATCTGCTAACCCAGACCCAGCCATCTTTTTGGCAATCATCTTCATATAAGCACATACGAGGTGGAATGTGCCAATTAGAATTATGTGGCTCTCATACTTGTCTGGTGAGTTCCACACTAATGAGTCGGCCTTCATCCAAACTCCCAAGTCAAATGTCGTAATGACATAAGGCTGTCCAACTTCTCTGGTGGCCTCTTCAGCAGCACGCAAGCATTCTTGTACAGTTTTGTACTCCCTTATGGGATGGTTAATGACTGGAATGTGGATATGGCTAACTTACCACCTTGTAAGCGAGCTCTTACCCAGCACATTCGGAGAGTAAACCACCAAGTACGGATTTGGAAGACCGTGCATATTCCACAACCACAGATTCTGAAGGCCAGTCAGGGACATGGTTGGGAGGAAAAGGATGGTAACCTTGATCTTCTATGGTATGAAGGAGATGTCCTCCCACGGCAACTGGCTGACATTGCTGAAGTCACACCTGACGACACTGACTCTGATGAGGATTCAGATATGGATGCATTTGATGATATAGAGCAGGCATTGGAGAGTGATGACGACAGCGATAATGAATATTATGCATAATCCATGCACAATGACATTTTGTGGACATGACATAAGTTTCAATTGTTTTCCTTAAATAAACTTATAATTTATATTCTTTATGTGAAGTAAGGCATATTTTCTGTCTTACATCTTACTGGTGACTACATGTTGGGTGTTGCAACAGTGATGTACTTATGTTTAAGACGTAATACCTGGTACATCTTGAGTTGGTGTGGGACAATTTTGGTATCAATTGAAAGGTAGTAAAATTTGTGATATCATAGAAATATTTATTTGTTTGTGTCAGGTAAAATGAGCATGAATATACGTTATTATTTCAGATATCTGAGTTTAATCTGAGTTGTCAAAAGGAAAGGCGAGGTACTCCTCTTCATCACTTCTTGGGACAAACATAACGCTATTAAATTTGACAGATGACTCTATTTTGAAAATCTGCATGTGATAATCTTTCATTTGATATATAATTTGTTAATATTAATGCTCATTTGGGCAACTGCAGAGATCTTATCAGACAGGGGATTTTTTATGTGCGAAACTGAGGAAAAGTTGACATTTTGAGGGTACCGTCAGAAATGGTTAGAATATGGATAGTGAGTCCCAGTTTATTCACTGTTACCAGTTGAATTCATGCTCAGGGGAGCCTAAGGCTTCAGAAAAATATGGGGTCGGAGGATTTTTTGGGGGGGGGGGTGCACGTGGACCATATCTGGCCCATGGCCTACCAGTGACCACTTTGACCTCTGGCTTAAGACCCTGTCATTGGAGCTTCTCTTGCTACGTACATCAGATCACTTCATGAAGGTAACTTCCAGCTGTACGTAGAATCCCTGACGCAAATCATGCCCTGGATGTTCGCCATAGATCACACGCACGACTCCAGATGGCTTCCCGTACACATCCGTGACATGACGACTCTCGCTGAAAAACACCCAGATGTCCCAGCAGAATTCAAGTCTGGAAATTTTGTGGTGCACAAAACCAACAACAAGTTCTCTGCCATGGCACTTGACCAGTCCCATGAGCAGAACAATGCAATGGTGAAAGGTTCTGGTGGGGCAATTAGACTGGCTGGCAATCCAGGAGCACTCAGATGCTGGATGGTAGCACGGCCAGAAATTGCCACGATCACTACAGAGTTTGAGAAACAGGCAATCTGGAGTGCAAGCAGCATTCCTGATGAGGTTAAGGCACTTGTGACAGTGCTGGAAGAGATGAGGAATCCATTTCTGGAACACAGCCAAGACCTACTCGTCATTGACACAAGGGACATCATGGACACCCAAGTGGCTGAAACTGTGAGAAGGATCGAGACTCTTGATGAGGAGCAGTACACCAAGTTTATGACAGAAAGGCGAGAACAGTGTACAACACCTGTCACACAAACATTCCAAAGAACAAGTTGCCACTGTTCACTAGGCCACTGGTCAAGATTAAGTCAAAACAGAAGGCACAGCTTGAAGCACTGAAGAGTGACTGTGGTCTCTTTTCGAGGCTGTACATCTGCTGTCAAACATGAGATGCAAACATGGACAATTTCTTCTCCCATGAAAACCATGCAGCCCCGCCAGCTCTGTCAACTGGAGGAAAAATGTGGATTGGGGTTAAAGCAGATCTACTTCGCTGCCTGGAATCAGATCTGCTCAAAAACAATAGTGCACCTGTGGCTGATGCAACAGTTCTCTATGGTACAGCTCTGGTTCGAATGCTAAATCCTGGAACATCAATAACATTTCAAGAGTATGGAGAAAGAGTGTTTGCACTATACATCTCTGCTCAACTTGAGAAAAGCAGCCGCATCGACCTTGTCTGGGATGTGCACCGACCTGCCAGCCTGAAAGCCTCAACCAGACAGAGGAGGGGAAAGGGCACGAGGAAAAGGATGGCTCCTTCTACTGTGATGCCAAAGAACTGGAAGGACTTCCTTCGATGCAATGAGAATAAAACCGAATTGTTTGCTTTCCTGTCACGTGAAGCTGTTCATCTTCCTTTAGCAGAGGGCAAGGAACTGTATGCAACAGATGGAAGTGGAGTCCTCTGCTCTCCTGCTGAGTCATACTTGGCCTGCCTTGCCCCATGTTCGCAAGAGGAGGCCGACACTCGTCCACTTCTGCATGTGGCAGATGCTGTGCAAAAGGGGTGTAAGAAGGTGACCATACGTACTGTTGATACTGATGTGGTGGAACTGGCTTTGGCTTCATTCAGCAAGACAGCTCCTGATGAGCTGTGGGTTGCCTTTGGTGTCGGGTCAAGCTTTCAGTACATAGCTGTTCACGAAATAGTTTCCACAATGAATCCAACACAGTGTCTGACTCTCCCAGTCCTTCACACTTTTGCCGGGGGTGACACTGTATCTGCATTCGCTGGCAGAGGAAGGAAGGCTGCCTGGGAAACTTGGAAGTCTTTCCCAGAAGTGAATGATGGTTTCAATGAACTCCTCTGCATGACAAGTGAGATCAGTGAAGGATCAATGTTATTGCTGGAGCGATTTGTGGTGCTGATGTACGACCGAACCAGTGAGAGCACGGACATTAATGATGCCAGGAAACAGCTCTTCACACAGAAGTCTAGAACTCTAGAGAACATTCCTCGAACCCAGGCAGCACTCAAACAGCACATCAAGCGCACTTGCTACCAAGCCAACTGTTGGAAGCAGGCATTGGTCCTGGATGAGATGCCAGATCCATCTGACTGGGGCTGGACAAGGGAAACAACTGGGTGGCAGCCGCTTTGGACCACTCTCCCTGAAGCATCAAAATCGCGCCATGAAATCATCCAGTCGCTGTGAGAAAGGATGCACTGGACGCTGCAAGTGTGCCAAAGCTGCACTCAAGTGCACTGCACTGTGCTTCTGTTCTGGAGACTGTGAGATTTTGAATATTACTAATAGGATATTTGGAAATTGTGGATAGTGCTAATTCGAAAATTAGTACGAGTGGGAAGATCGATAGTTATCGTGAGCTACATTGATCCGACTAGTCTGCCGGATAGAAATGATATTTCAAAGGAAGTTGTTATGCAATTTGGTAGAAATATGTGGATATCTCGTGCTAAAAGTGTCAAAATGGAAGCGAAGTTTCACTATTATTGCATAATTCCAAATCGAGTGTCCAAGCTAAGATAAATGTATTTGCAAAAGAATGTCCAAAAGTTTTTTACGTAATTTGACCTTGCCCTTGATCTAAATGCATGTCATTGGGTTCTGGTGATCTTAAAAGTATCACCAAATGAACGGGAATCCCCAATTTAAGTGGAAATGACACCTTAAATGTTTTTCTACACTGTTTGGTTCCAAAATTAAGCGCGTTTGAACATTAGACTCGGTGGACTGGCGGCGATCTTGGATTTGACCTCTCACGGTCCTCATAGGTCAAATCTGACTTCCCTCCACATGTGAAAATAAACTTTATGGTCTGCACTAACTATGTTAGAAATTTCATGCTTTTCTCATAAAATGCACAATTATTGTGGTTATCCATTGCACCAATAATACGTTTCTAATTTTGCAACAGAAAACAATGCGAGTCAGTGAAGTTATATTTTTTCAATTTGAGCCACAGACACTATCAGAGGAAAAAGCTAGAGCCTCAACAGAAGTGGAATAAAAAGGTATGTATGTGTGTGTACATTCATAAATATATATATATATATATATATATATATATATATATATATATATATATATATATATATATATATATATATATATATATGTACACTGTATATAACCATGATAGGATATATACATATATGTTTATATAATATATACATATATACGTAAATACACACGTGTGTGTGTGTGTGTGTGTGTGTGTGTGTGTGTGTGTGTGTGTGTGTGTGTGTGTGTGTGTGTGTGTGTGTGTGTGTGTGTGTTCATATATTGTTGCGAATCTGGAAGCCTTGAGCACACAACATTCAGGTCCAACAGCTCAGTTATTTCAATCAGTGAATGTGGATAGATAGCTCCCTTTCCCAAGTCTAATGGGTGAATCAATGTAAATGCACTGTGAGTTACTTTTATAGTCAGGGTTTTCTTTCATTCTTTGCACCCCTCACAACTACGACAACATCCGCATCACCTTCACCTCACTCTGGCCGACGCCATCACCTACGTGCATGTCAGCACGTACATGGGCGGAGCCCACACAGAATACAGTTCCTCTGGCTGTTTGGTGGGCGGAGGCCACGCAGTATCATATATACACATTGGGACCATAGGTGGACCACAGTTGATTGGAGGATCAGCAACAGGGATTGTAACACCCCTGACGTCCAACTCGACAGCTGGGGGATCAGCCTGGTACAACCGCTCAAAGTAACCGGCCCAGCGGGCCTTCATTACAGACTCCTCTGTCAAAAGCCTACCACCCTCTGCTCTCACTGCAGGACACCGAGGGATGGGCTTGGATGAACGCAATGTGCGAATTTAACTCTAAGCAGGACGAGAATCACTTTACCACAAGTGATGCTCTACCCCCTCACAGATTCCTCGCACATAGGCCTCCTTGTCCACCCTCAGCGCACGTACAGTTTTACGCCTCAGCTCCCTGAACAGCTCAGCTCTGCCATTCAGCCTGGCCCTATGACTCTGGTCAATGGTATCCAGTGTCCCTTGAGAGACAAAACTCTTCTTAGCCCTACGGTGATTTCCAAGACATCCTCCGGCAACATCAATGAAGGTGGTTTTGAAGGCACTCCACCCAAAGAAGGTTACCTCCCAAAGCACCCAGACCCCCCAAATCTCTACTCAGCTTGTTCACAAACTCCTCAGCTACCCTCGCATCCTTGAGCTTGCCAACATCCAGCCGAGGCTGGGATGGTACCATTCTCCTGGATTTAAGGTGCAACTTCAGAGTTGCTACAACAAGCCTGTGGTCAGTATTGAGGAACTGAGCACTCCGGTAGACCCTGCAGTTCTGGATCATCCTCCAGCGACTATCAACGAGGACATGGTCAATCTCCTTTGCCACACCGCCAGCGTTGGAATACCAAGTCCAGCGATGAGCTTGTGGGCGCTGAAACCATGAACCAGCCACCCTAAGTCCATGACTTCTTGCAAAGTCAAGGAACTTAGTGCTATTCTGGTTCATAGTTCCTGACCCATGAGGACCAACACACGTCTCATAACCATCCCTATCAGTTCCAGTCGATGCATTGAAATCCCCCAAGACTGGAAGTGTATCTCATCTGGGGCACTGATCAACCACAGACTGCAGCGTGGTGCAGAATGCATCCTTCACAGTGAGATCATTCACCTCAGTCGGAGCATAAACAGAGACCAGGGAAATGACATCTAAGGAGTGACGAATCCTTTTTCTCATAATACGCTCATTGACCGGTGTTCCCTCAATTATCATTGGAGTCAGGTTATTTTACACAGCTACAGCAACGCCTTGGGCATGGTAACCATCAGAGCGACCAGACCAATAGTAGGTGTAACCACCCGCCATGATCTCACCACAATCCGGTCTCCGAACCTCAGAGAGTGCTCCAATCCCGATGTCCAAACGCTTGAGCTCGGATGATAATAGAGACAGGTGATCCTCCTCTCTTAGGGATAGTACATTCCAGGCACCCACCCGAAGGGACTGCCTCAGGTTAACCCAAGGAGACCGCCGTCTGGTGGACGACACCTCAGCACCACTCCAACACATTCTCCAACAAGCTGACCCGGGAATGTTACCCCGTGGTTTCTCTCCTATCATCAAAGATTAGGGGTCCCGGAGGCTTTGCCCCAATCCCATCATCCGGTGAGCTGCCCTGCGAAGGGAAGCTGCACAGGAGGTACTCCCACGGAGTGGGTTTTCAGAATTTTTTGCGTTTTTGCGTTTTGCGGAATGAAGGGTTTTACGGTGGCCGGAGTGCAAATCCTGTCACCAACCTCCTAATAAGAAGTGACCCAACTGCAGGAGGACGTCTGCAGACACAGTTGGGCACTAGATATGGATGGCCGTTGGCTCACAAGGAGCTCCTCCGCCCTTTGACAGGTTTTGTTTTTAATCCTGCTGGGTGTCCATATCCAAACACCCTCCTCACCAGAAAACCTGGTGGGGGAGACGGTTTAGTCGCCGACAACCCGACCATGGAACAGGTGAGTACAGGTTTACATGGAACAGGTTAGTCCAGGTCTATTTCTCATATGGGCCAAAATAACGAAATTCGTTCAACACACCTAACTTCTTTCGTCAGCGATGATATTTTTGCAAGAGCGACTCTCTGGAACAATTCCAGATCACATGTTGTTTCAAATTGTGGTTTGGTTTTGAAGCTACAGGCTACTACTCACGTGATGGGGTGGGTACGATGGCCACAAAAAACACAAGTGGCAACATCAATGTGATTATCTTTGTGCAGACTCAACAAATATTGAGGCACCAACGGATTCATGTAACAATTATTTGTCAGAATTTGTGCAGAATTGATTCACTTGCTACATTCTGACATGAATGGAAGTCAAAAAGTCTCCATATTTACTGTTCTTGGTATTTCACTTGTCCTGCTCTTAAATGGTATTCATGGTACTATATGAATTTTTTTTGTGTTGTTTATATATATATATATATATATATATATCTGGGGATTGTCAATGCGATCTGTAAAATTTCCAGTGCGGGGTGGGGGGGGGGGGATAAAATTGACAGACATCATGAGTTCTTTTTTTTGTTGTTGTTATTTCTGACTTTTACAACTTACAAGCAATACATAACAAGTGACATAAAGCTAAAAAAAAAATAAAAAAATCACATTACAATTACCTGAATTTGAGGCGAAATCCCCCTTTTCATCTCTTATGGGGTGGATCCGGATGAGGAGCACAACCTCCTGAGACCTTACTGTCCTGAAGGATTGTACCCTGGGCCATATTTCGGTATGTAGAAGCCCTGGAGCACGTAAGTATGTCGAGATCCCCTGTAATATATGTTGTTGTTTACTGAATGAATTTACATTATAAAAACTACTGTTATGAGATTTTTAATCGATTTAATGGAATGGATGTTCTTTTTTTTTTTTAATCAATTAAATTATTCTTCATTCGTCAAAATTCAAAACAGCTTTTAACATCATCAAAATTTTCAAAAAATAGGTCCCACAACTATTTTTGGAAATAACAATGTAATATACATCAGGTGGAATGATGTCTATAAAATCATCAGATACGCAAGATTATGCTGCTGCTGTGGGGGAAGCTCACTTTGTCATATTGACTTGACACGCCTTCCAACTGGCAAAGTCATCCACAATTTCATCAAAGGCCAGCTGGTGCAGAAGGTCTGCGATAAATTTGATAACACTTACATAGCGTTTCAAGACGCTTCGCCAGTACTTGGTCTGCTTTTCCACCTGTAAAGCCATACTGAAATCCACGCGTCCTCCGCAAAGCTTCGATCTTTTGTTAAAGCGAACGTGCAATCAATATGCGATTTAGAACTTCTTCTTTTTTTTTGACAAACTTCTTGATTTCGTTAAAACTACTACCATTTATATAACTAGTCCGGGCCCGTAGGTGCAGCTTCGTTCCTTCACTCTCGTAAACGACGACTGGATTGGGGAATTGTTTCAATTATATCGGACCAACCGTATCATAAATGGCCATAACTTGGGAAACACCTGGGAAACATACTCAGGTCCCCAACGTCAATTGTGACGTCATATCAAACGAAGAAGAAGAATTGTGACGCCCCCCCTCTCTCCCCCTGAGTCTCACCCCTCCTCTCTCGAATTCTAACGCGCCCTCTCTCTCGTCCCTTATCTCTCGCCCCCCCCCCCCAAAACCTTGGGATTAATTAATAATTTGAACAATTATTCAAACCTTGGGAAACAGCTGAAACGGATGAAGAACGATATCAAACCTTGAAAAGGCACATTTTTCCCAGCGTAAATTGTCCCCAGCGTCAATTGTGACGTCATAGCAAACGAAGAAGAAGAAGAAGAATTGTGACGTCAATCGTGCAAAAATAAATAAATAAACATTAATTGTGACGTCATTCGTAACGTCATAGCACCATGTCTTGTCATTGGTTGACAGATAAATGGCCATAACTTGGGAACGGCTTGTCCGATTAATATCAAACCTTGAAAAGGCACATACTAAGGTCCCCAGCGTCGATTGTGACATCATACCAAACTAAGAAGAATTGTGACGTCAATCGTGCAAAAAAAAAATTATATTAATTGTGACGTCATTCGTGACGTCATAGCACCGTGTCCTGTCATTGGTTGACAGATAAATGGCCGTAACTTGGGAACCGCTCGTCCGATTAATATCAAACCTTGAAAAGGCACATCCGCGGGTCCCCAGCAATATTCCTGACAAGTTTCAATCAGATCGGACCAGCGGTCGTCGAGAAACTGTGGTCGCATACAGACATACAGACACACACACAGAGATTGCTGGAATTATCGATAGATTGGATGGAAATTGTTGGTATTTATTTAAACAAAAAACTTATTTTCACAAAAATGTGGAGACCCCATTTTGTGGATGTCCTAGAGCACGTGCTCCACTGGCTCCACGCTAAATACGGCCCTGATTGTACCAAATTTGGTCTGTTTCGCTCAGGTAGTTGTGGAAAAGTTGTTTTTAGTGAAGAGGAGGGATTCGGGGAGGGGGGCTGTGGCCCCCTTTCCAGGAGAGATACGGCCATGGGGAGCACATCTTAAGGTCCGGGAATGGTTGCAATGCCGCGTAGCCAGTTTGGTTTGGATCTATCTGACTGGTCTGAGGAGATTTTTGAATAAAATACCAATACTTGCAGCAAAAACTCCCTTTTGCCGCCTTTATAAGAGGCACATCCAGATGGGAAGCACAACCCCATTAGACCTTGTTGTCCTGACGCATCGTACCAAATTTGGTCCATATCGGTCAGGAAGTTTGTGAGGAGATGTTGTTTTAGTCAAATGTTAACAGATGTAGTACATCCGGACAGACGGCCGGACACCGGGACCCACTCTCTGAGCATATTTCAGATAAATAACCTAAATACTGTGTATCGCTAATACATCGGCAAAATGAAAGCTATTAATTTATTGTTTGGCAATTACAGCACTAAGCCAATCTGGAACAGCTTGGAGAAGAACCAGAACTGAGTAGTCGTACTGCAGAAGCATTGGAGAATTTCATATGTAAACGCGACAGTCTACACAACGAATAGGAAGGCTGAATTGAAATAGACGATGCAAGGTATTGGCTGTTCTATCAAAATGGACAACAAAACGAAGGTCTCCCCCGACATCAGACAGCCTACAGAGACACATGAAACGAGCAAATGACCAGGCCTGTATCTGGAAAAAAAAACTGGAACCAATGCAGGATCTGCCACCAGGTGCTGGACTTGGCTGGAAATGGTGGATAGTATCTTACAGCCTGTGCTCATGACGGAAGAGCATGCACAACTGAGTGCCGGCCACTGTCAGCAGTCATCATGTAGCCGAGCAAGCTCTACCTGTAGAAGAAACAGCATGCAATACACTGAGGCTTGTGCTTGCATGGCTGATGAAAATTGTCAGAACCACCGATGAAAACACCGACTGAAAACTGCCACTGATATTGTCAGTTCACAATTACTGCACCGAAGCCTGGTGTTGGCTTAGTGGTTAGGGTGGTGGCTTGGGATCCCAGGGTCCTGAGTTCAAGCCCCGTTGGCTGCTGAATTAACACCAGGGGGTTGACTCAGCCTGTCATCCTTCCGAGGTCGTCGAAATGAGTACCAGTGTACTGGTCCTGGTGTATGCCCCGGTTAGAATAGGTGTACCATATCCCTGTGTGTCGTAAGAGGCGACCAGGGTTGGCGTCAGGAAGGGCATCCGGCCATAAAACATTGCCTCAAGAAAAAGCCAAACCCCTGCACAGCAGGGAAAAATGGCTGTAAAAACGGTCACAATTACTGCACCGAAATGTATGGATAGATCAGAGACTTCTAACTCCTTTTAAA
The DNA here is from genome assembly GCF_056783735.1 of Eptatretus burgeri. Taxonomy (NCBI): domain Eukaryota; kingdom Metazoa; phylum Chordata; class Myxini; order Myxiniformes; family Myxinidae; genus Eptatretus; species Eptatretus burgeri. Next base: position 70,849,318 of record NC_140967.1, read on the forward strand.
TTGCATCCATTCCCAAATGATCGTCAATTGATATAAACTAGAAGGGCACGAGGGAGAGTGCATACCTCCGCCACATAATGCTTGATCTACGAGAAAATATCGGGCCCAATGACTTTTTGAAATAGCATGCTATAAAATAATTGCTGAGCCCCATCTCTCGATGGTGAAGAATCACTTAAAAAATTAAATAAATCTCATAGCCAGATCCGGATTTGGATCTTCACCAAAATCGAAGCAATTCTTCCTGTGAAACACTCAATCTGTCCACCAAGTTTCGTCCGAATCCGTCCATAACTTTTTGAGATATCGTGCTATATATCATTTTTGGCCCGATCTCTCAATGGTGAAGAATCACTTAAAACATTCTAGTTGTCGGATCCGGATCCGGATCTTCACCAAAATCGAAGCAATTCTTCCTGTGAAACACCCAATCTGTCCACCAAGTTTCATCCGACTCCATCCATAACTTTTTGAGATATCGTGCTATATATCATTTTTGGCCCGATCTCTCAATGGTGAAGAATCACTTAAAACATTCTAGTTGTCGGATCCGGATCCGGACCTTCACCAAAATCGAAGCAATTCTTCCTGTGAAACACCCAATCTGTCCACCAAGTTTCATCCGACTCCATCCATAACTTTTTGAGATATCGTGCTATATATCATTTTTGGCCCGATCTCTGAATGATGAAGAATCACTTAAAATTTTAGGAGTCAGATCCGTTCCAGATCTTCACCAAAATCAAATCACTTTTTCCTTGTCACACACCCAACCTGTCCACCAAGTTTCATCCGAATCAGTCCAAAACTTTTTGAGATATCGTACTATATATATATATATATATATATATATATATATATATATATATATATATATATATATATATATATATATATATATATATATATATATATATATATATATATCAGTTTCGCCCAATCTCTGAATGGTGAAGAATCACTTAAAAATTGTTGTATCTGAATCCAGATCTTCACCAATATTTAATCACTTCGTCCTTTTCACACACCGAACCTGTCCACAAAATTTAATGCGGATCCGCCCACAACTTTTTGAGATATCCTGTGCACAGACAGACAAACAGAGAGAAAGGGGTGAAAACATAACCTCCTTCACCTTCGGTGGCAGAGCTAACTGGAAGGGCAATCGGTAGAGCACATACCTCTGCTACGCAATGCCTGATCCATGAGACCATATCAAGCCCAATGCATTTTTGAAATATTATGCTATATAATCATTTTGGCCCTATCTCTCAATGGTGAAGAATTACTTTGAAAATTAAATAATTCTCATATCCAGATCCGGCTTCAGATCTTCACCAAAATCTAATCAATTCGTCGTGGTCACTCACCCAACCAGTCCACCAGTTTCATTTGAATCAGTCCACAACCTTTTGAGATATCGTGCTATATATATATATGAGTTTCGCCCGATCTCTCAATTGAGAAGAATCACTGAAAAAATTATCAGATGCGGATCCCGATCCGAATTTTCACCAAAATCTAATCAGTTTGTCCTTGTCACACACTCAATCTGCCCACCAAATTTCATCCGGATCCGTCCACAACTTTTTGAAATATCCTGCACACAGACAGACAGACACACAGAAAGGGGTGAAAATATAACCTCCTTCACCTTCGATGGCGGAGGTGACGAAGAATTGTGTGACATTTTAACCTCCAGTGGCATAAAATGACAATAAGTAACCCAACCCAGCACAAATTCTGAGAGAGAATTGTGATATTAATACATTGATGTCTCAATGGTGAAAATTGGTTCAACCTGTCCAAAGATATTCACACTTACGTTACCCCTACCCCTTATTTTTGCCAACTATTGTACCCGGCCCAATCTCTAGCCTAGTAGTGTTCCGCTCCAAAGCTATAACCACAATTTGAAACCACATACAATCTGGAACTGTTCAACAGGGTCCCTTCTTCCAAAATATCAAAGTAGACAAAAGCTGGAGGAGGTGTTGAACGACCATCTGGAACAGTCTTTGCTCCTGGACAATCTGATTGATCGTGATAAACTTGCATATGTGCACCTTACCAATTCCGAAAATACAAAATCCAAAAGCCTGAGTTCAGCCAAGATGAATAGCATGTAATTCTCCAAAGCAGAATCTGTTGATTAAACTTTCTCATGTTATAGTTTTTCAGGCCAGTGATTAATTGGCTTTATAGCACTGAACGTCGGACAAATCGGTGCGGCAATATAAATTTTAATGAGAAGCTACACTAAAAAAAAAATCTCAAATTAACAATGCATTACAGTGTGGTAAACCTTCTTTTTTTGAATGGGATTTGTTGGCTTGTTTGGCTGTTCTAATCTGAGCATTTCCTTCATTATGCTGAGACTCCAGGTTAAATCCTACATACTGTTGATATATTCATCATCCCCTATAATATCGTTGTAAGCTCACATGGAAGTGTTGTCTCATAATGGCCTTGCCCTACATGTGATATATATATATATATATATATATATATATATATATATATATATATATATATATATATATATATATATACATACATATACATATATATAAAATTCTGAATGTGCTTTTGACAGTAGGAAAGAATACTTTATTCAAGTAAGTGTGTATGCCGTATGTACGACCGATTCTATTTTGTTGAACCACCCTCATGTACCGATTGACTTCTGTTATGACTGGTCACTGATATGTCCTGTTTGTTTACTTTTATCGCACTAAGCCAAAATTGAAATGAAGATTTATTTCTTCATGGCGAGCCCACCCCATCTGATCCGAGCTAAGCTTTAAAGATGTGAGATCAGCACAGGTACTTCCCTTACAGTTTTCCAGAAATGATCAAAAGATAAGGTATTTGAAAGAAGTGTGGTAGTACTTGCCCATTGAGAGCAGGTGGAAAAACAGTGAAGACAGTCAAATAGAACACAAATGCACGAGTATAGTCGTATATGGTGTTGAGAAATGCAATAAGGAGAATAAAAGGTAATTTATATTTTAAAATATGTATGCGGAGGGAAACTGGGCGTTCGGTGATGGGGATAGGGACAAGAGTAAGCAAAAGCTGTTGAAGAGGTTAAATCGATAGGCCAAGCTGAGATAATATGGTTGACTCACCTTTGGTGATAAGCAGGTCAGAGCAAAGAATATGGTTGGCAGGATATCACAAAGGTAGCAAACTCACCTACGAGCTGTGTGTAGATATTGCTTGGAGAAATAGGCAAGTCCCCGAGCTTGTTGAGTGTCAAAGTATCGATTAACAAGTTCCGTTTACTGCAGGATCTAGCGGGAGCATGTTTGGCACAAGCCGGCACATTTCAATAAAGCATCAGGTCATTACGGAAATACCTAATGACTTGTGCTCCACGTCACAAGCTGTCAAGTCTCGGTTTGATTCCAGACCTGACTAATCTACGACTCTGGTGTTTCTTGGTGAGGCCTGACATGGAAGTGCATCAATGAGTGGGCTATCCTTGGTGTGATGTTAACCTGGGTATACATTTTAAGGCATTTGCTGATGGTGGACATTAAATTGCAAAGAAATGGAAATCGTCATCAGCACTTCGGCCAAATTCCAACCTGACTCACACTTGTGGGAAGGCAAGAAGAAAACGCTCATTTGTACAGGGAGACTGAGTGTTATGAGCGATTGTTGGCCTCTTTGATTCATTCATTCATTCCTTGCCATAAAAATGCTTGGGTGGAAAAGAACCTACCCTCAGGCGAACGAGAGAGCGAGAGCGAGAGAGATATATTTGTACGCTTTTATTATAAAAGTATCAAAACACACCAGAAAAAGCACACTCCATAAAAACAATTCCAAACAATTTTACAGCAAAAATAAAATCAACAAAAGCAATACAAACAAGGGTGTCTGTTCATGTCAAAACCACCACAGAATAATACATATATGCAAAAAGTAAGTGTAAGTACTTTACACTTTTACAAACAGATTCCATCACGAAAAGAAACTCAAAACCTCATCAGTGTACAACTGATCACCCACAATATCCAGGCTCGAAAGATAAGCCTGCTCCATTTTTACTCGTGCCGAAACCATACCTTTAAAGCACAAAAGCACATTTGCATTTTTCCCCTTCAATTTTGCTTTCCTGGTTTTATAAATTGCCAGTTTAGCAATGCCCAACAGAAAAGACAAAAAAGAGAGGGCTGGTTTACTTTTATAAACCCCCCCCCCCCCGATTCCATAAATAAAGACTGGAAAGGAAAAAACAAAATTAAATTTATCGAAAAGCTGTTGAAGGAAGAGAAAGAGGGGCACCAATCTCTTACATTCAATAAAAACGTGGGCAACGTTTTCAATCAAATCACAAAAAGGACAAGAAATTAGAACAGAAGAATTAAACTTATGGAGTAATGTCTGTGTGACCAGGACTTGATGTGCTCGTCTCCAATTCAGGTCTCCAGTTCACCCAAGAGTTGGAGAACTATACATTTTGTTCCACACTGGAGTTAAAAAAGCTCCAGCAGGTAAGGTCTCATTCCACCGATTTTTCAACAGTTTTGTAAACCTAGGTATACATGCTTCCAGACATATGTTGTAGATAGCCGTTTTCCCCATGATGTGAAACACACCAATTTCCTCTAAGTTTGAGGAGAACACACCCTCTTGTTTTTTTTGAGGCAATTTGAAGATCAGGGAAATATAGACGTGACTCTACCACTTCATCCACCCCAATCCACCTGATGTTTAGTCCATGAAAGGTTTGAATTTCTGCTTTCAAGACATTTTCCACAATACGAGCAGAACGAAGACCAGTTTTTGATGAAAGTGAGCTTACAGGTAGCCAGGCATTCAAGGATGGCTGTAACAGGTCTCACACTCTGTTTATTCCAACACTGGTGAAACAATGCATAAACGACCTGGAGATTGAAATTATTGAGAATAAAGGATTCTGAACTAATGGCTCATGTACAAACTTTTGGGCATCGTGTGATACCTCTAAACGTTGCACTCTGAGGACTTGCCAAGCATTCAAAAGGCTCTGATGAAAACTGGGGAGCTGAGACATGTCAACGTGTTGCAGGTCGATGAGGAAAAGTTCACGGTCATATTTCAGACCTTCCACTTTCTGCAAACAGCCGTTTGTGAGAGGTCGCCAAGGAACACACTCACTGCATAGTAAGCACTTAATCATGGAAATCCGGAATGCCATTATCCGACTTGGGATATGCATCAGATTTTGACCACCCACATTTCGGGGTCTGCAGACCACGTCTGGGCCCAGCCAATGGTGGCCACCCCAGAAAAAAAAAATCAGTCAGAACCCTCTGAATGCCTGTGACCAAGTATCTCGGAGGTTCAAGTGGGATAACTCTATGCCAAATAAATGGAACCACCAGGTTGTTTATGATTGACACCCGTGTCTTAAGCGAGAGAAGTTGGTACAATCTTCTCCACCTTGCCAGTTTCAATGTAATTTTTTTCCAGGAAGATCTCCCAATTTTTTTGTTCATACGCTTCAATTCCTAGAAATAAGACTAAATATTTAAACCCCTCACGACTCCACTGTATTCCTCCTGGTAAAACAGGCAGGGATGAGGAAGGCGATCTGGATCTGGGGCCCACCCAAAAAGCTACACTTTTTTTCCAATTTACCCTTGCAGTAGAAGCAAGCTCAAACTGGGTAAGGCAACGAGAGATCTTAGAAACATCTTTTGATTTGCAATAGCAACACAAATATCATCAGCATAAGCTGAAACGACGACTTTGGAGTTTTGTGAAAGAGAGACTCCTAACACGGAGTTCCGAAGTAAAACTAATAAAGGTTCAACGGATAGATTGTAGAGCATGCCTGATAGCGCACAGCCCTGACGGATACCTCGCTGAAAGGGGAAGGGGTAACAAAGACTATTATTAACCTTCAGCAGACAAGATGCATTTTTGTACAATAACTTAACATAAGCAATACATTTTTCCCCAAACCCTGTTCTCCTGAATACATCAAACAAAAAAGAATGGTTAACACTGTCAAAAGCTTTTTCTTGATCTAAAAGTAATAAACCAAAACCAGGAGATGTAGTTCGACCATGACTGATCAAGTCTCTTACCAAAAAAATATTATCGTTTATGGAACGTTCTGGAACACAGTATGATTGATCAGTGCCAATCAAGAAAGAGATGACTTCCTTTAGACGGGTTGCAAGTGCTCTTGACAATATTTTATAGTCCGTGTTGAGGAGTGACACAGGCCGCCAATTTTCAGTCTCATGTAGATTTCCTTTCTTCGGAAAAACACAAAACTGCCCTCCGGCAGCTCAATGGCAATACACCTTGTTCAACACTCTCCTGAAAGACCTCCAGAAGAGTAGGGCCTAGAATGTCCCAAAAAGCCTTATAAAATTCAGCCGGAAGGCCGTCTAGTCCAGAGGCTTTCCCATCCTTGGTATCCTTGAGCGCAGCAGTAAGTTCTCCAAGAGAAATGCCAGGCTCAAGCAATTGCTGTTGGTCTTCAGACAGAGAAGGGAGCTGTTCAAGCATCGCATTCCTGTTCTCCTCATTCACAGCTCTTTTTGCAAAGAGTTTAGAAAAATAGTCTTGTAGTTCATGCTTGATATCACTCTGGGAGGTCAACAAATCACCACCAGAAGAGCACAAAGCATGGATTTGTTGAGAGGTCTTGACCATTTTTTCCAAATTGAAGAACCCTTTGTTTGGTGTGTCAAGTTGGATTTTTTTCGTTCCGCAGTCGGACGAATGCACCGGCCGCCCGCTCTTTCACCATTTCAGCCAGAAGGGTCCTTTTCTCTGACAACTGCTGGACATTCACGCGAGACAATCCAGCTTTCTGCTCACAGATAAGTATATCGTTTTTTTTTAAGCAGATATCACACCAAAAGCGTTGTATGCGCTGTAAGAGCAGTATTGTTGGCAAAAACATTTGATTTGGGTCTTTGTGCAGTCCCACCATTGTCAAGTTCAAATATGAACCCTTTTATGACTCACATTTTTTCCCATACCATTTTAAAAGCTTCTATAAAATGTGCACTTTGTAAACGTTTCAAATTAAAAGTCCAAAACGCACTTCCACAGACATGATGAGGAAAGCCACACACCATAACAATCATGTGATGATCGGGAAAACCAGACGGCCTTATATACGAGTTCTTAACAATGTTTACCATTTCATGATCAACAGAAAATCTGTCTGGGTGAGCCATCGTCAAAACATTTCTTGATGCACAAACCCATGTATACTGACGGAATTTACGGTTTTGTACCCGCCACACATCCACCAGTTTAAACTTTTTGACGAGCTGTGCCAAAGGCCTTGCACTGGGTGGATGAGGCTCACAAGTGTTCCGATCAAGTTGTCAATGGTGTTCCCCCCCAGACACAACATGGTTAAGTCAATGGTGCTTACAAACTCTGCTAACTTGTACAGAAAGGCACCTCTTTCAGAGTTAGCACTAGGACAGTAAACATTTGTCATGCAAATCTTTAGGTTACTACTGACAAATTGCACAGACAGTAAGTAACCTTTGAAAATTTCCTTACAAGTTATCTCCGAAGGTCGGAGTCGAGGATGCAACACTATTGCCACACCAGCCTTGGCCTCAACAAGCGCACTCGAGAAAAAGAGACAACCTTTAAAGATTTTACACCACTCATCCTCAGAAGACTGATTTGCAGGCGTCTCCTGTAGCATTAGTACATAAATTTTTTCATTTTGGAAGAGCTGAAATACCTGGAGGCGACGCACACAACTGCGGCCTCCATTGATGTTCAGAGATGCTACTTTTATCTCCATTCTGTTAGTTATTCTTGAGGTACTTTACCAGCCCGAGTAACACATTTCCTTAACCTTTGGAATTGAGACTCTGACATGTTAACCCAATAAGGTTCACGAATCATACTCCTTGCAGTTTTAATGAAATCGTGTAAATTCGGGAAGTAATCTTTGATTTTTACGTTTCTTTTCCTGAATGTCTCATCCAGGAATTTAATCACATTTTCTTGAGACACTAAGGTTGTGTCGTTTCCCCCTTCATCCTCTTGAGAGCTTAAAGCACTGAAATGTGGGGTCGAAGAGGTTTCATCTGAATCAAGTGCTTCATCTATAACCTCTCCTATTACTTGTGGAACATTTACTTTTGGCTCAACAGAAAGTTCTGCTCTGTTTACGGACCCCTCCGAATTTGCCTTGTCCATGTCCTTAAGCTCTATAACCCTTCCATCATCATCTGTGAGGGAGGGGTTGACATTTAACTCACAGGGATTTTCCCCTTTATTTATTTCTCCATCACTGTCAGACACAGCTGTTAACTCGTCTGAACAAGTTAGGCGAACAGGACAAACACTTAAAACGTCCTGAGAAACGTCACTGTTCTCTGTGTCCCACTCAGAGTCGGCCAGTGGAACAAGCGAAGTCTCCACATCCGCACACGACTCCGGTACCACCAAGGGGTTTCCATTGTCAGACGTCCCTTGGAGATCCACCGAGCCTGACACGATCTGGACCTTATTCTGCTCTTTAGCATCAACATTTGACCGTTTTTGGCCTTTTTTCCCGGTATCCGTAACAGATACCTCCATATCGTCCACACTGTCCTGTACAGTGGATGGTAAAGGAGAGGAAGCAACCACTTTCACTTCCTCGTTCAGTGGGGGTGGATTAATTACGTCACAATTACACCCCCTCTCTCCAGCGCCGGTCGGGGTGGACGAGTCCAATTCGTCGAACACCTCAGCCGGTGGGGGGGGGCAGGGCGAGGCTCCCAATTCACCTTCTCCCCATTATATTAGTTTGTGGTGAGGAAGAATCGTTCCTCACCGAACCTTCACTTTCCTGCGGTGTAACCGCATTGGGACAACCACTCTTCACATGCCCGTAAGCTCCACACCCAAAACACGTCATAACCTCTGAGGAGACAAACATTTTATATTCAAACCCGTCGATTTTTACACCGAGTACGACATTC
>NC_140967.1:70860774-70903274 GCF_056783735.1 Eptatretus burgeri
ATATATATATATATATATATATATATATATATATATATATATATATATATATATATTTATATATATATATCCTGGTGTTGGCGCAGTGGTTAGGGCAGCGACTTGGGATCCAAGAGGTCCTGAGTTCAAGCCCCGTTGAGCCACTGAATTAATACACCAGGGGGTTGACTCAGCCTGTCATCCTTCCGAGGTCGGCGAAATGAGTACCAGTATACTGGGCCGGTGTATACCCCGGTTAAAATAGGTGTACCATATCCCTGTGTCGTAAGAGGCGACCAGGGTTGCGTCAGGAAGGGCATCCGGCGTAAAACATGTGCCAAATCACTATGCGGATCATAATGGATGATCCGCTGTGGTGACCCCTAACGGGAGCAGCCGAAAGAAGAAGAAGAAATATATATATATATATATATATATATATATATATATATATATATATATATATATATATATATATATATATATATATATATATATATATATATATATATATATATATATATATATATATATATATTTGACCAGGCATAGTGGCGTGCGCCTGTAATCCGGCTACTCGGAGGCTTGGGTTGGAGGATCGCTTGAGGACGGGGGCTCTGCACTGGGCAGGGTGTGGAGCAGTCCGTAATCATGGCGAAACCCAAATCCTGATCCCTGTGTTGTAAGAGGCGACCAGGGTTGCGTCAGGAAGGGCATCCGGCGTAAAACCTGTGCCAAATCAGTATGCGGATCATAACGAATGATCCGCTGTGGCGACCCCTAACGGGAGCAGCCGAAGGACGAACAACATATGTATATTTCAAAAAAAAAAAATCAGAAAGATTTTGGAGCAATGAGGTCAAGACAATGAATTTAGTACTCCACTCGATATTAAGATTTTCAAAATATTTGACAATGTTTTTTTCTATCCCATTTTTCTATCCGAGGACATCATGACAATCCCTTACCCACAATTCTTATTACCTCCATGAATCTTTCCTAACTCTTACTTACAAGTTGCAGGGTTTCTTCTGATCCCCTCTTTCCTCTTTTCTTCTGCCACCGAAGGTGGATGGACGTTATGTTTTCACTCCGACTTGTTTGTTTTCTTCATTTGTTTGTGTGCAGGATATCTCAAAAAGTTATGGACGGATCCGGATGAAATTTTGTGGACATGTTCAGTGTGTAACAAGGATGAACTGATTAGATTTTAGTGAAGATCCAGATCCGGATCTGAATCCGACTACGATAAATTTTTTTATTAGTGATTCTTCACCATTGAGCGATAGGGTGAAAAAGGATATATAGCACGATATCTCAAAAAGTTGTGGACGGATCCGGATGAAACTTGGTGGACATGTTGTATGTATGACAAGGAAGAAATATTCAATTTTGCTGAAGATCCGGATCCGGATCCGATAATTTTTTGAGGTCCCCCTGGTTACGCTCCCAAAATTCAGGCTTACTGCACAGCCTTCCAAAAGATGTTCTGTTGCACTCGTTGCTCCAGGGCTACATGCAGGTGGTACATCATAGATCTTAACCATAATCCTATATATGGTTAAGATCTATGATGTGCTTTTTTTTCTTAAGTGCTGTATAAACAAATGTTATACAAGGAAGCAACTAAAACCGTGTCCTGGAACTTATGACTACCCTGTACATATATGTTCAATCACATCTCTTCAGATATTGTCGTTTGTCATGTAAGTGATGTGTTCTATGATTGGGTGTGGTTGTATGAATATGTCTAATGGAGAAGAACAGAGAGCAGAAATAAAATGGGACATCCCTTCTTTATATACTCATACACCAAAGACAGCAATTACATAAAGGAAGTGTTCAAGACAGAATTATAATCATCAATGTTTAGATATATATTTCTCTACTGAAGTATAAAAGGAAAGTAATACATATAAAAGGGATATAATTAAACCGTTATTAACTGGAGAGTTCATAGAACACCTTACCCCATACCGTCTTGAGAAAAAAAGGACATTTGCGAGGTCTACGAGTGACATATTTGATTGTTCGTGATGAAGTAAAATGCTGTAATATTTAGTCGAAGTACTGCTAAATGGAAGGGTTTTGTTGAAAGTGTTAAAAAGGCGATTTTTGTGTTCTACAGTGATCAAATATGCAATTCAATTGAAATAAAATAAATATTTTAAAATGGTGTCGAAAATAATAAAAAAAATTTGGAACTTTACCGCCATGGATACAGCGTGTTAAACATCACCTTATTTAACACGCCACGTTAGTTCTTCGTGCCTGTTGTTTGTGTCCATTATGACGTCCTTAAAACAGCAAGTTTCCTCTTTAGAATAATTTTGAATTTTGTCTGACTGCCAGACAGGCAGACAAACGAAAAAATTATCTCACTCCTCTGAGCGTGTGCTACCGGGTCTAATTCCGAGGCAAAGTACTGCTAAACTACAGGTTCGTCTTCCGATTCATGTTCAAAATATAACATTCAGTTTAAATCAAGTTGTTCCTCGATCGTAAACCGACGTGTGTAGACAGACGGACAGACAAAAGTGAACCAATTGTTTAACCCCACTTTTCGCTTTGTGTTCACAGCATAACAAATCAAAAATGCATGGACTTCAGCCTGAAGGTCAAAGTACATGTTGTGCAAAGACATGTGAACCCCACTGAAAGCGATGCTCTTGCATCCCTGGCACTGAGGTTAAAATACATCACCATTCAACATATTCATACATCCTCACTCGAAGGCCAATGTGCTTGGTCATACAAGGTCCTTAGGCCACTTATGCCAACATGCATGGTCGTATAAAGTTTCAATGGCTGTTGTTCTATTGAATAAATGCCTTTTTGAACAAAGAAAGTTAAAAAAAAAAAAATCAAAACATTTGGATAAAGCTGAACATGTGTACTTCATACTGAGCCAAAGTAAATGGTCACGCAAGGCTTTGTTTAAAAAAAATATGTATGCACAATAGCCCGAAGGCCAACTTGCATAGTCATACAAGAAGCTGATGTTTCTCTTTTGTAAAACTCCCTTTTTTACAAAAAAGGTTAAAAATGAAACAACATTGGGACGAGGTGAAACACATGTATTTCAGCTCGAAGCCGAAAGTACATAATAGTGTAAGGCAAGGATTTGTGGCGATGAAACAAGTCAAGTGCACAATTTTAGAGGATCCTCGCAGGTTCCTTCTGCATTACCGAGAAGGTCTGGGGTTCTAAACAGAGGGCCAAGGAACCGAGGTTCACCCCAGCTTGCGTAAGCTTAGCTGACACAGCAGGCGAAAATGGATGCGGTGATCAAGAATAAATATGGCTTTGAGAAAGCTACACTTCGCTTAGGAACATGCAGTTAAACCAGCAGCAGTAGCCACAATGGGCCCCACAACAGCCGGTCTTCGAAACTGGCATGACTCGGGCACGAACAGGGCGTAAATTGTGACAAATAGCGGTCGCAGGGCTCTTGTTCAAATCAATGATACTGGTGTCTGTGTCATTAGCCTCTGCCGCTGGGAAGGGGTCAGTGTGATAAATCTCGCTGGCTCCCATGACTCGCTTTTACCTCTTACAGCGAGGTTTGGCCAAATGAGAGGTGAAGGGCATGCAAAGACCTCAGCATTTCTTTTGTGCTTCAGGTGAAGAGTGGATGGAAACCTTTTCTGTATCCGGACACACAATTCAATCAAGTGCCATAAGGGGCGCCACATTGGCTGCCAGCAATAAGGACACCTACTGGATAGTAAACAGCGCAGACAGAACAAAGTGCCACTCGACAATATAAAAGAAACTGCACATTGAGAGAGGGGAAGAAGGTGAGTGTAAAACGTGTAGTAATTGAGTTGTATAGTGAGACTTTTGATACTTGGAATACACGATAGATATTTGATGGAAGGCATGACGAGCTCACAACGAGCAGCGAGGCTAACTTGAGTCCAGACCACCCAGTCAAAAGGCAAGAATGCTTGAACCTAGCAGGAAATGAAGGAAATGAAATAAAACACAACCAGGAGCAGCAGGATGTAAGAGTCTGTGAAAATAAACTGTTCTGACAACACATTGGGAAAATAATAGGCCTATGCCATAACTCAACCGTTTGCTTTTTTGTTTTCTTCTGAATGAGGGCATTAGGGGAATCACAGGAAAGGAGGGTGGGACATTTACAAGATCCCTTTTGAACATTAGGATGAAGTTGGGAATTAAGATACCCAGCAAAACATTTCAATTTGCACGCCATACACTGCTAACTCGAATGTGCAGAAAAACGGATGATGACTTGATTGGTTTAGCTTTAAAGTATCTTCAAACTATCTTTTTCTCTCGTGCACATACGCGTGCAAATATATGCTTTTCCCGTATTCTGTCAAACAGGATCTCTTTGCCATCCTTTCCACGGATTGGAGAAATTGAAATCATCTGTGTCTTCTGGAAGTACACAACCCATACCTGCGAAGTTTGCCTCGTTTTTGAGAATCACAGAACTTTTTTGTTAACCTTCGTTGGATAACTTTTTATCCACTTTTTAAGAGGCGAAGATGAATGGTTGCATTTGATGCTCTGCCCCTTGCTTTGCCATTAAAATTCACTCAAATTTTGCTTTGATTGTATAATTTACCCAAAAGCCCCTTTCAGAAAAGGAATGTTCAATCACACCAACTTTAATACATAGCATGAGCAATTTGAAGGGGCTTGATTTCCTGGTTTGCATGCAGATCGCTGAGAAGACCAATCTGATGAGTTAGTCCAGCCAACTCAGTGAAAATATGATTAGTCATTCCATCTTGTGAGGTAGATTTTTGAAACCAGATCCATTCTTTTTTTTTGAAAACCTTTAAAATGAACTACTTGTATGAAAAGAGCACCCCCCCACCTCCAAATAGAAAAGAGGACCCCTCCACCCCCAGTGAACTACTTGTATAAAAAGAGCACCCTGCACCTCCCCCTTGCCTCCTCCCACACCAGCTAGTATTCATGTGGCTTCACCCCCATCACCCCATTCCACTATTTCCTCCAACATATCAAAATGGGCATATGACGACGCTGACACAATATGTTTGTTAGCCTCACCAGAAAGGGAGATGGATCGGTGTGTGTGTGTGTGTGTGTGTGTGTGTGTGTGTGTGTGTGTGTGTGTGTGTGTGCGTGCATGTGTCCACACACACAGATCAGCTGTAATATACCACCCATGGGTGGCCAACTTTAATATACGGCCTGGTGTGTGAAAGGGGTCACCTCAAAAAAGTTATCCGTAGAGACTCCGCATTGTTAACCGCTCTTTCATTTTTGCATTTTTCTTTGTGATGTTTGTTTAATTTTAAAAACCTTTATAAAGTGAAATGAAATCCATATAATTACAGTTTACCTTCTTTTCTATATTTGAAAGTGGTGTTCAGCCAACTGTCTCCGAGGAGAAATCAGGATGTACGTAGAACATTTCCAAATCGTACTTGTGCAAAATATTCTGTGTGTCTGTCCCAGATGTAACTGAAACTTATTAGAATTGACCAGATCATAAGACTGTGAGAGTGAAAGCAACAACCAATATGAGTGCATGCACAAGGTGTAATATGATGACACAATATGGCATATCCCTCACATGCTTGCCCAAGGAGAGCTTGCAAGTTTCCTGAGTATGAATGTGATTTCCATACAGAACAAAGGAAAGATTTCCAGTATGGTTCATGGAACGTGAGATCATTTCTCGATGTGGTGAGATGGCGTGACAGCGCATTGAACCGAGTCAAACTGAAAAATGCTCAATAACTGCAGTATTAAGCAAGCTGGACAAGGTGACAGGAGCAACTTCCTTCAGAAACAATGTGGTTTGGAAATGAAATTTTCTAAATAGAAGTAGTTCTGACGACTGGCTGATTAACAGCATAACCAGGACGACAGAGAGGAGAGGGAGTTTCCATAGTACTCACTGATCCAGCTATCATAGCTGCACAGAAGGCATAAGGAGAAGGATGTAAGGCCTGAGCATTAACACTGATTAGGGTTCCATGCAAGAGAGGAAGCAGGTCAGATCATTTCTATACACAAACATATATTATGGAGCTGGCAAGGCAGATAAGGACAAGGTATTTGATGATCTCCAATAAGCCTTAGAGTAGATACCATGAAATGAGCCATAGGTGATGAATAGAGTTTTCATTACTCATGTTTCATCCAGAGAGAATGAAGATAATCAATTCGAACATGTTCATGGGCCAAAGGGATGGGGAGAAGACATTGATGCTGGGAAAGAATAATAATCCAGATCCAGATCTTCACCAAAATCTAATTAGTTCATCCTTGTTACACACCGAACCTGTCCACGAAATGTCATCCGGATCCGTCCACAAGTAAGGCAATGATGCCCGATGTTCGGAATGAGGCGATTGTCTGCAATACCTGGTTCCAAAAGAAACGTCAACAAATAAACTTGGCAACATTCCAAATCACAGACGTGGTACTGCACTTACTTTGATGTCAACAGGAAAAATGTTCCAAGAAGGTGCTGAGGTGCAGCAGTAATGCTCGGAGCCAAGTGTGCTACTAATAACCACTTGCCTTAAATTCAAGTGAAGACAACAGAAAAGAAGACTCAGTGATGCAATGGTTAGAGCATCCGCTCTGAGTCTAGGAGATCGATCGGTGGTTCAAACCCTAGCTGAGTCATAAAAAAAGACTTTAAAATGGTACGTGCTGTTTCCTTGCTTCACATTCAGCATTTGAAAGGTTAAAAACACAGACAATCCCCAGAGGTTGGCATCCATGGGGAGGAGGAAATTCCTCCTTGGGAAATGCCTTGCTGTGTGCGTTGAGAAAGGCGGTGCCAATGTTGAGACGTCACTGGTACCCAGAGTACCCCAATAAGTGATGGCACTTCCCCAAAGCTCAGTGGCTGTGTTTGTCTCATCTAACAGTCTTGTGTTGTGTCACGTATGTTTATCTGTATTTCCATGTGTGTACATGTGGCAGCTCTACTACGAACCTTAGATCATCTAAAATTAAAAAAAAAACCAATGATATACCTCATGGTCAAAGTTCAGGAAATATTGATGCATCAGAGTTATACGGCAGAAATATTGAAGAGAATGGGCACAATACCTCCAGGGATGCCTTTAAAGAACAAGTGTGCACCAGAGCCAGACAGGCGGAGTGAAAAATGCTGCAGCAGAGGAGAATAGGACAGGAATTGTATCTGCACTAATTGAAATGAAACAGTCTGTGCTTGGCATCAAGCACTGGAAACACCCTGATCGGTTCAGGTAGATCTTAGGGACACTTGACTCCCTTATCAAATGGAGAAATCAACTGTATACCAAGTGCCTTAGCATTAGACGTAAAAAGAGACATCTGACCAGTAAAACTTCACCAACTTATTCAAAGGTGTTAAAATGTCTGTCGTTAAGCCAAAGCAGATGAAACTCTGCAGGCCAGGTTTTGAGAGAAGAAAGCGTCAGAAATATACAGCATGAATGAAGGGGTCTTGTACCTGTGAGATCAGAGACATGCATTATGGATGAAGGCATCTTGTGCCAGTGGGATTACCTGTAATTAAAAATGAAGATGGAAATCCATGCACTGATACCCAGTGGAGGAGCAGACACTTCACAAGGATCCTAAACATTCAAAGCCAATTTTGTTGCTGCAGAAGTGGAGAAAGTTGTGCAACAACCGCTACGACCACACATGACTATTAGCTATCATCAAAGAAAGAACTAGGGTGGACTGTTGGGAAGCTGAACTTCTGACATCTTACCTGAGATGGTGAAGGCAGAATGCTGTGACTATGACTTTATTGACCACTACTACGAATATGACACACTACTATGAGACCAAGTAAACAGTGTCAGGGGACAACAAGAGAGAACGTACTAGTACCCATCCTAAAGAAAGGAGATCTAAGCAGATGTGACAATTGGCAGGGAATCACTCTTTTGGATATTGTTGGGAAAGTGGTTACAAGGACATTACAGGTGAGATTAGAAGAGCTAGCTGATGAAGACCTGCCTGAGTTTCAGTGTGAGTTCAGAAAAGGACAAAGCTGTTCAGATATTATTATCACTGTATAGTAACTGGGAGAGAAGTTTTGGGAGCACAGGGCACAGGTGATTCTCCTCTTCATTGACTTTAAAAAAGCCCACAAGTGACATTCATTGAAATGTAGGCAGCAAAGAGGAAGCTAGTTGTACTTGATCAAAGAATCAAATCCATCTGATCCTTCAACTGAAACATGCAGGGGCAGATTTGATTAAATAGCATCCCTTTGAAAACAAATTCAGATTGAGATGCAGGATGGAAGGTGTCCTGTTCACCTTGTGTGCTCGTCTTGTGGTGGGATTCTGGAATGTACGAGTTGATGAGTTAGAAGGAGTGGCAATCAATCTGAAGTTAAGCATGACAGGAAGCATTTCAAAAGTTATACAAACCATGTGATGAGACAATTGACGGAATGCCAATTTGATGTAGAATTCCTCACCACAATCAGGTTGGTGTGAGAAGGACATGCAAGAGTGCATTTGTCAATAGAGATTTAGGCATTCAGTCAGCATCCCAAAAACTAACATAATGGTAACTGGAAGAGAAACAAATTTAGAGGACAAAATGCCTGCACTTGTAAATGAAAGGGAGATCTAGTTTGTTGATTAATTTCCATACCTCAGATCTTTGGATGCATCATTATCAGGAAGGATGGACTCGGACATTGACAAAGGATTTGCACAGCCCTAAAGAGCTTTATGGACCCTGTGCAAGGCTGCAATGTTCCTGAGTAAGAACCTGAGAATCAAGACTAAACATAAGGTATGAGTTCCAACGCTACTCTCTGGATCTGAATGCTGGATGCCCTTCTGGTAGCGCATGAGAGTATTGGAATCTGTCCATCACTCATTTGTCGGTACTGCACTGTATCTCGTAAGGCACTAAAAACAACATCATGACAGCATATTTTGACTTTAAGAAGGCAATTGATAAGGCACTTCATATAAGGTTGTTAGGTTAGTGTTTGAGAAGTGGCTGGTGGAGTAGATAACTTGATTAAAACTGAATTAGTGAGAGGAAGCCAAGATTAGCTGTGAATAGGGGGCTGTCTTGCTGGGAGGTTGTAAGTTGTGGGGTTTATCTCAGGGATTTGCAATGGGACTTATTAGTCCCCTACTGGTTTCACTGGAGGGGACTATAGGTTTGCTCTCCATCTGTCTGTCTGTCCCACCTGTGGTTTTTCAAACTTTTTTTCCCATACCCTTTAACATATCCAACTGAAACTTGGTACATGGCTTTATGATACGTTGCAGAACAAGTTCGAGCGTCATGGTGTTTCGTCAATTTTTCACAAAGTTATGCCCTTTTTAGACTTAGAAAATATCACATACTATATGTACATGGTTCAGTGTTCAGCTGCCCTGAATCGACCCCACCGCTTTATTCACACCCGTTGGCTGGACAGCTGGCCTGACTGCACCCCAATATGACCATGGCCACCATTGCATGAAGCAGCACAGATCGCAGGCCTCAGGCCTTAGGCCTGGGTATTAGTCCATGGCCCAGTGCAATTGGAATGATCCCAGGTATATAGATAACCACCATGTATTATATATGCACATAAGCAGTTCGCATGTTTTTGCTTCATGTATGTACATTGGGTATATTGGGTACAAAATCGAACAATTTTCAAGTATATTGGTTGGTCGATTTTGTTATTCTGTCTGTCTGTCTGTTTGTCTGTCTGTTTATCGCCTTCAGGTCACAATTTAAACCGATCTTCACGAAACTTCACCACATGGTAGAGTTTGGCATAAGAAGAAGCCTATTGTTTTTGAGGTTAAAAGGTCAACAACTTAGGAGAAGTTTCTAAAATCCTCAATTTTCATCCGATTGACTAGAAATTTGAAGATGATTTATATTTTAGGTCACTGAATTCAACCAGCTAATTATTTTTGAGGTCAACATGGATCAAAAGGTCAACATAAGCCCAAGGCCAACAACTAAGGTGGTATTTATAAAATCCTCAATTTTCATCTGATTGACTTGAAATTTGAAGATATATATATATTTCAGGTCACTGAATTCAACCACCAATGAATTTGGATGTCAACATAGGCCGAATTTCTAAAACTGTCAATTTTTATCTGATTGACTTCAAAATTTGAAGAGTTGCATATTTGGTCATTTAATTCAACCACCAATTATTTTTGAGGTCACATTTGTTTTATGGATCTTGCAAGTATTGTGCTCTGCACAACATCTTCTTCTTGTTTGTTTGTCATTCACCTACAAGTCACAATTCTAAACCAATCATGATGAAACTTTACTAACTTGTCGAGGTAGTCTCAACTTCAAAGCCGATCGATTTTGAGGTCAAAGGTCATCTTGAGGTCAGATTTCTAAAATCGTCATTTTTCATCCAATTGACTTGAAAGTTGAAAAGGATTTGCATATTGCGTCACTGAATTGGAAAACCAACTATTTTTGAGGTCAAAGGTCAACTCAAGGCCAAACTTTTGAAATCATCAATTTTTATCTGAAAAATTGTCACTTCTCATCCGATTGACTTGACGGTTGAAAAGGATTTGCATAGTGTCACCGAATTGGGAAAACAACTATTTTTGAGATCAAAAGGTCAAAGGTCAACTCAAGGGCAAGCATCTAAAATCATCAATTTTTAACTGAAACGTCATCAATTTTCTTCTGATTGACTTGAAAATTAAAAAAGCGATAGCATAGTGTATTGCTGAATTGGGAAACCAATTAGTTTGGAAATCAAATGGTCAAAGGTCAACTCAAGGTTAAACTTCTAAAATCATAAAATTTAATCTGAAAAATCATCAATTTTCATTCAATTAACTTGAAAATTAAGCAGCAATTACATAAGTGCATCTCTGAATTTGGAAAGCAACTATTTTTGAGATCAAAAAGGTCAAAGATCAACTCAAGGTCAAACTTTTAAAATCATCAATTTCAATCTGAAAAATCGTCATTTTTCATCCGATTGACCTGAGCTTTGATTAAGATAGTCAATTTTTATCTAAATGAAATGGATAATTTGATGCATCCATTGCTACCTTTGAAGAGGGGGTGAATTTTGCAAGTATCGTGCTCCGAACGATTTTCAGCACCGAACACCGCCATTAAACACGGCCCAAATAAAGGAACATTCTTTGGGACTGGTAGGGGAAATGTTTTGCAAAGCATTTCTCGGTCTTGTTAATTATAATTTACATCAATGATTTGGACAATGGGGTTAATAATCGGCATTCCTAATTTGTAGATAACAAAAACCTTGGAGATAAGGTAGATAACAGAGAGGGTGTGGCCCCATTACCCCACTGTAAATTTAACCTTGCTGTTCCATGAGCCTCACACTTGTGCAGAAGAAAAAAACAAAATCATACAGGAATTTAGTGAAGCTTCACCTGGAATACATACAGGGTATTCCAAAAAAGACCTGGACAACTTAGTTGTTAATATATTTCGTACCACAAATGATACAATGATACCCTTTGTTTTATATGATACAGAAACTCATAAAATTTTCTTTATTTTCAGGTCTGGTACTTTAATGTAAAATAAAATGATGACTCTGCAGAAGAAAGCTCAGTGCGTTGAATGGTTGAGACGAGATCCAACACAAACCCAACTCATCCACCAAGTTTAGTTAAAATCTGTCCATAATTTTTTGAGATATCATGCCATATATCGTTTTTGGCCCGATCTCTCAACGGTGAAGAATCACATGAAAAATTCTAGAAGTCGGATCCAGCATCCGGATTGGGATGTTCGCCAAAATCTACACACCCAACCTGTCCACCAAGTTTCATTCGAATCCATCCACAACTTTGAGATATTCTTTTCACAGACAAACACATAAACCGACAGACAAACAGGGATGAAAACACAATGTTGTGTTCACTCCGATTAAGACCGATGCTGGACAGATGGACTGAACTGGCTTTTACTCCCTTGGACACCTCAATTAATGGCAGCCTTGCACGCGCGGGAATTGCAACAAGCACACAAGGCTCATAACTCTTTAAAAAAAAATAATGGGTTTATTTACCAAACCAAATGACAGGGGATGGTGATCATGATGGTAGAAATGACGGTGGGTTGAGATAGGAAAGAAAGAGGGAAGACGGAATCGATAAATAAATAATTATATACAATGACAATAAAACCTATGGTGCGACACACCAGACTTGTTTACAGATGGGGAAAGGGAACGAGAACTGGGTGGGCCTCAGCTCTGCTGGTGGTTGAGGATGGAGCAGGTCCACAGGCTGAAGAGAGGAACAAACGATGAAGAAGGCGACAAAACACCTGGGCAGGGCAACGAAGACACACGAGCAGGAACGAGGGACCACGAAGCAGGCACAGGTCAAAGGCAGGAACACAAGAAGGCACCATGGACAGAGGAACCGTTTCCTCTCCACATGATCTCCTCTCCTGGCGCAATTTCAACTCTCCCTCTCATCTTTCTTCATGCCCAAATGGTACTAGAGGTTAGTACCGGAGGTTAGTACCAGAGGTTACTACCGGAGGACACGCCTGTTGTTTTTGAGTGTTCCAATTGACATCATTGAAATATACTTTGCAAACGCTTTCTGAGAGCTCAGCTTTTGCATACGTGAGATCTTCACGGCTTAATAGATAATATGATCCATTTATTACATACGCAAAAATTGTGGCATATTAGACTCATCCTCCTCCAAACACAATAAAACATAACCTCGGCAGCCATTACAATTATCCCCTCCCAAATCTCCTCTCCTTTCTTTCCCCACTCCTCCCACAAGTAACTTTAAATACAGTACAACACAACTGGAAAAAAAACGCATACGAATTCCTTCACTAAGTGGAAACAGGGATTTCAAGCTTTGAAGCTTCATGATTAATTGTCATACAATAACCAATGTCCATAGTAGTGAAAGCTGAACATTTTTTTGGCCAGGTGCATCCTCCACTCACTACGTATTTCCTGTTCATTCACTGCCTCTGAGCAACACCAACGCAGACTACAGACCACATCAAAAGAAATTTGGCAGTTGGATCTTTTTTTTTCTGATTGCAACAGCTTGATGTGATAATACAAACGGTATGACTTCATATTTCACATGTGTGTGTGTGTGTGTGATATATATATATATATATATATATATATATATATATATATATATATATATATATATATATATATATATATATATATATTCCATTGTGGAAGAGCTAGTCCTCCAAAACACTGAGAATCTTCTTTTCTTCATCATCCTGATCTTACCCTTAGGCTACTTTCAGCCCTAATTTTAATGGAATTACAATTTTATTCCTAACTTTAAAAGGTGAATTCTATCTTATCCTAATGCAGGTCATCACACTGATAAAGCCATCAAAGCAGAAACGGTGCTGTCCAGAACTGGTGTTAATATGAACTTTGTGATTATCCATGTGACAATTGCACGCTGCCTGGTTTGGGTGGTGGTCCAAGGTAATGCCCCGTGGAGATCTCTGCCGTTTCCCTCGCTCTCAGGCTCTTGAGTCTGTGCTGCTCAGTGTCCAATTACATCCATGCACGTGATGCGCTGTGAGAGGCCGTAATTGGTTGCGAAGGAAACGTGGAGGAAATGAAGGCATCACTGCGTGACAGCTGTTAATAACTCGGCATGTCTGTCAGTGCGTGGGTCTGACACACCACGGTAATGGATCAGTGGGTAGCGAGACAAACCGATGGTGCGTCCGAGCGGGTTTCCAGGAGGAGGGAGAGAATAATTTCCATCGCGTCACTTCAAACTCGTGATATGCGCTCCTGATCATTACAGCTCTTCTGATGAGTTTTATGATGCAACAAACACCATCTTGAAGTTTGCCAAGATCCGCTTTCGAGAACTGACATCATTTCAAGCTGCTGTGGATAGAAACTTCTGTTGAAGTTCAAATGCTTAACGAAAGCTCTCGTGCTGACATGAAGTGGGTACATAGTGGATGTGGCAAAGAGGGCCTGGGTATACATTGGGATTTTTTTCCCTTAATGAGGAACAAATTTGGTTTGTCACGTCACAATCATCTCCAGGTCATTACGACCAAGTAAAGGGCACAAAACGTCCAATATGTAGTCCTGCGACTCCGCGAGTGATGGATAAATCGATAAATCGCCTACAAGCATGCTGACGGCCGCTTAATCCGATATTTATGTTGTATTTGTGCAATTGTATGGTGGTGAGGACAGTTGGTTGTTACCTTGATGGAGTTATCTTGGTACAATGGATGAGTCTTATACTTCTTCTTTCATATGTATCACGAGGCTACGTGATAACATCAGTGGTTGAATACTGATGCTGTGTCCCTTGTAGGTTCGGGCAGGAATTTGTAATTTGTTCATAGTGCCGGCGAGAGCTTCCCAAGTCTTCACGGAGCACATCATGAGATCTTTAATATCTACTAACTAATGCCGGCAGACAGGATTCCCAGTTGAACTTCCATCCGAGGGACAGCACGCATATTGATGAATTTCACACCCTCTGAAACACCAGGATGACAGTTTATAGCTTGGCCGGGATTCCAACCCAGGCTCAACAGCTAAGAGGCCAGTTTGTGTGCCTCTCTGCCATCCTGTCAGCCATGCCTAGTTGTGAGGGCGTTAGATTGACATCCTTGAGGATGCAGTTTCAAAACTGTTTGAAGGCAGCAGGATGAAAAATTCCCGTCATAAAGTTCAGAAAACTGACGTCGTCTTTGCAAACTTGTCACGTCGCTATTGTTGTGTCAGCAAAAGCCCAATTGGTTCACCAACTGGCTTTTGTCACAGCTTCGTAGTTTACTCTTAAATGCCCTCATGAAAACTTTGGATGGTCATTAAAATTCTGTTGCTAATATGCAGTATCGTCCACGAACCCCCGAGCTCTTCACTGTATCAACAACCCCGATCATTAGCAGGTGGCTTCTGCAATTCTCCTTTCTCATGCGACCCCATCTCTCCATGCTGTTTGCCCCTAAATTCGTTAATCAGTTGCATTGAATTTGGTTATAGTGGAACCTTATGGCAGGTGGAACAAGGTTTTGGGGAATTTCAATGGAATCGCAGACACACAGACACACTTGGTTCATCAGCTAACTTTCAAAATGACGTATGAATGTTAAATGAAGCCTTTGGTGCATGCACTGTCTACGTGGCTACAATGACTCAGTTCTGCTCACCGGGAACTTGCAACCTGCCGTAATAGTCTTTTAAACATAATTTTTTTTAGCATTTAGACGAAAGAGTGGCAATTTCAAAATGGTTAACCGAGACTATGCACAATGCTGTAAACCCCTCACCTACCACCCGAGTTTGGTCTAAATCCGCCCACATTTACTACCAATTATGCTAATGACAAACGAACAAACATCCAAACAAACAGACAGAATTACTGACAATAAGGGTCACCTATTTCGGCGACCCAATATTTATAACTGGCCACACAGCCACATTTATAACTAGCCATCAGTAGATCCGTAGCTCCCCCGCTGTCAACATGATTTATAGTAAATATCATCAATTTAAACTTACCCTGCACATTCAAAAGCCCCAGATACAATATGTCCTTCCAATTGGCGTTCAGAAACACCTAATCCAGATAAACAGTCCATTCACCGGTGGCGATCCATCGGTGGTTACCACTCGGGACTCGGTCGCACATGGTTGGGAGTTTACAATACGAGCAGGTGCCCATTCGGCTGAGGATGATCTCCACGTCTTTCATTGTTCAGAGGCGCAGTCCTTTCTCTCAGGTGCTTTTCCAAGTCTTTTCAGCTTATTTCAGAAGGTTTGTGAGCCTTTTTAAGTCGCAATACTTATCTGCAACACAGAACATACTTAATGATGCGCTGAATACCGACATCTCCTGGGGTAGCTGAAGATGCGCGCTTGGAATTCTGGGAAAGAATACATCATTTCGAAAGTGCTTATTCCCAAAACGAATGGGTTAAAGTATACAAACTGATTGGTTTGGTTATTGCTGTGCAGGGAAAGCTTTGCATTGCAGAGAACATACAACTTCTGATGGGGCATTTCGCCGGGTTAAGTGTGAACAAAATTACAAAGGTGATATCTTTAAAAGTAGAGTATATGGACAAATTAAGATCTTGCCTTGCTTGTGAAGACTCATGCCATTCTGTATCGGGAGACAGATAAAACTGAGGATGGAATCAACAAAGTAATTAGTTGCTCGCCATTTTTATTTTAAAAACAGAGTCAAGGGTCGTAGGAGAGCTGGGACTCTGAATGGATCAGGAGGTAACAGGAGAAAAGGAGGGGAGGGGGGGGGACACCGATCGCAGATTTGAAGGACAACATAGAGGGAGGCTTGGACAATCAATTAGTGTGGGGAGGAATGGGGGCAGGAAAGAATGCATAGGGTGGACTAGACTCACCTGAAAGCCCGATCACGGTGAGGACAGCGCTGTATCACTCCGGGCTTACCTCCAAATGATTTGTGCAGTCCGTCCGATACAAGAAGGCCTGACTCTCCCTCCCTATCGTCCCTCCACTCCAAACCTGCATCCTTAAATTGTCTATTTGTGTACATACATTATTATCTCTGCCACCGAAGGCAGATGGTGATTATGTTTCCACCCCAGTCTGTTTGTCTGTCAGCCTGTGAGCAGGATATCTGAAAAAGTTGTTGGCTAATTCAGATGAAATTTGGTGGACAGGTTTTGTGTGTGACAAGGAGGAATTGATTTGATTTTGGTGAAAATCTGGATCCAGATCTCCCAATTATTTACGCGATTCTTCACCATTGAGTGATAGGACCAAAAACGATGTGTAGCATTATATCACAAAAAGATATTGACTGATTCGGATGAAATTTGGTGGAGAGGTTGGATGTGCAACATGGACTAATTGATTCGATATTGGTGATGATCCAGATCTGGATACGAGAATTTTAAAGTGATTCTTCACCTTTAGAAGATGGGGCCAAAAACGAGATATAGCAAAAATATCTCAAAACGTTATCGACGGATTATGACAAAACTTGGTGGATGAGTTGGGTACGTGACGAGAACAAGTCGATTCGATTTTTGTTCAGGTCCGGAGGCAGATTTGACTGATCAATGGGATACAAAGCGTGAACTGCTTTGCCCGGCGGAGGTATGCTCTCCACCAAGTGGCATTCCAGTTTCAATAGTGTTCTGTGTAGATTTGTTCATTTTTTGTCTCCAATATCACATACTCCTGTGTTCATGATTACTTTGGTTATAAGTTGACAAATAAACTCCTATTAACTTATTAGATCAATCATCCTTTTGTGTTATTGCTTATATGGAGCAACTTCCCCTGAAATTTAATCACTCGCCTGCTCTCCTCGGAGAAAATTTGGGAGAGTGATCATTTACTCGCCTCCATTTTGCTCATGACGGGCTCTGTTGAGGTGTGCTAACCGGCGTGGGAGGCAAGAAGCTGACGTTTCGGGCATTAACCCTTCATCGGAGCCATTTTTGCTGCTCTGTCTAAGGGATAAGGCCCGAAACATGAGCTTCTCCTTGCTTGTCCCAGCGGTGAGGATACCTCCATCGAAGTTTCGTTGATTCCATCTCGAATGGATGGGTTTTGGGGTTGTGACCTTCGATCCTTTCAGCCAAGAATCTCTCCAAACCATGGATCCACAACCTCAGTCACGGATCCACATCAGTATATTTCCCACATCAGTAGATCCACAACCTCAGTTCTGTCCAGGCAGTCAGCCAACCCATCAATGCAACATCATTAAACACACACACACACACACACACACACACACACACACACACACACACACACACACACACACACACACACACACACACACACACACACACACACGAAAGGAAAAAAAAAATAGTGGGCTGAAAGGAGGTGCCACTTCTGCATCTTTCGTATGCATAACATAACTCCAGGGTGTGCTGTACCACTGATGCAATGCCGCTGATGCAGTGGCTCTGTAGGTTCGAGCAGGAATTTGGAATTCGACCAGCGTGCCAGTGATAGCTTGCCTACTCTTCAGGAAGGATGCAGTGGGATGGTTAACATCCACAAACTATAATGCCAGCAGACGGGATAGCCAGCTTAACGTCTATTGGAGGGACGGAAGGACACATTGATGAATCAGCCTGCCTGTGAAACACCAAGACCGTTTTACCTGGTCCGAGATTTGAGCCAAGGCTCGACGGCTTAGAGGCGAGACGGTGTATATTCCTTCTGGGCTGTCCTGCCAGCCCCATCAATGGTGCAATGTGCTGCTTTGACTTGATCAATGAAGAAGAAGAAGAGGAAGAAGCCAAAGGAGATGATGAAGATGAAGAAAAAGAGGAAGGAGTACTCTTGGTACAATTACAAGAGAAGTAGGCTTTGGATGTTTCCTACAAACTGATTTAGTTGGCCTTTCCGTTGCATCTTACAGTGACCAACGGGTTATACAGAGAACTGCACCTGCAGGTCCTACTTGTACACTCAGGTTTTGGCTTTTGAGTTAGTACAAAAGATGTTCAGCCTTTGTGTGCTTCCTAAATTCCACTTTAGCTGTACGGCATATACATTGAGATGGAGTGATTTGGAACACAAACAATCTCAGCTAATGCCTCTGTCACGGATTAATTATTCCCATATTCTTTATGTTGGAGGGAAACATTTTGACCCAAGTATTTCTCGAACCGGCTGGCCAACCCTGATATGCAGCTGGACCAGATTTGGACAAGAATGCATCATTTATTCAGAGTGCCAACAACAACTCGCCTACTCTCCACGAAATAAATTGTGGAATGATTATATCATCCACTAGCTAGCAGCTAGATGAACGTCCATCTGAGGGACGGCACACTTTTTTTCATGTAGTGCCCTGACAATGACGCAACATTCCAAAATTTACAGTCGGCTCGTCAAATCCATAAGAGACAACTCAAAGGTAGGTATGCTAACTCCACTAACCAGCCGTATGACAAATCAAACTACAACGGAACTCGGTAGAGTGCATACCTCCGCCAGTCTGAACAGTTTACGATTTGTATCCCACTGATAGGCCAGATCCAGATCCGGATCTTCACCAAAATTGAATCATCTCGTCCTTGTCACATTGCCAATCTGTCCACCAAGTTTCGTTCGAATCCGTCTATGACTTTTTGAGATATTCTGCTCACAGACGGACAAACATGGGTGAAAACATAACATCTGTCCACCTTTGGTGGGGAAGGTAAAAGGTATAAGGCGTGTGAAGTATTTGGCAAGGAAGGAAGGAACCTTGTATAAAAGTAAACAAACAAACAAGCAGTCATACAATGGTACTTACGAAATCGTCAACTTGACCTCTGACCTTGTCTAGTAAAAGCTGTCTCGAGAGAAGGTAGCGACGCAAACCAGAAGTTTCTACGATGATTCTGAACCAAACCATCAAAAATCGAATGTTTGACCTCACTGTGACCTTGACCTTTGACCGATTTTGACCCAAATCTAATCAGCACTAGCCATCACCCTCCTGAATCACGTGGTGTAATTTGACATTGGTAGCTTCTTCCGTTCTCGAGTTATCTTGCCTACAAACAAACAAACACACACACAAACAAACACACAAACAGATGACGGAAGTCATCAATATATTTACGAAATCTAAAGATTTCGTAAGTAACAAACACTTATGACTCAGACATGATGCACAATGCTATGAACCCCTCCCCCTCAAATCCTTTGCTTCGATTGAAAAGAATATGTCATCTGGCCACTCCCCAAAGTGGGGCATATTGACGAGCAGCCACAACGAAGATCGAGATAATTAAATTCCTTGGCCATTGTCACCGCGTTTCAAAAGGGTTGCTGACTCCACGGGTCCGAGATCGTTTGAGGCTGTAACGGACGGACGACGATGCTATTGAGAGCGCCGGATCACAATCCCATCACTGTCTGTAATGAGACCTTCCGAAAGAACCCCACGATAAACCAGCTGGGGGGTGATGAAACACCACCCCGAGCACCGATTGATTGGTCGTCCACTGCGGCCGTATCGAGAGAGTGTGTCGTCCGATGCCACAAAACACTGAGCTGCTCCTCGCATGGCTCTCTGGCCGGAGT
The DNA here is from genome assembly GCF_056783735.1 of Eptatretus burgeri. Taxonomy (NCBI): domain Eukaryota; kingdom Metazoa; phylum Chordata; class Myxini; order Myxiniformes; family Myxinidae; genus Eptatretus; species Eptatretus burgeri. Next base: position 70,880,795 of record NC_140967.1, read on the forward strand.
AAACATGCACTCTTGCCTACAATGATACGCCAGTCTGATTTCACTGGAAACATTACGCAACGTTTCAATGTACATCACGCAAAGCAGTGATCTGCATAATCTCATCGAACCAGTTCTCACAATCACGGACCCTCTTGGGCTGTCGTAGTGGCACAAGACCATATAGACTACTTTCACGACTATCGACAAAATAGACCACTTCCATGACTATAGACCATCCAGACTCACTCTTCCATGACTATAGACCAAATACACTCTTCCATGACTAAGGACCAAATAGACTCTTCCACCACTATAGACCAAATACACTCTTCCATGACTAAGGACCAAATAGACTCTTCCACCACTATAGACCAGATAGACTCCTCCACGAGAATTGACCAGATAGACTCTTCCACAAGTTTAGAACAGATAGACTCTACCATGAGTATAGACCAGATCGACTCTTCCATGAGTTTAGACCAGATCGACTATTCCATGGGTACAGACCAGACAGACTCTTACACAGGTACAGACCAGACACACTCTTCCGCCACCACAGACCAGAGAGACTCTTCCACGAGTGTAGACCAAATAGACTCTTCCATGACTATAGGCCAGATCGACTCTTCCATGAGTAGAGACCAGACAGACTCTTCCACGGGTACAGGCCAGACAGACTCTTCCACCAATATAGACCAGATAGACTCTTCCACGAGTATCGAACAGATAGACTCTTCCACGGGGATATTACATAGACTTTTCCACGAGTATAGACCAGATAGACTCTTCTACAGGTATCGAACAGATAGACTCTTCCACGAGGATATTACAGATAGATTCTTCCATGAGTATAGACCAGATTGACTCTTCCATGAGTATCGAACAGATCGACTCTTCCATGAGTATAGAACAGATTGACTCTTCCACGAGTATAGAACAGATAGACTCTTCCACGGGTACAGACCAGACACACTCTTCCACGGGTACAGACCAGAGAACTCTTCCACCCCTATAGACCAGATAGACTCTTCCACGGGTACAGACCAGACACACTCTTCCACTACCATAGACCAGATAGACCCTTCCACGAGTGTAGACCAGATAGACTCTTCCATGAGTTTAGACCAGATAGACTCTTCCACGACGATATTCCAGATCCATCCATCCATTGGGACCATACTCGAGTTTTAAACTCCAGCAAAGCTATTGGGCACAATCCTGGACGGGTCGCCTCTCTGACGCAGGATACCAGCAAGCTGGCACTCATTTTGCCGACCTCGGAAGGATGACAGGCAGTCAACCCCACCTGGTATTAAGTTCATGGCCAAGCAGTATTTTAGCTCAAGACCTTAGGATCCCAAGCTCACCATCCCAACGATTAAGCCAATACTAGGCCAGATCGACTTCAAAAATATTTCCGAAAAATACACTCAAAAAGTACGAAACGCCGCCACAATGAGGAGAATAATGGATGGTATTCAGAATGTTGCACAGTAATGGTGTAGAGGTACAATGCACTTACCTTTAAGCTGTCTAGTCTGCGTTTGATTCCCGATATGACTATAAACTGTCGAATTGGTGCTTCACAGAGAGAGCCAATACATCAGTGTGCGCCTAGCATTAGCTCATCGAGGTCAAAGACCCCAACAGTGGACAAATTATCGCCAGGACCCGAGCCAAATTCCTGCCCTGATTGAGTGCTGTGAAGGCAATGGCAAACCACCCACTGTAATCCTTGCCCCAAGACTAATTCAGGAGCACTGACCCAGCCTTCGGGCAAAGCACTATAAACAAACTATGTTCAGGATGTTGAGGAGTTGCGAAAAGCCCTATTCTGTGCGTGCTGGTGAATCTTCGGTCGGCATAGACCCCTTTGTCTCGAGCTGCTCCGCTTCGTATTAGGGCTTCGGCCCTCTTCGGTGGAATTTGAACGAACATAACATCAGGAACATTACTGTAACATAAAGCATCCACATCGATATGAGGTGCAGGGGAAAAAAAAAAGTTTTAATTTATTTTCATTAATCTGTATTTGTCTGTAAGAAAAGTGATGAAGGTATGTTTTTCTTGGAGAAATAAAAGGCTAAAGAGAAAGTACAATCCATAGATGGGGGACAGGAACGAGGTCAAGTGCAAAATCTTGGCGATTAGTCCATGTTTTCATTCACATTAGTCCATTTTTAAAGTCAAATTCAAAGCGTCGTGCATCATTACCCGTCTTATGAGGCCTCAAGTTTTGCAAGCAATTTGAAAAATTAGGTTATCATTCATAATCACCAGGAAGAAGACAAGCTTTCATTTAGCCAACTGTGCATTTCCCGTTGGGACATGTACGTGCGTCTCGGCGTCGGACGAGCCGTGCGTCTCGTCTCGTACATGCGAGGCCGCGGTACATGTGGAACATGCTCGGAGGTTCGTGGAAACACTCGATCGTCAGTTGCTGCTCAGTGAAGCAATTTTAAAGGCAAATAAGCGTGGCAGATTATTCAGGATGTCGAGAACGAAAAAAAAAGTGCTTTCCAATCGAACTCCTCGCTTGCTTCAAGAAATCTTGGAAAACGTCGGGTTGAGAAATATCACACAAGCTGCCAAGGTTGCTCATATGAACCAGTTTTACCCTGAACTCACAGACAGATCTGAATGATGATTCACACATCAGTGGAACGAATCACCCGGTGGACTACAGCGCATGCATTGTGATGCCGGACTTTGCTGGAGTTTAAAACTAAAATGCAAAGAGATAGCGTTGTAGAGCCACAACAACATCGCACCATTGGGGAGATCTTCATAGCCCAGTATCGCAAACCACCAACCAAAAATGTTCATGGTGTTGATGTTTAAGATAGAGGAAAACTGCCGCTCATGGTGTTGGGACATGTCACCCCACCCAGAACCCCACATTAACCATAATCCCACCAACATATTTTACAACCTAATCTTACCAACTGGAGTCTTTTAGGACCCAAACTCAAAACCATTCAATTTCACTAAATCTACCAAAGAATGAAATTAACCTTCCAACTGAAGCCTTTTATGATCTCAAATCAGAAGCACTAAATTTCATTCAATCTGCTAAAGTTTCACATCAATGAAGAAACATATTTTGATTGGATGATGTTCTAGTGATGAAGTCAACAAACATAAGCATTAAAAAATATTACAATTTTTTTCAGAGGACTTGCTCGATACAAATACCATGTGAAGTAATCATATACATAAAAAAAAAATGAACGAAAACAACACTGGGAGCTTTTTGGACCCAAGGGAGGATTTCCTCGTAACTTTGTGCAGCAAGGTAGGATCTTAAAAGATCATATATAATTATTACCAGCACATAGAGGTAAACAAACGAATAAAACAAGAGATACATTGTTAAACTAATATAGAAATAACACATCAAAATGTAGGCCTGGGGTCCAAAAAGACCCTTGTTAGTAGGATAAGGGTTAAATATCCTCGTCGATTATTTTGTTCAGTGTACTAATAATTTTTCATTTGAAATTGCCGGCCATGTACCTTCCGGCCACGTTGTATGTAGGTCTACTAGACATAGTATCACGTGATATCTATATTATGTCACTTTCCTACCACACGACACTTCAATAAAGTGCGAGTACATTTTTTGTATGCTAACTCCAGCCAGAGAGAGGTCCGGCACTATGGTGCTTATCTTTGAGCTTAATCCATGGAATCGAACTTGGTGATGCAACTCCATGGCTGAATCACTGCTTCCCTGTATTTGGCTCACATTTTTCATAACGTCCCTGATATCATGATTGCTCATGATATTCAAATCCCCAGAAATCACATGCCCACCTGGACAGTACAAAAAAGGTGAAGAGGAACATGCACAGTCAGTTGCTAAAATATCCATAACTGCATCTATACTAAGAGTTTAAAGGAATTTACCATAATTAATTAATTAAAGAAGGATTGGCCCAAAGTCTTGCTGAAAGTGAAATACACTTTCAATGGGGTTTGCTCCCTAACTTTTTCCAGCAATAACTTCTCTATGCTCGAGTCCCTAAAAATTTAATGTACCTGAAGCTTATCCACTTGCTTGCTCGAAAACTCACAAATCAAGAACTCACTGCTCACATCACTTTTGGCAGGAGACCTACTTTTAAGAACCCTGCTTCAAAAAGCCTCATTCAAAAAAGAAAACGTGTCATATGTATTTGCTAAACTCCATAGAATACTAGGTAAAAAAAATGTTTGGAACATGATCTCAAAAGAGATAAAACTCATGAAAAAGTTTCCCATCAAAAAAACATTTAAGTCTATCAATATCTGAAATCTCCACTTTTGGAGCTGTGCCCCTCTTACGATGTCCATGACCCCTCGGTCTCCTTCAAGTTGGATTCGCAAAATACTCATTACAGACAAACATTACCCTGAGAAGCCAACCCCATACCTTGTAACCTATCATTAAGGCCTAAAGGATAAATCACACATCGAGCCCGAATCTAACAATCCTCTTTGCATCCTCACTCAACACGACAATCCTCTTCAACATCAAAAATCGTCAACATTAACTGAGTTCATAATTTGGATTGTAAAATGACTAAGATCATGCCCTACCTCATTGAAATGATAACACAAATACGTCTTAACACCAGAAGTCACACTAGGCTCTTGCCCATTCAAACGTTGATGAAAACATGTGAAGTTTTACCGCCAGATTGCGAGCTCCGCAGGTGAGAAGATAAATAAACTTGCTTTGATTTACATCCAAACAAACATTCACAATCAACAACAATAGTCTCCCCTGTAACGTGACAAACAAAATTTTCACAAGTTCTAAAAACCTCACAACACGCACATCGAGACCAAATACACTTTCGAAAAACAGCTTTACACGTACTTCACAAAACGTACCGACACATTTTTACACTGAAAGATTTTTCATTTTTCGTCAGCCATTCATTGACGTCACTTACAATGTCTGGTGTCTGGTTGGTAACATCCTCCCTCCTGGCTGAAGTGAAGGCAGACATGACGTCAATGGCTTGTCATGATAGTGCTTTTGTTTCTCCTTCTGTGCATCTAGATATGATTTCATTAGTCGATGATCATACTGAGCAGGCAGGAGAAGAGTGCAGTTGCAGAGCAGTATGTTTCTGGGGCATCTACCCATCATGAGCTGAGCTGGGGACAAGTTTACTCCTTCCGGTGATGTGGAATAATAGTCTAGCAAGGCTAAGTGGTTATCTGACTTTTTAAAGAGCCTTTTCACTGTCTGTCTCACTCTTTTTGTCTCCCCACAGGCCGGCTGGAATTTAGGGGACAATTTTGTGTATTATGTCAAAATCTTTGAAAAACTGAGCAAATTCCTCTGACATGTACTGATTTCCAGAATCACAGTGCTGCTTCTCTGGAATGCCATGTCTACAAAACTTCTGTTTGAGAGCTTCAATCACAGAGCGAGCTGTAATGTCCTTGAGATCATTTTCCTCCACAAACTTGTAGTCGTGGTCCACTGTGAGTAAATACTGTTTTCCTTCAAAGTCGGAAATGTTACTTCGAACTTCGAATAAGGGAAGATCAGGCATATAAGTTGTCAAGAGGGGTTCAAGGTGTGGAGCTCTTTGAAACCCTGCACACATGTAACAATTCAGAACAATCTCTTCAATGTCAGAGTTCAATGAGGGCCAGTACATGACTTCACGAGCACCCTGTTTGCAGTTACACACTCTAAGGTGCAATTGATGAATGGACTAAGCTAAGAATTTGGGGTTTGAGGCTTGGTGGGATGACAAAGCACATGCCTTTGGAGATGATACTCTCTGCTAGTTGCACTCTGGAGTCAAGGTACACATGGACTTGAACTGAGTCTTTCTTTCGGGAATCAGGCCAACCACTTCTCATAACAGTGTTGCAGAGAAGACCCATTTCACTCTGAGTAGCTTCCTGGATTTTGAAGTCTTTCCCACTCATGATCGCAACAAACTGGAACATATTGAGAGACTCAAGGTCTCTATCAGCTTCCAATGGGATGTCTGGTAGAGGTGCATGGGACAATGCGTTTGGAAGCACCAATTCGGAACCACGGCGGTACTTAACTTTTCGATCATACTGCTGAAGCTTAAGCAACACTGCCAGGGTACCAATGGCTGATGGGTTTGTAGATGTCTTACCTAAAATGAGAAATATTTTGAAGTGTGTATTGGTAGAAACGAAACCTGGTGTTGACTTAATGGTTAAGGTGGCTGGCTTAAGATCTTTGAGTCTTGAGTTTGAGCCTCTGTTTGTGCAGTTGAAATCACACCAGGTGGGTTGACTCAGCCTGTTATCCTTCTGAGGTTGGCAAAATGAGTACCAGCTTACTGGGTAATATGCCATTTGAGTGTCCTGCGTTGGAGTGGTGACCCATCCAGGACTGTACTCCTTAGCCAATGGAACTGCCTCGGAAGCCCTATGCATCTCATGGCATGAAAGGAATGGTTATATTATTATTGGTTGAAACGTGAATTCAACATAAAGTGATGATGTGGACTGTGACATGTGGTACATGTTTACCTTATAGATAATGGCAGTCCACTCAGAAGAACTATCGTTTGTGATTTTAATTGGCAAATACACTGCCATTTCATGTTTTGTAAATTGTACAGTGGCCTGCAAAGGTATTCAACCCCCTCCAAAGTTTTCACATTTTGATGTCACCTGAGCATATTTCATGATGCTTTCATTTCAAACTTAATATATAGTCTTCACAAACTACTCCAAAGTTTTCAATCTAAAAAAAATGCAGATAAAATGTGAATAACTTCGATTAACAGTGAAAATCAAATGATTCTTAGTTGCATAAGTATTCACACCCTTTACCTAATTAACCCGAAACCAATTCAGGAGCAAATTATTTGTTTGAAAGGTTACAAAATAAGTGTAGTAGGTTTAACCTGTGAGTAATCAGTGGTTTAACTTAAAAAGTAACCCCCCCCCCCCCAATTATCTAAGGAGTTTTAAGGTACAACTCACTTGGTCAAGAAATAAGGCAAACATGAAGACCAAGAAACTTTCCAAAGAAGTCAGCCATAAAGTGATGGAGAAGCACCGTTCAGGAGAGGGTTATAAGAAGATCTCAAAGTCACTCATTATCGCTTTGAGTATGGTGAAATCCATTATAAATAAGTGGAAGATGTATCATACCACACAGACTACCAAGATTAGATCACCCATCCAAGCTCAGCAGCTGTGCAACCAGGAAACTGGTTCGGGTTGTCACTGGAAATCTAACAATTACTTTGAAAGATCTGCAAGGTTGTATGTTCAAGTGGGGGTCAGTGTTCAGACCCCGTTCAATCAACAATACCCCGTTCCCGTCAAAAAACGTGGCCTCTATGGACAGGTGGCAAGAAAGAAGCCATTTCTAAAAAAACAAGATGCATCTAAAACCACCCATGGAGTTTGCGAAAAAGCATCTTAATTGTACAGCAGGCAAATGGAGTAAAGTTTTGTGGTCAGATGAGTCAAAAATTTAACTTTTTGGTGTAAATTCAAAGAGTTATGTTTGGTGCAAATCCAACACTGCACATCACCCAGTCAACATCATCCCTTACTGTTAAGCATGGTGGTGGTCGCATCATGTTTGGGGCTGCTATTCATCAGCAGGGACTAGCAAGCTTGCCAGGATAGAAGGGACAATGGATGGTGCAAAGTACAGGAGAATCCTTGATGAAAACTTGTTTGAGTCAGCCATTAATCTGAAATTGGGGAGGAGATTCACATTTCAGCAGGGCAATGGTCTGAATCACAAAGCTAAAACCACACTGGAGTGGCTGAATAAGAAGAAAATAAATGTTCTTCAGTGATTCGGTCAAAGTCCTGACTTGAACCCAATTGAACATTTATAGTGAGACTTGAAGATTGCAGTTCATCGACGCTCCCCATCTAACTTGGCAGAACAAGATAAATTTTCACGTGAAGAATGGGTAAAGATTTCACCATCTCACTGTACAAAGCTGGTGGAGACCTACCCAAAAAGACTCATAGCAGTCATTGCTGCAAAAGGTGCTTCCACCAGGTACTGACCTGAGGAGCTGAATACTTTTACAACCAGTGAATTTTGATTTGTTCATGTTTTTTGCAGGTATTCCTGACATGTAACCTCCTTCAACGGTAAGTGTTTTGTTTCATCTCTTCATTCTATAATAACAAATGTGTGTGTGTGTGTGTGTGTGTGTGTGTGTGTGTGTGTGTGTGTGTGTGTGTGTGTGTGTGTGTGTGTGTGTGTGTGTGTGTGTGTGTCAGTTTCACCTCCATAACTCCAAAACCATGAAACATGGTGCCCCAAACTTTGCATGCATACTAAGGGAACCACAAGGGCGTGCATAAATGAAAATTGGGTATGTGGGCTAATTTGAACACCCCTTTTGAAGATAATTAACAGCCTTAGTTAATTTTATCCTTTACCAAGGAGTCATCCTCGGTCACTGCAATCTCCCTCGCAGGGGTCTTAATTCGCCATTTTTTGGGGTTTCCTCAACAATGCCATGACTCGGAACAGGCCACAATGGTTTCTTAATAACAAAGTTTTTTTTTCACTTTCAATTTCACTTTTCACTTTCCTCATATTATTGAATGCTTGCTCACCACAACTGCGAATCACTGTAAACATCACTTTTGGAAGTGTTATAGTTTTCAAATGAGGAGTTTGGAGCAATTTTATGCCATTATATGATGTGATTTTCCACCATCTACGCTCACGGACTAATTAAAGTATATTATCGAAATATTATTTTGGTTTTGAGGATTGGGTCACGTGGACTAAATAACTGTCAAAATGTGGAGTGAAATCTGAAAATGTTAAGAAATTCACGATGTTTTTGCTTTTGCAGGTATGTCCCATTACCAATCAGCCTGATATAATTTGCCAAGCCTGCTGTTCCTTATTAACCGTTTTGTTGGAGTGCTTGCTTCAGTGCTTAAAGCATGTAGTGAGCACTCTACAAGCTGCTTGGTTGTTTGTTTGCAAACCATGGTGATACATGGCAAAAGTATTCACACTGTCACTGAGTAAACATATTGATTGACTTGAATAAAGTTCAGGCCCCACTCACCTGCGTTTCACCCCGCATTCTCGTGCGCTGCCTCAGGTGGTGACTTGCCCACTGAAAATGTGCAATTTTATTTTACACACCGTTTCCCATTTTGGACTATTTACTTTCATTATATGAACCATCACTTCGACATACAGTATATTATATATATATATATATATATATATATATATATATATATATATATATATATATATATATATATATATATATATATACTAAACGTATCTTTTTTTTTAAGTTCCTTCAACAATTTCGTTGGAGTGCATACTTGAGTGCTTAAGAAGCTTGGTGAGTGCTTGACAAGCTTCGATCTTGACAAGCTTCCATGGCAATACCATCGCTCAGTTCTCTGTGGGGACATCTCTGGAGTTAGGAAGGCAAAATAAATTAGATGATTACAATGAGTAAAAAATGTTTTCAGATTTTACAAAGCAATGAATCACCACATCACGGCAGGATAGCCAAGAGGTACGCACGTTCACTCTAAGCTGTCTAGCCTGGGTTTAAATCCTGACACAGCAATAAACTGTCATCCCAGTGTTTCACAGGCAGGGTGATTTAACAATGTGTGTGCTATCTCAAGTGGACGTTAAACTGGGCATCACATCTGACAGAATTCCCCTCGTCTCTCCCCTCCCCTCTCCCCCTCTTCATTCTCTCCTCTCTCTCCCCTCCCCATCCTTCACTTTCCCCTCCCATCTCCCTCCCCTTTCCCTCTCCCTCGCCCATCGCTCTCCATCCCGCACCCACCTCCCTCTCCCACCCCTCCCTCCACCACCCCTCTCCCACCCTCTCCACTCCTCTCCCTCTCCCACCCCTCTTCCTCTCCCACCCCTCTCCCTCTCCCACCCCTCTCCCTCTCCCACCCCTCTCCCTCTCCCACCCCTCTCCCACCCCTCTCCCTCTCCCACCCCTCTCCCTCTCCCACCCCTCTCCCTCTCTCACCCTTTCCCTCCCACTCTTCTCCCCCCTCTCTCTCCCTCACTCTTCCACCCCTCTCGAAACACCCTTCCTCTCTTACCCCTCTCCCTCCCTCCCAGTTGAATGTTTTCAGGTGCGCTTGTTGAGCTCGCTGTGCAAATTATCTGCTGAAACGATAGATAAGGATGGGAGGACAGCATGACTGGTGTGATGTTGTGCCTGAAATGGTTCGAGTCCAGAGTGTAGAAAGAAAAGAACATGTATTAAAGCGAACTAACAGTCACAATGCATATCTGCCCACATCAATAAGGTATATGCTTGAAAGCTAAACAGAATACTAAGATATAAAGAGCTTAACTGTATGTGTAGGTGCTTCGTTTTCCCGGGGGTTCACAACCGTCACAATATTTTCTGGTTAATTTGTTAACTCAATCCAGTGACCATGAAATATGTTGAGACATGCGTCATAATGTAGGTTATCCGTGACATTGTCCCTTCAAATGGTGGATGAAATTTTATAACATCTGTGCAGTCACTTTGTGGGGTGTATCAAGAAATCTTCGCAATGGTCCCCAATTTTCAGACAAGACCAAGATCCACCGTGTTTCAAGGACACAGATACCAACAACTCTTGAGCATCTGTCCTTTGCATGTATCCAGAGCTACTAACCAATGGATAAATATCAATAATACATAATGAAAGGATGGAATGCTTCTTGAAAAGTTGTTCCAATAATGTGGACTGTTACAATTTGAGTGTTTTAGCTGTCCGAGTAGACATGCCACCCAAACCCCTTCTCATAAGAAACTTTATTTCGCCCGACGTTTCCACATTTCAACTTCACTTCGTCATTCGACTCCGATCGACAGCGATATGGAAATGAGCACTGATTCTCCACCACGGGTGTCCGAGTGTGCACTGTTCTAATGACAGTATAATCACAGGGCCACGGGGAGAGGGATTGCGCTGAGTCGCTCAAAAAGGCACATGAGCGGTGGTTGCATCGGGCTCAGCCAGAGCACGGAAAGTTCAGCACGTATGGTTTGTGCGGACTTAAAATGGAAAATAATGAAATAAGCAGTGGCACTGTTTGATGAGAAATGTTGATAATTTTGATGCTTATATGATGATTGATTTCCGAAGAACGACATCACGAATGCCTGCGGTATTGATAAATCTGTCTCATAAGGGCTGTGTCGCACGGATCCAATTTTTCTTTCTCGTCACGGACCGTTCCTGCGGCCTGATGGTGATCAGTCAAGTAGAAGCACAAATTGGGATGTCACCTGGCATTGGCCTGATGGCAGCAAACGCACCTCAGTTTTTTGGCATGCAATTGGTCTAAATATGAGCTTAAAGACATATTGGACGATCGTTCCATCGTGACGATGTGAAGTCCTGCTGTCCTTTATTGGATATTGAGATTCCCTCAAGAACGTACCAGCAAGGAACTGATTACATATCATGTGATCGCCATTTCAAAGTTTACTAAATGGAGCCTCATGGGGTTTCCACAGCAGTTATAAAGCAGGAAGTGTCCTAATGAGACAAAATGTCAACCATGTATACTTTCGCACCATACAGAGATTGTTAAGTTTGCCAAGAATTTCTGCCCAGATATCTGCTTTTGCAAAGTACAATATCCGGATTAAAGACTCCTCTGAACGATGACATGTTCCTAGACCAGTGACTGCAGCAGAAGGCAGTTTTCCTGAGAATCAAACACAAATTGGTAACTCCAGGGTTGAGAAGTCTTGTTAGACTAGTGATACCCGATATGAGAATACTGCTTAGCAATGGGTTTGCCCCAGTCCCTATGCTATGTGAAACCCAATAACATCAGAAATCCACTTTAGGGAAATCTTATACATATTTGTGTTTGCAAAAAAAAAAAAAGGCAGTAAGTCCACCACTTACAAACCCCACCCGCTCCACCTCACAGATCCCATTAAATCCCCTTCCCTCTCCTCCCCTTACTTTTATCTCCACTCAAACTCTTTTGTCTTCCTTTTCATTCTCCATCCTTTCTAAGTCCTCCACTTCCTTTTCTCAAAATTATTTTCTCAATACTTCCTCCCACCAATCTATTATCCCACACCCACACAAACACTGCTTGAGAAACCAGGTGGACATTTGAGGGTGGCCTGTTATTACTTTTCTCAAACTGGAGCAACTCTTCAAAGGTTTGCCATAAATTTGGACATGACTGTATGAACAGAGGTGAGCTGTCCATTTGCAAGTTAGTTAATTGTGTCATTGAGACGAAATATATAAATTGCAAGAATAAGCCTGGTGTTGGCTTCGTGGTTATGGTGGTGGGCTTGGGATCATTGGGTCCTGAGTTTGAGCCTTGTTGGCTGTTGAACTAACGCCAGGTGGGGTTGACTCAGCCTGTCATCCTTCTGAGGTCAGCAAAATGAGTACCAGTGTACTGGTGTTGGGGAAGAGCATCAGCGGCACAGCTGCACCCCAAGAAAATGATAGCTACCTGGAAGCCAAGCTGCCATATGCAAGAAGTAGAAGAATAGCAAGAATAAAAGTTGACAAAGTTGGATGAGGTGGAGGCTAGCAGATAGAAAGGAGGATAAGGGGATATGGAATTTGATAATGGTAAAAGGAGAGAAGGAAAGGAAAATGTTGATGGGTGGGTGAAAAGGGTGGAATAAAATTCTACAATTTAGAAGATGTCATCATGTTATATATAGATGGTTTCATACACCAGACTTACACATCAGCCACATTTTATCTTCACTTCAAACCTGATCGCCTTTGTGTTCTTTTCTGCCTTCTCCCCCACCCCCCCGCAAACTTTGTTCACCCTGCTTCATTGGACTGCACCCCTCAAACCTACTACATTCTCCAGGGCAGAGTTGTTTGCTTCTGATTCTATTTCAGCATCATTCACCCGTTACTATACCTCCTTTGCTTAATAGTACTGCTGCAATCTCCTTGGAACTATCTATCCAAAAAAAAAAAAGTTTTGTCGTGCTTTTCATTTGGGAAATAATTTAATGAATATTTAGCCCAAAGGTAAGAAAGAATAATCCTCTCATAAGGCAGTGATAGAAACAATGAAAATAGGGATAATAACACAAGCCATTTGCACCGTAACAGATGTGGGATTTGTGTCGACCAAACAGGAAAGATTCGACCCCTTGTGGATGTAAGAGCACAACTCAGCACAACCCAAGCTCTCCACTACTTAATTCACTGATTGCGATACCTCAGAAAAGAGATAGTGTCTGTAGCCATTAATTAATACAACCATGAATGGCTGTGTGTGGGTCTATCTGGCTGGTGGTTTGAACACTCCCTGCCACTCAAACAAAATCACACCTCTGCCAGAGTCTTATACTTTGTCTGCTTCATTACCACTGAGAGCTGAATCCTCCAGAAAGTAGCTATCCAATTTTCTGCTTCTTGCCTCATCAAGCTCGGTAACAAAAAATATAAATTTGTGCCATATTGCAGTGGGGGAGGACTTTTGATGCTTGGCAACTGGGGCAACTCGAGTTCACTAGTTGCCCTTCTTTATGGCAATAGGGTGCAAGTGTGGAAAAAAATACAGAATCCTGAGGACAGCGTCCATTTAAAACAGGAAGACAAATTCTCCAAAAGCATAACCATTGTATTTTAGGAACTTTTTCTCAAACTCGAAAATTATTTCCCACCTCGTGATCATCACAGTGGACTAATCCCAGATGTCTTCACCATATCTATCCACTGTGTTCATCCGAGGCAAGATATCTCTAGGTGAGGTAGTGTAAGCTCAATAGGAATAGGAATGGAAAGCATGTGACAGTGAACATAAAAATTAATAATGATAAGAATAAAAAGTAACTATTGTTGCACAGTTAATCAATGCAAATTAGTTAGAGTGAGTGAAACAAAATTCTCACTGTAAGACAGATAAAATTTCATTGTTGTGAGCCTTGTCCATTCCCCAAGAGATCGGAGAGCCATTTACAATTGGTGTGTGTGTGTGTGTGTGTAATATAATTGTGAGGAGGAACAGAAATGAAAACAACGAGGTGTGTGTGTGTGTGTGTGTGTGTGTGTGTGTGTGTGTGTGTGTGTGTGTGTGTGTGTGTGTGTGTGTGTGTGTGTGTGTGTGTGTGTGTTTTCACTCAGATCAACCTTAATATGAATTATTCATTCTCAGACCTAATCTATTCTACTGATATCTAACCTATAAATTTATTTCTAACCATTGACTCACTGACTGAGACTAAAGATCGGTCGGTACCTTCCGGGTGACGTAGAAAGCCCAAATTTTGCATGCCCGTGGACATCGAAGCTGTCACACCAGGAAAAATTCACAGAGCAGTCAGAAAGCCTTTGTAAATGAAAATATAAATAAATTAAAAAAATATGAAAAAATGCAGGTGAGCGATCTGAGACAATGTGGACGCACAGTAATTTTGGGTGCCGACAGACATCAAAACCGATACACCAGGAAAAATCACAGAACCGCAGAAAAGCATCCGTAAATGAAAATATAAATAAATGAAAAGAAATAGATGAAAAATCAAATGCAGGTGAGTGACCCGAGACAATGGTTGATATACTTACACAATGTGAAGCAAACCCTCCTTGTAAATATATATATATATTTTTTTTTTCAATAAACAGGAATAAATTCCCACATGGGTCTATAAATGTGAAAAAAAATCCTTCTGACTCAACCCAGGGTGCACACCCAAGGACCTGATCATCACTAACATCGTAGTGACAGCCGACTGAGATACTGAGTCTTCGTGATAACATCAGACTATCAGAGACAATGAGATTTGCCTGCTTGGCTGGCTTTAGGCACATTTCAAACTGGCTTGTTGAGCCCATAGTCTGAGTTGTGCTGCTAAGCTCGTGGGCTCGACTAACAAGCCCAGGTGGCTTTAGCCACAGTTATACCAAGTTATTTAATTTAACCATAACATTTTAAAGTCAATTTAAACCACAAGTTGATTTTATGCCTTGAATGTTGATTATATCCAAGTTTGAGGGTGTGTTTGTCCACAACTTAATCCATTGTAATCTATATCATTCATTTGGAAGCGTTTACAAATGTCATCACATGCATGCAGCTTTGCACAGCAATGAATTATGGTAATAAATTTTGCATTAAAATAAAGATTATTATATATTAGAAAAATGACACTTCCGTGTCCATCTTGTCCACACCATGCCTCTGTGTCCATTTTGTCCACCCCATGCATGCGTGTTTTACATCTTGTTTGTGTCTGTTATGTCCTGATCATTCCAGCACATGAACTCTTCCATGAGCCTCGACTATATATCCCCCCAACTGTAGCGGGCTCTGCGTTGTTAAATGTTCTATCTTGTTTTTAATGCAGTCATTATATATAGTCTGGAGGTTTAATGCATTATTAACCATAATGAGAAGGATGGAGGAAACAGAAAGCGAGGCAAGGGAGATGTTGGTAAAAGCAGATGGAGAAAAAGGAACTCAAAGACATTGTGTACAAACATAAAGAAAGAAACAGTTCAAGGTAAATGCACTTCTTATAAAAACAAGTGAATTCACTGCCGCTGTGTTATGGGAAACTCAACAAAGACAAAACAAGGGCTGAAAAAGTTGCTCAAACCACCTTGAACATTATTTACTTAGAATTGCGTTATCGCTTTCAAGAGTCAAACAAAAGTACCGCCATCATTCAATTTTATCTTTAAGGTTTATATATAATTGCAGGTCGTGCGTGTGTGTGTGTGTGTGTGTGTGTGTGTGTGTGTGTGTGTGTGTGTGTGTGTGTGTGTGTGTGTGTGTGTGTGTGTGTGTGTGTGTGTGTGTGTGTGTGTGTGTGTGTGTGTGTGTGTGTGTGTGGTTGGGGTGAGAGGGGGGGGGGGGAACTGGTGTCCACATGTTCTTGAAATGAGACGTCTGATTTTAGTTCGAGGAAAACACATTACAATAAGTTGAAAATGAAAGTATAATAGCTGAATTCAGGTAGAATTTTATCACGTCACCAAATGAATATCACGAAATTTTACTTGAGTTCAACAGCGTGTTGAAATCAAATCTACAGAACAAAATCACCATATAATGAAATGATAAGCAGAGAAGCACATGAGCCAAACATTGTCTCAACAAAGACTGGAGCAGATGACACAATCTATAGATACAAAGAAAGTTTGAGGGAGTATCCTCAAAAGTGTATTCCTCAAGGTTAGGTAAAATTTTCTTGAATATCCTTGGTTAGGACATCATCAAATTTGCAGACTTGAACAATGTGTATACACAGTACAAGATGAGAGGAACTTTTCTTCGTCTATCATTTTGATTATACTTCACCACGGTTTTCTTGACCGAAAGACATAATTTCAATGAATGATCATGAGGTCAATCCAAAGGATTGAACTGACCGTTTGGTCGAGCAGTTAATAATAGTAATAATACCATTCCTTTTGTGCAATAAAGACAGATAGGACTGCCAAGGCAGTTTCATTGGCAAGGAGTACAGTCCTGGACATGTCACCACTCTGACACAGGTTACCCCAGTACCCTGGTACTCATTTTGCTGACCTCAGAAGGATGACAGGCTGAATCAACCCCACCTGGTGTTAATTCAATGGCTAACAGGGGCTCAAACTCAGGACTCTTAGGTCCCAAGACAAGCACCTTAACCACTAAGCCAACATCAGGCATTGTGTAGCAGGTAAAGACATGTCTTTCTCCAATGTTTGGTGTGTATTCAATCCTGTGGTTGTCCTCTCTTACCAATCTGGCCTTGAGTAACTCAAACACATGAGTTGATGGAGGCCCTTGTCCTGTCATAGACTGAAATATGTTAGTTAAGTGGGTTGTTGGAGATATAAATATTTTAAAGTCAGTTGAGCAGAAGAGCTCTGAAAGACAGTACCTCCTAATATAGCATAAACATTTTCTTTCGACCTTTGGAGAGTTGAATGAGTGGTTACCAAAAAACGGTTGACAAACCTGATGAAATCACACCAACAGTGCAATCTGTGCACTGGAATTGGAAAAGAGAGTTGAATGAATGATCACCAAGAAGCTGCAAAAGCAATAGCTAAGGGACGACTGTCACAGCATGCTCATTGTAGCTTCACATGATCCGCTGTTCAATAGAAAAATTTACAACTACAACTTTTAAAGGCCCTTTTCAATCCACCATTTTATGTGGTCAGCCACTGCATGATTTTGTACAAGTCATTCATGAACCGGTGGGACAGGGCTGACATTCAACTGAAGCTGCTAAGCCAAGAATATATAATTTGACCAGGGTGCCGGTGATAACGCTCTCCTACTCTTCATAAATGACACTGTGGGATGTAAATGTTAGATATCATTTTTACAATCAAATAATATTTACAATCAAAATGAACAGCTAGTCTTGCTCATGAAGTCTGACGTCACTGTGCATTGCCAGGCAGATATAACAATCGATTAAATCAACAAAACATTGATTGTGATATGATAACCACTGTGGGAAGCAAGTAGAAGCTGAGATTTTTGGCGTTAACCCTTCGTCGGAGCAAAAGAGAGAGGGATGGAATAGGGGGTGAGAGTTCATATGGAGTGGAATTGAGTCAGAGGTGCGAACTACAGAGTGGGATCAGGGGTCAGGGAGCATGCAAATGTGAGAATGATTGATTTTGAGAGGGAGGGTCAGGTTCAGGGTTTAAAAGTTAAGGGGATTGGGACTGGGAGAGAAGTAAAAATAATAGGTAAACAAGCAAGAAGCTCAATAAGGATATGATATAAACTAAAGCAACTTCAAATGGTGATACAAATAAAATTAATAAAATGAAAACAAAAAAAAAACATTATAAAATATGATAACTACATTAATAAATAGTGATAAAAGAAAAAGGAAAGATAAAATATAAGTAGACTTGCATAAAATAGAGAGCCGACAAACTTGCCAATGGTGGGACTTTGAGTCCCAGGGAAACCGGCTCTTTTTTGAGTTTCCAATGGTGTTGAAGGCCATATTTTGACTGCCTGAAGAATCGTGACATGGGAACAGGATCATCCTGGCATAGCGCAGAGTAAGGAGCCTACTCCATGAATGGCTCCGTATGGAAGCATTCTACACTATGATGAGCTTGATGCAGCTGACGAATGTCTTAAGCTCGATGGAAAATACCAAGACTGCTACTAACCTTTGATATGGTAACATGATCCTCACACTCTAGGTTATTACAGGTATTGAGGCCAAGGAGTTCCAGAGACTGCACCTCCTCCCGTGGCTGTCCAGAGAAGCCATGCGGAAAGACAGTGTGAGAGTGTCCTTTCCAAAAGCTTTCTTCCTCTAATAAACCTCTTCTTCTTCTTCCATACTTTTTCTTCCACTAATGGGTCACTCGCCAACCCCATGTCTCTTCGTGTTCATCAGTGGTACTTTTCTTCATGCTTTTAATCATTCTTCCCTTCACCCTGGCCATGTTTATTTTCATCTGATAGAGCTTGAGATTTTCATGTCACTGATATGTTAAATCCAGATTACTTCTATTGTCACTGATCAACTCCAGATTCTAGTGTCACTGATGTAATCCAGATTCTAGTGTCACTGATCTAATCCAGATTATTGTGTCACTGATCTAATCCAGATTCTAGTGTCACTGATCTAATCCAGATTATTGTGTCACTGATCTAATCCAGATTCTAGTGTCACTGATCTACTCCAGATTCTATTGCCACTGATCTAATCCAGATTATTATGTCACTGATCTAATCCAGATTATTATGTCACTGATCTAATCCAGATTATTATGTCACTGATCTAATCCAGATTATTGTGTCACTGATCTAATCCAAATTCTATTGCCACTGATCTAATCCAGATTATTATGTCACTGATCTAATCCAGATTATTATGTCACTGATCTAATCCAGATTATTGTGTCACTGATCTAATCCAAATTCTATTGTCACTGATCTAATCCAAATTCTATGGTCACTGATCTAATCCAAATTCTATGGTCACTGAACTAATCCAAATTATATTGCCATTGATCTAATCCAAATTCTATTGTCACTGAACTAATCCAGATTCTATTGTCACCGATCTAATCCAGATTATATTGCCACTGATCTAATCCAAATTCTATTGCCACTGATATAATCCAAATTCTCGTGTCATTGCCATAATCCAGATTATTGTGTCACTGATCTAATCCAAATTCTATTGTCACCGATCTAATCCAGATTATATTGCCACTGATCTAATCCAAATTCTATTGCCACTGATATAATCCAAATTCTCGTGTCACTGCCATAATCCAGATTATTGTGTCACTGATCTAATCCAAATTCTATGGTCACTGATCTAATCCAAATTATATTGCCATTGATCTAATCCAAATTCTATTGTCACTGAACTAATCCAGATTCTATTGTCACCGATCTAATCCAGATTATATTGCCACTGATATAATCCAAATTCTCGTGTCGCTGCCATAATCCAGATTCTATTGTCACTGATCTAATCCAAATTCTATTGTCACTGATCTAATCCAAATTCTATTGTCACTGATCTCATGATCCAGATTACTTATATTGTCGCTGATCTCATTGAGATTCTCATGTCACTGATCTCATGATTCAGATTACTTCCATGGTCACTGATCTAATACAGATTATATTGTCGCTGACATCATGATATCTGATATCTTTCATCTCTATTACTGTCTATTCCTCTCATTCGTTATCCATCTCTCGAAGCAGAAGTGAATTATTGCAGAAATTTTTCTGGAAGGCTCACTTGGCTGAACCTGGATGGGTTTGAAGGTTGTGGGATTGCGGCTGAAACCCAAATCCTATCCAGGTTCCTCCTGATGATTCCATCTTTGCTCTTTACTTCTTTGGGTTCCTTCTTGATCTTCCCTTTCAATCCATTGTCGCTGATTTAATCCCATTTCTATTGTCACTGATCTAATCTAGATTCTAGTATCAATGATCTCTTGATCAAGATTAACAGCTGAAATTGTGTATTTAACAGAAACGTTCCTTTCACAGGATTGCTCCAATTCCTTTGCATCTCTCCGAGGCGATTCTCTCCTTCTCTCCTCTGTTTTGAAAGAGCCCTTCCTGTCCTACTGGTGATGTTGCTGTCTATGTCACAAACTCCATTCCTCACTGCTCATTGTCCATACTAACCCTTGCTAGCCCACTGAAATACTTCTGGATGCAGATACCTCACTGTTCCACCTCAAGTTTTTTTCTATGGTATGTCCGCTTTATCTATTACATGGCCACCTCATCCACACAATTATAATGACTCCATATTAAACTCTATTTCAGTCAACATGGATCAACTTGTAACCATCCTACTCTGTTCCTGTATCCATCACAACTCTGTTCCTCATCTATGGTGACTTCAACTGAATGGGTATCAGCTCTTCAAAAAATGGCCTCCCCTCAGACTCTACTTTAGACAAGGCAGAATGTCTCAACTCAGTGGTTGCCACCAAATCTTATGATCCTAACCCATTCATTATCCCTGCACCTTACCCTTTTGTACCCACTACCTTTTTGTCTCTGATTCTTTCACAAACGAGGAGATCGAGAATGTTCTGTCCAACCTCTACTCTTCATCGGTGACAGATCCAGATGGCATCAGTACCCCTATTCTTAAATCCTGCTCTGCTGTTGTGGCATCTCCTTTGTTTGCTTTTTTAAACCTGTCCTCCTTTAGACACCTCATCTCTGTCTGGAAGTCCAACAATATCTCCCGCATTAGTAAGACAGATGCAAAAACATTTCCTCAACTCTTGGCCAGTAGAATTACTTCTAATTACAAGCAAACTCATGAAAACCCTAATTGCTGCCAATGTTCAATATTTACTCTTTTTTTTAAACAGAATGATCTCTGACCAGTAGCTTGCATTCTGTCCCAGTCGCTCAACTATTTACATGCTACTGCTTCTCTATCAGAAATGGTCAGAGGTCCTAAATCTCAACAAGTGGTCAAGGCCGTCTCCCTGGGTATATTTCAGGCATTCGATACAGTTTGTCCCCCTGTTCTACTCGTCAAGTTTCCTGCATGCAAGATACAAGACCGCCTTCTTACCTGGCTTTCTCACTTCCTGAAATGGCACAGTCAATTCGTTGCTATCAATGGAACCATCCCTTCTCCTAGTGGAGACCGATGTGTCTCACGGCAGTGTGGGCCCAGTCTTTTTCCACATCTACATATACGACCTCTCTGATGCTTTGGAATATCTTCTCGTTGTGCCATACAGGATCCCATCCCACTGAAAGGCAGACTGCAGATGCATTACTCACTGCTAATCTTGAAATGATTTGATATTGATCTGATAAGTGGAACATGTCCAGTGTCCACTTCCCATGGTAAATCTTCCTTTTTTTCCAATATCGGTTGGCAGCCAACATTTGAAGTTTGATCATATATTTTTTGAGAGGTTGCTCAATGAACACTGAGAAAAAAGTGTCACATCGCATTGTTGGTCATTCATGGCTACCTACACACAAACTACTGGGAAATTCACTGAAGTTGCAGTTGCTGCAGGTTAATTGTCTATGTTTTCCTACTGTACAATGGTAAATTCAAATGATCAACTAATTTTCAGTTTTTGAAAGTTGCATTGAGTTTCACTGAAAGAAATCACCTATATAGTTTGAGGATGCACCCCCTTGTGCTGAGCCAATGATGGTGTTGCACAAACAAATGAGCAGCATCTGCACTTGGACATCTGTACTCTGACTGTAACCTCTTAGTCACTTTCACATCTCTTTCGTATTGCCACGGCTGTTGGCGTGCTGTTGGCAAATTAGTGGCTAAATGCAGTAAACGATCTTATGCTCGAGGAGAACCGAAATGGGTTCCAGCCCTTGACGTCCCACCATAAGCCCCAGGCAACAAATATGAAGCGCTTGTTGTAGAGTACACACCGCCGTCTGCAACTGTCTTGAATGTTCACTTTAATTATCTTTCGACGAAAACTTACAAAACAAGTACATGTAATGCATTGCAAAATGTTTTAGCAGACATTTTTTTTTCCTTCTTAACCGCATGAAAAAAACATCGATATGAGGCCAGATGGTACTTTGGTGTTCTGAATACACAATGTATGTTATTAACGCTTTTTTCCTTTACTCTTGTCATCCATTGCTTATGAGCAAGAAGAAAAGAAGAAAAAAAAAAAGAAGACTCAATTACGATCATCACCAGTTTCTCCGGGTTGGTTTGTAGACCCGTCTCTACGGGCCGCGACCATCTGCCGACAGGTCCACACATTCCGCTCGAAGGGCCGACTGGAGGTGATTGCGTGAAAACTGTGAACAAGAGAAGTTTAATGTAGGCGCGATGCTGCCGATGAAATATTGCTTCTTTACTGAGCAAATCTTCAATGCTAGCTGCTAACACTCGTCTAATTGGGGTTTCCACAATATGAAAAGCCGATGATAATCATGAGCAGATATTTTTAGTATTTGAAAAACATTTATTAACCAACAATAATAATAATCATCATCATCATCAGTGTAAAATAATTTTTACAAAGCGTCGGTGCT
>NC_140967.1:70908274-70950774 GCF_056783735.1 Eptatretus burgeri
ACGTTCTGGAGTGGCCAAGCCAAAGTCCGGACCTCAACCCAATCGAGAATCTGTGGAGGGAGCTCAAGACCGGAGTGATGGCAAGGAAGCCTTCCAACCTCAAAGAACTGGAGACCTTGGCGAAGGAGGAGTGGGCCAAAATCCCTGTAGAGACATGCAAAAACCTTGTGAGCAAGTTTTAAAACCGTTTGGAGGCTGAAATCACAAACAGAAGGTTATCCATTGATTACGGAATGTGACTTTGAACTGATCTGAGCAAGGGAATGAATAATTCTGGACATGACATTTTTTTGTAAATCTATCAATAAAATACCCCCGAAACAATGTATTTCTTGAAATGTCTCTTGCAGTGATTCTTTCAGCTGTTTGTCACATTCTTATGTAACTGAAGCCAGAAGAAACTCATTCCTCAAATTACACGATTCAAAATACTCCAAATTTGGTCAGGGAATGAATAATTTTGGGCTTATAGTGTCGGCATATTTGTCATGAAAAAAAGGATTCGTGTATTTTTTTTTGTTAAAAGCAAAAACTCACTTGATTTTGTTAGATGATACTGTAAACATGAAAAAAAAATTAGGGTGGCATTTTTTCTGAGCATTCTAACGGCCTGAAATCCAAGATGGCCACCACCATAGCAAAACGCCCCAAATTTGATACCAATGACATCCTTCGGCGTGATGAGATTGGGCAACAGATGCTTGAAGGTTTTGTCACTGAACGCCTCACGGAAGGAAAACTTTCTGTGTGGGACAAAATGACCAAAAGGAAACTGGGTACCTTCAAAAGTGCCAATGCAATGACAGAAATCCGAATGGGAGACAAGGTGGTCAAAATCAAAGAAGAGTGAGGACTGTTGCAACGGTTCATTGTTATTTCAAGAAGTCGACCAGAGCTGAATCTCAAGGAATGCATCGGAACTTATGAGTTTGGTGTGGTGCCTCGATCACTATTTGCTTCAGATGGATCCCTCCTGCTGGCATATGATAAGGCATCAGTCCTTCATCGTCTTGAGGAGCTGGACAGTAACACACAACAGGTTCAAGCTGACAGAAATGAGGCAACTGGAAGTGAGCCATCTGATAATAACCAAGCAATCCAAGTACCCTTGCAGGTGGCAGACGCAGCAGTGGAACAAACAAATGTTGACCCAACAGATGAATCGTCAGCACACCGAGTGATCATTATTGATGGCATGGCTGTGGTAAATTCAGTTAGCAAAACGGAACAAATGAAAACATGCCAAGACTTTGCAGATGCCTTTCTCCAGATAATCTGTAACATGGCAGCACAATATGAGGAGGTCAGATTGGTGTTCGACCGGTACATCAAAACATCGCTCAAGGAACAGATGAGGACAAAGAGGACCAAGGGAAAGTCAACATATTACCACGTGAAAGACAACACTTTAATCCAAAATATTTCCCTGAAGGACTTCTTATCAGATATCCGCACCAAAGGAGAACTGACCGAGTATTTGGCTGACAAAGTTATATGTCACAGCAAGAGCTCCAACAACAGACTGAAAAAAAACTTATGGTGACCTCAGGAACACAAACCAAGGGCAATGTTGATATCCCAGACTCGCTTCTCACTCACAGCCAAGAAGAGGCAGACACTTTGCTTGTACTGCATGCTCTAACTGTTCTCAATGAAGCAGAACTTGTTGTCAGTTCCCCAGACACAGACGTCTTGTTGTTGCTTGTCTACATGTATCCAAACTTACCGACGTCCACAACCTTCCTTACGGGAAAGGGCAGGCTGAAGAGGAACATTTCTGTGTGGAGCATATACAACAACTTAGGACCAAAGTGCGCTTCTGCACTGTTAGGTTTTCATGCTCTGACAGGTTCCGATATGTCTGGTAGATTTGCTGGCAGAACCAAAGACTCGTGCTTCAAGGCATTTATGTCTTGTGATGATGAGATCCTGGATACACTAGCAAAGCTCGGGAATGACATTGATCTGCCCGCTGATGTATGCTCTCAGTTGGAACGCTTTGTCTGTATTTTGTATCGATCCAAAATCTACACAAAAAAGTGAATGAGCTCCGTTGGTTCCTCTCCTCAAATCGTGCAGCCGGAGGAGAAAACCTCCCACCAACTTCTGGCTCACTGGACTTACACATTCGTCGGGCACATTACATATCCATGATTTGGAGAAAAGCTTGTGAAACTCACCCGTGCCTCCCAGCACCAACTGCATTTGGTTGGACATTTGATGCAGGTTCAAGTCACTTCTCTCCAGTTCGCTGTTTGAATCCACCAGCTCCTGAAGCAGTGTTGCACCTCATAAAAAAGTGCAGGTGCAAACGTGGATGCGAAGGAAGGTGCAGCTGTCGCAAGAACAATATCCCATGTACGGAAGTTTGTAGATGCTGGGTTTTCAGCTGCAACAACAAAACTGTTCAACCAGGGATAAATGAAGACTGTGAAGATTGAGGTGTTACTTTCTATGACATTCACAAAATAATAATTCACTTGATATCCATTGGTAAAACTACTAAATGAAAGCCAGGCATTGAATCAGTATGACTTTTTACATCTTCCTGTTTAAACGATTTAAGATACTGAACACTGTATTGAAAAGTAATTCAAGTATTTAATTTTATTTAGATATGTTTGTTGGTTTGTTAATTATGTATTCTTTGTGAAAAATACATGTCTTTAAATAGGTAGATACTTGGTTTGTAATTACAAAATCCTGTTGGCTTGATAATGCATGCAAAGGGAAAAAGTATAGCTTACATTGCGGGTGCGCGGTGGCCATTTTGGAATTTGGCATGTAGATCATACATATAACATAAATTTAATGATTCCATTAGATTCCTGGTCTCAGAAAACATATATTTAGACACTTCATTTGTAATTTATCACATGTATTTGTGAAGATATCGCATTATTAGTGTTCGGCAGCTATTTTGGATTTCATACCCTAAGAATGTTCAGAAAAAATGCCACCCTAATTTTTTTTAAAGCTTATGATACCTTCTTACAAAATCAAGTGAGTTTTTGCTGTTAACAAAAAAAATACACGAAATTGCAAATATGCCTACACTATTAACGGTACATTATCTCTTAAAAACACCGGCATGTGGAACATTTAGAAAATTTCATTCACAGTCCGAATTGTTGTACAGTCTTACATTCCGACACCAAGCAGTCACCCAATGGAGAAAAGACTAGGTTTCAAAGCAAAATTGAAGGAATAAAAAAAATTGCTTTGATGTCAATTATCACCAATCATGTTTCCATAGATTTGTTTAGCTTCATTTTCATTAAGATTCATTTTTCAGGTTTGTCCAATTCTGTGTTTAAGGAACTCCTGCTGTATAATATCTACAGCTTACTAGAAGGTTCCAGCCTATTTAACGTTAAGATTCTGGAAATATAGTCACCTTCTGCTTACCCAGGAGTCATGCAGATCACTGTGCAAAGCTGGGTCATCTCGGGGTGGTTCTTTACAAGGACCCTTTACACTGCCCATTAGGCTCGTTTGCACTACACCTTAATGTCCAAAGAAGGCGAAGAGGCCTCTTGGGATGGAACGTCCATATTTTGCCTACTTGGACATTCAGGCTTCCTACCCAACTCACTCAGACGAGGTATGGTCGACTTATTGGCCAGGATGTGGCTCAAGGAAATGTAATCATCATCACGTTCCCAATTTTCATCACTTTTCCAAGGAGAGTATTTTCTATTTTGTTCTAGCGAATGGCAAAAGTGTCTTCATCTTGCCTTCAGATGTGTTGATGAAACACCATTAAATGTAATGCAATCTCTTTATGTCTCACCATTTTTAGACTTAAAACACTTTATGCACAAATATGAGAAAGCTCGTCGGGTGACTTTCAACAAAGAGGGAGACGATTTCCAAGCTATTTTAATCCTGGGTGCCACTAAGTGCCACCGTGCGGCCTTGAGCTAGCTATCCTGCTGTCACCAGTCAGAGCAAGCATCATTTGTAAGCTTCTCATTACTTGTGACTGTGCTAGTCATGCTGAGGAGGTACTCATTTTTTGCTTCCCTCCTCATTATTCTTGCCTGAACTTGAATCTTCATCCAGTTATAAACGGTCATCCTGGTCTTTCACAGGCAGGGCAAGGCATCAATGTGTGTGCCGTCCCTCGGGAGGATGTTAAACCGGGCGTCCCATCTGCCAGCCTTTGTTGGTGGACGTTAAAGATCCATGGTGTCGTTTGCAAAGAGTAAGAAAGTTGCCACCGACACACTAAACAATTTCCAAATTCATGCTCTCACCAACTTCGTCAAATATCAGGCTGGGCCAGCGGGTTCATGAAAGACTTGGGCCAAACTTTCCCCAGCCGACCCCATGAAAAAGTGGGAATTACTGTTTGATTATATATTTATGTGTATACGAGTACAGCACAAATGCCCGTCAAAAATTACTGGTTGGAATTATTTTATTGAAAATATTCAAGGACACTAAAAGATGTGATGTTTCATAACAAGCAGCATTATTTTAAAACACTACATGTACAAATGTGATCCTATTTTCTTTATCTTCTGGGACGTTTTATTTTGACAGTACATCCTCATGAGCATGCCAAAGTGTGAAGCCTCGGCATAGCGTCAGGTGTGATTTTGAACACTCGTTTTACTCTGCACATGTTCCACATCATATGCAACAAATTACACCTCCCTGTGCCTTGTATTTATTGGTATTTTTTTGAAACATTTCTGTACATCACCATTGATGCCCAGTTGCAAGTCACCATCTACATTTCCAATAGAAGAGACAAAATTACTCTTCATAAATATATGTGGAAAAATTACAGGCCCAGACCAGGAATCAAAGCCACATCTTCTGGCAAACCGTACCAGTGCTCTGCCATCTGAAATATCTGGGCAACCCACCAGCTGAGCAATGCAATTCTTCCACATATATAAATGGCACTCTCTTCCCCCCACTGCTTCCGGGGCACTCGCTACCAACCAAAGGAGCAGCTAGGGCCTGCTCTCAAGAGGGTCTTCCCCCTGTGTGGAAACACATCCATGTCCACTATTAAACACCGCAGGGGGGCATAGTAATATAATGAGAAATGAACGGGATAGAACCATCATAAATATAAGTGAAAAATTAGCTCTGGAAAAATTAACATAAATATGTGAAAAAATAATTAATTAGAGCAGAAAGGCCCGAGCTGCTCCCATGGTTCTGTTGTGGTTCTGCAAAAACCAGCATTCCCCTGAGGCAATGGCACACAACATATAGCGGTTCCCCGAGACAGTTATTTCATGAGTATTCGTTGTAGATAGCCTTTCCATTCTGCGTCGTGGCTTTATGGGACACTATGCGTTGCATGAGCTTTAGGTTGTGTTTTCCT
Source organism: Eptatretus burgeri (assembly GCF_056783735.1). NCBI lineage: Eukaryota > Metazoa > Chordata > Myxini > Myxiniformes > Myxinidae > Eptatretus > Eptatretus burgeri. The sequence goes on from NC_140967.1 coordinate 70,913,622, forward strand.
TTCCATTCTTAATCCATCTTTCATTCTTTACATTATTTTGCTTTGCTGCACATGACCTTTCTTCCACATTCATGCACATGCACCAAGGACGAGAGCAACAGGGGCAGGTCATTTGCAAACGTGCATCATTTCAGATTCAAACCGTGTGCCATTATCCAACAAACGTTACACCTCAGACTTCACCAGACTCAAACTCCAACATTACAACATTTCATACACCATCAAGATTCCTTCATAAACAAGTGAAATCCTTCAATACAGCGCGTGTGGTGAAGCAAATGAGTACACTAATGTTAAAATATGCAATTTATGCTTTTTCAGTTGAAAAACAATTAAAAAGCGTACTTAATATTTGAAATGTAAAAATCTTGTTGTTATTATTATTGTGATAAGCACCTTTATATATAACAGAAGGAATGAAATCGTTCGATACAGCGTGGCAGGGCCAGGGGGCCGCAAAAGAATGATGAAACCAGGACAGCCGTTCACAGTCAGATCACATTCCCACGGAAATCACATTTTCACAAATATCGATGAAGACTCGCGGATGAAGAAAATGTCGAAATCCGTCACTAAAGCTTTTTAACGTTGATAAAAAAGAAAATCGTACAAATTAAAATAAGGAGAAAAATATTATTATTAATGACGCAGTGAAGTGATTCGGGTTATGAAACAGACACCTGTGTGTTGCACGTGGATCCGAGGAGAAGAATTCCTTCCGTTCCTCCACGTTTCAACCAATCAAAACGATGCATCGCCTTCCCTCCTTGCTCATTCCCATCTGTCAGAGGTTATCGCCACCTCTCCACTACTTTGACCAATCAAAGCTCGCTCTGATCCAGAGCTCGTCAGAATGCAGCACGAGGTACATCGCGGAACGTGATTGGTCCAATGGTATCACGTGCCGCTGAGGATTGGCGATGCAGCATGATGTACATCACAAACATGATTGGTCCGGTCCTGTTTGCTGGAATCCTCGTGCATAACACCGCCCACACAACACACGTGGTGTCCTTTGACCAATCAGGAGCAGTGCAGTTACAGTATCGTTTCCTTCAGCTTGATTGGTCTTGTCCTGCACGTGATGTTTTCGGGGGTTTTTTTTCGTTCTTGTTGAATCTGAGGAGATTATTTTTTCGTTCTTGTTGTAAGTAAATTTCAACTACGAATGCATGACGAAACTCTTGTTTATGGCTAATATTAAAGAGAATGATGGCATAAGAAGAACTTAGCTTTCTGCGTTTGGCGCGAAATGCCATGGTGAGTGGAAATGACGTCTTTCATTCGTTCGTTCGTTCGTTCGTACATGAGGGGAGCGTTTCTTCATTTTTTTCCATCAAGCAATAAATTAAATGGTTTTCACATATATATCACATTAGTTTCACAAGTTTCCATTGAAATACTCGGGTATTTCCGTCAATTGTCGCCATTTCCGTCGAGGTTACGCACTGCATCTACCGGACGGCCGTCATTGGCTGTCTTGAGGCACGTGGGGGGGGGGGACACCGGACCCACCGGAGACGTGGTAGACGACGCCAGGTACATTTCAAACTCGGTGCAATTGTATACAGCGCATGCGCCGTAAAAATCACACCATCGGACCACAACCCAAGCTCACATACCTTTGCCATTAACAGCCACAACCACGCCACCTCAACCACCACATCATAACTCACTGCTACGCTGCCACTACAAATGCCGTACAGTCACCACCACCAACTGTCACCCCCACTCTCTTTTGGAAAAACAGCTCGGGAACGGGGGCCTTTCTTGGTTCTTGTTTGCTTTATGCAGCTTTCTTCAGCTGGAAATGGTGGAATCAGTGTGTGCATCTCCTCTATAACTCCAAAGCCATGAAACCTAGCGGCCTGACACTTTGCATGCATACGAAGGCAACTCCAAGGGAGTGCATGAGTGAAAACTGGGTGTTTGGGTTAATATAAACAGCCCTTTTGCAGATAATTAATGGCCTTCCTTAATAATCCTTTATCAAGGCTCATCCTTGGTCATCCAGCTTTCCCTCATTGGGGTCTTAATTCACCATGGTTTTTTTGGCCTGCCGAACAATGCCTTGACCTGGGAAAGGCCACAACAGTATCTTAAGTAAAGTTTTTTTTCACTTTTCTCACTCGTATCATCGAATGCCTCATCATCATACCTATGAATCACTGGATACATTGTGATGCTTATAAATGCTCAGAAATGCCAGTGTTCATGGCTTTATTTCATTTCCACATGCCAAAACCTCTAGAATATCTTAAACTGGGCTGAAATACAAAATTTAAACTCCAGAAATGAACATAGCAGTTCAGACTGCTAAAAAGAAAGCATTCATTTGTCCAATTTAGACTTAGTTTGACATTTCGGGCATCTCCGGGAGGTGTTTAATATGACCGATCGGCGATCACTAATTGCTTGCCAAGCCAGCCATTCCTTATCAACTGTTTTGTTGGAGGGCTTGCTTGAGTGCTTAAGTTACTTGGCGAGCACTCTACAATATTTGCTCTGTCACTGAATATGTCGAATGACTTAAACAAAGTTCAGAGTCTATTCAACTGTGTTTGGTTGTGCAGCGCCTCAAGCGATAGGTCAAGTCGTAGTTCGTTCACTGAGAATGTGTAATATATATATATATATATATATATATATATATATATATATATATATATATATATATATATATATATATATATATATATATATATATATATATATATACATACATACATATATATATATATATATAAATATATACACATACATACATATATATATATATATATATACACATACATACATATACACATGCATACATATATTGTTATGGTTGTGGGGAATTTAGGATTGAATAGAGTAGTTTGGTCTGGGGATGTGTTGGAGACTTCTCAATGTAATTTTGTAGGGAAACTGTGAGCTTAAGTGTTATGTGTTACCACATGGGGGGTGATGCGGTGTTAATTAGCGAGGGAGTAAGAATAAGTTCCCCCAGTATGTAATTGCCCCCCTGTGACTTTTCCCTATGTTTTTATAATCAAAACCATGATAAGAAACAAGCAAACGTGCTGAGCAGGCATAAGTTCCACCTCCAAGGGTGACGGCGGGGGAAGTCACGCCCCTGAGACTGATGATTGATGGGCGTGACGTCAGAAGCTTGCCAAGCAGGCAGAAGCCCTGCCTTCCCGGGTTTTGCGTGAGCACGCCACGCCCCGGATGTGGAGGATTGTTTGGCGTGACGTCATTTTTTTTTTTGAGAGGCGAGAGCATTTTTTGAGAGGCGAGAAAACAGCATTTTTTGAGAGGCGAGAGATTGGGAGCGCACGCACGGAGTCAGAGGAGAGTTGAGTTTAGGGAGAACGCACATTCAAGACAGAGTTGAGTTGAAGGAAGGAACGCTCATGGTCGAGAAAGAACGTAGTGAGGAGATGGCCTGTAAGAACAGGGCTATACGGCTGGCTTTCCTTTGACACACAAAGAGGACAGCACTATCCTTGTATTCACGCTGAGGTGATTTGGCATGTGTGATGAAGCAAGACACTGGCCTTTGGCTCTTGGTTGGGTCAGTGAGGACGATCGACGCATGAAGCAGCTGCATTGGGTCTCTGAGCCTTGGTGTTCAGTGCCGCTCGCGGATTGCCTGGCGTGCATTGGTCCCGCTATGAGAGAAGCAACTTGGCGCCATTTTGCGTGCATCTGCACGTGCTGGTGGAAGCGCCTCAATTCCAAATTCCACAAAGACCAGCTCTGGGCCAAGCTAAGAACAAGAATAAAGGAAGGGTTTTCTTTTTTATTTTGTTTTCCCTTTGTCTGTAGTTTAGTCCATGTGTGGAGGCACCTCGTCTTTAGGAATTATTTACTTCACATTATTATCATTACTATTTGATTATCGTCCTTTGTAAAATATCTGTGTATTTTCATTAAATGTGCTCATTTTAAGTAACTGTATCCGTGTATTTGTAGTGGGGTTCGAGTATAAATCCCTCCTGTGCTGTGCTCCTCTGTCCCTCCGCCGTTGCACCCTTTTCCCACATGCGCGCATTAATCTCCAAGAGTTTTGGCTGTAGGCCTCCAAGGGAGAAGTTCGGCAATCCAGGGGCTGGCGTTGTTAACCGCCTGTCACCACAGTTTGGGTCGGGGTGTTAACCTTGGCCACCCCCGCAACAACATATTGTTGCGGGCCGGGGTCTGTCGGAGAGAACGACCGCTACGTGGGGGAAACTATGTCGATTCCCACCAGACTCCCCGCAATTGTAGGCCGTCGCTCACGGATAATTCGCTTAACCGACCGTGTACGCCAATACCTCAACCGCGTGGCATAGGGTCCTCCTGTCTAGAAACAGGTTACCCAATTAACCACGCGGTTTCAACAACCGGGAAACCACGTCTTCGGTACGTCTTGCCCGAACCAGATCACTCTACCAACTACCAACTACTTTTTCAGATCGGATGCAGTCGAGCGGCACTGCTAAGGACGTACCGGCTCGAAGGAACGGATTATCAGGAATAAAGACCTGGCTAAACTTAGATGCGAACCATGCTGGACCAATGGAGGAAAAGACAAAGGCAAGCTGGAAACATTTCTACAATTATTTATATACAATAGGTGAGGAAAAGCATGTGGCACAGGAAAAAGGTTTATTGGTGTGTTACGCAGGGGAAAGATGTGAGAGTTGTGGTGTGACAATTATGCAAGTAACTTATAAAAGCAGACACAGTGCAGACTTAATGCGAGACTAATAAAAGCAATAACAATCACACCAATAAAAAAATCTTAAACAGGCTTATCTAACGGACAGGCGCCACACACGCTGACACACACTCGGACAAAATAAACCCAACGAAAAGAAAAAGGTCTTCTGCAGCCATGATGGGAGGGAGTTGAGGTCACAGTTTAGGGTACCTGAGGTTTTTGGGAAAGGGATGCTCCGTGGTGTGGCACCCAACAAAAGCTGTGCAGTTTGGTCCACAGCCATACGTGGTGGTAATCGTGTCTGGTGGAGTCCAAAGAGGTGAGGGATGAGCAGTAGGCAGGACCAGATTCGAGGCTTGGTCGAGGTCCTTCGCATCCACAAATTCCGACTTCTCCCTTTCAAAAACCAACCGCGACCTATCAAATCCAACGACAACCTTCCATCGCATCCCACTCAACTCTGAGGATTGTCCCATACTTTATAGATCACGGAGTTCGGAGTGGAGCCATGGCGAAGCCGACATCATTGTCTGTCCCGATTGGACCGGGCCTTCATGTGGTCCGCCGTTCTGGGCGGGGTTTCGGCCAGACGCCGGTCTGGCCCGCCCACGCTGCGCATGTCTGGGTTTGGAAAGGTGGAAGCCGATGTGGCTTTCACAGCGAACTTCGGGATTCTGCCTCAGAAAACGAGACTCCGGAGACAGCGGGTCGATGGTGGAAGTGCTTGTCAAGCCCAAAGTGCCCGTCAGGATTTGGGCTCAGGAGACGAGACGAGGGTAGCAAGCGAGATCAAATAAAAGGGCAAATACAATAAAATAGGAAAATTTGATTTATAATCCTAACTAAAAGCCCATCGCAACACATTCCCTCGTCTTCCCATGAGACAAAAGGTAGGGACCGAACTACACGTATATTAATGAAATAACTGACTCGGGACAACTGTATGTTGTATGCATACGGTTCTGAGAACCGTACCAATACATATATATATATATATATATATATATATATATATATATATATATATATATATATATATATATATATATATTATACAATAATGCGCCGCTTAACGACGTTCCGGGCAACGACGGATCGCATATACGACAGGAATCTGTCAGCTTTAAGAAAAGAAAAAAAAATGTAACTGAAAAATTCCTATCGCCGAGTGATGCAGCCTCGTCTAAAAATAGCACATACAATCATGTACAGTGTACAGTACATAATACCTCATAATGATAATAAACGACAGTGTGGCCCTGTTATAATACGATCGTTGAGGTCCATAAAATGTCATCGCGAAAAAAAACAGGATCGTGCTAAATCGGGATTCAAGGAAATCGGCTTTCAAACTGAACCAATGTTTCCACGTTTACCTTCCAGCAAGTAAATTACCTTTGAATTGAAGAATTCCGAGAATAAATCGTTGTTCTTAGTCGACATTAAGACACAAATTTATTTTTAGTGAAGCTTTTTATGTTGTTAAAACAATCGCACTGTTCCAAAAATATATATATATATATATATCACAATTGACAGGTGCTCGTTTCTTCATTTATAAATTATAACATCGATGCAATGATTACGTATTTATAAAATCCAAACGCTATTTATTCACCTTTCTTTAAGCGATGCGAGAGGAGATTGTTAAGCTGCTGCTAACAACACACATAGCTGTCATGAACAGCACAAAGGTAAATCTAACGTGTGTTCCGTCTCTCTTGGATGTGTGTTACAATTGCCGACAGTATTCAGTACAGTAACATGCTGTACAGGTTTGTATCCGAGGAGCAATAGCCTACACCATATAGCTTAGGTGTGTAGGTTTGTGTAAGTACGATGTTCGAAAACGGAAAAAAAAAAATGTTCGCACAACGACGACGTCGCTTAAGGCCCAGTCACACATTGACGTTTTAGCCAGCTTATGCCGATTTTTGGAAAATTTGTGTAAAACGCTGGTACACGTCGAATACGTTATGGGTACGTTTTGTATATGTTGAAACCACGCTGAAAAACACTGCCATAAGTGGTAGTACACTGGCTTTAAGCGTTGAACTTTTGGGTTTTCCTCGAATTTTTTCATGCTTGAAATTTTACGACGTATGCCGGCGTATGACTCACACGTTCTGCTATGCTGGCCATAAGTTGTAGGCATGTTATGCGATCGTTGACACACGTTGAAACACGTTACTTGTAAGTTACTCATAAGTCGAAACACGTCGAGGTAATGTTTAGCATACTCGAAACTTATTTCTAACCGATGAGTAACGTTTTGTAAGCACGCTGCACGAACGTTGTTCACACTTTGCAACACGTTACTTCAAAGTACTATTACTACTACCAATAACATCGACATCATTAAATTCTCTCGAACTACTACTACTACTACGACCAACATCGACATCACTAAATTCTCTCGAACTACTACTACTACTACTAACATCAACATCACTAAAAATTCTCTCGAACTACTACTACTAATAACATCGACATCACTAAATTCTCTCGAAGTACTACTACTGCTACTGCTACTGCCACTGCTACTGACATTGACATCCACTCAACATGGAGTCTGGAACACTGACGGGTTCCTCTTGTGAAGCCCATTTGTATATACCAATTCCGCAAAACGCTGCCAATACGCCATTATACGGTAGCTGTAAGTTACAAACACGTTCAGTAAGTTCTGTGGTCGTCCGGAAGACGTCAATCAAATTTGTCTACATACGCCAATGTGCGTTTGAGATAGGTTACACATAGGTTCAAAGCACACTACTCATAGGTTCAAAGCACGTTACTCGTAGGTTAAAAATTAACTTTCGGGTATGCTAAACATTACCTCGACGTGTTTCGACTTATGAGTAACTTACAAGTAACGTGTGGCCGACGACGTGTGTAAACGATTGTGGAGCGTGCCGAGAACTTATGCCAGCGTATGCGAAACTTGTGAGCCATACGTCGAGTACGTCATAAAATTTTCAGCATGCTTGAAATTTCACGACGTACTAGACGTACCACGTAATATGCCAGCGTACTTCATTGTTTTTCATCGTGCTCCTTACGTATACACAACTTACCCATACCGTATTCGACATGTCCCAGCGTTTTAGACACATTTTTCATTGGTCGGCATACGCTGGCTAAATCGTCAAGGTGTGACTGCGATGTTGACACTTCCAATTTTCAGGCGGTTATGATTTAAATCTGCGTGCAGCAGGTTTTTAACAGAGAACGCCACGAGTTCGTCGGCGATATGTGCAGCGCACTATGACTAAGTTAAACTATCGTTGGGCATAGGTTGTGAACGCCGACAACAGGCTAAGCATTCGTTGGTATAAGTTATCTTTAACACAACGAAACGTTCTGTGCCCATTACTAATACGTTATGCATACGACCAACACGTTATGAATATGACCAAAGCTTTTAAAAAAACGTCAAAACTTCAGCGTACGCCAACGTTTTACGTGCATTTTTATACGTTGCCATTCCTGGCTAAAACGTCAAGGTGTGACTGGGCCTTTAACGACGCGTTTCTCAGAACAAAACCTCGTCGTTAAGTGGCGCATGACTATATATATATATATATATATATATATATATATATATATATATATATATATATATATATATATATATATATATATATATATATATATATATATATATTGTTGTGGTTACCAGATTCGCAAACCACCATTCAGGTCCCTTAGGTGAGGTATCTCGGTAAGTACATGTGTAGTTAGGCCCGAACCCGTTGTCTAGTGGGAATACATGTCATTTATGCGAGCTGCGACTCTTCAGGATAGCCGTTTTTCTTTTACTATCTTTATTTTGGACCAACCGCCATGATTACCACCACAACCACAACATCAACCACCAACCACAACGCCGCTTCACCACAACCGCCACGACCTTCCCATCACACCTCGCAACCGTAGCATCGCCACCGTTCTTGCCCCGCTGTGGGTACCGGTGTTGGATTCGTGCAGAGCGCGCGTCGAACAGCGTGTACAAAATCACGGATTTTGTGCTTCAAAAACGGATCAAAAACGACACACGCCCACTTTTTGCCGTCCAATCGGTGAGCGAGGGGCGATTTGGCCCCGCCTCCAGAACAATCGATATATGCAAATTTGTGGATCAAAAAGCCTTCACGCCCACTTTTTCTCGGGCCAATGGGGAGCGAGGTGAAAGGTCAAAGGGAGGGGGTCAAAGGCGAAGCTACGGGGGGGATAAAAGGACCGTGTTCGTCAGTCAGAGAGTGTGGAAGTCTGGAGCCCGAAGCCTGCAGTAGCTGGAGAAGCTGAAGAGAGTCCAACGAGGAGAGTCCAAAGAGGAGAGTCCAGGGGCGGAGAGGCGGCAGCGGCGAAGGCAGACGAGGGGGTGCTCGCGTCGGTGCCAGGAGCTGCACGCCCGAGGGAGGCCGGCAGCGCGACCTGGCCGAGGTGGAGACGCACACCAGGGATAATAAAGTTCCTCTATACCCCGAGCATCAGCAACCCCCTCCTGTTTCCCCCCGCGCTGAGATAGTGCGACCAAGGGGGCCCCTTTCCCACCCCCTGCCAGGCACTGTCCGCGAGGCCCGCGGAGTGAGGCGCCATCGCCGCTCCGCGTCTCATCACCAGACGGGTAGGCGCGACCCGGTCTCGGCCTCAGGCCCGCCTCATTCTTGGGGGTATTCTTTTCCTTGGTTTTGGGTATGTGTTGTCGGCGCCGTCTGTGAGGTAGAATTGTATAAGTGTTGCCGTGTGCTCGGTAGTCGGTATTAGCTCTGCATTGTTTTCGCTTTTATATTTGCTTTTTGTGTAAATGGAATTGTGTTTTTTCTGTGTGCTTTTGGTGGAATTGAATGTGTGCTTCCCGTGTGCCGCGAATAAATGTGCTTTATTGTTGAACTGTTCTCCCGCTTCGCTTCGTCTTTTTCTCCCATTGAATCCTCATCTTGCTTCACGTAAAGGGTTGGTAGTGGGCTGAATACGCCCGATAATTAATCGAACCGTCGAGGTCGACGATAACACCGCTCGGTTATTCTGATAGTACGGAACGGGTCGCTTAAGTGGCCCGTGTCCGAAGTCGACCTGCGGCGAGGTGCGATCGCCCGGTCTACCCTCCGCGTGGGTACTTAGGTAGGTCGAATTCGGCGAGCAACCCTATCCCACGCGGGGGCTGATTGGCTCGATCGCGGTGAGACCGAAAGGTCCACCCGTGACTGGTTCCCGGCGTTAGTCCGAGAGGGTCATGACTGGATTGTCCGTCCGGTGGGCGACGTGCCGCGATTCGAGTTACGTGGCCGTCAGCACGCCGGCGGGCGCGAATACCGCAACACTGGTGTCAGGTCGTGCGATACAAATTCATCGCCCTCCTCGCGGCACTGGTATCGGAGAACAGGAAAACGGGCTCTCCTGTCTCCGGCTAAATTCACGGGAATCGGTCCAGGGGTGAGAGAAGCGACCCCCGATTCCCTCCAAATTACGAGCGAGCAAATTAACCCTTCACGAGAAGCAAGATGGCGTCTCAAGGCGAGCGGGAGCCGGGGGTATTAGAAATGGATGTAGAATGTGTAGGATCCATGGTCCAGGATGGAATCCCCGAGCAGGAAATGTTGATTGTGCAGGAACACGGACTCGCCCAACTGAACCCAGGGCCCGAGGAGGGTGCGGCAGCGGCCGCGGTGTATGACACCTCCCCCCCCTCTCCACCAAGACCCTTCCCCAACCCCTGCCGAAACGGCTCACTCAAGCGCACCCGACGTGGCCCAGCTATGCGCCATGCTGGCGGCAATGACAAATGAAATAAAAAACGAAATGAAAGGCATGAACGAAAAGATGGATACAAATACAAATGAAATGAAAGACATGAACAAGCAAATGAATGAAGTGAAAACGACGATGGATGCGAATACACAACACATGAACGAAAAGATGGATACAAATACAAATGAAATGAAAAACGAAATGAACAAGCAAATAAACGGAATGGAAGCAAACATGAAGGAAGAAATGAAAGAGCTACGGGGTGAGACGCAGAACATGGGCCGATGCCTGCAGGCGGGCATGAAGGGCGTGACAAAGGAAATAATAGTTGAGACAAGGGAGGTAAAGGGTGAAGAGTTGGCAGAGACACGGGAGATAGAAAAAATAGAGGAAAGACTACACGAGGAAGACGGGGTAAGTGACGCGCACACACACACGGAGGTAGTGGAGGATAATGGGGGTGAGCTCGCGGAGCGTGCAGGGACCCGGTGCGAGCAGCTGGATGGCCTCCTCCAGGAACGAGGGGAGGGAGTATGCCCCCTTGAGGTGAGTCACGACCAGGTGAGTTCGGTCGTGCTTTGCGAGGTTGAGGGGAGGAGTGCTGTGGACAGGTGCACGGAGAGCTTGGGGGGTGTAGAGGCCCCGGAGACCCTTGTGGGGACACAAATCCCCAGTGTGGTTGTCCCTGTGTGTGTGGTGCAAGGTGTGAGTGCGGCACCGTGTGTGGAAGCGACCCCGTGTGTGAGTGGTGTGGTGGCGATGGTGCCAGAGTACGTGCTTCCCAGCACACCGTGTGTGAGTGAGGCCGTATGTGTGAGTGAAACGGCCAGTATGAGTGAGGCACCACGTGTGAGTGGTGTGGTGGCGATGGTGCCGGAGTACGTGCTTCCCAGCACGCCGTGTGTGGATGAGGCACGGAGTGTGAGTGAGGCACCGCGGGTTAGTGCCCCCGCGTGTGTGGGTGAGGCACCGTGTGTGGAAGAGACCGCGTGTGTGAGTGTCGCCGTGTGTATGAGTGAGGTACCGCGGGTGAGTGCCCCCGCGTGTGTGGATGAGGCACGGAGTGCGAGTGAGGCACCGCGGGTGAGTGCCCCGCACGCGTGAGTGAACGGCCGTGTGCAAGGTCGCTGTGTGCAAGGGAGACCGTGTGTGTGAGAGAGCGGTATGTGAGGGAGATGTCGGTTGGCATGCGGGAGCACGCAGCCGCATCTCCCGGTGTGAATGTGATGGAGTGGACTGTGTGCGTCGTAACACGCAGGTGTGCGTGGGTCGAATGGCGACGTGACAGGAAAGAAAGCCGAGTAGCGGCTGCAGCTATTTCGGGGACCGTGCCGGGTTCGCCCAGCAGTGAGCACGCGGTTCGTGCTGTGCAACGCACGAGACCGCCACGTGCTCGCTTGCGAAAGTGAAGTCCCGGTCCGGAAACGCACGCGGTGGATTTGCCGATCCCGCGGACGGACAAAGTTTAGGCAGGTAAATGGATTTGGACCGGACGGGTTCTCCACGCGATCGTGTGTGTTGAGCTCCAACGGGCAAAGCACACGTGTTCGCGTGGGGAACCCCTCGAGACGTGGGGCTTGTGTTTTTTTTTTTTGCGCACGGTGACGTCATGGCTGCACGTGTGGTTGGAATCCGGCAGGAGGGGTATCTCTGCCGGATGGTAGCGTCCAAGGAGGGACGAGGAACACGTGCAGCTGCATGACGTCACGGGCAGGTGTAAAGTGCGCGAGCTCTGAGTTGCCGCGCAGGTGCTGCGCATGGAAAAAAAAAAGAAAAAAAAAGCAAGCCTCACTTTCGGGTGCACAGGATTCCTGGGCAAGGGGTGAAAGACCCCCTTACCTGGGCACAGGATGAAAACTAGTTAGGGGGAAGGGTTAGCTTAGCTAGACCGACTTCATGGGGCAGGGGTAAGTCCTCATGGAGTCCGTGGAATGGATTAGTTAGAGGGATATAGCGAGATTTAGGTTGGGTAAATAATTTATGGGATTATTTGTGGCCCGAGGCTGTTGTGCTATATATATATATACACACACACACACACACACACACACACACACACACACACACACACACACACACACACACACACACACACACACACACACACACACACACACACACACACACACACACACACACACACACACACACACACACACACACACACACACACACACACAATACATACACTACATAGCCAAATGTATGTGGACACCTGCTCGTCTAACATCTCATTCCAAAATCATGGGCATTAAAATGGACTTGGTCCCTCCTCCCTTTGCTGTTTCCACAGCCTCCACTCTTCTGGGAAGGCTTTCCATTAGATGTTGGAACATTGCTGTGGGGATTTGCTTCTATTCAGCTACAAGAGCATTCGTGAGGTCGGGCACTAATGTTGGGCGATTAGGTCTGGCTCGCAGTCGGTGTTTCAATTCATCCCAAAGGTGTTTGATTGATGGGGCTCACTTGGCTGCGCCGAGATGGGTTTGAGAGTAGAGGAGCAGCAGCTGAAACCCGAATCCTCTCCAGGTTCCTCCTGATGACTTCATCTTTGCTTTTTGCTTATTCGGGTTCCTTCTGATTACTCCAATGCAGGACTGTTCCTATTTGGTTTTCCATTTGATTTGGATTGAATTTATTTTAATCCCATGCTGAACTCAATTGAATCATAATTTTTTTAAAAACGTCATGGGTCAGGGTCAGGTGTCCATTCAAAGTGGGGTTGCATCAAAGCAGGACGTCTTGGTACCCGGTCATCACTGCCAGCAGTTATAAAGTGGCAGTTCTAATTATTTCTCTTATTAATTACGTAACACACCAGAACACAAATGCCACACAAAACAAGCCCTGGTGAGGGTCTGCAATCTCTGATTTCTCTTTTTCTTGTTATTATTGCATTGTATTTTTTTGCGATTGCCACCCAGAACGTTGCTTTGTGTTCAGTGACGCTACTTGATCACGTAACCTTGTTGTTCATTATCTCTGCATGTGTAGGAGATAAGGTTCTTTTTGTGCGGCATGTGTATTCCTGATTATTTAAATGAATTTCATATTCATGTTTGCCACGTGATTATATGTTCTCAGAGAGTTAGGAGGGGGAGGAGGGGATTGGGACCATACTCTGTACAAAGTGTTGGTGCTGCTTAAGCAGTCTCCTTGGCTTGTGGGCACAATTCTGGATGGGCCGCCACTCCGACACAGTATACCAGCATGCTGGCACTCATTTTGCCAATCTCGGAAGGATGACAGGCCGAGTTAACCCCACCTGGTATTAATTCAACAGCTGAGCAGGATTCGAACTCAGGACCCTAGGATCCAAAGCCCACCACTCTCACCATTAAGCCAACACCAGGCATGGGGCCTGAGTGTAGAGAGTTAGAAGATGCATAAAAATAATTTATAAGATAGCAACAGAACATATTTCATGTATCCTCAAATTGGGGAATCCTTAATGATCACCAATTTCATCTGAAGAAGAAATTTATCCAAAGCTCTCAAGATGAAAGGTTGATAATCACAATTGTTTGCATCAAACGGATTCAAATCACACCACAGTGAAGGGTGACAGCTGTTAATCTCACCACACACATGCACATACAGCAAATACGCTGCAGGTTTCTTCATCGGTGAATGTGTGTAGTAGTAATTTGAGTGAAGCAAGGAAGAGTGGTGGAGGGGTGAAGGAGGTAAATCTTGGATATGATCTCCCATGAGACAGTACAAACATTTCCATTTGCAACCGACTTCATAAGAGCCCACACAGCGACAGCATGATCATAGCCAATTTGACGGATCAGTACAGCTGGGAGTGTAGCTCTGGCAATGACATCACGTCAGTATAGTGACGGCTCCCTGTTCCCAAGCTCATTCCGGTGGCGGTTTCAGTGTATTTGGAAGCAGAAAAGCCGATGGTAACTCGGCCTTCATACAAGAAACAGTTCTATTGATTCATTTGCGTTGGCGAAGTGAGGCTTTTGGCTTAGTGCCTAAGCCTATTCTCACCAGGCTATATTGAGTGCCTTTAGCAGCAGAAGCTGTGAATTTCACAGTGGCAAATCAGGACGTGGGGGAAGGGGGTTCACCCATGAACCCCTTCAAAGTGGTGTTTCATTCCAAAATATTGCCTAACTATATACTCCTACTTCCGTATTAACAGCCCCCAAGTATTCCCATCTTGTGTGGGGTTCGCCAGGGAAGGTTATTGGACCAAGTATTTTATGCAGCGCTTGGCCAGGCCTGACGTTCAACTGGAGACAGCAGAAATATATAATTTGTTCAGGGTGATTGTGATAACTCAATGACTCTCAGCGAAAGATGCCGTGCAATCTTTAGTGTCCACCAACTAATTTGAGCGGACAGGACACCTCGCACTTTTTGATGGAACTCGAGTTGGAAAGCAAACTCAGATGAGACTACTCAAAAGCGTCACCTCTCCACTGTCCTGTAGGTCTAATATTGCCTAACTACAATGGAGCAAATAACAGACGTGATCAATGGCCGATTGAGAACTGCCACAGCCTTGACTTAATCAGCAGCTGGGATGGTACGACAACACATAACGTGATCGTCATGCATCGCACATTCTGAAATATGCTGTGATGGGTATTTTGGATGTCGCCAATCCGAGATAACCGACTGATATTTGGGTGCCTCTGGAGACTAAATCAATATATGGTTTGGCTCCGAAATGAAACACAACAGTTGTCTGAATCCTCTCCGACTGCAGTTTATAGACTGACCCATAAAACCTTAAATCACCTGCTGTTTAATTTTTTGTATGCAGAGTCAAGGCTCTTGGAAGAGCGGAAACACAGAATCAACCAGGACATAATAGAACCAAAAGAACAGGGGAAATTAGGGAGGTGGGTGAGGGAGGGAAGACACCAACAGCAGGGTAAAGGGACAAGATAGGAGACCTGGAGGAAGAAATCACATGGGGAAGAACGAGAACAAATGGAGGGGGGAGCACATAGGGAGTGAACAAGCTGGATATGAGCACAAATTTTCAATCACAGAAGTGGAAGGGAAAACTGGGGAAGAAGCAGAACAAAATAAAAAGAAATGACGAGGAGGTTGAGGGAAAAAGGAGGAAAACCCGATAACCTCGAAACACAGAAAGAGGTGGGCCTGGGGAGGATTAGTGAGGATAGAAAAGATAGAGGGTATGGATGGGGGTGATCTGAGATGGTGGTGAACAGCAGTCTTGAAGCACTGGAGGAAAGAATGAGATTGAACGGACTAAGGAAGTTGGTTCCACGGGTGAGGGAAAAGAAAAACAAATAGTGTAGGTGAGCAGTGAGCCTGGATTTTGGGACTTTTTTCAGAAGGGGGTTACTGGCAGATGCATGCATCCTGTAGAATATTTGGGGAGTGGGGAGGGGAAAGACCACAGAAATGGCAGAGGGTGCAAGACTGGAAAGTTTGCGTAAGAAGACAGAGACCGAGACCACTGACCTGTCTACAATATGAAAGTGATCGGCCCAAAGACTCAGCTTCATCATGGGAGATTCCTTTGTTTACCTTCGCAAACTTTGTTGCGGAGGTTATGTTTTGATCGCTGTGCATTTATTTGTTTATTTGTGAATATGTGTGTTTGTTTGTTATTCGCATAACTCCAAAAGTATTGAACTGAATCGCAGCAAATTTGGTGGGATGATTGGTTATTATCCGTGGACCATTTGATTAGATTTTGGGAGTGATCGGGTCAAAGGTCAAGGTCATTAAAAGGTCAAAATCGTCTTTTTACCATAGCGCGGTCAATTTGTATCCAATTTGCATGCAACTCATGCCAAAATGTTCAGAATTCAATGCCCCATCTTGTGATATGTGACATGACACAATGACGTAACAACCCTTATTAGCGGTTGGGAGTCAAAGATCGGGGGGGGGGTCACGACATTGCAAAATGTGCGGTTTTAGTCATAACACGGTCAATTCTTACCCGATTTGCATGAAACCAACACCAAAATGTTGACTGTTTTGTTCCCCACACTCTAATACTAATTACAAAATTAAGAGTACAAAGGTCAAGGTCAAGGTCATGAAAAGGTCAAAATCGTCATTTTGCCATAATGCAGTCGATTTTTATCCAATTTGCATGCAACCAATGCCAAAATGTTGTGAATTCAATGCCCAATCTTGTGATATACGATATGACACAGGAAATTTAATGTTTTTAAGCCATCATGACACATATGATATGGCAGATGTGGTATGGGATTAAATACCCTCACAATCAACGGTTTCTGGGGGGGGGGGATGTAGCGTTGGCGAAGGTATGCGCTCTTCTGAGTGCCCGTTCTAATTTTGAATGCCTTGGTTTCCACGGCATCAAACTGATCAAGGTGTGAGGCAACGGCACAAGCCCTTCGGAGAGAGCAGTACTCGAACAAGTTGTGGATGAAAGCCTTGGAAGTCGATAACAATTTAGACATGCCGAGGAAAAACTGCATGATGAAAGCTGACCAGTTGACAGCTGACTTTGAAGGTCAATTTAGATATGTGGTTTGGCCAAGACAGATCATGGCTGATGGTGAGGCCCAAAAGTCAGTGACTGAACTTCTTGAAACGTTTGTTAAGGAAGTGGATGGGAGGGCTTGCCAGACAGACTTTCCAGAGAGACTGAGGAAGAGTGTGAGACTTGTCAGGATTTAAAGACATATTCCAAATGTTGGACATGCTCATAATTTTGTGAAGCTCTGCAGAGAGGGAAGAGGTTGCTACTTGCTATCTGAAGGATTAGAGATGTTAAGGCAGAGGGTGAAGTCATCAGCAAAGTTAAAAAGGATTTCACAGCAAGTCAGAACGATCGATGATTAAGATTAGGAACAGGATGGAGAACCAGAACACTTCATCGCGACACTCCAGCCTTAAGAGAGAGAGAGAGAGAGAGAGAGAGAGAGAGAGAGAGAGAGAGAGAGAGAGAGAGAGAGAGAGAGACAGAGAGAGAGAGAGAGAGAGAGAGAGAGAGAGAGAGAGGAGATGATAGGATTCTGTTGAGAGCTACACGTTGACTATGAGTGTGGAGGAAGTCAGTAAGTCATGAGAGGAGAAGGCTTTGGATGTCATAGGCAGAGAGTTTGGAGAGCAAGGCAAGGTGTCAGACTATCAAATTGCCTGAGATATGTCCAGAGAGATGTCCCTGATCTTTTGCCTGACAATGAGGGCATCGATCCATTATGGGAGAGCAAAAGCAGCATGCGCAAGGTAGAGTTGCCTGGTCAAAATCTGAACTGATGGTCTGAGGTGAGGCCGTTGGAAAAAAGGAAGCATTTTATGTCAACTGCGATGATGGATTCCATGACCTTGCTGATGATTGGAAGTAAGCTCATTGGTCTGTGGTTGAGGGGATCAGTTTTTGCACTTTTTATGTAATGCGGTGATGTTGGCTGACTTACAAGCAGATGGAAGATGATCCCGGGTAAATTATAGGGTGAAAAAGGAAGAGAGAGGATGTGTAAGAGCAGCAGAGCAGATTTTGAGGACATGTGAGCTGATGTCGTCCTGTCAAGTTGCAGAATCAGAGTAGATGGTTGCCAGAAACTTCTCCACCTTGTCAAGTGAGAAAGATACCAAGTCCAGCAGCAGTTGGGTGCGACTGGGTACTGTGGGTGCAGAGATTGGAGGGTTGGAGCCAAAAGATTGGGAAGCAAACACAGAATTGAGTCATTCGGCCTTCTCACAAGCAGAGTCAGCTCTGGTGCACCCTGTAGTTATACTGAAAACTTCACTGCAGGTCATTTACGTTATACCCCTGAATTTTTTTTTAACTTCCAAAGCTCAAATGCTGCATTTTGATTACAATTTGGAAAAATGTAGACATGCCTCAGGAAGTGTGACACACATTTCAGATATTTAATCCCACCTCCATCACTGAGAGAAGCAACACTTCGGTGTTTGGGACCTGAGTGATACCTGACTATTTCAGTTTTAACAGATACTCTTAGTCTTAGCTATCCTGCGGTGATGTGGGGATTCATTGCTTTTCAACAACTTAAAACACTTTTTATTCATTGTAATCATCTAACTTATTTTGCCTTTCTAACTCCGGAGATGTCCCCATGAGAGCCATGCTGCAGTATCACCATGGAAGCTTGCAGAGATCGAAGCTTGAAGAGTGCTCCAAGCAAGCACTCCAATGAAATAATCTGGGTGTGCTTAACATAACATAGAATTTTGATACTCATCATGTGTGCATGTGCAGTTTGCAAAACAAGGGTTTTTTTTTTTTTTTTTTTTTTTTTTGTATACCTTGGTCGAGGCTCGTATGAGAGCAAACACACAACTCACATCAAGGAGGCATGAGACAAGAGGGGCGGGAGTGGAAGGGACAAAACAGTGGGGAACAGACACATTAGGTGAACTGTGGAAGGGAGAGGGATGGGGATGGGACGGGGAACATGGCGAAGAGAAGATGGACATTTCAGGGACTTTCAGGAAGGAAAGCAGGAGAAATGAAGGAAGTGGGCTTGGGTGGATTATCGGGGGTAGAAAAGATCGAGGATTTGGATGGGGGAAGATAAGAGGTGGTGGTGAACAACTGTTTTGAAAGCCTGGAAGGAAGAATGGGAAAGAATAGAGTGAGGAAGTTTATTCCAAAGGCGGGAAAAAAGAGGAATGAAAGAGTGAAGATGAGCAGTGATTCGTGATTTTGGTAGTTTTACCAGAAGGGGGTTGTTGGCGGACCTTGAGCGCCCTGTGGAAATGTGGTGGGGACAAATCGCAGAGAGAGCAGGGGGGCAAGGATGGAGAGGAGTCGGTAGAAGACAGAAAGACCACCGACCAACCTGCGGTGATTGAGTGAGAGGCCCAAAGACTCAGCTTCATTGCGGGAGATGCCGATGATCTTAAATGCCCTGGTTTCGACAGCGTTAAGCCGAGAAAGGTGGGAGGCAGGAGCACCAGCCCAGAGGGGAGAGCAGTACTCCATCAGGCTACGGACAAAAGCTTTGTAAGTGGTCAGGAGCTCAAGAGGGCCGAGGAAGGACTTAGCACGACGGAGGATTCCCAGTCGGCGACTGGCTTTTGAGGCGAGGTTGGAAATGTGACTTTCCCAGGAAAGGTCATGGCAGATAGTGAGACCTAGAAGCTTGAAAGAAAAGACTTCTTCCAGAGGATTGTTGAGAAAGTGGATGGGGGGGGGTTTGTAAACGGTCCTTTCGAAGAGACATAGTGAGAGTGTGAGATTTGTCTGGATTGAAAGACATGTTCCACGTGTTGGACCAGTTTGTGATTTTATCCAGATCTGCAGTGAGCGAAGAAGCTGCTGCTTGCCGGTCTGAGGGATGACAGATGGTACGGCAGAGGGTGGAGTCGTCGGCAAAGAGAAATAGAGGATTTTCCAGAGAGTCCGAGAGATCATTGATGAAAACCAGAAAAAGAACAGGGCCCAGAACGCTACCTTGAGGAACTCCAGCCTGCACAGGAAGAGGGGATGAAAGAACTCCATTTAGGGCCACACGTTGACTGCGACAGGAGAGGAAGTCTGCGAGCCATGAGTGGAGATGGCCTTGAATACCATGGGAAGAGAGTTTGGTGAGTAGGGCAGGGTGCCAGACTGTGTCAAAAGCACGTGATATGTCCAGCGATACGGCTCGGATTTCCTGTCTGGCATTGAGGACCTCCATCCATTGATGGGAGAGCAGAAGCAGCATATCCAGGGTAGAGTGACCTGGTCTGAAACCAAATTGATGATTGGAAATCAAGCCATTGGAGAAGAGGAAGGATTTCATATCTGAAGCGATGATGGATTCCATCACCTTGCTGATGATTGGGAGAAGGCTGATTGGTCTGTAGTTATAGGGATTGCAAAACAGGCTGTAGTTATATTGCAAAACAACAAACAAAAAAAACCCCTAACAGCATGCCAGACTAAGATAATTGTTACTGATAGTTTGATGAGGACGTACTGTATATGTTCAATACCAGCAAATACAACCAGTCGCTTCACCGAGGAGGGGGGGGTAGAAAGAGGGAGGGGCGAGGAGGATTGGGGGAGTGAGGAGGGGGAAAGGGAAGTAGGGAGGGGGAGGGGTTTGTGAGGAGTTAAGTATGAGGGAATGGGGAGGGAAGGCAGCATGAGGAGAAGGGAATGCGGTGTGAGGGGAAGGGGATGTGAGGTGAAGGGAAGGAAAGCAAATGTGAGGGGAGGAGAAGGAAGCATGAGGGGAGGGGAAAGGAAGGCAGTGTGAGGGGAGGGGAAAGGAAGGCAGTGTGAGGGGAGGGGAAGGGAAGGCAGCATGAGGGTGGGGAAGAGAAGGCAGCATGAGGGGAAGGGAAGGTAGCATGAGGGGAGGGGATGGGAAGGCAGCATGAGAGGAAGGGAAGGGCGATAAAACGCACCCAAACAGCAACATTTTCTATTTAACCACCGGGTTCTATATAAAACAGGGCTGGAGCATTGAAGACCCCACATTATCTACTTGCAAAGGCCTGCCTGTATCCATACCTGCTTGCACATGCAGCGACCTTTGCACCCATCTGGTCGGCTCATTGCAAATCTGATTCGTACATGCTACACTCTGGGTGAAGCTGTTTTGAATTCAAAACTAAACCGTCAGTCCTTAACAGTTCCCTTAACAGAGGAGGAAGGGTGGTGATGAGGGGGAGGGGAGAGAGAGAGGGAGAGAGAGAGAGAGAGGAAGAGGGGTGGAAGAAAGAGAGGTGAGAGAGGGGTGAGAATGGCGGGGGGGTAAGGGAAGTGGAGAGTGAGGGGTGGGGAAGAGTGAGGAGGGGGAGCTCGGACTTAACCTCGGGGGAGCTTGGACCTAACCTTGGGGTAGCTCGGATTCTGTTAGATGTGATGTCCAGTTTAACATCTATTCGAGAGACGGCACACACATTGATGAATCACCCTGCCTGTGAAACACTGGGATGACAGTTTATAGCTGGGTCAGGATTCAAACCAAGGCTAGACAGCTTAGAGCAAGTTTGTGTACCTCTCGGCTATCCTGCCATGATGTGGCGATTCATTGCTTTGCAACAACTGAAAACATTTTTTACTCATTGTAATCATTTAATTTATTTTGCCTTTCGAACTCCAGAGATGTCCCCATGAGAGCCATGCTGCAGTATCGCCATGGAAGCTTGCAGAGATCGAAGCTTGAAGAGCGCCCCAGCAAGCACTACAATAAAACTGTTGAAGAAACTTAAAAAAAAACGAAACCCTGAATTTTTCTGCCTCCGGTGGTGAACTCGTCGGTGGAATTATGTTTTCAGGCTTTCGACCTGTCCGCTCATCCATGCAAATTTTCGTTGTTTTCTCTGCAACCACTTATCCGATTGACACAAAAATTTCAACATAGGCGCAACTACTCATGTGAATGTTTATATGATAATTATGATGTCATAGAACACGTGGTGTGGCAACCATGTTGGAAAAAAGGGGAAAAATTGGATCGCTGCATCTCCAAAACCACCTCATGGAAAAAATTGAAACTTGGCACATATGAAGTACTCACCATGGGAAACAAGTGTAATTTTTTTTGATGTCTTGGTGGCTTCGTTATGACATCAAAATTGCATACGTCAAACGCTTTATCCGATCAGTATGAAAAATTTTGAGGGTCATCTAGGGCTAAATTGTAACTGAAAAAAAACTTGATTATATCATCAATCATGTGGTTTGACAGCCATATTGTTTTTAACATAAAATCTTCTCCAAAACAGCTGAACAGATCGAGGTGAAACTTTCCAGGTATGATCGCCTGTTCATGATGCATGGATGAATGGACTGACACACACACACACACACACACACACACACACACACACACACACACACACACACACACACACACACACACACACACACACACACACACACACACACATCTTCAGCACTCCATCTTCATCTGCACTGATAAAGGTCATCTACATCTATATCAATGAATGTCAGTGTATGTGTAGGGCCAGGTTGAGATGGTTTGGACATGTGGAAAGGATGTGGTCGGGTAGTTGTGTGAGGAGGTGTGTAAATATGAATGTGAATGGAAGGAGAGCTAGTGGCTGTCCGAGGAAAACATGGGATGTGTTGCTGAGAGATGATCTTACAGTGAAATGCCTAACAAGATAGCTAGCAAAGGATAGTGCAGCCTGGAAAGCAACCATTAGGTGAACCACGGCTTACACATGCAAGCATGGAAACGGCTGCAAGACGATGATGATGATGATGATGATGATGATGATGATGATAATGATGATGATGAGTGTCAGTCAGTCCGTCCATACATCTATCTCCTCCATAATTCCTACACCATGAAAGGTAGTGGCCCCAAACTTTGCATGGACATGAAGGTAACTCCTAAGTAGTGCATCAGTGAAAATTGGGTGTTTCGGTGGATTAAAACACCCATTTTGAAGATAATTAATGGCGTTATTTAATTATCATTTACAAAGGTGGCGTTATTAGGGTCTGGTTACCTCACTAGGGTCTTAATTCACAATTGTTTTTGGCCTGTCTAACAATGCCTTGGCTTGGAATAGGCCACAAAGGTTTCTTAACGTAAAAGTTTTTTTTTTCCACTTTCCACATTCATATCATCATATCTAAAAATCACTGGATACGTTGCAATGCTTATAAACGTCTGGAGATGCCAGCGTTTGCAGCTATATTTCATTTTCACACGTCATAACCTCTAGATTCTAGAATCTCTTAATCTAAGCCGAATTTCAAAATTTAAACTTCTTTGTTGACTTCAGCAGCAATTCCCACTGTTAAAAAAATGTTCATTTGTCCAATTCTGGCATTGCATGACGTTCCTGGTTTCTCAGGGTGCATGGTGCTTATATGACCGATCGGTGATCGCTAATTGCTTGCCAAGCCAGCCGTTCCTTTTCAACTGTTCCTTTGGAGTGCTTGTTTGAGTGCTTAAGCCACTTTGCGAGCATTCTCCAAGCTGCTTGGTTGTTCATTTCAAAGCCACAAGAAGAATGTAAGACCAGTTGCTTAGCTGACAGAAATACCAATCTTTGCATAATTGCTTTAAAAAAAAAACGAAATAAAAATTAACTTTCACCCTTTAAAAATCGTGTGAATAAATTATTGAAATATCAGCTGCTTTTTCGTATCCTGTTCTCACCATTGTTGCAAGTAGAGCGACCTCCTTTGTGTTGCTTTAAAAGGCAGTGTATAATAATCGGTGTTTTCTGAATCTAATCGATATGAGAAACGGGAATGAATGAGACTCACCTTATTATAAGTGAAGAAGATGATGAAGGATGACGAATATTTGTTTCAATGTAAATTGAAACCTGCCCATCTATCCTGACCTTACTCAACTATATCATACAGTTTGCAGATTGAGAAAAAGATGGCCATCAGAGTGCGTGCCAGGGGTACCATTATTGTTGGACAATTTTTGCTGGCTGGACACAAGCAGGCAGAGACGGACGCAAGCACACCAATCCCAAGCTCCTTTTATATTATAGATGGTGATACATGGCAAAAATCCCCGTGCTTTCAATCTAAACACATTGATTGGACATACATTTCAGTCCCCACCCGCCTGTGTTGGCCCCACGGTGCTTTGGGAGGTGCATCACCCGTTGAAAATGTACAATTTTATTTTTAGAGGACATCGCTTTGTTTAATCTTTATGTGCAATCTATTTTAATTATCAACCCGTCCCTTCGACATAGACACATAAAAATATCATCCATCAACCTCGTGTTTAAAGTTCTGCCATGTTGTTTCGACCTATGAAAAGTACAGACACATGCGCAAATGTGCAAACACATAAAGTATAAAAAACGACAAACACTACGATTTACCTTAAAACAGAGTTCTTTGAAAGAGGAATTCAAGTGGGAAATTACAGAAATTCAATCTAAAAATATGTCAAGGCACAGAACACAAAATGTGTCAATACTTTTCACAGGTCGAACCAACATGGCAGAATATATATATATATATATATATATATATATATATATATATATATATATATATAATTTTACATATATATGCATATATATACATAAATATATACACGCAAAATTTTACATAAATATGCATATATATAAACATATGTACATAATATATAAACATATATGTGTGTTCTTCTTTCGGCTGCTCCCGTTAGGGGTCGCCACAGCGGATCATCCGTTATGATCCGCATACTGATTTGGCATAGGTTTTACGCCGGATGCCCTTCCTGACGCAATATATATAAACATATATATATATATATATATATATATATATATATATATATATATATATATATATATATATATATATATATATATATATATATATATATATATATATATATATATATATATATATATATATATATATATATATATAAACAACACCAGAAGCCTGGTGTTGGTGCAGTGGTTTGGGCAGCGGCCTGGGATCCAAAAGGTCCTGAGTTCAAGCCCCGTTGGGCCAGTGAATTAATACACCAGGGGGTTGACTCAACCTGTCATCCTTCCGAGGTCGGCGAAATGAGTACCAGTGTACTGGGCCGGTGTATACCCCGGTTAAAATAGGTGTACCATATCCCTGTGTCGTAAGAGGCGACCAGGGTTGCGTCAGGAAGGGCATCCGGTGTAAAACATGTGCCAAATCACTATGCGGATCATACGGATGATCCGCTGTGGCGACCCCTAACGGGAGCAGCCGAAAGAAGAAGATATATATATATATATATATATATATATATATATATATATATATATATATATATATATATATATATATATATATATATATATATATATATATATATATATATATATATATATATATATATATATATATATATATATATATATATATATATATATATATATATATATATATATATATATATATATATATATATACATAATTCACAGATATATATATATATATATATATATATATATATATATATATATATATATATATATATATATATATATATACATAATTCACAGATATATATATATATATATATATGTATATAAACACATATCACCACAACAGAACTTGTAACAGGCCTGCCTTATTTGTTGGTTGTTATCACAAACATTTGTGATAGTGTTATTTGTTGGTGTGTTGTTGGTTGTTATCTCCGTATGCGGGTTTCAGGAGGTGTAACAGAGTTCTCCCACGTGTTGAAGTATTCACCTCCATTTCAATAAGGGATTATGATTCATGGATCGATCTGTGAAGTTTTCTGTTCTCAAAGTTTTGTTCAGAGGGCTCTTTTGAGGATCGTCACTGAGCCCCGGACAGCTTCCACTGCAGTTTGTTTGTATTAATATTCCCAGGGATTGTTTTAAAGAACTCTGTGAGGTTTTTTTTTAATCATTCCCGTTGCTCCAATGATTACTGGTGTAATTTCAGATCTCTTCAACTTCCACTATATTTTCACTTCATTTTTGAGATTTTGGTGTTTGGTCATTTTATTGTCTTCTGCGTTCTTTCGGCCAACATCACTGGGTACTGACACCTCATTTAGTAGTGTGTGTGTGTGTGTGTGTGTGTGTGTATGTGTGTGTATGTGTGTGTGTGTGTGTGTGTGTGTGTGTGTGTGTGTGTGTGTGTGTGTGTGTGTGTCGTCATTCAGCATAACATATTCTCTTTGCTCACCCAAACTCCTCCTCACACGTTTCTCTCTCCCCCCCCCCAACCTCTCTTTCTCTCTCTGTCCCCTCCTCACCCCACCCCCCCCATAACAAATTGCAGTACTCACCTCTGTCTCCCTCTCTCTTTCGCTCCAACTCCCCCTCCCTCTCTCTTTCTCTCGCTCTCACCCCCCCCCCACTCGCATCCTTCCCTCCTGCAGTGTAAAGTGATATGTGATGAGGTGTCGATCTTCCCCCACCCATCCTCTCTCTCTCCCCTTGTTTCTAGCTCCCCTCCTTGCTCGTCGATCCTCTTCTTTTCTCCCTCTGCCTCCTCACTCTCCCCTCCCTTCTCTTTCACCCCTCCCTTCTCTCTCTCTCTCTTCCTCTTCCCCCTGCCTCCTCTCCTCTCTTCTCACTCCTGACTCCTCCTCCCTCTTCTCCCTCCTCTGGTGTTGCAGTTTCAAGAGATGCTCCACAAAGAAAACAACTATATTCAGAGTCTCAAGTGTGCCATGGAGAAGGTAACACCTGAGTACAAAGTTGTCATTCATTCTGACAAAACTCCGGCTGGGGAGCATGAGTGGTGCTTCAATGCACATCAGAAGTGGCTGTCATCCTGAACAACATGGCAATCGAGACATTGTGCTGCAACTCAGGAACAACTCTCTCCAGAGAATTGCTGAGACACACCGATCATATGATGCACTTCAGTATCCACTAATTTTCTGGCAGGGTGATGATGAATATCCTATTGAACTGCGACAAACAAACCCAGCAACAGAATTTCAAGCCAAAATACAATTTCTCTCATGGACTTTTATGCCGACAGGATGATTCTGTGAGCTGGAAATTTTAATCACATCTTGCAATGTAAAGATCTCTTCCATCAATTTGCAGTGGGCATTTATGCCAAAATTGAGGCAGAAAGGTTGAGATTCATTCGAAAGAACCAAAAGAAACTCTGAGTCGAAAACGATATTCATCTCAGGGATGCCATGAGCAATGATGAAAATGCTGCCAATGTTGGCCGATTGATCATCCTGTCTTCCATTTTCACAGGTAGTCCCTGCTACATGCATGAGCACACTTAGGATGTGTTTTAGGCCCCCTCCCTCCGCCTCCTCACTTTCCCCACCCTTCTCTTTCTCCACTCCCTTTTTAAAAATGTTTTTGTACAAATGGTCGAGGCTTGTATGAGAACTAACACACAACGCACAGCCAAGGGGGGCATGAGACAAGAGGGGCAGGAGAGGGAAGGACAAAGCAACAGAGAACAGAGACATTAGGAGATGTGTGGATGGGAGAGGGATGGGGAGGAAACATGGGGTATACAAGATGGACATTACAGGGACTTTCAGGAAGGAAAGCAGGGAATTTGAAGGAGGTGGGTTTGGAGTGGATTAATAGGGGTAGAAAAGATCGAGTGGATTAATAGGGGTAGAAAGGTTTTGGATGGGGGAAGATAAGAGGAAGTGGTAAACAGCTGTTTTGAAGGCCTGGAGGGAAGAATGGGATTGAAGAGAGTGTGGGAGTTTATTCTAAAGGTGGGGAAAAAGAGGGAAAAAAAGAGTGAATGTGAGCAGTGATTCGTGATTTTGGTAGTTTTGCTAGAAGGGGGTTGCTGGTGGACCTTGAGCGCCCTGGGAAATATAGGCTGGACAGATAGCAGACAGATCAGGGGAAACGAGGCTGGAGAGGAGGCGGTAGAAGACAGAAAGACCACCGACCTGCCTGTGGTGAGATAGTGAGAGGCCCAAAGACAGCCTCACCACGGGAGATATCAATGATCCTAATTGCCTTGGTTTCCACAGCGTAAAGCGTTGAAAAGTGAGAGGCAGGAGCATCAGCCCAGAGGGGGAGAGCAGTACTTCATCAGGCTGCGGACGAAAACTTTGTATGTGGTCAGGAGCTCAGTGGGCCGGGGAAGGACCTTGCACAACGGAGGATACTCAGTCGGCGACTGGCTTTGGAGGCCAGGTTGGAAATGTGACTTTCCCAGGAAAGATCATGGCAGATAATGAGACCCAGATGCTTGAATGAAAGGACTTCTTACAGAGGCTTGTTTCGAAAGTAAATGGGGGCGTGGGGGGGGGGGTTCTAAATGGTCCTTCCGGAGAGACTTAGTGAGGGTGTGACATTTCTCAGGATTGAAAGACATATTCCACGTGTTGGACCAGTTTGTGATTTTATCCAGATCTGCAGTGAGTGAAGAAGCTGTTGCTTGCCGGTCTGAGGGATGACAGAAGGTACAGCAGAGAGTGAAGTCATCAGCAAAGAGAT
Organism: Eptatretus burgeri; assembly: GCF_056783735.1. NCBI lineage: Eukaryota > Metazoa > Chordata > Myxini > Myxiniformes > Myxinidae > Eptatretus > Eptatretus burgeri. The sequence goes on from NC_140967.1 coordinate 70,941,904, forward strand.
AAAGAGGATTTTCCAGAGAGTCGGAGATATCATTGATGAAAACCAGAAAAAGAACAGGGCCCACAACGCTACCTTGAGGAATTGCAGCCTGGACAGGAAGAGCGGATGAGAGAACTCCATTTAGGGCCACACATTGACTGTGACAGGAGAGGAAGTCTGTGAGCCATGAGTGGAGATTGCCTTGGACACCATAGGAAGAGAGTTTGGTGAGCAGGGCAGGGTGCCAGACCGTGTCAAAAGCATGTGGTATGTCAAGGGATATGACTCTGATTTCATGTCTGGCATTGAGTACCTCCATCCATTGTTGGGAGAGCAGAAGCAGCATATCCAGGGTAGAGTGACCTGGTCTGAAACCAAATTGATGGTCAGAAATCAAGCTATGGGAGAAAAGGAAGGATTTAATGTCTTGAAGCGATGATGGATTCCACAACCTTGCGAATAATTGGGAGAAGTGCTGATTGGTCTGTAGTTGCAGGGATCTGTTTTTGCACCTTTTTATGCAGGGTGGTAATGTTTGCTGATTTCCAAGCAGATGGCAGATGACCTTGAGCAAACGAGAGGGTGAATAGAACAGAGAGAGGGTGAGCAAGCGCAGAGGAAAAGGTATTTAGGACACGTGGGCTGATGCCATCTGAACCGGTTGCAGGATCCGAGGCGAAGTTTGACAGCAAACTCTCCACTTTGTCAGAAGAAAAGGACACAGCGTCCAGGGACAGTTGGCTGCGACTGGGTAAGGTGGGTACAGAAAGCAATGGGTTTCGGATACAATATTTAGATGCAAACACCGAGTTTAGGCATTCAGCCTTTTCACGTGTGGTATCAGCTGTGCAGCCATTTGAGGTAAGGGAGGGGATAGAGGGGGGACATACACCAGAAACAGATTTGATTAGATGCCCCCAGGATTTGGAGGAGGGAGAGAGGTTTGAGAGTTCAGACGAGATTAGAAAGATGTTGTTTTCTGACTCTCCTGAGGAGAGACACACTTTTTCTGAGCTTTATGGAAGGAACTGAGATTAAACTCATTTGCGTTTGCTTTTCATTCGGCAAAGGCAAGTTGTTTCAGGACAACTGCCTCGCCACAAGCTTCAGTGAACCAAGGGCGGGAGGAAGGGTAGAACGAGAGGAGATAAATCTGTGCATGAGAGAGAGCAAGTTTCTTTGAACGAATTCCCAGGATGAGTTGATGTTGGAGAAAGTCGTGATAGGAGACCAGTCAAGAAGTTTGATGGCTGCTTGGAGACCCTGCCAGTCGGCTTGAGTGAAATGCCAGATTCGATGGTGCTGAGGTGGTTCTCTAATAACAACCAAAGAGATGTCCACTTTGATAAGCACATGGTCAAAAGAACCGATTGAAGCGGAGGAAGAACAGCAGATATTTTCAGGGAAATTTATCAAAATTAGATCCAGAAGAGATGGCGTACCATTTGTTGAGATCCAGGTCAGGAAGTTGACTGATTGAGTCAGTCCCAATGAGTCGCAGAAGTATTTTGCTGAAGTGCCATGGCAGGTGAGAGAGGTACCCACACCCAGCCAACTGGCATGATGACAATTGAAGTCACTACATATGAGGAAGAGAGAGTTCGGATGAGAGGATGGAGTTGGTCCATGTTTTCTGATAGTGAGGTGTAAATGGAGTCATCACTGTTTGGTGGACGGTACAGTACACATATACACATGAGGTGGGAGTGGAGGGGAAGCCGTAAACAGTGGGTATTCCTGGGGTGTGGGGGAGTGAGGGCAATGCATGGAGAGTGAGGAACAACCTTCTCTCTCTCTTCCCCCTGCCCCCTCTCCTCTCCCTTCTGACTCCCCGTCAGCAGCAATATGATTTAAGATAAGTGAAACTATGATGTCCTGATCTCTTCATTGCCTTCACATGCAACCCAGCTTGGGAGAGAGTGGCTAATCAACTGGTGCCAGGCCAAAAACAACAGCATCACCATGATTTGCTGGCAAGAGTATTCCAACAAAAATTGAAGGCATTGAAGAATGTCATCACCAACGGAAAGATTTTTGGAGCCATTAAGTGCTACCTGTACACAAATGAGTGGCAAAAGCATGGCCTGCTGCATGCTCACATTCTGACTTTGCTTCAAGATGAATTTCATGTGCACAGAGTGGATGACTTCATCAGTGCTAAACTTCCAGACCCAGTAATTGATCCACTTATGTTAAGCACTGTCAACAAACATATGGTGCATGGTCCATGTGGAAGCATCGATCCAAACTCATCATGCATGAAAGATGCTAAATGCACAAAAATGCTCCCACGATATCTTCTGAAAGAGACAGAATGGACAAGATGGATACTCAGTGTATCATCGGAGAAAACCAGAAGATAGTTGATTTGCAACAACCATCATAGTTTGTGGTTGTGACATTGTAGTTGACAATAAGTGGATTGTTCCATACTGTCCACTTCTCACTGGCTATTTAATGCACACATCAATGTTGAGTACTGCCACTCCGTGAAATCCATCAAATATGTGTGTAAGTATGTCAACAAAGGATCTGACATGGCTGTATTTGGCCTGACAATAGATGGGACTGTGTATGATGAGGTTCGGCAACATGAAATGGGAAGATACATCAGCAGCAATGAAGCCATCTGGAGGATCTTGAACATCCCAATTAGTAAGTGACATCCCACAGTGGTTCATCTCAGTGTGTACTTTGAGAATGGCCAGAGCTTCACTAAAGCCTGTATCTCACTGGGCTGCAACAGCTCGCAACAAAATGCGATCGGGATTCTCCAAAATGTCTGGAAACATTCGCGGTGGTTCTCAATTTCCTCGCGTGAGTCGCAGAACGTCGCTCTGGTGTCGCTGGAATTTTGAACATGTTCAAAAAATTCGTGCGACAAATTTTATCTCAAAATAGTCACAGAGTCATCGAGGTTGTCTCGAACGGGTCTCGAACCCTTCTCAATTTAGTTTCCGTGAGTCAGAAGGTGTGACAAATGTGACATGCAATGTAATGTAGATAGATTCACAATAGTTCAATCCAGATATGACTAAAAACAAACAAACAAAAAAATCAACCTCATAGTCCATATTGTAAAACCAGCATTGTCTGTCCTCTTTCTCTCCTGTTCTGAGTAATGGCCTTCAATGCAAACTTTTCACCTTCCCATCATTCCTAAATCACATCACACATATTTTTACATAAATTAGGTCACACACAAAATATGGTCACACCCACAAGCCCCTATCAAGGCAGATGAACAATTGGGTCACACACAATGTTTGTGGGTGCAACGTTGACAAGTTACAGAACACTTTGAACAATCAGGCTTGGTCAGCATTCTCCTGTAATCCCACCATCCTGTTCTGCCAGGGCACGGCTCCCACACCATTGTAGTACTCAGTCAGGTACGCTCTTACTAGTTTCCAAACTGTGGTGGCACTTTCTTTCTGGATGCTCCTGGTGGAACTGGCAACATTTTTCTCATCAATCTTCTTTTGGCAAAAATCTAATGATTTCCCTTGCAGTGGCATCATCAGGCATTGCTGCCACACTTTTCACAGGAGGAATAACAGCTCAGTCTTTAAAGTTACCCTTAAATCTGGCAAGTATGGAGGCACCAACCTGCAACATTGGCAGGGGCACTGGCAAAGCAAAGCTCCTGCAGGAGTGCCTGTTCATTGTCTGGGATGAATGTACGATGTCACAAAACTGCCTTGGAGGCTCTTGATTGCACCATGTAAGATCTTCGACATAATGACAAAAGAATGGGTGGTGTGGCTGGTGTCGCTGGGGATTTTCAACAAATACTGCCAGTCATTCCACGTGGAAGGAACCAAAGCTGATGAACTGCAGGCCTGCCTCAAAGCCTCATACATTTGGAACAACATTCAGCGACTCAGCTTAATGACCAACATGCAAGTGCTTCTAACAGGTGATTCATCTGCTGTGGAGTTTGCTGCAAGCCTGCTAAAACTAGGAAATGGAGCCATGGTATCTGAGAATCAAGATGGAACTATCTCAATGAGTAACATTGGGAAAACAGTTGCAACATTTCAACAACTATAAGATGCAGTATGTTCAACTGTTGCACATAACTTCCATGACCACAAGTGGCTTTGCCAAAGTGCCATCCTAGCACCAAAAATGATGCAGCCAGCCCCACAGAGGCCTTCTTTCACAGTTTACTGGCACTGTGCAAATGTACAAGTCAGTTGACACTGTACCAGACACAAATAAAGCAGTGCACCACCCCACATAATTTATTAACTCTTGAACCACCAGGTGTGCCTCCTCACAATATGGAGGTCAATATTGGTGCACCCATCATGCTTCTCAGGAATCTGGTCCCACAAACACTCTGCATTGGAACACGTTTGACTGTCAAGAAGCTTACGCCACATGTCATTGAAGCCAAAATCATGACTGGCCATGCAGCAGGACAGGTTTTCTTCATTCCACACATTCCAATCGTACCCTCTGATTTGTCATTTCAATTTAAAAGGGTCCAGTTCCCTGTGCACCTCAGTTTTGCCATGAGCATCAACAAGGCACAAGGACAATCGCTCAAAGTTGTTGGTCTCAGCCTGCAAAGCCCATACTTTTCTCATGGCCAACTCTATGTTGGTTGTTCCAGAGTTGGCAATGGCAAAAACCTTTTCTTCATGGCTCAACATGGAAAAATATGCAACCTTGTTATCCTGAAGCTCTACAAGGATAACAAGCTCGAATGAGCTAAGATCCTCATCCTCTTAATGATGACGTCATAAAAACGAATATGACGTCATTGTGATGCATCAGGTTTGCGATAAATTATCTGTGCTAATGCCCGGCTTGATTCCAGCAAACAAAATTCAAACAGCTTGCCGAGTTTCGGAGATAATGGTATAGGCGATTTCCATTAGCGGTGATATTATGACGTCAACTTTTTTTCTAGGAACAATTTCCAAAATCGGAGATGGTTACTGCCTGCGCGTGGGCTTTCTGCATATACCTGGCAGGTTTCACGAAGATCCGATGAAAAGTCTGGGTTGTGAAACAAAAAATGTCAAAATATAGGAATGATGTCATAAAAATTGATATGACGTCATAGTGATGTATCATATGTTCGGTAATTCATCTCTGCTAATTCCCCATTCGATTCCCGCAAACAGAATTCAAAGAGCTTGCCTAGTTTCGGAGATAATTTTTTTCGGCCATTTCCATTAGCGGAGATATTTTGACATCATAACTTTTTTTCTCGGAGAAATTTTCAAAATCGGAGATGGTTACTGTCTGCGCAGGGTATTTTTACATATATATGCCAAGTTTCAGGAAGTTTCGATGAAAACTGTAGGCTGTGAAACAAAAAAGTCCACAGGAACAACAACGTGAGTAAGACTTCGAGATCCTCCACGAGGATCTAAAAAAATCAAGGAATAACAAAAATACAGAGCAGCAGAAACTCGACAACATCAAGAATCAAGACAAAAAGCAAACACAGCAGCAATGGCTGCATTGTGCCCTCCTGTACCTGCTATCTCCCAGCCATTGTGTTGTACTTCAGTCGGTTTTCCATACTATCTGCTTCAGGAGGACACAGTTCAAGCTTAAGAAACCTTTGTCGCCCCTGTGTGAAGCGGGGCCATTGCTGTAAAATACAAAACACACAGGAAACGGTGGTCTGTGTTTAGGCACGGCGGTGATGGCCATGTTTAACCCTCGACCACTCAAAGATCCCTGGGGGGTTAAATATCACAGCAAGGAAAGCTTTGGTCATATTTCCTCTCTTCTCTCATATATATATATATATATATATATATATATATATATATATATATATATATATATATATATATATATATATATATATATATATATATATATATATATATATATATATATATATATATATATATCCCTCTCCCCCTCCTCTCCTCTCTCTCCCAACCCTCTCTCCCCATTCTTTTAGTATTCCCATCAGTGAAGCGATGGGTGGTATTTGCCAGTATCTAATATATAAAGCTCTTTCTAACCACTCGCTCACTCACTCACATAAATGTTTGCTACCTTCTAGGTGGGGTAGAAAGCTAAAGTTTTGCATAGTGATGCAACTCAGAGCTAATATCCCAGGAGAAATCACAAAACAGTTGGAAAAATTCCGTAAACGGAAATATTCACAAATAAAAGTCAGCCTATCTGTCTGCCCACTCCAAATAGACAATGGAGTTCACACTGGAACTAGTTGCTAGGCAAAGGTAACAAAGCACCCCTTCTGCCTGTTATTTTATAACTTTTGCCATATTTCCATTAAAAATCACAATAGCTGTCAACTTTTAAATAAAGAGCTCATTCTAATCACTAATTCATGATTTACTTGAGTTATTTAGCTGTTTGCAGAATGCAGCCACAATGGGCTTTTAAAACAGTCGAAGGAGACCGGACTTTATCCTGCCTCTGTCTATGTCTCTGATCTATGATGTGCTTAAGCATTGAAATGTTTTTAATATTGCTAACTACTAAGTAATCGTTTTAATTAGCAATTTGTTAATTATTAAGTAATCATTGTAATGATAGCACACTTGAAAGATTGCATATGTAATTATGCTGCATTTTGGGTCACTTGACTTGCCATTTTTTTGGTCATTGTTTGATTAAGTGAATTATTATGAATCTCCAACATTTTTAGTTTGTCTTTTGGCTTGTATATCATTGCAACCTCATGCTCTTAAAGATAAATCTTTCTTATAATCCACATCATAATACATAAAATTTATATTTATAAATAACGAGCAGGGATACCCGTGCTCCGCACAGGAATCCCGTGGATGACGGCGGGTCTGAAGGAGTATATGTCACAGTTAATTGTAAAATTGTAGAGGCTGCCACCATTATTATTTTTTTTCATCACCACTATAATATTATATTTTCCCCGCCATGTTTTATATGCAGAAGACTCGAGTTCAAAAATGTTAAGATTTATTGCCGCATCAGATAAAAAACCATAATGCCTCAACAATGTGAAAATGGTTTCATGTCATCATTTGCGACTTAATTTATACGTCGGGCATAACCCAGCCTGGCCTAGCGTATTTGATTTATTTGCGTCTGTTATCCTGATAAAAATTATGTTATATTATGTATACGAAGTTACAACGTACCTACGCCCATAACCATTCTATAAAATATCTACATAGCCCACAACCATTTAATTATAAAATATTATACACATATGCCATACACCATCACCATTCTATTTATATCTGTAATATGTATATCTACAAACCACCACCACCATTTTTTTTATTTTTCACCAGCAACATGTATTTCCTTCATCGCACATCCTATTCCCGTTTATGAAATAACTGAAGTAGCTCAATAATTTTAGTGGAGTGCTCGAGGATAAACAATATTTGATGTCTTCCCCTCTGGGGCCAATATGTATAAAGCCTCCGATGATCCCACTCTGGAGCATCCCACATATAGCTGACCATGGGAAAAGCAAGGAGTGGATAATTCCAGCCCTGCTACTTTCAATGACTGTCCTTGTGCCTTATTGATAGACATCGCAAAGCACAGGCATACAGGAAATTGTAGTCTCTTAAATTCAATCGTTGAATTTGATGGAATGAGTGGAATTCGCGGAATGAATACATCTTCTCCTTTCGCACATCCTGTCATGATAGTGGCCTCAATTACATGTGGTTAATAGTCTTTTCACAATCAGTTTAGATCCGTTGCAAAGTTTAGGTGCATCGAGATTACGTAATAACGTAATAGGGCATCCAACTTTTAAAGACAGATTGTACGGAGGCAATCCTGGTAATTCCAATGAGTTTAGAAATTCTGTGGGATAATGTATGGCTTGCTCAGTATCCAGTGTGGTGTCAATAGACTTGTGACTATGTTGTTCGCCTGGAACTACTTGTAATAACTGATGGTTTATTACATGGACTGTTTCATTAAGTGGAGCCAGGATTGTTCTTTCACAGAGCCACTGTATGTTTTTGTAATTAGTCACTAAATTGGGATACACATGAGCCTCTAATTCTTCCATAGATGAAATTATTGTACCACAGTCATCGGGAATAGATATTACATCATTTGTGTTCGGGATTTCACCATTTCCAAGTTTGAGAAGTAATTGTGCGAAATTGCCAGTATCTAAATCACCATATAATTTGACCCTCATATTTGTTGTTCGATGGATAGTTTGTACGAATGTCCAGAGGTATGAAGATTTTATACTGGCTTTCATTTCATCAGCTGGAGTGCCACGGGGTACTACAGGTAAAGTTTGTCTGAAATTGCCAGAAATAACCAGCGTAACTCCACCTATAGGCAGGTCTACTCCTCTTAAATCTCACATAGTTCTATCTAATGCTTCGAATGCATCCTTAGGCGACATCGTACCTTCATCCCAAACTATGAGGTCGCAATTCTTCAGCACTTTTGCTGCTTCAGTTTGTTTGCCAATGCCACAAACCGGATATTCCATTGTAGCTAAGTCGAGAGGCAATTTGAAAGCAGAATGCGCTGTGCGGCCACCTGAAAGTAGTGTTGCTGCTATACCGGATGAAGCAACGGCTAATGCGATCTTTTTCTGGCTCCTCATCTTAGCAAGCAAAAGGTTGAGGACAAATGTTTTGCCAGTACCACCCGGGGCATCTAAGAAAAATATCACACCACTTCCCTCTTGAACAGCTTCAGAAATCAGTTGATATGCATTACTCTGATCCTGTACCAGAAGCGGCTCATTGTCAGAAACAAACTTTGCGAGAGTATCTGTGTTGTAGTTTGTTTCACGGAACCATTCTCTACTGATGGTTGCGCTTTCAGACCTATTAGAAGAGGGAAGTCCCCACTTCATTAAATCTTTCCAGCTAATGTATAATACCAAATCTTCAATGGATATGAGAGCATCATTGA
>NC_140967.1:70953274-70993274 GCF_056783735.1 Eptatretus burgeri
GCCTCTCTGCATTCTCCAGTACAATTACCTTATTGGACCGAAAATCCATTTTCAACACTTCTCTTCCGTGGGTTTCTTGGCCTCCACCTCTTTCTTCCCTCCTTGGTGTCCAAAACATAGCTTCTTTAATCAGATGCCCCCATTGTTTTCTCATTACATGTCCTATCCACCACAATCTTTGTTCTTTTAAAATTTTTACAATCTTTCTTAAACATCGATGATAGAAAACAATCAGTTTGCGTTCCATTTCCCTTTTCATTTTGCAATATCTCTGCACCATATAACACTGATTTGACATTGGAATTGAATAGTTTCGTCTTAGTTTTAGCGAAAATCTGGTTGAAGAATTCGAAATCTTTTAGAAAGAAAGAGTTGGACATCGCTTGAGCTTTGCTTGAACAGAAAACGGCAACGGAAGTACAATATAAACTTTTAATTTTTACTATTTCATAATTACACCTTCACAATGAAGGAGGCAACATTAATTGTGTGTTTAAATTGTTCAATTGGCTCTTTGTGTACCAACTGCTCAAGGTTTTTGTTTGGCACTTCTGCACAAAATGGTTGCTGAACCCTGCTTCATACTTTAAACTCAATCGACACTATAAGAGAGATGTCTGTCTGTCTGTCTGTGTAGCCATTTGTCTCAGAGATGGCCAAATGGATCTTCGTAAAACTTTCAGTGGTTCATCAGAGTGCCAGGGAGTGTTTTCGGCAAAAAAAAAGTTTGAAAAATTTGTTTTTTTTTTAAATCACTCTATCATGCCTCAGCCTTTGTCACTATGTGAAAGGTGATATTAAATGATTCCCAAGCCCATTCCTTAGTGAGTGTCGGGAAGTGTTTTAGATCGCCACAAAAAAATGAAAAAAGACAAAATTTGATTTCTTCAAAATGACAACAGGATTAGAACAGCACCAGGCAATACCAGGTACCCCTGCTAGTACTCTACACTCAATACTGTATACTATTATCAGTTACTATATTGGGCTAACAGGGTGGCCTAGAGGTATTCACACTCATATATATATATATATATATATATATATATATATATATATATATATATATATATATATATATATATATATATATATATATATATATATAAGCTGTCTAGCTTGGATTTGAATTGCGAACCAGCTATGTTTCACAGGCAGGGTGACTTATCAATGTTTGTACCGTTCCTTCGATGGATGTTAAGTGGACGACCCATCTGATAGCATCAGTTGGTGGACTTTGTCCTTCGAGAAGAGTAGGTGAGCTATCGCCAGCATCAAGAACAAATTCCAAATTCCTGAACCGAACCAGCAGAGGGCATTGCAGCAGAGGTACAGCCATGCCCTCAACCAATGATGTTTCCCCACAACTCGGTGCTGCTCACAAACAAAGATGAAATTGCGATAATGTGACTATATTGAAGTATCTCTGTAAATTCCGTTAAGTCCGTTCGAGAGGGCAAGTCCATTTTGTGAAACAGGGAAAGTCTGAGGGAAGATTAATTTCATAATATGTACCTGCGATTTTACTGCAACACAGATAAAAAAAAATTGTTCGTCTGAGGTCAAGGTCGTTTATTCCTGCCACAGGAAACACCCTGCAACACATGCCTGCAGAAAATGGAGTTTTTTTTTTTTTTTGGAACGCCGGCCGCATTTTTCATACAATCATCATGTAACTTTGTTCAAGAAAATTATCCATGGGTAGGCGAGCCAAGGTTATATGCTTCACGTCAATCGCTCAAGTGATTGTGGAGAAAATGAATTTAAAAACGAATAAAGATGAAAAAGTGAAGCAAGAAAAAAAGTGAGGGCCTCAGCCAATGTTCCACAACATGGTCAAGGATGGTTGTGGATGCCTATTACTAGATATAATAATTCACAATGCAACGGGGCACTATTTAACGCTCTACCCCCTTACCCCCTATCATGGTGTCATATATGAAGGATCGGAGCTGACTTTTGTATAATAATTGGTATTATAATAATATAACTCGATGGATACCTGTTTTCAATGGGTTGTTCTTGTTCTGATCTAGCATTATTTGAAACACTCTCAACAAATGGAACACAGAATCAAAGATCCCCCTTCCCCTGGCAGGGTGTAAAAATGTGCCATGGCACTCAAGCACCAACAGAGTCAAAGCCCTAAATGTAAAGGGGACTTTTTTTCCTCCCATTCCCCCAATGTCAGGGCTTATGGTAGGTGCTCTGTGATGGAACGTTGAATATGATATTGGCCGCATTATCCAGACTTTATTATCAAACAATGTTGTTGAGCTTTTGGCCACCTAACTGGAGACTACAGAATATTTATGGTGACCCACAACGTAATGACAACTTTATTCTGATTGTAAGTTGTGAAGCAGTTGTTGAAAGTGCCAAACATCACATCGCATATCAAGAGAGAAGGACCTGTACTTGACCGAAGAGGCTTCTGCAACCAACAATTAGGCATGCCAGAAGGGGTTGAAGTACTTTAACTTCGGTGAATCACAGTCCTGGAAAAATTAGGTGGACACAGGAAAAATGGTGGTCACATTGACCATGTTTTTCATGACAAATAAATCTCTCAATAATACTTTTCATGTTTGATGAATACATCGTTGCTTTATATATAGGGTGCTTACAAAGTCCAGTTACCCCCCCCCCCACCCCGATCATCATCTACACTGGTCCGTTTCATCTATGTATGTATGTATATATGTATGTATATATGTATATATATATATATATATATATATATATATATATATATATATATAAATATATATATATATATATTCATGTTAATCTTAATGCTGATGTTCATGTTAAACTAATTAATGAATTGGTGCAGCCTTTTGTCTTATTGGAATGAAACTATGATCCCTATGAGAATGAAATGGCAGACCAATTTGGTTGAAGAACGTGCAATCATGAGTGTGTGGGCTCATGAACGACCTCACACAGGAAAGACTGGCTGATATTTGAAACGATTTGGTTCATAGTTTACATGTATACCTCTTGTGTCTCCATTATATTCATTCACAAAGTTCTGTGGAAGGGGGTACAGGACTTTGTAAACACAATGTACATTTAAACTTTTCAATCGTAATGGTAACTAGAATGGCACTCAGTCGAGTGCATACCGCTGCCAGGTTGAACAGTTTATGTTTTGTATCTCACTGATCGGCCAGATCTGGATTTGGACCTGAACCAAAATCTAATTGGTTTGATCTTGTTACCTACCCAACTAATCCACCTCGTTTTGTCATAACTTCTCCATAACTCTTTCAGATATTGTGCTGTGTATCATTTTTGGCCCTATCCCTTGTTTGTGAAGAATCACTTTAAAATTTCGAGTATCCAGATCGGAAAATCTAATCAATTCATTCTTGTCACATCCAACCCGTTCACCAAGTTTTGTCCGAATCCGTTCCTAACTTTTTGAGATATCTTGCTCACAAACAGACAGACAAACAGGGGTAAAAACACAACCTCCCTCCTCCTTCAGTGGCAGAGGTAAAATGTGTCATAATTCAATGGATAACTATATTTCATTATTTTTAGATAGACCCATACACTTGACAAAGTATTAGGGTGTTCACGACAAGTCGTGAAGATTTCCGCGCTTGAGAACTGACCCGATAGACAACTTACCATGACTACATTGCAGAGAATGGCAGGTGAGTCTCCCGGAAGGCACATTTACCTCGGGGCTGTTTAGCCTGGGTGCGAATCTCGACCCAGCTATAAACTGTCATCCTGGTGTTTCACAGGCAGGGTGAGGCATCAATGTATGTGCTATCCCTCAGATGGACATTATCCAGGTGTACAGTCTGCGAGCATTAGTTGGTGGACCTCAAGGATCCCATGGTGTCCTTCCCGAAGAGTAGATTGGTTATCACCGGAAAAAGAAAAATTCCCACTGGGTCTGCTGGTAGTGGTCTGGTCTTCTTGGAAGTTCCTTGACACCAGGATTTACTGCTTGCTATCTTAGGGAGTGGTTGCTGTCTCGGTAGCAGCTTCCACACCGTAAACAAATTGACCAGGTAGTTCACATATTCCATGTGAACATCCTTCTTCGGATACGAAGTGCAACCATCAAACACTCTCATTGTGGGCAGCTGATGGGAGTGAAACCTCTATGTCTGAGCATCCATGGAAAGCAAACAAATACTTTATATTGAGGGCCATACAACAAGACGACGACTTTACTCCACTAAACCACCAATCTGCTTGTTACATGTCACCAGGTAACAATAAACGTCCCAGGAACTGCAAGACCGGCCGGTGCTGTGCATAAGAGTACGGATTTCATTAAGCCTGCAGACGATGCATGGAAATGACCTTATGTTATGTACGTGCATTACCTGCATATGGTCGTGTAAAAGCTGTGCTCTTTTCCCCTGCATCCGCAGCTGGCTCTTGTAAGCCCCAATGCAATTAGGGAACATGAACCTATAGCCCCCGGGTCTACGCGCCTCGCAACGATAAGCAGATTTTTGGCAGGGACCCAGTACTGGAAACAGAGCCCTACACACGAGGCTTGCATGAGGGTGACTCCTTCTGGAGCCCGGGATCTAGTCACATCAGGACCACGCGTGGTGTATAAACACTCGGATGAGTGACGATCAGGACCGTCCCTCATGAAGTGCCCCCTGGGCGGGGGGCACGGGCACTGCGCGTTGGCAGGAAAAATCGATATCATTTGTACATCTCGCTGTAGTTAGGAAAACATTTAGCAAATTAATTGCTCAAGGCGGTTTTCCTTTTTTGCGGTTAACCAGCCCACTCTCTAGAAAGAACAAATGAAATGGAAATCAAATCAAAACACGAGATTTGGCCATTTTATCTGCCATTTCCTCCACATTTAATCCACACTGCCCCCCCTTGACTCCCCCAACCCCTTTCCCCTTGACAAATTATAAATTAGCTCCATAATCGCACATCTCTTTGTTCGATGAAAATGAGATGAAAGTATCAGTGGCTGTTCCTGTGGACCTCTTCAACCGACATCCACCTTCATCTCTGCTTGTTCCTCTTCCCTCGAACCCCTCGCATCCTCCTTCACTGCACTCACCACGTGACATTATATCAGTGGACAGATAATGCAATAATATTCACGGATTGAACTTCACCGTCTGCAATTTGCACATGCAAATTATTATTCCTAGCTTACAAATCCTCATTTACAGTTTCCAACAGGCCGCAGATGCGTAATTTAAGTCGCAAACTCCGCAGCTTTTAAATTAAAGCGAGAATTGCTTCTCCCCCTCCACCCCCACATTTCCCCCTCTCCTTCCCTTCCTCTTTTCCATACTCCCCTCCCCACAAATGAAATCGAAGTACACTTTGGTCATTGTTCTGACATTGCCTGCCTTCTTGTTGAAGTGATTCCGATCTTCTATGTGATGTGATATAACTGTGTGTTCCCTTTCGTTGAATGGCCAAGCAAGCAAATAGCTCGAGAACGACTTACTGGGGACATCGGTCTGAAAGGTTGTGGGGTCGGGACTTGTTCGTGTGATCTCTGGGTGTTGTATGCATGTTGTGTGGATATTCCTTCTCCACCCCCCAACATTCCCCTTACCCTTTCTCTCCTCTCCTCCAGAGCTCTCTCAATGTGTCACTCACTCCCCCAATCACCACCACCTCTGTGTTATCTTCTTTAGCTTGACTTCAGGTGTGCGGATATGGCACGGCGAGATAGTCCAAGTGCTCTCCTCTTGTGTCTATGGTTTCTTTTGTGTGTCTTCTGTTTTGAAGCATGGCGTTGGCTTTACATCTTTGGGTCCTGAGTTCGAACCCCTGTCGTGCTGATAACACAAACACCAGGTAGGTTGGCCTCAGCCTGTTCATCCTTCCGAGGTTGGAAAAATGCGTACCATCTTCTGGGAAGAATGAGCCATTCAAGTAATTTGTGTCGGAGTGGCGACCCGCCTGGGATTGTGCCCCATAGACAATGGAAAAGTCCTTCGGCAGCTTGGCTTTTTACCAAACACTCCAAAAATGGTATGGATGCTTCCACAAGGCAAGTCTGGACACGTGAAAGGAGTAGTTCTTCTTCTTGTTGTCTGTTCTATGTATAACCATCCTTCTCTCCCACCACTCATTTTCCTTCCCCCTTCCCATTTCATCCTCTCATCCCTACATTGTCCGTGTGTGTGTGTGTGTGTATGTGTGTGTGTGTGTACGCCGCCGCCACCGATCGTCATCTCCACTCATAAGTCTCTAAAACTGAACATAACGTTCTCTGGTCCTAAAGCATCTATCCACTCCAGAAAGAGACCACGACTCATGGACCAAGCCATCCCCTTAGCCATGCTCTGTTTAACAGAGCCTTCCCTGGTCCTAAAACATCTATCTTCACCCCAGCAAGGAACCATGACTCATGGACCAAGCCCTCTCCTTATCCATGCACTGTTTTACGAAGCCTTCCCTCGTCCTGAAGCATCCATCTTCAGCCCAGCAAGTAACCACGACTAATGGACCCATCTCCTGATCTGTGCTCCATTTAACGGAGCCCTTCCTGGTACTGAAGCATCCATCTCACCCCAGAAAGTAATCACGACGCATGGACCAAGCCATCTACTTTTCGGTGCTCCGTTTCCCCTCTGTCTCCGAAGTGGCGACGATGGAGAGTATGCCCGGTCTCTATCTTCTCGGTCTCGTCTTTCCTCGGTCTCATCCATCCTTGATGCGATAGATTCTGCAAAACGCAACAATCCGCAAGGCATGGCCAGGGCAACAGGCCGCGTTCCAAATGCATGTTGTTCGGTGCAACTCCAGGCGCCCCCGTATGGCCCTCTGCCCCACCAAAGCTGCCGTCTTTAGCTCTGCTCTCGCTCCCATAGTCGTTGTCCTGAATTCCACAGAACTCAGTCCCATGTGGGTAGAATTTGACAAAAAGGGAGTCACCCAAGCTTGGGTTTTCATTCTCAGCATGACAGGGTCAACAAAACCTAACAATGCCAGGCCACTTCCCAAACGCATGCCAATCAGCGTGACTCTGGGTGCCACATTCACGGCCCTCTGCCTCACGAAAGTTGCCGTCCTCAGCTCGGTTCTCACCCCCATCGAAGTTGCTGTATTTGGCATGGTCCTCGATCCCACAAAACTCAGTCTCTATTGTCCTCAACGGGTGGAGCTTTGCAAGAGGGAGTTTGCCAAAGCTCGGACCCTCTCTCCCTGCAGCATGTAGTCAACAAATCCTGTCAAGCTGCAAGGCCAGGCCGCGTCACAAACGCATGTCGAAAGGCATGATACTGGGTGCATTATGTGTATTTTGTTCCATAAAAGCTGCCGTTTTTGGCCCAGTCTTCACTGCTTTCGAAACTGATGTATTTGATGCGGCACTTCGGCCTTTCTGTCGCAGGAGACAGGGAGGTGGCAAACTCTGCCGCTTCCCCCTCGCCACCATGTTGTTGTTGTTGTTGTTGTCATTGCTGGTGTGTGTGCAGGTGTGTGTTTGTGTGTGTGAGTGTGAAGATAACTCAGAAAATACCAATGTGAGCAATCCACCCGGTTGTGGACCAACAATCTGGAGTGGTTTTGGGCCGAAAGGGTCAAACTCAAAACGTCAATGAAAAACGTCATTTTTCGCATATTCTTTCGAGTGTTGACCGGTGAGTCGTTGGCTTGACTTTTTGGCCGCGTACCTGCTGCTTGCCTGTGTGGTATCAGCGACTTCGTTTGACACGTGTACACACGTCGACCAGGTAGCATGCAGGTCATGGTCTCGGGTGACCCAGAGACAGCTTCCCCGATTGAAAAACGAAAACAGATGACTCGTGGCGTCCCACGTCATGAGGACGTGTCTCTTCTTCGGACAGTGATCGCTTTTCACTGGTATTTGCACCCGGGCAGAAAAAGCAACCACGGAAAGTTACCCACCGGAAGCCTGAGGCCCAGAAAAAAAAATTGGAGGCCGTACCAGGCTTAATTACTTTGTTCCACACAATTAAGAAAATCATTATACCGGCTGTTCATTAAGGATGTTAAATGTTCTAGACCGGCTGAGTTTACGCAGCCTGTAATGAAAAGCTCTCTGGCTGAGCTAAAGAGAATACAACTATCAGGACACTTATTACACCCAACAGTTAGTGCCCACATGCGAGCGCTCCACGTTAACCCTTTCTCCGAATACGTGCGCTTTGCGAGCCCCTCTCGTCGGAGCTAAATGGCACGACGACGTCGTTCGACGAGAGGCCCGGATCTTAGCAAAATGGGCACGTTTCGGCACGGCTGTTTCGTGTTACTCGGCGCCGCATTATGTTCGTATAAAAAGGACATTCAACGGGCAACAGCTGCGCCAACAGCTGCTGGATTATCGTAAAGTCACATCCCTGTTGATTCATTATTATTATTTTATTAGTTTTTCCTTTGCGCTCTGTTCCGTTTCTCATTCGCTGGTTGCCCCGAGTCTGTGCGCCGTTGTCTTGGTGCCAACAACAGCATTGTGCCAACTTCATTCCCCCTCTTTAAAAACGGTTTCCCCCAACCACACCCATGTCCCTCTCTCCCAATAGATGCGTGCAGTCCCTTCTTGCTGGAGCAGCGCCCTCTCGTAGCTTGCTCGTCTCGGATGCATTTCCATCGGACCGTGCCATGCTATAACAGTGAACCAGAATCGCCTGGAAGTTTTCATTAACCCCGGTTTCATCAAATGTCCTCACGATGGAGCCGGGCGAAGGAAGCAAGCTCCAACACCGAACTTCAATCAATCGACCGCATTCATCCGTTAAAAAAAAAAAAAATGCACGCGCCATCAACATTTGTCCTGCATCACAAACTCCCGGATCATTTCGGACACTTTCAATGTTTCTCGGCGACGTCAACTGGTTGTGTAAGGCGGGAACGTGCCACGTGGTGGACGTATAGTCACGTCTGCCCCTACACCCCTCCGATCACTCTCGACCTCCCTTCCCACTTTCCCCATCCTCTCCATGGAGCCACCACATTACAGCGAACAGATGCCGCTGAGGAGGGCATTGCAAGTGCGCAGCTGTATGGCGCAGGGAGCATGCCGCATAGTGCTCGGCCTTGCGCCCCCACGTACCATAGATGCGTACGCACAATATGGTGAGCAGTTGCTCACTGGATTCGTGCCCTCTGCAGGTTTATACCTCTTGTTAAATGCGCATCATTCCACCCCAGCGCAGGTGGCAAATCGAACACTCACCTAACTTATTATATTTGCTTGTAGGTGGAGGTGCACAGTCTGTCTTTACACTCCGTTGGTAATTATCTCTATTCTTACCCTCTCACAGTGCAAAATAATTCGTGAACTTTCCTAATGAAATTGCGGAAAATAATCGGTTTTCGATTCCGTGTGGAAATTTCGATTTAAAAGGGTTGCGGGCTGATGCAGGAGCATGATGTAGGGGAGCACCTTGTCCTTTGGAAACGAATTACGCCATTATGCTGTCGTGGTTGACGATGGTTGTTTGTTAAAATAAAAAAAATAAAAATTCACACGAGTAGAGGTCTCAAAATCTGTTTTTTGGGGTCACATTCAAATCACTTTCAAACGCATGATGCTGTGCTCGGCTTATGATGCGGAACCAGACTTGATGGTTTTGAGGTCAGAATGTGCATTCTGCATCTGGGAGGTCCGTGGTTCGATTCTGTCTCTGGAATTCTGACACTGCCTGAGTCATACCAAACTAAAAAAAATGGTATGGACTGCTTCCTTGCTTGACACTCAGCATTTTGAGGATAGAGTGCAGACAAACTATGTGGGTTGGCTTTGTCCTCGCCATAAGGTAGTAGCTATGAAATGATTGATGAGATTTTCAAAACCTATTTGCAAAATATTTTTATTATATAAACTCCTTTCACGTCTACCTTTTAATTGAACCATCATTCTTATTTTATGTTTCCCCATTCACATCAGGTTACAGGTTTACTGATTACCTCTCTTATACCAGTGGAAAGATAGTAATCAAAGTTTATGTTGGGAAGAGCTTGTGGAAAACCCTGAAAAGATTAACATGAACTTATATTTTATCTTAAAAGTAAACAAAACGAACAAACTTCGAAAAGCGAAGGAGGGAGTGTAAACTAGTTTACATAATAAAACCTTATTGACACTAAGATATGAAACAAATTCAACAAAAATGCTGGTACGGTTTTGGAAAGACCCCAGGGAGTCACAACCAATACCTAATGGAACCCTGGAACTTATATATTTCCAAAGTAATTACGTCGAGTTATATTACCCTTCCCCTCGTACCAGGGACAGGGAAATGCATTGTGATTGTAGTTTGAACTATCCCCATTGTTTTCTTCCTAATTCCCCAACTCTGTACTCAAACTTCAGTCCCCAACTCGCTACTCAAACCCTCATTCACCATTCTGTACTCGAACATTCACAGCTCCCTATTCAAACCACATTCCCCAACTCCGTATTCAAACCTCACTCACGAACCCTCATTCATCACTCTGTATTCAAACCTTATTCACAAACCCCCATTCACCACTCCGTACTCGAACATTCACAGCTCCGTACTCAAACCACATTTTCATATCACATTCTCAAACACCCATTCTCATGCTTCATTCCAAACCACTTAATTTTAACAGTGCTTTGATTGAGTAATCGCCATTTCAGTGCTACGATCATCCTCCACACTGCACAATCATAGGTTCCAGTGGCCCCGCCCCCATGCTCCATGGAAGAATCAACAACATTAGATCACAGTGTAGCTGGATTCCAAGGAGTGGACATGGTTGGAGACAGTACAAAGGGTAATAAAGACCACGACAACAGTTCATGGAGAGAGTCAGTCAGTCGGAGCTGGGTGCAGAGGTGGGAGTTTAGAGTCAAGCAGGAAGTCCAACCCAAAGAGTCAGTGCTGAGCTGTGAAGTGCATAGTTCACTTTCTGGAGAGGGACCTGGCCAGTTTGATTGAGTTCCATGAGCACAGTGCCAAGCGGAACGAACAGAGCACCATGTGAAGTTGGCGCTGCATCGCACCAGGTGGAATGAGTACTGACCAAGCAAGCAGAAATGATCTCTCTCTCTTACACATCTTTCACACACACACACACACACACACACACACACACACACACACACACACACACACACACACACACACACACACACCCTTGCATCTTCCAGTGCATACACCTCATTGACTCGCATTTTCAGAGCTCACAGTACACGCTACCGCACTTCTCACTTACGACACCTTTGACGTTGTTTGATACGTGTGAGCCATCCGGCTAATGTATGGTTGAGGCCGGGGTCGAAAACCACACAACACAGACTTCTCTTCCCTCTGTCTATACCCCTTTCTTATCTATTTTCCCACAATGTATGAGGCGCCTCGCCTCTGTCTTGTTTAGTGATAAGGCTGACTATCGAAGGGGCTTGCGTACATCAAGGCTAAGATCTTTCTCATGTGACACTGCATATTCCTGTAAATACGTGCACGATTCAAGAAAGACCTGTTGTTTCCAACCTGCTTGATCATCTCTTTCACTATTGGTTAGATGTAGTATGTAATTAGTAGATGGGAGTTTCACCCCACTGGTTCGCTACGGTAGATGGCAGACAATGTTTCCACCGACGGTAAATCGCTCGGCCGTCATAAACCATAAATAGTGGAAATGTTGAGAGCACAGGCCTTATTTGGGGAAATCAAATGGAAGATTAAATAACATACTGTGTTGGAGTCATCAGAAGGAACCCAAATAAGTAAAGAGCAAATACGAAGTCATCAGGAAGAACCTGGATAGGATTAAGGTTTCAGCTGCCACTCCTCTACCTTCAAACCCATCCGGGCACAGCCAAGTGAGGCTTTGAGAAAACTTTCTGCAATAATTCACTTCTCCCGAGACAAAGCCAAACTAAGAGAAACAAAGACTAAAAGAGATGAAAGAAAACGAAACAGCAAGAATTAGAACGAACAACTAAAAAGACATAAAATGTCATAGCCCCTGTTGTTTTCGTAGTTTTGCTGTACGGGCTAGCCCATATTTATGTACATGCTGTTAAAGTTATGCCGTTACATGTTATGTAACATGTACATGTTATGCTGTTAAAGGGCGAGCCCATATTTATGTACAACTCAAATGGCCGCCAGTCTACCAGTCAGCCATTTTGATCAGATCGCAAAATAAAGTGAGGGGCATGTGTATGCCATCATGCACTGTGCTTGTTCCAAGTTTGAACAAAATCAGACCATGTATGTCTGAGAAATGGTTAGGGACACATTTAAGTCACAAAATGGTCGCCAGTCGGCCATCTTGGATATCATTTCGATTACAAATGACGTGCATATGTAAGCCATCATTCGTTATCTTTGTGCTAAGTTTGAACAAGATCGGTGAATGCATGTCCGATAAATGGTTGAGGACGTGTTCGACACTGGGTTTTTTTTACAACTCAAATGGCCGCCTGTCGGCCGTCTTGGATTACATCATGAAACAAAATGATGTGCACATGTATACCATCATTTGTTGTCTTTCTTCCAAGTATGAATAAAATTGGTCAATAGATGTCCAATATATGGGTGCAGACGCACACACACCCACACACATGGACACGAAAAAATGAGACAAAATCCATAAGCCCTCATTTCAGACTAAGTCCAGTAGGGGGATAAAAAAGAGAAACGTGAAAAAGTAGAAAGAATTGTAAAAGGACCAAAGAACAAAAATGTTAGGAAGATCCCAAATAGATAGATTTCAGCAGTTACTCCAACGGCTGAAATGCAGCAACATGTACAAGCTACCAAAGGTCTGTCAGCGGGGAAGCACAGTCCACACAGTATCAGGATATGACACAAACGAGGTTTGAATGAGGTTTTGGTGGCAGATGCTAATGACGTGTTCCTGTTGCTGGGGTCTGTGGTGTGCATGCTTGTGTGATAGAGGGGTCGTGTGTAAAGTAAAATAGATAAAATAATAAGGAAGGGTGATAAGACATACCTAAAAGCCCTCGCAATGCATTTTGTCCCATAAACCCACTCGACATGAGGGAAGGGCTATCTAAAATGAATACTTATGAAATAACTGCCTTCAGACTGCTATATGTGGTATGCCATATCCTCGGGGGAGTGACGGTTTTGCAGAACCGCAAAAAATATTCATGTTCCGATTCGTGTTCAAAGTATAACATTCAATTTACATAAGTTGTTCCTTGATCATAAACTGCAGATCATAAACTGAGAGGACAGACGGATGGACAAGAACCAATTGCTTAAGCCGTTTTTCGCTTCAGGTGCATGGGGTAACGAGAACGGCACTTGGTAGAGCACATACCTCCACCAGACTGAACAGTTTACGTTTTGTATCCCACTGATAGGCCGGATCTGGATCTGGACCTGCACCAAAATCTAATTGGCTTGTTCTTGTCACCTACCCGACTTATCCACAATGTTTAATCTGAATCCATCCACAACTGTTTGAGATATTGTGCAATATATCGATTTTGGCCCCGTCTATCAATAGGGAAGAAGCACTTTGAAAATTCCAGTGTCTGGATCCCGGATCTTCACCAAAATCTAATCAATTTGTCCTTGTCAGACGCAGAACCTTTTCACCAAATTTCGTCCGAATCCATTTCTAACTTTTTGAGATATCCTGCTCATAGACAGACAGTGGTGAAAACATAACCTCCGTACACCTTTGGTGATGGAAGTAAAAACAAATTGGGTTGTTCTCTTTGGTAGCATACCCTAATAAAGGTTTTAACCCATAAAAATGGGAAAGGAGGATCACAGGACAGGCTTGAGAAGTGGGGAGGAGAGAAGGCACAATCCCTTATATTTCCCTTACAATGCCTTGTGAGTTCCCTTACAAGGAACTTCGACACAGGAGAAGGGCATTCGGCCCATTAAAGTCTGAACTTGTATTACCAACCGATGGTTGTTTGTCTGTGCTCTATCCTATTAATTTAAATGCTGATCAGCATAATGCAAGGAAGCAGCACTTTTGAAGTCCTTGGTATGACTCAACCAGGGTTACAAAGCACCAATCTCCCACACTTAGAGTGGATACTCCACCCATTATGCCACTGAGGCTGATTTTAACAAACACTCTCATGTTTTCACTTTTGTGTAAACAGAGTTGTCGTTAAGGGAATAGTCATAAGTAAAGTTGTGAGAGGTATATAATATTTTTTCTATCAAAAAAGATAGGTTGATATGAGAGCCAAGAGGTATATGCACTCACCTCTGAGCTGTCCAATCTGGGTTTGAATGTTGAACCTGCTTTAAACTGTCATCCTAGTGTTTTGCAGGCAGGGCCAGGCATCAATGTGTGCGTCATTTATTGGAAGGACGTGAAGACAAAGAACCCGTGTGCCAGCATCGGTCATTGGCGGACATTAAATATCCCATGGTGTCTTTCGCAAAGAGTAGGCGAATTATGGTAGACACTCTGAACGAACGACAAATTCGTGCCCCGAATTAATGCTGGCAAGGCAACGTCTAACCACGCACATAGCCATTGCTAAGAGACTGCATAAGAGTAACGTCCTGTAAAGAGATGATGATGATGATGATGATGATGATGATGATGATGATGATGATGATGATGATGATGATGATGTTCTACTTCAGTTCTCATAATACGAGTTTTAGAATGTATCATAAAAAGGAAGATAGAAATGCATGCAAAGAAAGAAGTTACATTTTACTTTGTGCTTTCTGAATTATTCCAGCAATTGAGAAAATTTTCAAGGATGGATGTTTGCAGGATATCATAGAGCTCTTGGGAATGTGACAGGAATCACTTCTTACTTTGCTGCCTCAATTCCAGGTGTGTTCTTGTCAAAGAGGTGGATAGATGCAATGAGTGATAGTTCACCTTGTAAGACACTCTAGTGATACTTGTTGATCTCTTTCAACCCACACTTTATTTTGAATACAAAGTCTGGGCTCAGGGAAGAGCTGCCGGGTGCTGCTCTTCCATGAAACCTAAACTTCACATCAGGTACACCCCCCCCGCCCCCACAATGTCTGGCACCTGTCTATGTAATTACTTTCTTGTTATGGAAGCACTCTAATGAAAAGCCCCCTCTCTTATTAGAGGTAACAAGTTGTGGACACAATTCCCTGTAAAAGATTAGCTACAACCTTCTGAAGCATTTGCAAAAGGTTGCTTAGATTTTGTTTCGGTGTGCTTATGGGTCGTTTGTCTTTTAAAGGTAAAGGTTTTCGTAGCCACCCTCATCCTCCATCATGTCCTTCCCACAGTTTCCTGATGTACATTTTAAGGCCTCGATGTAGGGAGAGAAAGCTTGAACCATGTTCCCAAGTTGATAGTCAAAACATGCCCTGCCATATGTCTTCTAAAGTGTGGCGATACCCACACCATGGTCACGCAGAAGGATGGACAACACATAACCTTTTTTTTTTCACCCTTCAATAGCATTGGAATTTTCTCTAGAGGTTTTCATTCAACTCATAGTTGAGGACTTGAAATCAACAAGTTGCTTTCACTTAACTTACACAGCTTGCTGCCAGTCTCGTCCTCTGACATGAATCTAATACTCACGTTGAGTCGAAAGTGTCATCATCACCTCCTTGCCATGGAATAAAGGTAAAGTCTTTCTCACCAACACATACACCATCTAATGGATATCCAGAAACCTCCTTCAGGATGCAAATAGGATGGGGGAAATCTTTTAAAATTCTCACCCCCTCACTCCTCCATGTCAATGAGTTGAAAGTCAGTACAGATATTCATCCTTTTCGATGTACAGTTTTTCGCCAGTGTTACATATTTGTCCCAGTGGCAATTCAGGGCTCTGAAGCCATCGAAACAGGATGTCATGAGTTTGACTGAGATTATATTCAGTGGAAAATATTTTTGACTACCTCTCATAATTTGTTCACATGGTGCCCTCATAATATAAGGTATATATTGTATTCAGAGCATTCCACCAAGTCCCAATTAAATAAACAATGGCACTAAACCCAGGAGAAGAAAAGACAAGTGTTAAGGAGGAAAAAACACATTAATGCTGCCAAGATGGCAACCATTGAGAAGGTAAAGCTGTTTAATCGAGGTTTTTAACATCCCGATGAATGTAGTTCTAACATCTGTTTCAGTTTGGCCAATGATTTGAACTCCTTTTTATCGAAATGAAAAGGGTATGCAATAAGTCATACCAGTGCTTGGGCATGACATCAACCTTAAACGTTAGTGATGTGGAACATAACATGTGCTGCACAGTTAAACTCTAAAAGTGTGGAGAAGAGCCACCTCTCCATAGCTATACGGCTATTGCTTATATTAGTGGGAAAGCAAATCACTTGCCAAATCTCTTAGGTTGTAAAACTTTGGTAATAACATGATGCAAAGAAGAAACAAACAAACAAACAAACACACCATTGTGTAAAACCAGGCCTGAGAAGTATTTTACCATCCCATCAATTCTACACACACCGTGTTTTTGCATTTGGAAACAGGGACACATGGCTGAACGTTTCCTCATAACGCCATTATCGAATCTCGTGCTTCAGGTTCAACGGTGAACACCAATTAACTTTCCAGTTTTACAATGGAAAATAACCATAGTAATAATAATAATAATATAAAAAACCAATAATAGTATCGGTGGAAATAGTAGTTGCAAAAACTTGAATAAAACATTGGGAAAAGCAATGCAAGGCCTTTGCAAGCCTGATGGCCAAAAAGATAGGCGTTCCAGGCGGTATTTTGAATACATCGCTCGTTATTCATGACAGAGCAGACCGCCTCGAGCCACACACGCCTGCTCCACATCGGCTGCACCCAACTATCGGAGTCGCTGCAGAAAGCTTCCCCAGGGCGCTGCACCCACCTAGTGCTCTGTGGTTTATGCGGCAGGCCCATGATAAGTATCGGCACATGAGGCACTCCGCACGAGTCACAAATTCAATCCGTACTTTGGCTTCTGAGCGGATGGGTCGGTGAGAGCTTGGGGCATTGTACACGACATTCGCAAGTGAACGTGCCGAATGTGTTGCACAAAATGAAAGACTCTGATATGAATATCGAGAACAGCATGGCTCTCGAAGGATTTTACTGTGATATGGATTTAGTTTAAAGTCCGAATCTAGCAGCGTTGAGCCAATTTCACCATCTCCATTTCTTCAAGTCTCTCTATATATATTATATATATGAAACATATATATATATATATATATATATATATATATGATATATATGAAACATATATGTTTGATATATATTATATGTAAATTATATACCCTTCATATATATATATATATATATATACACACATATATATATATATATATATATATATATATATATATATATATATATATATATATATATATATATATATATATATATATATATATATATATATATATATATATATATATATATATATATATATATATATATATATATATATATATATATATATATATATATATATATATATATATATATATATGCTTTATATATATATATATATATATATATATATATATATATATAGATATATTATATGTTTCATATATATAATATATATATAATATATATATATATATATATATATATATATATATGTTTTTTATACATATATGAGGTCCCACGAGGAGGAGTGATGTAAGCGACATTTTTTATTGATATGATGATGATAGGCTCGGATGATTGGGTAAGGGTTAAAATAGTGCTGTATGGCATTAACTCCAAAACGGCCGATGTGTCCCTTAGGCCTAGGTCACATTTGCCACGGCGGCCGTGGGGTCTCCAAAATCTGCGGCCACTAGCAATTATACGGCGGCCGCAGTATTTCCACGGTCACACAATGTAGCAGTCACATATGTTTTTATTTTTCGGGGAGCCGCATGGCGTATTTAGAAATCATGGAGACCGAAAACGTGGGGGTGCCGAACGGTCTTTGATTTTTTTTTGTGGCGGCGGGGGGGGGGGGGTTGGAAATCACTGAAAACATGTAGAAATGCAAAAAAAAAAACATTTCTCTAACAATTTTTTTTTGGGGGGGGGACCAAGTCCAAAATCTCATGGCATGATTCTTGGACCATACCTTACCCCCCCCCCCACCAAGTTTCGTCGAAATCCATCGAGGAGTTTTTCCGTAATACTGTTCACAAACAAACAAACAAACAAACAAACAGAAAGGTGTGAAAACAGTAACCTCCGATCTTCAATGGCGGAGGTTAAAAATAATTTGCATCAAAAAATTTAACATTTTCACGCTCACGCTGACGCTGACGCTCATGCCGGGGGTATCGCTAGAGCTCTCTGTTCTTCGAACAGGCGAGCTAAAAACCAAACACAAAGTAGCGTTCATGTGTCTCCCCCACCTATTCGAGCCGCATCTTCGCGCTTTGTTCATTCAGTTCGTCGGTGGAAGTCCTCGTGAAAGCATCTCTCGTGCGTCGATCGATACTTTAGGCCTCAGTTACATTTGCTCTACGGCGAGGATACGGCGGCTGTACACCCTCTGAATTGACAGAAACGTGCGGCGGCCGCAGAGAAACTGCGGTGGCCTCAGGGTGGTCCAACGCCATATGGCTATATTTTACAGGTCGTAAGGTCGCCGTGGTCGTAACGCGGAGTTATAACTTTTTTCATTTCTACGTTCGCCGTAGAAATTCGACAAGCCAAAACCAAATAAGTGGTCAAAAAAACGAAAAAAATTTACCCATTCGTTACCGTCCGTCTGGCCGCACGTTCGGCTTAGGGTCCCCCTGCGGTCGCCTTGCGGTCACCTTGCATCTGCCTTGAAAATTCTATGGCCGCCGCGCGAATTCAAATCAAAGACCGTACAGCACCCCCACGTTTTCGGTCTCCACAATTTATAAATACGCCATGCAGCTCCCTGAAAAAATAAAAACATATGTGACTGCTACATTGTGTGACCGTGGAAATACTGCGGCCGCTTTATAATTGTCACACAGACCGCAAGGCCACCATACGGCGACCGTGGAAATAGTGTGGCCGCCGTAATTTTTTGGGGGTTGTGAAAATTCATTTGTCATTGAGAAGAGCTTACGGCAGCCGCACTAATAACACAAGCCCACCATATGCCCTACGTACGGTCGACGTGGAACACATCTACATCATAGCTTGGCTTGTCAAATTGCTACGGCGAACGTAGAAATGAAAAAAAATTATAACTCCACGCTATAATTCCACGGCGACCCTACGGCCTGTAAAATATAGCCAAACGACATAGGGCCTCCCTGAGGCCACCTCAGTTTCTCTGCGGCCACCGCACGTTTCTGTCAATTCAGAGGGCGTATGGCTGCCGTATCCTCGCCGGAGAGCAAATGTGACCAGGGCCTTACATCACTCCTCCTCGTAGCACTATATATAATATATATAATATATATATATATATATATATATTATATATATATATATATATATATATATATATATTTACACATGCACACACAGTATATACACACAATATAGCACACAGTGTTTATACACAGTATATATACTGACTGTATGTTGCTTCGAGGCACGTGCACTGACTTTTGAGCTGTCTTCCCTTGGTTTGAATCCCGACCCAGATATAAATATAAACTATCATTCTCATGAGTGTTTTGCATTCAGGGCGAGGCATCAATGTGTGACACGTCCATTGCAATGGCGTAAATCAGGAGGACCCGGAAGATGTTAGAGATCCAATGGTGCCTTTCCTGAAGAGTGGACGAGTTGTTGCTTGCACCATGAACGAATAACAAATTCCTGCAGCTTCAGTCAAAAGTCAGTCCTGGTCAGCATTTCTTGAAATATTTGGACCAACCCTACAAGAAGCTGAGAATAATTAGGGCTTCACACACATGGTATATGTATGCATGAATATATATATATATATATATATATATATATATATATATATATATATATATATATATATATATATATATATATATATATATATATATTCTCCATGAATGGGAAGTCTGTTGACTGTGCAGATAAGTTTTAACGTTAATTGTACATATAACTTGTATTCTTGCATTCCTTTGTGAACCCGACACATTTAGGACCAGCGGCAGAATCAGCACGTAAATGCAAACCGAAGGCTAATTCTCAAACTCTCGGCCCATTAAACTTTTGAAATCGAACACGAAGTGCAAAAGATCGCAAAGCACCTTCCGCTCCCCTAAGCTCGTTTGGACTAACCTACCCATCACGCAGTCCTTGCTCTGCTGGAAGCTGACGCAGGATCATCTGGGCTCAACCTAATGGAACTGGGCATAGCATGCATTTGCGGCTAATTAGTGAGCGAATTATTAATTTATGGCAGGCGCGATGTAAATAGGCTTTTGCTTAATTTATCTTTGACCCGTTAATTTCACTCCCACTGAGAAGTCCACGCTAGTTTACCAGTCCTTGCAGAGAAGGGATATAGATAACATGCCTAATGCACCTTTCTCATTGCTTATATGTGCTCGTCCTCATTAACACGCCAGTAGGTGAACAGCAAAATAAGTTTGTCGCCTTGTAATGTTCGGTTAATAAGCGCGTGTTATTCCGCAGACGCTTTTACATTCTACATTGCTCACAGCAAGCTTCCTGCAGTTCTATCTCCCACATCCCATTGGAAGCTCACTTGCAAAGCCTGTTAACCTTTCCCTTTTATTCGCTCTCTCTCGGGTTTACAGGTCCTCCAAAATGGTCGTCATATATTAACGGGGGGGCGGGGGGGGGACGCTCCTGAAGTGCGTTTTACACTGACGCTTGGATGTCCTTGTGAAACTGGTGTCAGAGGAGGACGCATTGAAGTATTCCACCAAAATGAACTCCTGGCATTGGCTTTTTATACCAAGGTGTGTTTTCCATTTTTACATTATCCTCGGCAAGAGCCAGAATCCGAAGGGGAACCCAAGGACAGAGCGCTCAACTGTGTTTCAAAAATGGAGTTTTTAACACTCATTCAGATTTGCAGGATACAGTATTGAAAAATGAAGGTAACTCCAGCGAGGATCTTGTCACCTCAAAGCCATGTTTTTGCGATCAGGATATTTGTGCGGCTCTTGTTGGAGAATGATATAAACAGAGTTGTAAATAAGGGAAGAGTCATACAGTTGTGGCCAAAAATAATGGCACTCTTGCACTTTTTGCAAAGAATTCACAATTTTCTCCAAAAATATGTTGAAACTGACAAAAGTATTTGGTCTTTCTTTCACTGTTAATATCACAGAACCCTTGTTTTTGATTCAGAACTTAATATATTCGTTTAAATCAGAAAATAAAAAGAAATGGCACTGATAAAATTATTGACACCCAAGACGTAATATTTGGTATCACAACCTTTGAACAAAATAACTTCAGTCAAGCGTTTCCTATAGCCATGAATGAGCTTCCTACACATCTCTACTGGCGGTTTGGCCAAACACTCTTCTTGTGCAAACTACTCCAGTTCTCCCAGATTTGAAGGGGGCCTTCTCCCAACTGCTGTTTTCAGATCTCCCCATCGGTGTTCAATGGGATTTAGATCTGGACTCATTGCTGGCCACTTCAGAACATTCCAGCATTTTGTCTTGAACCATTCCTGGATACTTTTTGAAGTGTGTTTGAGGTTATTGTCCTGATGCAAGACCTATGACCTTTGATGGAAACCCAGCTTTCTGACACTGGGTTGAACATTGTGCTCCAAAATGCCTTGGTAATCTCCTGATTTCATGATGCCGTGCACACATTCAAGGCATCCAGTGCCAGAGGCAGCATAGCAACCCCAAAATATCACTGAACCTCCTCCATATTTGATTGTAGGGAAGGTGTTCTTTTCTTTGAAGGCTTAATTTTGTTTTCTGTAAACATAGAGATGATGTGCTTTCCCAAAAAGCTCTAATTTAGACTCATCTGTCCACAGGACATTCTCCCAGAAGGATTGTGGCTTGTTCAGGTGTGTTTTGGCAAACTCCAGTCAGGCTTCTTATGTCTCTCTCTCTCAGCAGTGGGGTCCTCCTGGGTCTCTACCATGGAACCCCCTTTCATTGAGATGGTGACGGATGGTGTGAGTTGAAACTGTCATACCTTGTGTCTGAAGGTCAGCTTGAATCTGTTTGGCAGTTGATTGAGGTGCTTTCTCCACCATTTGAACAATTCTTTGCTGCAATCTTTGATCAAGTTTTCTCTTGCGGCCACCTCCAGGGAGGTTGTCTATCTTGCCATGGGCCTTAAACTTCCTGAAAGAATTGCGTACGGTGGACACAGGAACATCAAGATCTCTGGAGATGGACTTGTAGCCTTAATATTGTTCATGCTTGGCTACAATCTTGTGTCTGACCTCCTCAGACAATTCTCTGGTTTTCTTTCTTTCTTTTCTCAATGCTCATTGTAGTCGACACAGTGACACAGAATAGCAGCATGACTCCTTTTCTTTATTCAAACTGGTTGAATGAGTGATTAATTTTTTTTTTACTGCAGGCACCTGCAACTCACCACAGGTGAGTTCATTTCCAAAGTAAAGGAGAATCACCTGCTTGAAATCTAATTATTTCTAACAACTTCTTAAAGGTGTCAATAATATTGTATAATATTTAGGATAATATTGTATAATACAATATAGAATAATATTGTATTATTTAATAGAATATAATATAATATTTAGTATTTCTTTGTGAAAATAAGCTTTAGTAAATTTTTCAGCTTTTTTGTTTTGTTCCACTGTAAACCAAAGAAATACACATGTGGATACCAAAACATTTTTTAATTTCAACAATTTTCTGGAAGAAATGGAGCATTATTTGAAAAAAGTGCAAGGATGCCAATATTTTTGGCCACGACTGTAAGTAAAGTTGTGAGAAGTTATTTTTTTCCATCAAGAAAGATTGGTTCACAGGATAGCTTAGGGGTGTGCACACTCACCTCTGAGCTGTCTCACCTGTGTTAGAATCCCAACCGAGCAACAAACTGTCATGCTTTGTTTCGTAGGTCGAGCAATTCAACAATGTGTATGCCCCATCTCGGATTAAGGTTAAATTGGATGTCCCATCTGCTAGCAATATAGTTGGTGGACGTTAAAGATTCCACTGTGTCCTTCGAGAAGAGTACACGAGTTATCACTGCCAAGTTGATCAAACTAAAACTTGTCTCTTATGATGCTGTGCGGCACCAGGTGTCTGTGTCCGTGTCCGTGTGTGTGTGTGTGTCTCTCTCTCTCACACACACACACACACACACACACACACACACACACACACACACACACACACACACACACACACACGAAAAATGAACAAGAATGACAATCTTCAATGTCACGACGTCGCCAGTATGCCTCCGCCCACATTATAACATCAATATAATACTTGTACCAAGTTTGATTATAATCCTTGAATGCAGATTTAAAATATGAAACAATTATGGCTGCCAGATCATGAATCCGATTAGGCCTTAGTTATTTTATAACTTGGTTTACGCAGTTCTTCAGCTAAAATGTAGGGTTGATAGGTCGAAATATAAATATAAATATAATTTCAATTTTTAGAAATTATATATTTTTATGATTTTTTTTCGGATGTTCCATGGAAAAGACAAGGGTAGGTGGGGGGGGGGGGAGATAAATATAAATCCAGGACCAGGAGGATCTAAGAAAACATTGAAGATGGAGAACCATTCAAATGCAGGATGCCATTGTTCACTGTATCATCTGATGTGAAAAACAATAAAGAAGGATTAAAACTTGTTTTTACAATATAGTCTGGGATGTTTTTCTTATATGAACCTGTTGGATCATCAAACAAATGGAAACAATGCTGAGAAAATTACTGTCCAAGTCGTAGATGTGTGCGTGCACACCAGTGCATAGTGCTGGATATGATAAAAAAAAAGGCGTCAACTCGGAGTCAACACGCTCAAAATGGTCAATCAGAGCCATAACCAGCTTAGTTTTCAGTGGGCATCTGATCGTACCATCTCCCCCATCCCATGAGAACATCAAAGGCTGATTTATGGTCCGTTGAAGGCTGAATATCAGCATCTTGCAGGGAAACTTTGACGTACTTGGCACAGAAATCTTTCAATACGAACAGCGGTGTACAACTTTCGATGGAAACAAAATCGGCACGATCGAGAGTAGCGTGCGAATCATCCCTGCTGCTGCACTGAATTGATGCAATAGTTCAGCTAGAATATTCGTCATCAAGATGTTGCATGATTAAATCACCAAGACAGTCACTCGAATTTACTGCTGATATACTTCTTAACAACTCATGGCTCACAGACTTCCTCTCCTGTCACAGTCACCGTGTGGCCCTAAATGGAATTCTTTCATCCCCTCTTCCTGCCCAGGCTGGAGTTCCTCAAGGTAGCGTTGTGGGCCCTGTTCTTTTTTTGGTTTTCATCAATGATCTCTCCGACTCTCTGGAAAATCCTCTATATCTGTTTGCTGATGACTCCACCCTCTGCCATACCATCAGTCATCCCTCAGACCGGCAAGCAGCAGCTTCTTCGCTCACTGCAGATCTGGATAAAATCACAAACTGGTCAAACACATGGAACATGTCTGTCAATCCGGACAAATCTCACACTCTCGCTATGTCGCTTCGAAATGACCATTTAGAAAACCCCCATCCACTTTCTCAACAATCTTCTGGAAGAAATCCTTTCTTTCAAGCTTCTGGGTCTCACTATCTGCCATGACCTTTCCTGGGAAAACCACATTTAAAACCTCGCCTCCAAAGCCAGTCGCCGATTAGGAATCCTCCGTCGTGCAAAGTCCTTCCTCAGCCCACCTGAGCTCCTGACCACTTACAAAGCTTTCGTCCGCAGCCTGATGGAGTACTGCTCTCCCCTCTGGGCTAGTGCTCCTGCCTCCCACCTTTCTCGGCTTCACACTGTGGAAACCAAGGCATTTCGGATCATTGGCATCTCCCGGAATGAGGCTGAGTCTTTGGGCCTCTCACTCATTCAACACAGGTTGGTTGGTTGTCTTTCTGTCTTCTACCGTCTCCTCTCCAGCCTCGCCTCCCCCCCCCCAGCTCTCTCTGCGATTTGTCTCCACATTTCCGCAGGGCGCTCAAGGTCTGCCAACAACCCCCTTCTGGTAAAACTACCAAAATCACGAATCACTGCTCACCTTCACTCTTTCATTCCTCTTTTTCCCCGCCTTTGGAATAAACTCCCTCACTCTATTCATTCCCATTCTTCCGTCCAGGCCTTCAAAACAGCTGTTCACCACCACCTCTTATCATCCCCCATCCAAATCCTCGATCTTTTCTACCCCCGATAATTCACGCAAGCCCACCTCCTTCAAATTCCCTGCTTTCCTTTCTGAAAGTCCCTGTAATGTTCATCTTGTATTCCTCGTCCCATCCCGCTCCCTTCCTCAGATCTCCTAATGTCTCTGTTCCCCACTGTTTTGTCCTTCCCACTCCCTCCTCTCCTGTCTCATACCCCCCTTGCTGTGCATTGTGTGTAAGCTCTCACACGAGCCTCGACAAGGTATAAGAAAAAAACAACAAAAAAAAAACAACAAACAATCACTTTCGCCCCAGAAACAACAGTCAATCTGAACCACGCAGGCCACTGCTCAGATGCCATGACCGAAGACGACTGCGCAGTTCTACTGCGCAGCTCGTTTAAGATGACTCGGCATTTTGGTGCGCACGCACGAAATTATATTTTGAAAATAAATGCCGACGTTTACATTTCGGGTTTTGAAACTTTTGCACCTTCGGCGGAAAATGTGTAAATATAAAAGGCTAAAAATGTGTTTTATATTTATATTTCATTTCAGCAAATATACCGTCGGCGGATCTGTAAACCAAGTTATAAAATAACTAAGGCCTTCGGTTGAAATTTAAAACATTTATTATACACAAGCAAATACCACCCGTCCCTTCGCTGACGGTAAAACTAAAGGGGGGAGAAATAGAGGGGGGAAGAGCGAGAGAGAGCGGGGAGAGTGAAAATGTGGAAGGGAAAGGAGAGAGGAGGGAGGGGGGGCGAGGAGGGATGGGGAAAGGGAAGAGAGGATGAGGTGAGAGGAAGGGAAGGCAGACATGTGGTGGAGTGTTAATTATTATTCATACTGTTTCATCAAAATGTTTCTGCATGGAATAACAGTGAAGATGGGAACAAAATAAGGTCAAAAATTCATTGCCTACTGGTCATACTTATAAACATGGTCTGGAAACAAACTCCTGTCCAGTTATAAATACCACCCTGAGCCAAGCTGTCCGGAGACAAACACCGCCCAGATGCGTCTGGACATAAACACTGCTGAGACACGTCTGGAGACAAACACCACCTGGTTGCATCCAGAGACAAACACTGCCCAGATGCGTCTGGAGCCAAGTTGTCCAGAGACAAAGAACGCTTGGACACATATGGAGATAAATTTCCATCCGAACATAAACACCACCTGCCGGACATGTCCGGAGACAAACACCGCCCAGACATAACCACCGTACCGATATGTCCAGAGACAGAGATAGAGACAGAGATAGACAGAGATATAGAGACAGAGAGAGAGAGAGAGAGAGAGAGAGAGAGAGAGAGAGAGAGAGAGAGAGAGAGAGAGAGAGAGAGAGAGAGAGAGAGAGAGAGGAGATGTGGGAGGAGGGTGCTGCACTGTGTTGGCTTAATGTTGGCCTCAGAATCCAATTTATGCCTGGTGTTGGCTTAATGGCTAGAGTGGTGGGCTTGGGATCCGAATGTCCTGAGTTCAAACCATGCTTGGCTGTTGAATTAATATCAGGTAGGGTTGACTCAGCCTGTCATCCTTCTGAGGTTGGCAAAATGTGTACCAGTTCCAGTGTATCCTACATCGGAGTGGTGACCCATCCAGGATTATACCCAAGAGCCAAGGAGACTGCTTAAGCAGCACCAACGCTTTGCACAGTGTATAGTCCCAATGTATGGTGCTGCACTGTATTGGGAGGGCGTTGATAAAGGATGGGACATAGAGAGTAGAGAGAGGGGGTGAGGGTAGGGGAGTTAGCCGAGAGAATATGTTATGCGTTATGAACGCGCGCGCACGCACGCACGCACGCACGCACACACACACACACACACACACACACACACACACACACACACACACACACACACACACACACACACACGCGCACACGCGCACACGCGCACACACACACACACACACACACACACACACACACACACACACACACACACACACACACACACACACACACACACACACACACACACGTACTTGGCCAATATCGGCAATTTTGACTCAGTGTGATTACCATCTACAGGATGTACTGCATACAACCTTGAAACCTTGAGGAGCTTACACCAAAAAAACAACGTTCCATTTACTTAGATGTTTCAGGGATATGGTCACAAACATTATTCTTTACAAACAGTTGCATGTGACGTGTGGAAAAATAATTTGCCTTGGTAATTTAGAAAACATGTCAATATGGCAAATGGCTGAGAAATCGGGTGCTATTTCACAACTCACTCAGAATGAGGGAGCACGAACCACTCACTCAGGATGATGGAGCATCAACCACTCGCTCAGGGTTACAGAGCATGAGCCACTCAATCAGGGTGACGGAGCATGAACCACTCGCTCAGGGTGACGGAGCACAAACCACTCGCTCAGGGTGATGGAGCATGAACCACTTACTCAGGGTGACAGAACACAAACCACTTGCTCAGGGTGACGGAGCACGAACCACTCGCTCAGGGTGATGGAGCACGAACCACTTACTCAGGGTGATGGAGCACAAACCACTCGCTTAGTGTGACGGAGCATGAACCACTCGCTCAGGGTGACAGAACACAAACCACTCGCTCAGGGTGATGGAGCATGAACCACTTACTCAGGGTGATGGAGCATGAACCACTCGCTTAGTGTGACAGAGCATGAACCACTCGCTCAGGGTGACAGAACACAAACCACTCACTCAGGGTGACAGAACACAAACCACTCGCTCAGGGTGATGGAGCATGAACCACTTACTCAGGGTGATGGAGCATGAACCACTCGCTTAGTGTGACAGAGCATGAATCACTCGCTCAGGGTGACAGAACACGAACCACTTGCTCAAGATGACGGAGCACGATCCACTCGCTCGAAATGATGTGGCACAGCAAAAGCGTCTGCAGTGAGTGAACGATTTGCTCAGAATGACAAAGCACGGCACCGCGATCGACAATGGGTGCTCGGCAAGTGGCTTAAGCACTCAGGCAAGCACTCCAATTCAATGGTTGATCAGGAACGGTTGGCCAGGCTGTCGCTGCATACCATGAAGGATCCCTTTAACTTTAAAGCCTGTCTTCACTTGGCACACAGCAGTTAATGAAATAAAATGAATTCGTTCAAATTCCTCAAATGTATGAACTTCATACACAAAAGTTCTTGCTTTATGCAGAACAACTTTGGAGACATCGGAAAATCCAATATCCACTGAAATAAACATTGCAGAAAATCCGGCATTTTGCCTGCTTGTCTCTGCATGTCACGTAGTTCATCGTTTCAGGTGGTACATGTGGTGCATCGGTCCACGCAAATGTTATAACTTTTTTTGAAAATGTCCGTTTTTTTTTTACCAGATTTGTTTTCATTCCCTGTAGAGCACCTCGCGAAACCTCCAAAAAATATAGACACAGATCTGGCAGATGCTATGGATAGGCAGTCCCTCTGGGTGACAGGATGTGAGGTCGAGCAATGAATGCATTAAATCATATAGATCAATGCAGCTGGTTAATTTTGTTACGTTCCAAAAATTTTTGTTCACTCAATATAATTCTACAAACAGTAGAAAAAAAAACATAAGTTTAATGCTTTGGAAATTTCACATTTTCTTGTGTATGTATGGAAAAGGAGGGAACACAGCCATACTTGTTTAAAGTAAATAGGTACGATGGCTTAGTTATAAGACTCGTTATTTCTTTAAATTATCGAATTTCACAACAGATTTCAACACTTGTTTACTCCAGATGATATCCAATCCTCAAAACCAAAATAATATTTTGAAGATATACTTTAATTAATCCATGAGTGTCGATCATGGAAAATCGTCTCATATAATGCATGAAATCGCTTCAAGCTCCTAATGTGAAAAGCACAGGACTTACAAAAGCGATGTACACAATGATTCGTACCTATGATGAACAGGCATTCGATAATGAGTGAGGAAAGTGAAAATAAATATTTTATCGTGAAGAAATCGTTGCGGCCTGTTCCAAGTCAAGGCATGGTGGAGCAGGCCAAAAAACATGGCGGCTTCAGACCCCAGCAAGGTTACACAGGAAACGCCTGAAGACCCCAGAGAGTGAGGTGGCCGAGAATTGCCTGATTAAGGATATAATTAATAAGGCCGTTAATTATCTTCCAAAGGGGTGTTTTGATTAACCCAAACATCCAATTTTCACTCTTGCATTTACTTGGAGTTCCCTTCGTATGCATGCAAAGTTTCAGGCTGCTGGGTTTCATGGTTTTGGAGTTATGGAGGACACACACACACACACACACACACACACACACACACACACACACACACACACACACACACACACACACACACACACACACACACACACACACACACACACTGCCTTTATTGGTGTAGATAGCAGGAACCCTTTAGATTTTAGAATGACATGAAAGGAGCACACAAAATTATATTTATATCGTAATATTTTGCAAAGCAATAGAAAAATATATAAACTACTGTTCATGGAAGGAAAACAAACAACAATGACAGCTACAAAAACAACTCGGTGTTGTAAAAAAAAAATTCTTTTTTAGCAGTGTCTCGTATAGCGAGCGCTGCTCATGGAGAGCTCGGCGGTGTTCTTCTTCTTCTTCTTCTTCTTCTTCTTCAGACAAAACCTTCATCTCTCGGACTCAGCTCTTGTATATACAAGATCCGGATCTCCTTAAATACTGAGCACATGTACACATCCTCACATAGATGGTGCCTTTTGAGAGCATCTATCATGAACTTTTAAATATATTCGGACATTTGCTTTAAAGTTTCGAAAAGTTCACGTTACTATTTAAGGATTATTCCATTTATCGTATTGTAATTTCGTAAATACATTATTTATTTCGTAAATACACGATATATCGTAAATACATTATGACGGGTTTCGTTATTGGCTTAATCAAGGCACGTGACGAAATATCGGAAGTTGTTGTTGTTTTTTTTTTTCTAGCCGACAAAACCTTTAGGACGCTGCTCTTGGAGACATTTGGCCTTGTTACCCTTGCCGAAGGAGACGGTATTGCCTTTGCGTCTTTTTGTTTGTGTTTGGTTGTTTGTCTGCCCAAAACTTTCATATTTTTACTCTGCAACCGCTTGTTGGATTGAGACAAAATTTTCACCTTTGGTGCAACTACCCATATAGAATGTTATGTTGATAATTATGACATCATAGGTCACGTGGTGGGGTAGCCATGTTGGAAAAACGGAAAAAACTGGACCTTTGTATCTGAAACTGCACCAAGAAAAAATTGAAACTTGACACATTGCAAGTACTCCTCATACAGAATGAGTGATTTTTTAATGATGTAATAGGTGCTTTCATTATGACGTCATTATTGCATATGAAGAATGCTGCATCCGATCACAATGAAAATTTTTGAGGGCCATCTCGGGATAAAATGGTCCACAATTTTTTTGATGACGTCATCAGTCACGTGATTCGGCAACCATATTGTTGAAAAATATATTAAAAAACACCTTCAAAAATCTCTGAAATGGCTGAACAGAGGGTGAAACTTTACACGTATGACTGCCTCTCCATGAGGAACAAAAGGTTCACACATGTGATGTCATAGGTCACATGGTTTGGCAGCCATATTGGAGTTATCCTGAAACCTATAAAAAATATTCTCCGGAACGGCTGGACAGATAGAGGAAACGTTACCTTGGGATACCAGGGTATTCACGAATAATTGATGTCACATGGTCTGGCAGCCTAATTGGATTGAGCGAAAATCGTAACCATTTTTCTTTCTCTTGAACCACTTAATAAATCGACATGAAACTTCACAATTATGATCTAGTAATGATGGGGAATAGATGTTTTAAATTTCAACCTGATCGGACGCATGGAGTGGCAGCCAGAATTATTACATTTTTTGAATCTGAGTTCTTTGTGTTGTATTTTTAATCTGAGTTTTTGAATCTGGGTTCTTTTTGTTGTTTTTTGAATCTGGGTTTTTGAATCGGTTCTTTTTTTGAATAAGGCTCACTTGGCTGTTCCTGGATGGTTTGAGGGTAGAGGAGTAGCAGCTGAAACATGAATCCTCTCCAAGTTCCTTCTGATGACTCCATCTTTGCTTTTTGCTTATTTGGGTTCCTTCTGATTACTCCAATGCAGGACAGTACCTATTTAGTCTTCCATTTGATTTGAATTGAATATATTTTAATCCCATTCTAAATTCAATAGATTAATAATAAACATCATGCATCAGGGTCAGGTATCCGATCAAAGCAGGGTTGCATCAAAGCAGTACGTCTTGGTACCCGGTCATTACTGCCAGCAGGTATAAAGTGGAGGCTCTAGTTATGTCTCTTCTTAATTACATAACACACCAGTACACAAATGCCCCACAAAATACACCACACAAAACTACACAAACACTGCACAAAACAAGTCCTGATGAAGGTCTGCAATCTCTGATTGTTCGTTTTGTTGTTAAATTTGTGTTGTTGACAAATCACTACAACCTCAATATCCAATCTTCACAACACATATTACTGATGGCTGCTGGGAAAAAAACTCAGGCAGTGTATTAGCACAAGACCTGATCGAGGCCAGAAAGCCAATTATCTGGTTTTATCTGGGGTCATTTTTTTTTTATCCAAACATAGCCCTCGACCTTCCGCTGGATGAAAGAGAAGGCCATGCAAAGTTTGGTTTCACTGGTTCCTGCAGCGTTCAAATGCATAAATGAACACACAAACAAACACACATGCTTTCTTCTTTATATACCAGATTTCAATAATTTATTTTTCTCATGGTTATTTTAGTCATAGCCCAGATGGCAGAGGTCTCAATTTTGAATGTTATTACCATGTGCGTTAAGCAATTGGTTCACTTTGTCTGTCTGTCTACAGGCATCAATCTATAATAGAGGAACTGAATTATAATTGAATTTTATATTTTGAACAATGTAGAACACGAATCTAAAGATAAACCTGCAGTTTAGCAGTATTTTGGCTCTGCATTTGGCAAATTGTACGGAATCTCGTCCCAAGTGCGCATGTGCAGAGAGGAAGCAGTAAGGTAATATTTTTCATCTGTCTGCGTGTCTGCAGTCAAACAAAATTGAAAATCATTCCAAACAGCAAACTTACTGTTTTAAAGGATGTCATAAAGGTCACAAACAACAAGCACGGAAAATTAATTTCACGTGTCAAATAAGGTGCAGCAAAAGACGGTGCA
The DNA here is from genome assembly GCF_056783735.1 of Eptatretus burgeri. Classification (NCBI taxonomy): domain Eukaryota; kingdom Metazoa; phylum Chordata; class Myxini; order Myxiniformes; family Myxinidae; genus Eptatretus; species Eptatretus burgeri. The sequence goes on from NC_140967.1 coordinate 70,985,597, forward strand.
TCAATGGTGGTAAACTACCAAAATTTTTTTTCTGCTGCCTTCAAAGCCTTGATTTTATTTAAATTTAATTATATATTTGAACAACCGGGCGTCGTGGCATGCGCCTGTAATCCGGCTACTTGGAGGCTTGGGTTGGAGGATCGCTTGAGGACGGGGGCTCTGCGCTGGGCCGCGCTATGAGAGGGTGTAGGGTAGCCCGGAATCATGGCGAAACCCAATCCTTATCCCTGTGTCGTAAGAGGCGACCAGGGTTGCGTCAGGAAGGGCATCCGGCGTAAAACCTGTGCCAAATCAATATGCGGATCATAATGGATCCGTTGTGGCGACCCCTAACGGGAGCAGCCGAAAGACGAACAACAATAACAACAACAACAACATTTGAACAGTGGAAAACAGAAATAGCCTTCTTGTCACTTCCAAAAACCACCAGTTTGGCAGTACTTGGACAAAATATAAAACCATTTTAGGCCATATCGACCAATCAAATTTGCCACTCGTTCTCTCGGTGTTGGGGAATATCGAGATTCAGACAAAATAGCGGCTTGAAAGAAATATATATTATCCTCAGAAATGCAAAGGAAGAGTTGAAAAAAAAACACTTCCCATATCCTTTTTCTCAAGACTGTGTGGGGGTAAGGTGTTCTATAAACGCTCTAATTTGACCAATGAATATGTTGCCTTAAATGGCCATTCCAAGACGGTGTTGATTTCTGGAGTGTGCGGTGGAGATTTCTATTGGCTCGGTATTGTGAAAGACTTTACAGTTATCCCATGTTAGTTATTTAAGATCAAGTTGATCGCAGCCTAATCTCTGACCGAACAAAAGTTGCCTGGCTAATGGTTAATCAACCTGTTTTTAACCTCAAAATAGTTTTGTCCTTCCACTTAACTGAAGACAATTTGGTCTGTGAAACAATAACCTATTTTGTTGTTTAAGTTGTCTGTTCAATATTTCTGAAAGTTTTTACTTTCACTTTTTTGTGTACAAAAATCGAGGCTCATGGAGGAGCTAGAATATAGAATGGATCAGGACGTAATAGAATAAAAGGAACAGAAGAAAGAGAGAGAGGGAGAGAGGAAACATTAACAGCAGGGTTGAGGAACAAAATAGACAACTATTTTGACAAATAAGGGATTTTGACAAATAAGGGATGAAGGGAAGAATGATGGGAAGGAGAGGATACACGGGGTGTACCAGTTGGATACAGAAGCAAACTCTTAGGAAGGAAAAACTGGAAATTTGGAGAGAGGGGGGCTTGGAGGGGGAAGTGGTTACTGATGGTAGAAAATATGGTTTTGGATGGAGGATGATCTTAGATGGTGTTAAACAGCTGTCTTGAAGACTAGAGGAAAGAATGAGATTGAAGAGGATGTGGAAGTTGGTCCCACAGGCAGGAAAAAAGATGAACAAATGAGTGGAAGTGAACACCGATTCTGGATTTTGGGAATCTCACCAGAAGGGGATTGATGGTGGAGTGCAGTCTGCATGCATCCTGCAGAAACCTGGGGGGGGGGGGGAGGGAGGGGGGAGCATGGAAAGAGCAGAGGGTGCAAGACCAGAAAGGGGGTAGTAGAAGACAGAGAAACCAAAGACCTATCTGTGATGTGAAAGTGATAGTCCCATAGACTCAACTCATTTCCAGGTGTGGCAAAGCCAACACTCAATCTGCATGGTATTTCCAGAAAGATCCTTTGCATTTTGTTGTATCCATCAACTTCTTAATTTGTTCCTTTCGTGGTAGAAGGAAAAGTTTGGGAAAGAATGAAGGATGTATCTGAGAAGTTGGAAAGTTCAACATCATATGAAACATCACTCCCCGTTCCCCATCAAAAACGAAGCTTTTCTTCACCACTCTCACTGTTGTGAATTCCTTTTCCCCCCACTTATTCTCTCCTTGGTCTTGTTTTTGTTCCTACTAATTAAGAAAAACAAAACCATTGGCCTATCCTTTAGCTTACACTTTGCCTTGCTATTTAGATCATTTTGTGGTGGTAGCAGTTTTGAAGCCATTTCGGTGTATGCTTTCGTGTTGCTTTTGTGTCATGAGCCGAGGGGGTTTCCACCATTCCCATAGTGTGATGCACTAAACTCGTTGTGAGCTCGTCATAAGGATTAGCCGAGCGGTTTTACCTCCCTAACAACCCCGATTACCAGAATAATCTTATGGTGCTTTAATACGGCTTGGGCGATCAGCCTTTACATACGCATCATCCAAGAGTCAAAAGAACGGGTATTGGGCCAGTTGTACAAAAGATAGAAATCTCTGGGTACTAATAAATCTATAAACTCAGGAAATTAATATTTGCAGAACATTAAGGTGGGACAACATTCCCCTGTCGGAAAATGGTTCGGCAAGATGAATTTTCTCAGTCCTGGACCATTTGTTCAATATTTTCTCGTCCTGCAACAGCAACTCTCTGGCTGATGGCATAATGCGGAATTTAACTCAATAATGCTGAGTTTTCTGAAAAAATGGCCAAGGGGGGTGTAGCATATACATATACATACATGGGAACCAGGGATTACAAGCTCGCAATGGTTGTGATATAACACACACACACACACACACACACACACACACACACACACACACACACACACACACACACACACACACACACACACACACACACACACACACACACACACACACACACACACACACACACACACACACACCGGTCCATGTCCTTTGCCGTTTTTGCAAGGTCTCAGTTTTTGGGCGAGTTCAGAAAGCTCTCCAACTCCTTCATTGTACAGAGAAAGTTCTCCAACTCATTTTCCCCTTTCTCGCAGGTACATTTCCAATTATTTTTGGCTTCTTTTGGAAGCTTTGTGAGTCAGTTTAGGTAACAATCCTTATCTCGCACATACGATATACTTTATGTTGCCCCGAACACAGCATTTTCCTGGTGTTTATATGCAAGCGCACCGAGCATTCTGGGGCGGATTACATCATTTCAAAAGTCCGGTATTCAGAAGTCCTCGGAAGTTGATTCACACATTACATCCAACGTTCATGGTACAATGCCGCTCTCAAGGGGTTGAACGTGCAAGTGGACGAAGACAGAGAGAGACACTAGTTTTCAACACGTTTTGTTCTGATGTGCTCGGCTTAGCTTTCTTACCCAATTTGTACACTCACTTGTGAGGTCATTTTTTCAGTGTAAATTAAAACTTCCCAGAACTTCCAAGTTATTTATTTTACTTTTCTGTAAACCTGATGCCCTGTCTTGTTTAACTCCACCATAATCAGCAAAGACCCTTGTATATAAAATTGTGGATCCTAACAGACACATATGCTTTCTTTAAATGACCAACCGGCCATACTTATTGGTGCCAAATATATGAAACTGGATTATAGAAGTGGGACTGGCAGGATGGCTGAGAGATCACACACTTACCTTTAATCTGCCTCACCTGGGTTCAAATCCTGACCCAGGTATAAACTGTCATCCTGAGGTTTCACAGGCAGAGTGAATCATCAATGTGTGTTCCGTCCTTCAAATGGACATTAAATACTGTGTGTCCCATCTGCCGGCATTAGTTGGTGGATGTTAAAGATCCCACGTTGTCCTTTGTGAAGAGTAGGTGAGCTATCACCGGTGCCATGGCCAAATTCCAAATTCCTGCTGGGAGGGCAATGGCAAACCACCTAGTATAAACCTTGCCAAGAAACTGCTTCAGCAGCACCAATGCTCTGCAACAGAATCAGAATTATAGAAATTGAAGATCCTCTTTAACATGATTCTCCAAAGTTTCATCCATAAATGCAAGATCATACGAGTTCCCTTTCAAGAAACTTCAGCACAGGAAGAGACCATTAGCGCATCAAGTCTGTGCAATTGTTTCAAACATATGTTTGATTGTCTGTGCTCTTTCCTAAATGCTGAGTGTCAAGCAAGGAGGCAGCATGTACCATTTTTAAAGTCTTTGGTATGACTTGGCCGGGGTTGGGTTCCAATCGCAAACTTCCAAGATACGGTGCAGATGCTCAAAACCATTACATCACTGAGTCGCCACCATCAATGTAGGTCAACTCCATCAACAAGCAGAAATTTAAATATCAGACATGAAGCAGCTAAGGTTTCGAAGGGGGACTTTAGTTCATGATGTAGCTAGAGATTCCACAACCTTCCTGTCGACCTGCGAGTTGCAAGAATTGCAAGAACCCTCCCTTAATGTAAAATAGTGCATCCTTCAAAAAGGCAAAAGTTCTTATAATTGCGGTGGTTATGATCCAGTTCAAAATCGATGATAAATATTACACCTGCATTATACGCTTTCATTACAGGTTGCATTAATTATCACAACGGATGGGTATCTGTCGTCATCGGTTTGGGTTTTCCAACAAGAACAATGACACTTGCAGTAAACTAGAACGGCACTCGGTGCAGCGCATACCTCCGCCAGGCTGAACAGTTTACGTTTTGTATGCCACTGATCAGCTGGATCTACACCCAGACTTCAACCAACATCGAATCGGCTTGTTCTTGTCACTTAACCAATTCATCCACCAAGTTTCATCCCAATCCGTCCAGAACATTTTCAGATATAATACTCTATATCGTTTTAGCCCAATCACTCAATGGTGAAGAATGACTTTAAAAATTCTCGGATCGAGATCCGGATTCCAATTGTCATCAAAATCTAATAAATTCGTCCTTGTTACATACCCAACCTGCAGACCAAGTTGCATCCGAATCCATGCACAACTTTTTGAGATATTCTGCGAAATATCATATTTGGCTCCACCTTTTAATGGTTGGTCACTTTAAAAAAAAAAACATTTTTAAATCCTTGTATCTGGATATTAACCAAAATCTAATTGGTTCGTCCTTGTCATGCACACACCCAACCTGTCCATCAAGTTTCGTTCGAATCTGTCCATATCTTTTTGAGATATCATGCTCACAAGCAAACAGCCAAACAGGGGTGAATACATCACCTCCGTCTCCCTTCGGTGCCAGGGTAACTAGGCACACAATAAACATGCTCACAAGTTTCTGGCATTTCAAGTTGTTTTGCCAAGTCATTGTTTGCGAAACATATAATTTTTGCAAACATGTACGTATCACGGGTCGCCTGTTGTAAATAATCACATGATGCAAGGATGGAATGGTGGGTTAACAAAGTGGACCACCCGCAAGGCGAGCTGGCAAACTTTTTCAACATCTTTGGTGGCCCTGTGCTCTCACGCGGAGAACAAAATATAAGGAAGCGTAATCAACAGAGGGAGCAAAACAAAATGAGAAAGCAAAAGCAGCTCGAAGGTCAGAACAACACAATGAAGACAAATCTCCGATTTTAGCTCGTTGGAGGTTAAATTGGCAAGAAACTGCGATAGCGAGAACTAATAATATAACAACTCACTAGTGATAATATGAGAAAGAGTCGCTGGTAAAAGGTTGATATGATGAACGAAGGTGAAAGGAGATATAAATGCAGAGGAAATGGACAATGGTGTGGATAGAACACCATGATCTGGAGTGAGAAAATGGGAAAGTGTAAAATGAACATTCGATTGCGGAAAAGTGCAGAAAAGAAACGGAAACAATTCGTGGAAAAGACACGTTTATTTATATTTCTTATGTCGTAAAGACTCTTCCCATGAACCTTCATTAAGCCTGCGCACTTCACATATGGACGCAACAATTATAACCCATGTTCTTATTTTCTGCAAAACTTGATGAACAAAACTCAAGAAGCCTCATTGCAGGATAGTGCTGAGCTTCCTATCGTTTGGGTTTGAGTCACGATACGAAAATAAACTGTCGGATTCGTGCTTCAGAGACCAGATGTTGCATCACCAAGTGTTGGGTGTCCTGTCTGATAGCATTAATAATAATAATAATAATAATAATAATAATAATAATAATAACTGGAAGGGCACTCGGTGGAGCGCATCCCTCCGCCACGCAATGCCTGATCCAGCAGAATATATCGTGCCCAATACATATTTAAACAAGAAAAAGAGCAATCAGAGATTGCAGACCCTTGCCAGAACTTCTTTTGAGTGGTGTATTTTTAATAGGTTTTCAGGTAAATCCAATATGGCTGCCAACCATGTGACCTACGATATCATATGTGTGATCCTTTTGTTCCTCGTGGACAGGCGGTCATATGTGTAAAGTTTTGCCTCGATTTGTTCAGCAACTTCAGAGAAGACTTTTGAAGGTTTTTTTTAAAACAATATGGCTGCCGAATCACGTGACCGATGATATAATTTTTTTTTTCTGTGGACCACTTTATCCCGAGATGACCCTCAAAATTTTTCATACTGATCCGATGTAGCGTTCGACATATGCAATTATGACGTCATAACGAGTGCACCTATGACATCGTAAAAATCAAACTCATTCCCCATGACGAGTGCTTGCTATGTGCCAGGTTTCAATTTTTTCCTTGGTGTGGTTTCAGAGATACAGAGGTCCAAAGTTTCAATCCTGCCACACCACGTGACCTATGACGTCATAATTATCATTAAAACATTCCACATGAGTCGTCAAACCAATGGTGAAAATTTCCTCTCAATCTGACAAGCGTTGCAGAGAAAAACACGAAACTTCTGTGCAGACAAACAAACAGACAGACAGACAGACAAGCAAATAGACAGACAGAAAAAACAGACAAGCAAACAGACAGACAGACAAACAAACAGACCCAAATGCAATATCCTCTCCTTTGGCGAGGGTAATAATTATCGGATCCGGTTTCAGATCTTCACTAAAATTTAATCATTTCTTCCTCGTCACACACTCAACATGTCCACCAAGTTTCATCTGGGTCCGTCCACAACTTTTTGAGGTATGCTGCACACAAACAAACAAACAAACAGACAAACAGGGGTGAAAACATAACCTCCTTCACCTTCAGTAACAGAGGTAATAAACAACAGCATTTAGACAGTGCTAATAAATCTGACAATTAAGCCATTCAAACAAAGATGCTCCATGATACAGCAGGCCAAGCCTGTGCAATGGCTGTCAACCTATGGTTGTTTGGTGGTGCCCCATCCTTTTTAAATGCTAATCATCGAGCAAGGAAGCAGCAGGTACTATTTCAAAGGGAGGTGGTATGACCTCGGACAGAGTTCAAAGCACCGACCTCCCAGACTCACAGAGCAGACACTCCTCCAAACATTATGCCACCGAGGCTGGGACTTTGGTGGACGTTAAAGACCCCACGTTGAAGATCCCACGGAAGTTGGTGAGTTATTGCCAGCATTATGAACAATGTAAAAATTTGTGCATCCTCCCTCCCCCTCCCACAACCCCCCAACCCTCCTCCCACGCACCCCCCCCCCATGCTTTTGTTTTTTTCTTGAAGTCTATTGTCGTAAATAAGCGAACTTATTTAATCGAGAATACGATGTACAAATATGTCTCATACTTTAGGAGTTTGCATTCTGGTGCTTGTATGATCTCACTGTGCCAAATCATCGGCAGCAGATGCTCATCTGCCCATCAAAGCCTCCCTTGTACCCCCTTGCAACCCACCACTCCTCTCCCATAACCCCGAATCTGGAAGCACCTCGTAAAAAGCACCGCAGACATCTGGCCCGTACTCCTCGCCAAGCTCGACACCTGGGAGTCACTTGCTCTAGGTAAATGAGGTCGAAAGTATAAAACACTTCATGTCCCAGCTCCCCATCTTTCCTTGCTCGGATTTCCGCAT
>NC_140967.1:70998274-71083274 GCF_056783735.1 Eptatretus burgeri
GGCAGTATTTATGTTTGGACAGGAGTTTGTCTCCGAGCCGTGTTTATAGAATGACCGGTAGAACATGGATTTCAGACATTATTTTGTTTACATCTTCACTGTTATTCTATGCAGAATCATTGTGATGACACAGTATGAAACGTAATTAATGCTCCACCGCACGTCTGCCTTTCCTTCCTCTCACCTCACAGATTTTCCCGTCCCCACCCCTCACTCCCGTTCCCCTCAACCTCTACACTCTCCTCGCGCTCTCTCCCTCTCTTTCTCTTTTTTCCCCTCTTTTTCTCCCTCCCTCCTTTAGTATTCCCATCAGCGAAGCGACAGGTGGTTTGTGAGTATATTAATAAATGTATGTGTGTGTGTGTGTGTGTGTGTGTGTGTGTGTGTGTGTGTGTGTGTGTGTGTGTGTGTGTGTGTGTGTGTGTGTGTGTGTGTGTGTGTGTGTGCGCGTCTCCTCCATAACTCCAACATGATAAAACCTAGCAGCCTGAAACTTTGCATGCATACTAAGAAAACTGGAAGGAAATGCATGACTGAAAATTGGGTGTTTGGGTTAATTAAAACACCCCTTTTGAAGATAATTAACAGCCTTATTTAATTTTATCCTTCATCAGGCGCATTCTTGGCCACTCTCGCACACCTCGCTCACACTCGATGGGGGTCCTAATTCACCATTTTGTTCGGCCTATTCAAACATGCTTCGATTTGGAAACACGATCTACCCTCACAGGCTAATTAAAGTATATCATCGAAATATTATGTCAGATTTGAGAATAAGTCGACAAAATGTGTTGAAATCTGGAGTGAAATTCGAAAAATTTTAGAAATCAGCGATTTTTACAACTAAGTGTATTTATTTTAGCAAAGCATCAAACTTAACTTTTTCTACTGTTCGGACGATTATATTGTTATAGATCGGGCGGTGGCGGGATTCGCACCATAATCTTGACAGCCAAATGTTGAAGATTTGGCGTCACTTAACAGCACCGCCGTCTCAGGGGTTATAACGCCGGCTGGTTCGGCACAGGACTCGGGTTACGTGCCTCAGATCACAATACCAAAGTACACCTGTGCCTTGCCAGTTGGGGAAATAGACCCTGGTTACAGACTGGGTTTGTCAGAGACCGAGCAAAGTCTGCCAGTCCGTAACCATTTTGGTTTTAAATACAAATTGAGTGAATTGTTCCTCAGCACGACACGAATAAACTCAATGCGGCAACTTTCATCTGAATCAGCCAGATTTATTGGGGACACATCGGGGAACACGACACAAGCAAAACATTCACGGACGTTATAATTAATCTATAACCCGCTCTTAACCAGGGAGCTACAGATTATGGGTTTTGAAGGGAACCCTAGCGAGATAAACCTTAGACAACATGCAGACAAGACACAGAGTACTTGGTGATGCCTCATGGACGAGAGGAAAAGTGTCAAAGGCACGAATGCGGCTCGTGACAAGCCGATGTCAACGAATTCGAGCACCCAGCTCGAGCATGCAGCGTGGCAAAATGGCACTCGTACTCCTTCTCCCGGCACCGCTTGCGCACCAGCGTCAGCGCGTTCAGCCCCTGTAAGGTCGACGGCACAAGACCGAAAGATCCACAGTGTGCTCCAGCTGGCTTTTTACAAGGTCCAGCATATAAATCCAAGCCTGGCCTGCTCACCAGATTAGGCCAAATTGGGGTGTTGGGCTCCGCAGGCGGATCGATGGGATGGAAAACCGTGTCGAGCCATGCCAGGAGCAAAGACAGTCAGAGGCTCCGTGGTTGGATTTAGGATGAACCTGGGGATGACCTGCATGCTGGGTCCATCGCCGAGGAGGAACAGCTGTCAAGTAACTCCTCATCAAGCAGATCGCAGACTTGACTCTAGCAGCCTCTCATCCAGCAGAAGGCAGACTGACCTCATGCAGTTCCTCTTGCCTTTTTCATGAAGCAGATCGCAGACACACAGTCGTTTTTCATCCAGCAGAAGGCAGACTCTCACAGTCGTTTCTCATCCAGCCGAAGGCAGACTCTCACAGTCGTTTCTCATCCAGCAGAAGGCAGACTCTCACAGTCGTTTCTCATCCAGCCGAAGGCAGACTCTCACAGTCGTTTCTCATCCAGCCGAAGGCAGACTCTCACAGTCGTTTCTCATCCAGCCGAAGGCAGACTGACCTCATGCAGTTCCACCCTTGCCTTCCCGGCGCTCGCTTTTCTCGACACTCTCCCGGGGACCCGTGATTGGTCCATCGCTCGAGATTGCAGCTGCCCTCCACCAATCGGCTGCCAACACGTCTCGCCGACCGACACACTCAGAGCGCTGGGCGGGGAATGGTTCGGAGGGGGGAAGGAAGAAGAAGAAAACCACCTCTCGGCACACCACCACTGTATGAACAATGGACAGCCTGCTACATCTCCTGACACACATTTAATGTCCAATTACCAAACAACCTGGCTAAACATGCATTTAAGGGGGAAACTGGGCTAATCCTATATTTAATAACACACTAAGGGCCAGTTCCACAACAATATTGAGTGAAGAAAAGATAATAGAACGTGCAGAAAGTGTAAATTAATTGAGTGAAACGCCGTGCTTCATCACCTACTTTTGCAATCAATGACGGCACACTCCACAGGATTTCTTTTTTTCGGTAATTACATACTAAATTTGCTCTTTCCATTTTGTGCAATTTGCTTACATTACAAAATATTTACACAAATATACTCATAGTTTCTGCAAGCGAAGAGGTACTTCGACAGCACACATGGACGTGTTTGAAATGGGAACAAGTGACGCTCCGTGGGGTGTGTGCATGCCTGTTCTTGGTTAAATATGTGTGGTGCACGGGTTTTGCGGGTACGCAATCTGAACTTTAACTTAGGCCCGTGGTGCCTGCTGCTGTGGAGGAGATTATGCACCCATCTCATGAACCATGTGCTTCTGCAGCACAGAAGCCTCATGGGGAGTTGACATGTTGCAGCATCGAAGCCATGTGGGATGTGCCACTGTGCAGTGTGGGTGTGGGGAAATCTGTGCATGTGTGCGAGTGAAAAGTTGAGTGTATTGCCGGTGCGTGCACGTTTCGCATGGACTGCGAGGAGATTGGAGGCATGAATGTGTGTGGGGAGGGAGGCGGTGGGAATGCATGCAAGCAGGCAGGTCTTGGCCACATAGATAGCATTTGTTTTGATTTTTAAATGCTACCACCTGGTTTTATACAGAACACTGTAATTAGAAAGAAAATTTTGCTGTTTGGGCACGTTTTATCACCCCGGTAATGCCCTAGTATGCTGGGTTCCCATTTCTCTCCCCTCAAACTGCTTTCCCATCCCATTGCCTTATGCTTCCTTCCCTTTCCTTCACACTGCCTTCCCATTCTCTCCCCTCACACTTCCTTCCCATTCCCTCCCTCCACACTGCTTTCCCATTACCTCCCTTCACACTGCCTCCCCATTCCCTCCCCTTATGCCGCTTTCCCTTTCTCTCCCAATCATGGGGGGTTGTCAGTGTGTCCGCCATAACTCCAAAACCATGAAACTCAGCAGCCTGAAACTTTGCATGCACACTAAAAAAACTCCAAGGAAATGAATGAGTGAAAATTGGGTGTTTGGGTTCATTAAAACACCACTTTTCAAGGTAATTAATGGCCTGGTTTAATTATATCTTTTATCAGGCACATCCTCGGTCACCAGTCTCTATGGGGTTTTACATAACCTTGTTGGGGTCTGAAGCCGCCATGTTTTTTGGCCTACTCAATCATGCCTTGACTTGGAACAGGCTGCAACAATTTCTCAACGATAAAGTTTATTTTCACTTTCCTCACTCATATCATCGAATGCCTGTTCATAATAGCTATGAATCGCTGGGTACATCACTTTTGTAAGTGCTGTACTTTTCAAATTAGGAGCTTGGAGCGATTTCATGCATTATAATATGATGCAATTTTCAGAAAACATCTTCATCACAAAGAAGGCACTACGTACATGAATCAAGGAAAAATAAACATCTCTGGGATAAGTACAAGGATGCCAGGGGTGATCCAAACCGTTTTCAATATGTCGAGCGAGCAGTAATACGTGAGATACGTCACACAGAGGGAACAAACTCAGAGTGATCATGAGATCATTAAGCATCAAGTTTTTTTTGTTTTTTTTGTACACACTGTCGAGGCTCGTATGAGAGCTAAAACACAGAACGTACAGCAAGGGGATCAGGAGACAAGAGGGGCACGAAGGAAGAAAAAAACAGTGGGGAACAGAGTCATGAGGAGATCTGTGGAAGAGAGAGGGGTGTGGTGGGGTACAAGGGTAAACAAGATGGACACTACAGGGACTTTTGGGTCCTTACACGACAGAGGCTTTCGGAATTTGAAGAAGGTGGGTTTGGGGCAGATTAGTGGGGGGGGGGTTCATGGTTTTTCTTTTGGATGGGGGAAGATAAGAGATGGTGGTAAACAGCTGTTCTGAAGACCTGGAGGGAAGAGTGGGATTGAAGAGAGTGTGGGAGTTTTTTCCAAAGGTGGGGAAAAAAGAGGAATGAAAGAGTTCGAAGAAGAGCTTGTTGACAGCCTTGGAGACAACCCCAAAAGGGTTCTGGAGGTATGTTAATAGCAAAGCAAAGGGGAGAAAGCGAGTTAAAAACCTTGTTAAGGAGGATGGTTCACTCACCACGACAAATGAAGAGAAAGCAGGGACCCTCAGCAACTACTTCGGGAGTGTATTCACCCATGAAGATCTCCACAACCTGCTTACATTGACACATATTCATTATGGATTAAACCTGAACAATGTTATCAAAACCGAAGACATCATTGAAAGGACTGAAGAGTAGCAAGTCAGCTCTTCCAGATAATATCCATCCACTACTATCGAAAGAAATTGCAAGCTCTGTCGCACTTCCACTAACATTAATCTTCAATAAATCACTTGAGGAAGGGATCTTACCAGAAGCATGGAAGAAAGCAAACATAACACCAATCCACAAGAAAGGTAGCAAACAGAAGGCTGAGAACTACAGCCCTATTAGCCTTACATCAGTGGAAGGGAAAATCCTGGAAAGTCTTGTGTGGGATGCTGTAATGGAGTACATGGAAGTTAACCACCTGTTGATTACCTACTAGCACGTTTTTACATGCGACAAATCCTGTGCTACTCAGATACTCACCATTGCAAATGAATGGACTGCATTTCCCTGGACTCAGGTACATAGTAGAATACCACAAGGAAGTGTGCTCGGGCCGACATTGTTTGTAGCCTTCATTAATGACCTGCCATTGGAAGTGCAGGCAAGGGTACAAATACTTGCAGATGACATGAAGATCTATGGACCCATATGAGATTCTGCAGACAAAGAAGCTCTCCAAGCAGACCTGGACAAAGTGGACGCTTGGGCTGACAGATGGCAATTCCCTTTCAACGAGTCAAAATGTAAGACCCTCCATATAAGCAGGAGTAATTCTAGTGCCAGGCACACAAAGTGAGGAACTGAACTCCAGAGTACAGCCACAGAAAAGGATTTGGGAGTGGTTGATGACGAGCTGAATTTCCACCATCATGTCTCAATTGTTGTCAGCAGGGCATAGCAAATCCTTGGGATTGTTAAGAGGACCTTTGTCCACCTTAACATCAGGTCCCTCCCTCTGCTGTTTAAGACTCTTGTTCATCCCCACTTGGACTATGGTAATTACTTCTGGCAACAGAGGCTCAAACTAGATGCTGACAAGGTTGAAAGAGTGCAGAGAAGGGCCACCAAACTCATTCCAGTATTTACCATATCAGCTATCAACAGAGAGGCTGATTGAACTGAATATGTATGCCCTGCTCCAGCGTAGAAGAAGAAGGGACATGATCCTGGTGCACCAGATGTTACACGGAATAGTGAACTAGACCCAAACGACTCCTTTACCCAACAGCACAACACAAACACCAGAGGACATTCCTTAAAGATCTTCAAAGAAAGGAGCTGCCTCGAATACAGGAATAAGTTCCTCGCACATCAGATAGTGGCTGGTTGGAATAATCTTCTGCAAAGTAGTGTAGAAGCCTCCTCTACCCAGACTTTCAAAACCAGCCTTAACAAGCATTGGTGGAAAGAGTCAAACTACCCTGAACCCTCACACATGCATGTATATTTATAGTAAAGTTTACAGGACGCAATGACCGGGAGCTGCAGGATTATCCTTTATCCTGTAGATGATGATGATTAATGCCAACCTATGGGAATTTTTTTTTAATTCAATCAAACAAAAAAATTGACCCCGGTGGTTGTAGAGGCAACATGACCGTTGCCTCGATCTCTCCCAAATTTTTTTGTAAAACATCTAAAATCATCAATTTTCAACTTAAAATCGTCAATTTACATCCTATTAACTTGAAAGTTGAACAGGATTTGCATAGTCCATCACTGAATTTGGAAACCAACTATTTTTGAGGTCAAAAGGTCAGAGGTCAACTCAAGGTCAAACTTCTAAAATCATCAATTTCAATCTGAAAAATAATCAATTTTCATCCGATTGACCTGAGCTTTGATTAAGATTGTGAATTTTAATCTTCATGAAATGGACAACTTGATGTATCCATGGCAACCTTTGGAGAGTGGGGGGGGGGGGGTGATTCTGCAAGTCTCGTGCTCTGCACAACATCTTTTTCTTGTTTACTTATTTGTTTGTGTGTTTGTTTGTTTGTGTATTTGTGTGTTTGTTTGTTTGTGTATTTGTGTGTTTGATTTTGATGAACTCTTGAACCACTCGACTGCATTAGTTGGAAACTGGTGGTTGTACTTGGGGGGTACAAGGGAAAGTTTTTGGCAGTTAAAAAAAAAAGAGTTTTTGGGGTTTAGGGTGGGGTAGCACAAAAAATCCTCTATATAAATGTGGATTGTGTAATGCTGCTCCTGGTGGGAGGGGGTATTATAAGTCCTAATAAAATATGCCAATTCTTGGTGAATTAACCCATTCATTTCAGTTGGATTCAATTCAACAATGAGCCAAACCAGTGTATTTTGTTGATTCCCTAAAGCTATTTCCCTCGAAATATTTTTTTACTTGAACAAATTTTCAGCTTTTTACATTCAATAACAAGTTTGCAAGAAAATGATCCCATATTTTAAAATGTTCATGCTGGCATCTTGTCAGTGACTGTAAAATTATTCACTATCCAAGGGTACAGTGGTGTAAGCTGTGAGTGAAGCATAAGGTAAATAAAAGCAAGATTTCTGGGTTCTTTCAAGGTACCAATTACAAACATACCAATGGATTGCTTTGATTAAAAAGGCCCTAACTAAAATACATAAAGAACAAAATGAGACAGCTTGGCAATGAAAAAAACAATCCCAACAAAATCCCTTAAATACACTTAGTTATAAAAATCGCTAATTTGTATACATTTTCAGATTTCACTCCAGATTTTGACACTTATTTAGTCCACAAGATCCGATTCTCAAATCCGATATAATATTTTGGTTATATACTTTAATTAGTTCATGAGAGTAGATTGCGTTTCCAAATCAAGGCATGTTTGATTCGGTTGAACAAAATGGCAAATTAAGACCCAAGCAAGCTGACAGAGGGCAGACCAAGAATGACGTCTTGAGAAAGGATAATTAAATTAGGCTGTTAATTATCTTCAAAAAAGGTGTTTAAATTAACCCAAAAACCCAATTTTCACTCATGCACTTTCTTGGAGTGCTCTTGGGATGCATGCAAAGTTTGGGACCCCTAAGTTTCATGGTTTTGGAGTTATGAAGGTGACACACACACACTGACAATAATTAGTACAGATATGCTATTGTCATTATTCTTGTTCTTACTTTGGACATTTGAAGTGGCCTTGACAAAAATGGCACAATAAGGTGGAATGTCACAAGTTGCTATACATACACCTTTCCAATGTGGAAAAAGGAAATAAAACATGGGAATTACTCGTGATGTCCTTTTTTACAGTTGAGTCTAAAGCAACACAGGCTAAGAGAGTATAAAAATAACACTGAATGCTCTTACTCATGGTACAATTGAGGGTTCTGAAGCATCACTCATAATACCCTCTCCCATCACCACCAGGAGCGGTGCTACATGGTACACACTTACCAAGACAATTTGCCTCACTTGGGATCTCCTGGTAGTGGTTGGGAGGGGGGGGGGTCTGGGGGAAGGGTAAAGGAAGTCGCGGCAACCCTTGCCTTCTGAACCGAAGTTCCCTTGGCAAGTTTAGTTAGTTGAGATTGCATAAATAAAGACCGAATACATCGACATCAGACAGATGGATGTCAAATTGCATATTTTAGTGTGATGACAGATTGACAGGGCTTACGGGGTCTCCACTGGGCCACAATTGTGTTTTGCTGCCTGTGAGCATGAAGAAGATTTTGATTTTTAATCGCAAAATTACCTACTTTATAAATCGGAAATCGGAAAAAGACACATCATATCTATTTTAGGGTATTGAGGGATAGATAAGCGTCGAGGTGGTCTGGGGGCTTGGGGTCCACTTAAACTCGTTTTAAGGGGATGATCAGGAAGTACAGGGCTTAAAATAAAAAGGCAATGTCTGGCATATTATTCTCTCAATTTTTAACAACAATGTTGTTTTTTGCAAGGAATTACTAGGAATTTTTATGCATAAGAGGAGGCCATTCGGCCCATCATGCCTGTACCACACCCATACCAGATTTAATAAATCCATCAATACCCATCAATTCCCTTCATATCATGTGCAGCCTTTTGTCTGCGACACTGGTACTCATTTCACCGACCTCAGAAGGATGACAGGCTGAGTCAACCCCCTGGTGTTAATTCAGCGGAAAACGGGACTTGAACTCAGGACCCGAGGATCCCAAGCCACCACCCTAACTGCTAAGCCAATACCAGGTTAAATTAATTTGGATTTTCGACAGGACACACTCCATAATTGTTATACTGGAAGATTGTAGGTTATTTTAGGCCACAGACTTCTTGATCAATGCTCCCAGCATTGCCAGACAGTCAGTGACCATTCAGTATAATAAGGTCCATTGTGAATTGATTTGGCAACTCGGAATTGTGTTTGCAAGTTGATGATGACGAATGAAGATAGCATCCATGATCTATAACAAACGCAAAAGAAAGCTTAAACAAACAAGTGTCGCTGCCTGGAAAACATGCAGCAATTGGTGTGCCGTGGCCTCTGGCCTTGGCCTGACACAAATTTTCGGCAGTACAATCAATTGGAGAAGTGAGTGATTGGGTGGGGGGAGAGTAGGTGGAGGCGGGGGGGGAGATTCACGGATATCTGGTCTGCATGGGGGCTATGTGAACATGCCCCCTTGGAGTTTCACTTCCATCCCAGTGGAAGTACCAAATTCTATTAGCCTCACTTTCCTACTGCTAGCGCTCTCCCACAGAGCTGGGATTGGAGCCCGCATCATTTTCTCGGAGTAAAAGGTTGTGCGAACATTAGCAACATCAATTCCAATGTTCAGGGCCTTGGCTTGAATGAAAATGAGCTGACGTGACCATCGCGACCTGGAGAAAAAAAGTTTCTGAGACAAGGCCGGCCTGGGGCGAAGGGTCTGAAAAAAGGCAAAGAGTCTGGCGGCAAGGTTTTGAAGCCAGAAGGGCAGAGGGTCCACCGGGACACGGAGAGAGGCGGACAGCGAGTCACTTTGCTTCAGGCTAGAGTTTCAAAATGGCTCGTAAGAGAACTGTTTAATTTACTGCAAACCTTTCCTCTCTCGGCACAGTGGCTTTTCCTAATTTCTCTTCTGCATTCCAGCCCCTCGTTTATTTCATTTTTCAAATGTAGGGTCACCAGGTATTGCTATTTCGTGTGTGTAGTGTATGCGTGGAAAGTTAAAGTTTTTGAACTTCCGACAAAGACTTACGATGCTATGACGACCGTAAGCCCATAACCCTTCGGCCTTAGTTTAAGTCATGCTGTTGGAAAGGAGGATACAAGTCAAAGCTTTACATTAAATCCTGCTTTGAAAAAACGGTCTGTCATACTAAAATACATCACCCCAAGAAGATGTGATTTTCATAACAAAGCTTTCATTCCTCAAATCCAGATGCGTATAGTGGAGTCATTGAAGCCTGCCCATGCTTGCCTGATCAACAACAGTTGAAACTGCTTTAATGCAACATTTTGCTGGCGACGGAACGACAAAAAATATATGTACAGTATAATTGCTGACATTAAAGAGAACTGAAATTCTCAAGTAGGCCGATGATGATCCCTCGCTGTCCATTATGATGGAAATCAGATGGACACAACGTTTTCCAGAAACCAAACCCCAAATGGGCCAATAAGTCTGTCTGGAATCACTTGCAAGAAATTTTCTCTTAGGTTCTAGATGGTTGGCCAGACTCCTTGTCCACGATCTTCTCCAGCTTTGAGCCTCGCTCTCTGCTCTGCAGACATGAAGCCAGCACTCTGCCTTTTGACATAAGGAATAAATGGTCACTAGTGCAGTTTTGGCATTAAAACTGATTGTAAAGCGGTGTTGCTTGCGACATAATCGAGTAGTGTTTTGTGTTTGCCTTGAAGGAGAGAAGCTCAAAGTCGAGTCCCCAAATCACAAGTGAACACGCATTTATAATTGCCATTTTACTTTCTGGCTCAGTGCCTACTTCATAGTCTACACCTGCACTACTTTATCCACAGTGCTCTTGTGTTTGATGTATGGGGGCGATTCAAGGGTAACCATACACTTTTTGTTCTAGATAATTGTAAAATAATTGCATATCTCTAAAAAGCTTTGTGGAGTGTTTGTGGCAACACCTGCCATCTCCTGCATGATGTCACAGCTGCGCAAAGAATTCTGGGTTTTTTTCAGGATGGTGGAGATCAGGTGTGGGAGTAGTGTTATGCAATGAAGTTTCTGGTGAAGGAAACTGTGTAACCATCTGAAATCTACAGGAGAGTAGATGACAGATCTTAGATATATGTGTCTCTTGCAGAAATATATGTTTCAGCGGTGCAAATGGTTTGAAGGTGGGTTTGAATCAATGCCAGTTTCTCTTGAACATGAAAGTTAAATTTGAACAAATATTTCCAAATACAAACTGCATGTATAAGTGTAGAATAACAGTGAACCACCTTAGTAATAGCATTTGTATACCATGCAAAGTTGTACTTCAAATCATGGACAATCATTGCAGGTCAATCTTAAACAATAAAAAAGTGAAGTTTGCAGTTTATCAACCTTGAAAATGTCTTGAATCGCTGCATGTGTTAACTCAAACGAGTAAGAGGTAGGTGAATTCTATGACAATCCATGTACGACACCTGTACAAGGTAGAACAGTACCCCTCCATATATCTGATCCCGACTTAATGTCTTGTAGGGTTTGACCAGTTCATTCCAGAGAGGAGCTTCTGCTCCACACTGACATGGCCAACAAGCCCAAAACAGGAGTCCATGGATGTTGCCTCTCTGGGGTGTACCAGTCTATAAAATTGAGAATGAAATTATCTTCCCAGTTGCATCTCTCAGTACCAATTGGCTTCAGTACAATACGGCGGAGAAGTACGGGGCTGCAGCCCTGCTATGATGCCCAACAGGCAGATCCTATGCAACTGTTTAGCCAGAAGAGCCTTAAAAAATATACATATAATCATATATATTGAAATGTAAATTTAAAAATATATGTGTGGAGTGTCCAGTGCGGCAGATGCTGCACGCTCAGGCCAGCCTCACACAGCCGACACACCAGAAATGGTTGCAGGAGTTGAGCGCGTGCTCAGGGAAAACAGTCGCATTATGCTGGATGAAGTGGTCTCCAAATTGAACATTGGCCATGGTTCAGCACACCATATCATTCACAACATGCTGTGGTTCTGCAAAGTGTCTGCAAAGTCGGTGCCTAGACAACTCGCATCCAAACTGAAAGAACTCCACTTTTAAACTTCCTGTCCCAGTCATACACTTTCTGCAACGATAAACATGTGTCACCATATTGCATTTTCATTCTGCAATGGATTTCACTGGGATTCACACCCTCAATTCCCCAAGAAACGGATGACAGAACGTTGCTCATCCCTGGTGCATGCTTCTCAGGGAGCTGCCATCTTGGAACTGTTCGACTGATGCCAGAAGCTCAATGTTGCCAGATCCAAACAGGCAAAACATGACTCTTACCTATCAATATAACATATGTCGACTACAACTACACACATTACGTTCTCGAATTTATATCACCATTTTAATTGACTGCCCCTTGTGTCCAACCTGGTTATCCGTCCAACTTGACACCCAAGGTGTGTTTTTTTTTTTTGCAAATACCACTTGAAATTCACAGCCCTACGAAAAAAAAATAATTAAGCAACAGGTAACCACGCAGCCGTAAACAATGCAGCACGCACAAAGGGTTTACCAAATATGGTAAAATCGCTATTCGATATGTTGATTAATCAGTAATGATAAGGAGGTTCCAAATAAGACAACACACTTGCATCCATCCATCCATACACATACACACACACACACACACACACACACACACACACACACACACACACACACACACGACACATAACATTTCTCAAACAAAGAACATTTCCAAAAGTTTTATTTACTTTTTTTTGTTTTTGTTTCCAGTTGTCACCTGTGACGTGTGACATCACATTTACTGCAAATAGCGTCTCCACAATCAAGAGCAGTGTTTCCTGGTTTCTCGAGACCAAGTGATGATAAAGGGTGATGAATGCCATATGATGATCTTGACAAGTCTTGACAATAAAACTATGACAAATGTTCGTTTATGCACAAGCATCACACCGCATTGTTGTATTCCATTTCGTTCATTGTATTTTTTTTTATGGTTTGGATTTGGAACGGTTATTTTGTGGACACCCAGTATACGAATGAAAACAATCCGGATCAAATCAAATCCTACCATTCAAAATACTTGAAAGTACCGATAAATATCACAGTGACAAGTCGAAGAGCAAATTGGAAAGCAAACAGACCTACCTCCGATCAGATTTTTAACCACGATGCACCAAAATAGGTATTTTAACCACTCATGATTAGGTCATTTGGTCCATTATTATAGTGTTGCACTCGAGTTAATTTATTCACTACAGCTTCACTCCTTTACACCCTGTAAGGCCTGTAGACCCCATTAGACCCTTTACACCCATTAGACCCTTTTGAGACATATAGACCATCTTCGACCTTTTTGACACTTTTCAGACCTACAGAACTTTCAAGATCCTTTGGACAATTTCAGACCATTTGGACACTTCAGACTGCTTTTGCTCTTTGGCCCTTAGACCCATTTAAGACATTCACCAGACGGCGGACTCCTTGGGTTAACCTGAGGCGATCCCTTCGGGTGGGTGACTGGAATGTCCTGTCCCTAAGAGAAGATGATCACCTGTCTATGTTATCATCTGAGCTCAAGCGTTTGAACATCGGTATTACAGCACTCTCTGAGGTTCGGACACCGGATTGTAGTGAGATCATGGTGGGTGGTTACACCAACTATTGGTCTGGTCGCTCTGATGGTTACCATGCCAAAGGAGTTGCTGCAGCTGTGTTCAATAAGCTAAATCCAAAGATAATTGAGGTAACACCGTCGGTCAATGAGCATATGATGAGATGAAGGATTTGTCATTCCTTGGGTGTCGTTTCCCTGGTCTCTCTATATGCTCCGCCTGAGGCGAGTGATCTCACAGTGAAGGATGCATTCTATGCCATGCTCGAGTCCGTGGCTGATCAGTGCCCCAGGTGAGATACTCTTCTAAATCCAGGAGATTGGTACCATCCCAGCCGAGGCTGGATCTTGGCAAGCTCAAGAATGAGAGAGTAGCTGAGAAGCTTGTGAACAGGATGAGTGGACACTTGGGGGGTCTGGGTGCTTTGGCGAGTCCTGAAGAGTTGTGGAGTGCCTTCAAGGCCACCATCCTTGATGTTGCTGGTCGAAGTCTTGGAACTCACGCGAAGAAGAATTTTGTCTCTCAAGGGACACTGGATACCATTGACCAGAGTCGCAGGGCCAAGTTTAATGGCAGAGTTAAGCTGTTCAGGGAGTTGAGTCATAAAACTGTACGAACGCTGATGGTGTACAAGTAGGCCGATGTGTTTGGAATCTTTGAGGAGGTAGAGCATCACCTGTGGTCAAGTGATTCTCGTCCTGCTTACAGGAGAATTCACACATTGCGTTCCTCCAAGCCCGTCCCTCGGTGTACCGCAGTCAGAGTGGAGGGTGGTGGGCTCTTCACAGCCGAGTCCGAAGTGAAGGCCCGCTGGCCTGGTTACTTTGAGGAGCTGTCCCAGGCTGATCCACCACCTGTTGAGTTAGATTTCAGAGGTGTTACTATCCCCATTGCTGTCCCTCCAATCAAATGTGATCCACCTCAGTTTGTGGAAACACAAGCTGCAGTGAACTGGTTGAAATGGGGTAAAGCTCCTTGGATTTGTGGTATCCATGCTGAACTTCTCAAGGCTGGTGGAAATGCTGTACTCATGTCGTTGCATGCGGTTTTGTGCTCTGCCTGGAACACAGACATCATCCCAATTTACTGGAAGAGGGGGCCTTGTTGTCCCACTCTGGAAAGGGAAGGGTGATTGCCAGGACTGTAACAACTACCGAGGGGTGACGCTGCTCTCAGTGCTGGGCAAGGTCTTTGCTCAGATGATTCTTGATTGTGTTCGCCACCATCTGCTTGAGCACCAGCAACCAGAGCAATCAGGCTTTACATCAAAGAGGTCAGCGATTGACCATGCCCTTGTGGTCCTCACCGAACGCAGACGAGAGTTTCAGCAGGGGCTGCTTGCAGCCTATGTTGATCTCTGTAAAGCGTTCGATTCAGTGAATCGGGATGCCCTCTGGAGGATTGTTGGTTTTCATGGGGTGCCACCAAAACTGATCAATCTGATGTCTGAACTATACTCTGGTACTGATAGTGCTGTTAGATGTGGTGATACCATGGCTGACTTATTTCCAGTTGTTGCTGGAGTTCGTCAGGGGTGTGTGCTGGCCCCCACACTTTTCAGTACTTGTATGGACTGGATTCTGGGGAGGATGTCGGAGAGATCAAGCTGCGGTGCATTGTTTGGGAATGTCAAGATCTCTGACCTTGATTTGGTCGATGATGCCGTCATCTTTGTGGAGAGTCTGGATATCCTTTTGGGGTCCTTTGAGGTGTTGATTGAAGAGTCTGAGCTGCTGGGATTATGGGTTTCCTGGGAAAAAACTAAGATCCAGACTTTCAATGACATCTTAGAAGCTGCTATCTTGTCTGTACCTGTTTGTTGTGAGGATGTTGAGGTCGTGGAGAGATTCACTTACCTTGGCAGTGATATTCATGTCACTGATGGTTGCGAGCCAGAGGTCAGTAGACTTCTGGGTTGGGCCTGGGGAGTCAGGATTCATGGGATCATGGAGGTTTGGTGCTGTCTGTACCTGTTTGTTGTGAGGATGTTGAGGTCGTGGAGAGATTCACTTACCTTGGCAGTGATATTCATGTCACTGATGGTTGCGAGCCAGAGGTCAGTAGACTTCTGGGTTGGGCCTGGGGAGTCAGGATTCATGGGATCATGGAGGTTTGGTGCTGTCGGTACCTGTGCAGGAGGACGAAAGTCGGAGTGTTGAGGTCATTGGTGCTTCCAGTCTTGCTCTACTGATGTGAGGCTTGGACTCTGACCAGGGATCTGAGATGGAGACTTAATTATTTTGGTACCAGGTCTCTGGACAATCCTTGGCTATCGCTGGTCGGACTTTGTGTCTCACGAGCGGTTGCTGAGAGAGACTGAAATGAGATTTGTCACCTGCATAGTCCGTGAGCGTCAGCTGCAGCTGTAGAGATATGTGGTTCATTTTCCTGATGCTAATCCTGCTCACCAGATTCTCTCAGGGAGGGAGCCTCATGATTGGAGGAGGCCAATGGGCCGACCATGTTCCTCGTGGTTGCAGCAGGTTGATCAGCATCTCAAAGAGATGGGGATGGGCCTGGCATCTGCCTGGGGGGTGGCCAGACGGAGGACCCTGGAGTACCGGCGGAGAGTGGGCGCAGCGACGGCCTGCTCCGGCACGTGCTCCCATACCTGACCTGGCCTGACATACCGACAGTCCTGCTTTTTTATTTTGATACCAGTATAAAAGCCTGTCAAAAAATGACAGGGTGGAGAAATGGCAACACAATATGTCAGGAGACTGGAATATATGATGTTTTATCACAAGAAGTGTTACTTAAAATATGACATGTAAAAATGTTACCCTATTTTCTTTATCTTCTGGGATGTTTCATTTTGACAATACAGCCTCGTGAGTGTGCTAGTCTGATGTCTCAACCAAGCATCAGGTGTGCTTTCATCTTCCTTATTTGTTCGACATCCTACGGACGTCAAGCAACACTCGTTTTACTCTGTGTACGTTGCACATCATGTGGTGCAGTGAATTTCACCTCCTGTGCCTTGTATTTGTTATTATTTTTTAAAGGTTTCTGTAAACTGCCCTTGAGGCTTGGTTTGTAAGTCACCATCTACAATTCCAATAGAAGAGATGTAATTACTCTTTTATGAAAAATGCTTTTTGAGTTTTTATAATCCTACAAAAATAGACTCCAGTGAATACACAGTCGTGTTAAAAGATAGGCGTTCAAAACCCTATTCATATCATCCTTTTGAAGGTGGACAGACAAACACAGACTGTGATATAAATATATATATATATATATATACATATATATATATACATATATATATATATATATATATATATATATATATACATATATATATATACATATATATATATATATATATATATATATATATCACACTCACACAAATACATCCTTTTCACAAGTCTGTTCCTCACAAATCGAATCATTTATTCAACAGTAATGCCGATTTCTAAAGCATTATATTGATTAGATCAAGGGTGTTAGAAATTATGTTAATTCCACAACATTCTTTGCATTATTTTATGGTAACATACTTTAAATTCTTCGTCTTGTGATTTGTACTGTCCTTACGAAACACAATTAGGTGGTCTTACAATCCATAAAATTCCCAATGGAAGCTCCATACAAGCAGACGATTTTAAGTATTTTGCTGTATTAATGATTTGTAATAAGGGCAAAACATATCCGCAGCTATGCTATTTTTTTCTACTTGTGGCATGATGAACGATTGCCCCCAAAGGATTGATTCATGCTGCGAAACACCCCCTGGAGGTTACAGTATCAAACAACGTGACTGTGACTTCATAGTGTCGTTGTAGTTTGGATAACGGATTATAATCATCTTTTTTCCCAACTGGAAAACTGTTTCCTCCAAACGGTACTGTAGTAATGTAACAGAGAAAGTGCTATGGCTTATTCACCATGAGGAGGTGTGTAATATATACATATATATATATATATATATATATATATATATATATATATATATATATATATATATATATATATATGTATTTATACATACGAGGGGCAGTCAATAAGTAACCTTAACATGGTGATATAAATTTGAGAATGTAATGTGTGTAGTTGTAGTCGACATATGCTATATCAATGGGTAAGTGATATCTATATATATATATATATATATATATATATATATATATATATATATATATATATATATATATATATATATATATATATATATATATATATATATATATATATATACTTTCCCAAGCTGTAGAGGTCATCCCAACTTGGAAGCCAATTATAATATATACAGTGTGTATATACATGTATATTCTTCTTCTTCTTTTGGCTGCTCCCGTTAGGGGTCGCCACAGCGGATCATCCATATGATCCGCATACTGATTTGGCACAGTTTTTATGCCGGATGCCCTTCCTGATGCAACCCTGGTCGCCTCTTACGACACAGGGATATGGTACACCTATTTTAACCGGGGTATACACCGGGCCCAGTACACTGGTCCATTACAAATTGACCTGTAATAGTTGGCATGCAGCAGCGGTTAAACGCTCGACCGTCCTAATTAAGATCTAATCAAGATAAGATTGGTGCTTTGCCGAGGGAACGCTCCAGTTCAAGGAAGCCACGTGACCTCTAGTTAAATGGAAGAATTAGACGGTGGTAACTGGAACTTATGGTTAACTGATTGGCGTTCGTGGTTCTAAAGCAACCCACCGTACCATGAAGTTAATTGTGAGCGGTGGCCCCAGGTCCGGCTCTTCCGAAGAGAAACGGGGATTAACCCCCTCACAATACACTCGGAACCCGTGGCCATAACAATATTTATTACAATGGTTTTTTTATGCGTTTTTCTACACCGAAGTATACAAGCAAGTGTCAGGCACTTGAAGTAGGCATACCAATGAGGTGTGTGATTTCACCGTTGCTATTTGTTATGGCTATGGAAGTAATTATTCGTGGTAAAAAAGGAGTATCAACTGGTGTAGTTCGAGAGGGGGGGGGGGTGAATCCACAGCCACCAATAAGGGCCTTTGTGGACAACATCACCATTCTGTCTCCTGAGATGGAAGCAGCTAAAATGTTGTTGAAGCAATTAGAGGATCTCATAAAATGGAGCCGGATGGAATTTAAGCCAAAGTAGAGCAGGAGTCTTTCTATGAAGAAAGGTAAAGTGAAAGAGGTTCATTTTGTGGTGGCTGGGGATAGAATCCCTCCAATTGAATGAACAGCCAGTTAAGAGTCTTGGCAGATGGTATGCACAACCGTTAACAGATAGGCATCAAGGAATGCAGGTGCAGAAGCAACTTGTGCAGGGTCTGACTACAATTGATGGTTGTGGCTTGCCAGGGAGGTACAAGATATGGTGCTACCAATTTGAGTTGTTGGCTCGTATCTTATGACCTCTCCAAATATATGAGATTGCTCTAACAAGAGTGGAGAGGATGGAGAATATGGTCAATTCATACATGCAGAAATGGTTGGGTTTGCCAAAAATGTTGGCTAGTTTGGTGTTATACAGCAGAAGTTCAAAGATAAAGCTGCCATTTAAGTCACTAGCTAAAGAATATAACATTGGGAAAGCGAGATTCCAAATGATGCTTCGAGATTCAAAAGACCCAGTGATCAGTAAACTGGGGCCAAAGATAAGAACAGGAACCAAGTGGGATGTTCAGAGGATGGTTGAAGATGCGGAGAGCCGGTTGCAAATGAAGGAAATCATTGGGGGTAGTGCAGAAAGATAAGAAAGGATTTGGTTGGAAAGAGCAGAAACGGTGGCCGCAAGTGAGTGCAGGTGGGAGACGATAGATGGTTATCGAAGAGATTAAATGTATGGAAAAGGAGAGAAGAACGGTTCAAGCTACAAGTCAACCTCAGCAAGGAGCATGGACAACATAGGAGATGGTTGTGTAGAAGAAGGTCAGCTGGGCATCCCTGTGGAAGATGGAGCCACAGCGACTCATCTTTGCACTTAAATCAATGTATGACCAGATGCCAACTGCGGTGAATCTGGCAAAATGGAAATTGGCTGAGTCAGTAGAATGTGCGAAGTGTGGTAGAAGAGAGACATTAGAGCATGTACTGTCTGGTTGCCCCAAATCTATAGCCAGGTATACTTGGCGACATAACCAGGTTTCGCGAGTGATTGTCGAGGTTACTAAAAGGCTATGTGATGAGGCAAACAAATCAGACATAAAAGAGAAGACCATTATTACGTTCATAAAGGAGGGTGAGAAAGTAAGGTTAAGCAACATCAAGGGGGCAGCATGCATTTTGAAGCCAGGTGTGGGCTGGCAGGTAGATGCAGATTTTGACAGATCTCTGAGGTTCCCATCTCATATTGCAGTCATCCCACAAAGATCTGATTTAATTATTTGGTCTCATGTGATAAAAAGGGTTATCATCCTTGAGCTGACAGTACCATGGGAAGGCAATATGGAATGGGCATATGAAAGAAAGTTGTGTCGGTATGAAGAGGAGAGAAGTGTGTGATGACCGTGGGTGGATGTGCGATTTGCTTCCAGTGTAAATGGGTTGTAGGGGTTTTGTGGAAAAGTCTATGCTGAAATACCTCAAGATGATTGGAGCATCATCTAAGCAAGTCAAGAATACTGTGACGCCATTACAGGAGGCAGCAGAGATAGCCTCATTGTGGATTTGGAGGCAGAGGTGAGTGCAGTGATTCCATTCACATGTGAAGGCAGGTCTGTGGGTGGTCTGGTCAATGATATCTGCTTCTGGTCTGGTCTGGTCAATGATATAAAATATCTGGTCAATGATATCTGGTGGTGAGCATGTGGGCTGATGTCACTTGGTGGTGCGTGTGCTGCACTGCTGAGGCCGCCCATGAGGAGCTGTACTGGACTAGGCCCAAAACAGTGATGATGCATGGGTTCCAGCTGAGGAGAGCGACATTGAGCAGTGTCCTGACACTGTATGTTCTGTTATATATATATATATATATATATATATATATATATATATATATATATATATATATATATATATATATATATATATATATATATATATATATTACATACATACATACATACATACATACGAGCAGGGGTACCCAGCATTGCCAGGCAATGTCGGGTCCCTCTTCCCACCCCACCCCTTGAGGGACGAATGCTTCAATATGGCTGAAATAATGATGCTCTAGATGTTTATCCTCATCGCCATGTCATGCATCCGAGGTGTGTTCAGTTACCAAGTTTCTTGTAGAGTCCTTGCCAAGTGGCTTAAGCATTTAAGCAAGCACTCCATGAGAAACCATTGATAAGGAACGGCTGGCTTGGCAATCGCTAGCGAGCTGCTTGGTAACAACACACCCGTAGACATCTCAACAGCATACAGTACATACAAAACACCGGCAAAAGGACATTTTTTTTTCATTAAACACTTCAAATATTAATCATGAGTATTTTCATTGTCATGAAAACGTCCCTTGTTCAGACCCACACATCCAGCCACAGACACGAACTCAGCTTTATATATATATGAGATTAGGCGACAGTGAGACCTCGCATGAAACTGCCATGTTTGCATGATACTTCTTACTCTTGTTAATTTCTTCTTCTACTTCTCCCCCTCATAGTAATCAGCAAATAAACTTTCTGTCCTCCATCTTATCATTTTTCCTTGAGTTTTAGTGTTATAAGAAAAAGGCTCCAATTATTAAGTGCATTGCTGCGATTGCACACATCGCTGCGTGATGACGTCATGTGTCGGGACGTCTTTTTTCATACTTTGCAAGGAAGCAAACACGGGATAGTTTTGCTTGTAAGTCATTTCAAGTTCTGGTTAAGTGATATGTCACTGTCTTGTAGACAGAGAGTAACTGCGTTTGACGTCCCACAAAGTTTTTATTTTTATTTTTTTAAATGAAATATCACTATTTTGTTTCCTCTGCATAAGATGCGAATTAACGTACCTTCATTGGGCGGTGTACATTAGAAAGCTGCCATGATCGCTGTGGCCAAAACATGTACGACCTCATTTGAGTTGTAATCAAAATGTACCTTTGTTTCTTCAAAACGGTATCTTAATTTAATGATAGAAGAGGTGTTGTTCAGTCTTCAAATGTACATGAGGCCTGTAAACAATCTGAGCTACATGGAGAGAAAAAGATGGCGGCTATTTCTGGACGACTGGAGGGCGTGGCCTGAAGAAAGGACGGTGCTTATGAACCACAGACAGAAGAATCCACAGATGTCGTTGTGGGGCCGGGTCATGTTGGTTAGCCATGTTGCTCCGCACCCCTGGTCCAAATCCCGTGAACTTCTCTACGGAGGCGGAGGGGTTCAAATCCCACTTCTGACACCAATTTGTTGTGGGGCCGGGTCTCTGTGTTGAGCACGACCGCGAGATGGAGTAGTAGAGTTGGCTCCAACGAACACTGGAATTTAGGTCGCACCCTTCAAATAAATCCAAAAGGTCATGGGTCCCTTATCAGACCGAAGATCGCCACTAGGTCGACCACGTGGGATAGGGTAGATTGCCAATTTCAATATACCTAAATACCCACGTCGTTCAAACTACCGGGGAAATTCACCCTCGGCAGGATCTGCGCGATCCGGGCCGTTACCGAGCCGGATCCGAGTCATACCCCGAGCGGAGAGTACCAGAATCCTGCCGGGCTGATTGCACGTTTACGGCAACAATGAGGCCTCCTAATTCCTGTTCACAGCGCGGCAAACCAATGATAGAAAGGACAAGGACGAGCTGGGACATTCAACAACAGGGGATTTATTTACAATGGGGGGAAGGGAACACACAAAGAGCAGAGTTATCCAAATATATTCCAATGTACAATAACGCAAGTACTTAACGATTCTACTTAGAGACAGGCCCACACTCAGACACACACCCAAATAAATGGACCCTGTTGGGTCTTTATTGAAGATTTCCAGCTCGAGGGAAGATGAGCTGGAAACCAGAGCTATCTTGGACCTGTCCACCTCGTGTGGTCTTCGACGTCCTGCACCGGCGGGACTCGAACCCACAACCACAACGCCACTCCAAGTACCAGGGACGGAGGATGAAGGGCGGACGCCAACCAGCGCGAGGGTGGACGAGGCAGCGAGCGCCAGCAGGCAAGGCCAGGTGATCCGGGACGATCCGGCAGCCAAAAACCAACTCCCACTGCAACTGCTTCCAGTCGGATCACCCCAACAATTATTCACTCCTTCTCCAGAGGGGAGGAGCCGCCTCCTCCAAACTGCTCTCCCTCACTGGACGATTTTGGTGTGCAAAATGCACTCGTTGCCCTGGTGATTGGCCAAAAGGGGCGCCAAGTCCGCTGATTGGACCGGGGGGGGGGGGCGTGGCGGGCATCACGGCTGACCGCCCCTCAAACAGAAAGAGGAGTAATATTGTCCTGCGTTGGGTCCCATTTTCCGACCGACGGCAAACTTGCTCTCATCTCTCTGATTGGTTGAGAGAGACGACAAGTCCTTCTTGAACTCCGCCCACCGCGAGTGTTATGGCGTCAGGATGGAGCGAAGGTGAAGTTGTTGTAGTTGTAAGTGATGTAAAAATCCAATCTATAAAATAACCCAGAGCGCACATACAAAATTCCCGTTAGACACAGGGGATGGATTCTAACTAGAAACACACACTTACCGATACAACTGAGCTATAAGGACTCTGGCTGTTGTGTGCAGTGAGCTTCCAAATTCATAACAATATGAACTCAGATATATTATATATATATATATATATATATATATATATATATATATATATATATATATATATATATATATATATATATATATATATATATTACACACACAGAGACATGGATATTGTGTAACTTTGATTAGTCCTATAAGCTAAAAGATGATCCAGTTGCTCAGATTACAGCACTGTTTGATTTGGGATTTGCTCATGAAAATTTGCCAGGAGGTTGGTGGCTGTCTCCGAGGTAATGTAATATGCCATTTTCTTTACTGTTATTTTATTTTTCTCTCTGCTGCTACTTTATCCCACCAGCTGCTTGCATTTTCCTCTCTTGTGGAATGCTTTCTGCTATTTTTCTGATTTTATCTCACCCTTTTATGCCCCCACAATGAAAACAGGTTCTGTTGCTGCACCTCAGATACATATCTTATGTTTTACATCACACCAACAAAATAAAGCTTTTCCATCAGCTTTTGACTGATATTTTAAAATTCCACGGCTTTCTTATTATTTTCACTCATTTCAATCCGCTTTCTCTCATTCTTGGAATCCGACTTCTCACCCCAATCAGTACATTCTTCACAACTTCAAAGGAGGCATGACTTAGCATTTATCTGAAGTTCCATATCCATCCATTATCTTATATTTCATGAGATTAAGGATCTGGCTCTGTTTATGTACCACACACTTGCTGGACAAAATGTAAGTTTGAACATGACATTCAGTCTCTTCGAAGGAAACCCTACTGTTTATATTTATCTTTAACGTATCTAAAAGCAAACAAGAAATCTAATGTCTAATGTATATCCTTTCCATAATTCTGCACACACTTTAACAGAGGCATATGCTGTGGAATTATTTGTTTATGTTTTACTTTCCTATCATATTTGCAGGATTGCATCTTTTTACTTCCGCCACTGAAGGTGAAGGAGGTTATGTTTTCACCCCTTTCTGTCTGTTTGTTTGTTTGTCTATTTGTTTGTTTGCGTGTAGGATATCTCAAAAAGTTGTAGATGAATCCGGATGAAATTTTGTGGACAGATTCAGTGTGTGACAAGGACGAACTGATTAGATTTTGGTGAAGATTCACATCCAGATCTGGCTACGAGAATTTTTTATTTATTGATTCTTTACCATTGAAAGATTGGGACAAAAACGATACATAACACGGTATCTCAAAAAGTTTGTAGACGGATTTGGATGAAACTTGGAAGACCAGTTGCATGTGTGGCAAGGACAAATTGATTCGATTTTGGTGAAGATCCGAATCCAGATCTGGATACGAGATTTTTTTTTTTTTACGTGATTCTTCACCATTGAGAGATCGGTCCAAAAACGATATAGTACTGTATAGCATGATATTTCAAAAATGTATTGGGCCCGATATGTTTTCGTAGATCAGGCATTACGTGGCAGAGGTATGTGCTCTACCAAGTGCCCTTCTGGTTCTCATAAGTAGTGGTCAAGTCCCATGAAAGAGCTGAATTACCAAATGGAATTAAAAGCTTATAGCTGAACAATTAAGGAGTGCGGAGCAGCCAATGAACACAGAGAGTTACGAAGAGAAGATTCAAAGATAGGCATGATCGTTGACATGAAACGGTGGAAGGTTAGGAAGGGAGAAGAAAACTATATTAACAATGGGAGGACAAGTGATTCAATAGACAAGAGAAACAGGAACAGTATAATCGAATTCAGAATGTGGGCAGGAAGTAGCTTGAGCAATGACTTTCTGCAACCCCGTGATACCATAGAAGATTGGATAACAAAATAAGCAGATGGTGTAAAGAGTCGACAGGGGATAGTCGAAGATTGAGAGGCCACCAATCTGTCTGCAGTAAGAAAGCAGCACATACTCCACCTCGACATACTGTCAGGAATAACAAATTATGCCTCAAATTTTAGAGTTCATTGCATTCAGGGGTGCAAGGGGAAACTAATAATAACCGGTATAGAGCAGACACTCATCCTTCATGACACTGTACAAGTGCTTCATATGTCATGTGAAGCTGAGGAGTGTCAAGAAAGAACTTAGCTGGTTTGAAGCACTTCCTGAACAAATCTACCTTTTTTGAGGCCAATTTGGACATTGTCTTGATTGGTTGTGAATGATGAGGGAGGTGAAAAAAAACAAAACAAAAAAAAAAAAACAGGCGAATGTAGCTCTAGAGGACTTTATTAAAGGATAATTATTTTTCATTCAGTGTACACACAGGAAAAGTGTGGGATATTTGTGCTTGGGGCAGCTGACTAATTTTTAGGGGGTTTTCAGGTCCTGAACATGGATCCTGGTCCCTTGAATGTAGCAATTATGTTCTTGTTACCTGAGATATAAGTGACATTAAAAAGTTGTTGGATTGAGATACTCACAATTTTTTCCCAAAAATTAAATATTCTTGTGTTATGAAAAATTAAAAAAAAAAAACTTGGCATTTCTTGAAATATTGTATTTCAATTGTGGAAATTTTTGAAAGATGCAGAAAGATTGCTGATTATAGACCAAGAACGATTACGATCCCAGGATGGTACTGTGGGGAATTCTTGTTTTTAAAAAAAGAAGAGCCATAAATAATAAGCAGCAATAACAAGTAGTATAGATAAACCTTAACGACCCACAAGTACTGGCATTCTCAGGATGAGTTCGTGACGAAACTGTACACAAGTACTGTACATCTTTTTCCTCAAAAAGTTTTTTTGCTTTTAAATTTTGTTTATTTTTTTTCCCAATGAGCAAGTGTATTTTACTGTAGACTATTTCATTTTTAGCTCGCCTGTTCGAAGAACAGAGAGCTATAGCGATACCCCCGGCGTGAGCATCAGCGTGAACATGTTAAATTTTTTGTTACGGAAAAACTCGACGGATTTCGACGAAACTTGGTGGGGGGGGGGTTAGGTATGGTCCAAGGATCATGCCATTCGATTTTGGACTTGGTCCCCCCCCCCCAAAAAAAATTGTTAGAGAAAATGTTTTTTTTTTTTGCATTTCTACATGTTTTAAGTGATTTCCAACCTCCCTCCCAAAAAGTCCCCGCCCCCCCCCAAAAAAAATCGAGAATTTTTCTTGCATTTCTACATATTTTAAGTGATTTCCAACCCCCCCTCAAAAAAAATTTTTGCAACATTTTTTTCAAGAAAATTTCGATTTCTTTTTTTTGCATTTCTACATGTTTTAAGTGATTTCCAACCCCCCCCCCCAAAAAAAAAAATGTTGGAGAAAAGAACTATAACTCTGTCAGCACTGTTGACATCATATTTAATGAATAAGATATAAGGTTCACTTGAGTGATCCAGCAGTATTGGCGGCGGAGGTTTTGCACCCTCCCGAGTGCTCCCCTTCTAGTTTCCTTTCTAATGTTTTTATGTACCACACTATTTTTTATACACCCGATATATATATATATATATATATATATATATATATATATATATATATATATATATATATATATATACATACATGTATCGGGGCATATTATGTGATACCGGTCGTCCGTCCATCTGTCTGTCTGTCTGTCCGTCCGTTCCTGTCAGCACTCTAACTCCAAAAGTTTTCAACTTTCACGTTTCATATTTGGTACATAGGTACAGACTGCAGAGACGGTGTGTAGCGACATACGTTCGTCATCTAAAGTGGTTGCCATGGCAACCAGGATGCTGTTTTCCATGTAGTAGCACAATTCTGTATATACCTTCTTGTTAGGGCGTATATTGTGCTCACTTGCGCTCTTGTTACTGATTACAATATACAAATACATATATTGCTTTATAATTATACTTCACTGCAATGCTTAATAAAAAATATTAATTACACTGAACAACAAATTTCAAAAATTTTTTTTTTACTGGAGATGTGTAAAGTGATTAAGTTTAATTTGGGTACACTGATTTCAAAAATCATAACAGTTTTGCTGTATCACGTCAGGATTTTCAGGAACAGAAATATTCCCATTGCCTAGAAGTCAGGATTTCAATGAAATTTACATATGTCTTTAACATGTCTATTTCGTACAATTGTTGTTAACTTGTGTTATATTTCTTTCTTTCAGATAAAGATGAGTAGGCGTTCCTGTACCAATCATCCTGACAACTTCTGTTATGTCTGTGGTCGGTATACCAAAAAAGATCAACAGCGAAGTATATCTACAGCAGTGAAAATGAAGGCCGCCTACTTTCACTACTTCGGGTGTAAGGTGGGGGACCAAGAACAGAGCTGGGCACCACACATCTGCTGCACAAGCTGTCACACAACCTTGACTCAGTGGTTGGTGGGCAAGCGCGCGAGCATGCCATTTGCGGTGCCCATGATATGGCGTGAGCCGCAGAATCATCATGATGATTGTTATTTCTGCTGCACAAGCATCGCCGGCTTCAACAAGAAGAATAAAGGTCACATCAAGTACGCTGACTGCGTCTCTGCTCGTAAACCTGTGCCTCATGATAACGACAACCCCGTTCCAACACCTCCAACTGATCAGAACATAGCTGTAAGCAGTGGTGAAGAGGATGGTGATGATGAACCTTTTGAACCCGACACTCAAGAATCACACCTTCTGAACCAGGGAGACTTAAATGATCTTGTAAGAGATCTCTCGCTGTCAAAGGCGAAGGCAGAGCTGCTTGGATCAAGGCTGCAGCAGTGGAATCTACTTGAACCTAACACCAAGATATCCTTGTTCAGAGCACGTCACAGAGACATGGCTGAGTTCTCTGAGATGGAAGACACGATGACATTCTGCAGTGACATCAACGGTCTGTTGAAAGAACTTGGGTGTGATCACGATCCTGCAGACTGGCGCCTCTTCATCGACTCGGGGAAGAACAGCTTGAAGGCTGTTTTGCTCCACAATGGCAACGAGAAACCATCAGTCCCACTGGCTCACGCGTTCGGCATGACAGAGACCTATGAGACTATGCGGCAGCTGCTTGATTCCATCAAGTACAATGACTTCAACTGGCACATCTGCGGAGACTTGAAAGTGGTGGCGCTGTTGTTAGGGCTGCAGTCAGGCTACACGAAATACATGTGCTTCCTTTGTCTCTGGGATAGCAGAGACGACAAGAATCACTGGACGAAGAAAGATTGGGAAGAGCGAAAAGAGCATGTACCTGGTCGACACAACGTGAAGCATGTCGCCCTTGTCGACCCAGCCAAGGTTTTCCTTCCACCACTCCACATAAAGCTCGGCTTGATGAAAAGTTTTGTACGGGCAATGGATCTGAATGGGCGTGGGTTTTCCTCAAGGAAAAGTTTGGCAACACCTTGTCGGAGGCCAAGATCAAGGCTGGTGTCTTTGTTGGACCGCAAATCCGACAGATTATGAAGGACGAAACTTTTCCGACAACTCTAAACCCCAAAGAGCTGGCAGCGTGGAGGAGCTTCAAAGCTGTGACGGACAACTTCTTGGGGAACGAGCGCGCGGACAACTATGAAGAAATAGTGCAGCAGCTGCTGGAGTCCTTCAGGAAACTTGGCTCCAGGATGTCCCTGAAAATCCATTTCCTACACCAGCACCTGAACTTCTTCCCTGACAACTTGGGAGCAGTCTCGGACGAGCACGGCGAGCGATTCCACCAAGAGATTTCACTCATGGAGACGCGTTACCAAGGGCGGCACAACCCGAACATGATGGGCGATTTCTGCTGGTTCCTGCATCGTGAAACTGACACAGAGCAGCACAAACGCAAAGCCAAATGCCTAAAGCATTTTTAATTTCATTCTAGTGGAGTTTTTCTGTAATTTCTATAATTTTGAAGCATTCATGATGAAATAAATGAATAAATGAATTTTTGTAAATTTCATTGAAATCCTGACTTCTAGGCAATGGAAATATTTCTGTTACTGAAAATCCTGACGTGATACAGCAAAACGGTTATGATTTTTGAAATCAGCGTACCCAAATTAGTCTAAATCACTTTACACATCTCCAGTAAAAAAAATTTTGTTGTTCAGTGTTATTAGACTCGTCTTTTAAAAATGATAAATGTATAAACAGGCGAGCATTGGGTGGCTTTGACACCAACTCTGGTTTTTTTACAAGTGCATCTGCAAATGGTGCAAAACTTTAACTCACACAAGGGGGAGAAGTTCTCTTCATCTTCACCGGCGCAACAGGGAGTAAGGTCCCTGCTGAGCAAAGCCATTATGAGAGCATCGCTTGTAGACTCTAAAGTCTAAAGCATGGACAACGACTGTTTGCAGTATATACTTGAGCATCTGTAAGGGTGTCCATGGTCTTCCCTGATTGACATGCAAGGCTTATGCAGCAACAGATTAATGACAGGGATCCCTAAGGATGGAAGCACGCTCATCATTTCCCTCCTTGTGTTTATTGGCTATTCCTTGGGAATGTAAACCTAATTGAAACTACGCGGACAAACTGCAACCCATGTCCTGTCTTCCCTCCCCCACTCCTTTCCCCGTAGATGTTTTGTATCTGTGTAAACCTACAGGCTATGTGTGTTAACTACCATTCCCATACATGAGTTACATAAGAGGGAGTGTATGGCAGACACACAATGTTTGTCAGTGATCACGTGGTAAGAGCTGGTGTGGAACATGGATCCTGGTCCCATACCAATGAAGATATGAATTACATTGCGTACTCCTTGATTTATATCTGAAAAAGAAAATGGTTGCAGACGTGTTCTTTATAAAAATGACAGTTGATCAAGTAACGATGTGTGTCGGTTTAAGTTTCAGACAATTTAAAACCTGTTCAAAACCCAGTTGTCATGTCAGTTTGAACCCGAATGTTTTGCTGAGCATGAACCAGCTGGAAGGACAAACAATCTCAGCAGACTGGATGCTGCTGCTCGTAGAAACTTGAAGAAATTAAATAAGAACTTTCATTCCAGTACAACTAGTCTATCAATGAAGTTTTTGATCCACTAACTTTTGAAAAGTTTGATCTTTAGTGGTAGTATTGGTTAATGAAAGGGAGGATCACAGCAGCCATGTACGAGCAAATTTACTGCTTCACATCATAAGATGGCAAACCACTCAGTCCTTCCTGTGACTGTTTCACAACAAGCTGGTCATTAAGACCATTTCGATTGGTGCATAGTCCCTGAATCTGCTTTTTTTGTGCCAATGACCTGACCCTACATATACTCCCAGCAGGTATAATAAAATAAAAAAAATTGCGGAGATTGGCCAAGCCGCTTTCGATTCTATAATGTTCAGCCAACCCACATTCAGAAAATTGCAGAAATTTCATATGATATCATAGCCTTCGGACCTCTTGCTATAAACAATAACTTGTGATACGTTGATAGTTCGAATGTAAGCCATTGGATAACTTCACCCAATCTATGCCTCTCCTCTACCTACAACTTGCACTGAATGTGTAACAGCGTGAACCACCCCTCTCCTCCCACTAACCATGCGGATGTAATACGGATATAGATTACCCCTTTGGCAAAAGACATCATAAGTTTCAAACTCGAGAGTTCATAGAACACCTTACCCCACGCTGTCTTGAGAAACAAGGACACGGGTGAGAGCTACAAACGACAAATTCGATTGGTCATGATGATGTAAAATGCCACAATATTTTGTCCAAGTACTCCAAAACGGAAGGGTTTTTGAAAGTGTTAAAAAGGCGATTTATGGTCTACAGTGTTGTTCAAGTATTGAAATAAAATTAAGATTTTAAAGGTCGTAGAAAAAAAATTATGTAACTTTACGGCAGTTGAGACAGCATCTGCTCCATCACCTTATCCAACATGTTCCTACATAAGTTCTTCATGCCCTTTATGACATCCTCAAAAACAGTGTTTCCCATTTTGGAATGATGTTCAATTCTGTTTGACTGCTGGGCAGGCAGACAGACTTAAAAAAAAAAAAAAAATCTCACTCCTCTCTGTAAATGTGCGATCGGGACGGATTCAGAACCAAAGTACAGCTAAACTGCAGGTTCGTTGTCCGATTCATTCATGTTCAAAATATAACAATCAATTGAAATTAAGTTGTTCCCCATCATGAACTGACGTTTGTGGACAGAAGAACACACAGACAGACAGAAGTGAACCAAATGGTTAACCCCACTTTTCGCCGCAGGTGCACGGGCTCATAATTATCAGCAATAAACCAAGGATGCATTCTACATCGCTTTCACTTATTAGAACAGGAGATCTGTAACTGTGCGTCTTGAAATAAAGTCATTGATGTGATATCAAGTAAACTTTTTAACAACAAATTTCAGCTGCTACCTGAATAAGCACCCTTATCGTATCACTTTTGTATGGTCACAGACTTACAAGGGGCGTTCAGAATGTTCTCGTAAAGAGATATTGAAATCATCATCATCATCATTACCATCATGGTTGTCTTTCTTAACTAAAGGCAGCGATCACATGCGTCATGCAAACAACCTGGAAACGTAGATGTTGTAGTTGAGGAGCTGTTGCTCATGGATAAGAAGCCAACAACCACACTCGTCGATCATAATCATCTTCAGCCTGATGCACCACACCGCTGGGAAAAGGCCTCTCCCATAACATGCCAAGATTTTTCTCTCATGTTTGTCTCTTCCATGGCACCATCCATGTTCTCCTCACAAATATATACAGGTGTTTCTCTTCGTTTTTTTTTTTTGCATACATAGTCGAGGTTCATTGAAGAGCTAGTAAACTGAACGGATCAGGACATAGCAGGATGCAAAAGGAACAGTAGAGTGAAGGAGAGGGGGGGGGGGCATAAACAGAAGAGTAGAAGGCTAAGATGGAGGGAGACTTGGACAAGCAGAAGGTGTTGGAAGGAATGGGGTCGACAAGATGGATACTCCAAGGAGGGAAAACTGAAAATTTTGATGGAGGAGGGATTGGGTTATGGAGGGTTAATGAGGGGAGAAAAGATAATAGTTTTGGATTGGGGACAATCTAAGATGGTGGTGAACAGCTGTCTTGAATACCTGGAGGGAAAAATGAGAATAAAGACAATGTGGAAGTTGGTTCCACAGGTGGGAAAAAAAGAGAGGAACGAGTGAGTGTGGGTAAGCAGTGATCCAGGAGTTAGGTCATTTCACGAGAAGAGGGTTGAAGGTGGACCCTGTGTGCACAGCAGAAACCTGGGAGGGGGGGGGGTGGGGAGCACAGAAAGAGAAGAGGGTGCAAGACCAGGAAGGAGGTGGTAGAAGACAGAGAGACCACTGACCTGTCTGTGATGGCAAAGTGATGGGCCCATAGACTCAGATTCATCATGGGAGAGTCCAATAATCTTGAAGGCCTTGGTTTCCATGGTGTCAAGCTGAGCAAGATGTGAGGCAGGGTAGCCAGCTCAGAGAGGAGAGCATACACTATCAAGCTGTGGATGAAGGTCTTGTAAGTGGATAAAAGTTCAGACGTGCCAAAGAAGGACTTTGTACGACAGAGGATGCCCAGTCGGTGTCTGACTTTGGAGGCCAACATTAAATGTAGCTTGCCCAAGAAAGATCATGGCTGAGAGTAAGACCCAGTCGTTTGAATGACTGAATTTCCTCAAGAGGATTGTTAAGAAAGTCGATAGGAGGGTTTGCCAGACGGTCCTTTCGGAGAGAGTGAGAGTGTGAGATTTGTCTGCATTGAAACACATATTCCAAGTGTTTGGCCAGCTTGTGATTTTGTCAAGGTCTGAAGAGAGGAAAAACTAGAGGCAGCAGCCGTTATCTCTCTCCTTCGTTAAGAGAGGGAAGAGGATGCAGCCTTCTTCATTTCCGGATGCCAAATAGCGGTTGTCATGTTATGAAATGAATATATTCCTCCTTTCATCTTCTCTTCTCGCCAAATGTCTGGTCTATCTCCAATTTCATGACTTATAACCCCCATAATAATAATTTTCATTACATCAGTATCAATTATAATTAGTAAATGTTTTTTTCTTACTCATAATACAGCACGTATATATATATATATATATATATATATATATATATATATATATATATATATATATATATATATATATATATATATATATATATATATATATATATACTGGACTTCAATTTTGAAAAAAATAAGAGAAAGAGCTTGGCATGTCAGACAACTGTGAGGTATCAACCTTAGGTAATAAATTTATCGGTAACAAATCCCAAATTCACCCAACTTCCTCCTCAAAATGTTTTCAATTGCGCAATCAAGATTGATTCATTTCAGTGCATTACCAATTCTTACATGATCAATCAGTGTCATGGACAGCTGTTTTGGGATTTATCACCTCTGCAATATGTTAAAATATAAACTGAACATTTTTCCAGCTCAAGATGCAGCATTTTCGGCCAAAATTCATCATGACATTAACGGTCCAACAATTTCAAGTGCATTGCGTTGAGAGAGCATTTTAGAGAGACTGAGACAGTAAGCTGGTTGGAAAACAGCACAGCTCCATGAAACGAGTCCCAAATTGCCTGCACCGAACAGCTTGCATCCCATAAATGGAGCCAGATGTCGGTGGAACAGCTGGACGTGCTAATCCCGCAAAGTTCATGTTTTTTTTTTCTTTCTTTCTTTGGTCGAGGAGCTTTACCAGCGCAGTAAATCCACCGTCTTTTCCCGAGCGCTCCACGCTAGACCATATTTCACAACCATGCCTGCCAAAATAGCCACCGGTCAGGCAGACTACACAGGGCGCTGTTCCTCAAAGTGCAGCACATCATCACCAATCGACCTGATGAAATGAAAATAAAGAAAAACCTGCAAGTCGATCAGGAAAAGTCGCATCATTATTATTATTATTATTTTCATTATTTATTTCAACCTATCCATGCCAAGCATGTACCTGATTCACAACTTATATTTCATATGTTCAAGACAATAGATAGAGCAAATAGAGCAGTAATTAAAGTCACAAAATGAGCGTCATTAAAATTGAGTTAAAAGCTCGTGCTGTGGGGGAGTGACTGAACTTTGTCATCACCCATGTTGTGTGGGAGTGGTTGAACTGATGATGTCACATGTGCTTGTGCCATTGCCTGAACTGGTGGAATCACACAAGCAAAGTTGGAGTGCGTCGACTGATAATTGAACATGTGGAAAACAAGTTGTGGAAGCAATCAATCTCTCACTTGAGTTGGATTGTCTTTTTGGCAATCAGGCAATGGTGGAGTGGTACGTTTTCCTTGTTTTAACGAGAAGAGTATCTGCTCTATGGGAGATCATGTTACAAGCATGCAACACATTCTTCTGATACATCACTTTGTTTGAGTGGTGTACAGGCAACAGACCACTGCCTCAATCGCTCCCAAAAATAAAAATAACTCGGGTTACATACATGAAGCAAAAACATGCCTTCTGCTTATGGATATATATATTTTAGTTTTTTCACATATACGTATACATGCACGCACGCACGCACACGCACGCACGCACGCACACGCCTGGTGTTGGCCTCATGGTTAGGGTGGTGAGCTTGGGATTGTAGGATCCTGAGTTCAAATCCCGCTCAGCTGTTGAATTAATACCACGTGGGGTTGACTCTGCCTGTCATCCTTCCGAGGTCAGCAAAATGAGTGCCAGCATGCTGGTATCCTGTGTCAGAGTGGCGACCCATCCAGGATTGTACCCCATAGTCGAGGAGACCGCTTCGGCAGCACCAACACTCTGCAGAGAGCATGGTCCCGATGGATGGAGAGAGAGAGAGAGAGAGAGAGAGAGAGAGAGAGAGAGAGAGAGAGAGAGAGAGAGAGAGAGAGAGAGAGAGAGAGAGAGAGAGAGAGAGAGACACACAGACACAGACACAGACACAGACACAGACACATAGAGTGTTTATAATATAATACACTTCTCAGTTGGGATTACCTCCACAGTTTGGTAAAGTTTCATGATGATTAGTTTAGAAATGTGTCCTGTAGGCGATTGACAGATAGACCGACAGAATAACAAAATCGACTGACCAATATACTTAAAATCTTCGATTTTGCAAGTAACAAAAAGACAGACAGTCAGGGGTGAAAACATAATATCCTTCCACCTTCATTGATGGAGGTAACAAGTTTTCTTTAACATCATAAAATGACACCAAATATAAAAACAAAGAACAATCAGAGATTGCAGACCCTCACCTGGACTTGTTTTGTGTGGTACATCTTGTATGGCAAATAAATGGAAGGATCTATTAAATGAAAGGTCATCGATTGCAAATGAAAGGTATAAATGGTCTTGTTGTATATGTGTAAAGGTCAAAGGCCTGAAAAGTAGCAAAGGTCAAATGGTCTCAAGGTCAAAATGTGAAAGGTCTGAAAATGTCTAAATGGATCTAAAGGGTCGAAAGTGTCTCAGGGGTCTTAAAAGGTCGAAGGGGTCAAACGGGTGTAATTTAAGATCTACAGGGTCGGAATTGTCTGAATGGGTCTCAAGGATCTCACGGAATTGTCTGAAAACGCATAAAAGGATCTCAAGGTCAAAGGGATCCACAGGGTATTAAAATATCTGAAAGGTGTGAAGGTCTCAAGAAAGGCTCCAAAGAGTCTTTAGGGTCTGAAGAGTCAAAGGGGTCTTAAAACGTGTTGAAGGTGTTAATGATCATAAAGGGCCTTAGGGTTTGGAAGTCTTAGGGCTGTTTGGGTTTTTTTAATGGTCTTTGGGTTATAAAGGGTCTAAAGAGTTTTAAGGGTCTTAAAGGGTTTTGTGGTTCTTAAGTGTCAAATGTAATTCATACACACTCACTTTTTGTTTGGACAAACAAACAAACAAAGAAAAACAAAGAAATATAAAATCACTCATTGAGTGACAACAACGAACGTCACTCGGTAGAGCACGTTCCTCTACCAAACTGAACAGTTCACATTTTGTACCCACTCATAGGCCGGATCTGAATCCGGACAAGACCCAAAATGGAATCGGCTTCTTGTGATCTACACAACTCATTCACCCAGTTTCATCATGTCATCCACAACTTTCTGACATATCATGATGCTTTTTGTTTTTGGCCCCATCTCTCAATGGTGAAGAATTGCTTGCGATATTCAAAAATTTATTGTATTCAGATCCAGATGTTCACCAAAATCGAATC
Source organism: Eptatretus burgeri (assembly GCF_056783735.1). Lineage (NCBI taxonomy): Eukaryota > Metazoa > Chordata > Myxini > Myxiniformes > Myxinidae > Eptatretus > Eptatretus burgeri. The sequence continues at coordinate 71,034,311 of NC_140967.1, forward strand.
CATTTGGCCTTATCACACACCTAACCTGTTCGCCAAATTCCATCCAAATCCATGCACAACTTCTTGAGATATCTTGTTCACAGACAAAGAGAGAGGGGTGAAAACAACCTCCGACCAATGCCCGTGGTGGAGGTAACAATAACGTGCAAAGAGGCGGCATGAGTAAAGCGCATGCACAGACTTCCCCAACACGTGATGACATCATACCAGAGCCTGGTGTTGGCTCAGTGGTTAGGGTGGCGGCTTGGGATCCTAGGGTCCTGAGTTCAAGCCCCGTCGGCCACTGAATTAATACACCAGGGGGTTGACTCAGCCTGTCATCCTTCCGAGGTCGGTGAAATGAGTACCAGTTCCAGTGTGTGTACTGGTAGAGAGGCACTGCATCAGCGACACAGTCGTGCTTCAAGAAATGATAGCTACCCCAGCAGCTAAGCTGCCATACGACCACCACCACATCATACCGCCGGTGAGATCCCATCCCCAGCTCACACCCCCCCCCCTACCCCCACCCCCACCCACGCCATCCATCCCTACGAACTGTTTTAGTGCTCAAGTATATAATTCAGTTGAATAAAATATGTTTTAAAGGCTGGAGAAAAAAATTCCTGTTTAGTTCCGTTGATGCAGTCTTTTACACAAACTTATTTAACACATTACATTAGTTATTCATGCCTGTTGTTTGTGCCCTTTATCAAGTCCTGAAAAACAGTAAGTTCCTGGTTGGAATGATTTCCAATTTTGCTTGACTGCCCAACAGGTAGACAGAGTAAAAATATTATCTCACTTGTCTGTGTGCTTGTGTGCTCGGGATGAGATTCAGTACAATTTGCTAAATTACTGCTAAACTGAAGGTTCGTGTCCGATTCATGTTCTGACTCATGTCTTACATTATTCAAAATATAACATTCAACTGAAGTTGAGTAGTTCCTCCATCAAAGGCTGACGTCCAAGGACAGATAGACAAAGTGAACCAATTGCTTCATCCCGCTTTTCGCTTTGCGCACGTGGGGTAACAACGGTACAAAATGTCAATAAACACTGGCCGAATACACAATTGCGTAGTGGAGATCCACTCCAACACAACTGACTGACATTTACCGAAAAGCATTTAAACGCAAAATTATTTCAAAAAAGGTACACTTAATTTTATGCTCTAAATGACATTCTTAACAAATTATATAAAACAAGCAGAGTACCCTCCTTACGGGCAATTTTGTTCCAAGCATGCAACACATTCTTCTGACGCATACCTTTATCTTGGTGGTGTCTAGGCAAGTGACAGCTCTGTATCGGCAAAAAAACCAGGGTTACGTGCATGGAATAAAAACATACCTACTGCTTATAGTTAAAATCACCTCACTACACTGGAAAACGTGGAGACAGGAATACTGAACTGTAAATGGTGAGGACTTGTAATACCCTCCCCCACCTAGAGGCAGGCTACTCGATACACATTTACATAGAGACTCTGTGTCCTCCTCTCCACATACACACACACTCACACACACACCTCCCCCAAGACCACCGGCAAAGATTTTAAAAACCCGTATGCACTCATTGCACTACCCAAACAGATCCCTGTTAAACTTCCAGTTCTGCGTTTGGAGCGTCGGCAGGTCTCCTTCAGGGCTCTCTGCCAACGATCTCAAAGTTGTTTCCGGTCGTTATTTGTCCCGTTTTAACTGTTTATTTTCTCACCTTCATGTACTGTGTGTTCCTAGTTCGGTTTTGTTTCAAAAAATCGTGCTATTTTGTGAGTTTTCGTCGACCTTGTCTTACCGGGTGCTTGAGGCCTACCCATCCCTACCCTCAATGTACGATTGTGTTTATTTGTATTTTCTCCCCATTACCTTCAATTTCTATCTTCTCCACTTTCCCAACGTCCCCCATCCCTCCGAATTAAACACTCTATTTCTTGTCTTAAATTCCAAAAAATAAAAAAAATAACTACCTTTCTCCTTGCACACTCACGAGTCTCAATCCTTCTTCTTCCTCTTCTTCTTTCCTCCTCCTCCTTCCTTCCTCCTCCTCCCAGCACACCATCTTTATTCTACTGAGCTGACCCTCTCTCGCCATTACCTTCACGATTTCTTCTTACAACCTTCCATTCCCGAATCTTACCTGTTCATTAAAAATACATCAAAAAATAATAATCTTCCTTGTATCCTTTCGATCTCGACACCTCCTGAAACCACGTGTCTCTCTCTACTCTTCCTGGTACTTTTCATCGACCCAGCAGCTTCACACTGCATTTACCGTCCAAATTCACCACGCACTTCCACGATTTTACTTCAACCTTCCCTTTTCCAAATGTTATGTAATCCTTATTTAAAATAAATAATTTCACTTTTGACTATACACCTCCCAGAGCCAAGTGCTTCTCACATAACCACGTGATCTGTTTACACCCTCTGCGTTTACCAATCCAATTTCACCATTCACCTCATAATTTTTGCGACATTTCCATGACCTAATCTGATGAAAACTTTCTAAAAACAATAATAATAATAATAATAATAATAATAATAATAATAATAACAAAAACGATCTTATAATGCTTCATCTTCCTCTATCACATGTGGTACTCTTTACTGTATCATAATGCACTACTCTTCTACGATTTAAACAGACTGCTTTCAATTCGACCTCTCCATACCTTGCCGAAAAAATCCAACTGTTATGTCCAGCGTTTCTTCTCTCCATTCTTTGAATTCACCTTTATTGCATCCCTCAAGAAACGTGTTAAATCGCATCTCTGACCTATAACTTAAAAAAAAACCCAGTTTGCTATGAATGTTCACTTTCTATCAACCATTCTTTTTTTCCAATTTCAGTGCCAACTCACCCCTCACTCTCAAAGCAACCATCACACTCTTCTCCCTCTAAGCCTCCCTCTCACCTCTGTCTTTGGGCCTCTTCTCCCTCTCACCTCTCTCAAAAACTCCCCCCTCACCTTTCTCCCACAACTCTCCCCACTCATCCTTCTCCCACCATTCACCCCCCCTCACTCACCCTTCTCAAAGTTGCCCCCCCTTCTCATCCACAAAGCTGCCTCCTTCCCCTGCCCTGTCACCTCCATCTCTTCACTCCACCTGCTCAAATCCTCAACCGCCTTCTTCCCCCTCTCTTGTCCACCCTCTCCCCCAGCACCACAGAGCCTTTTCTCTTCCTCATCCGGCCCTCTCCCTGAGCTATTCTGCAATCCCCCACACTCTTTCAACAACCCTCCTTACCTCCACCCCTCGTCCCTTGTCCCCCTCCCCTCCCACCCCCTGCACCCAAAGCCTCCTCCCCTCCCTCTTCATTAACAGTGTGGACCTCAAATATCCGAGGCCTTCGCTCAAACCTTTCAGATCTTTCCATACAGGTTACCACTGACAAACCAGACATAATCTGCCTAACAGAAACTTTCCTCCCTCAAGACGTGTCTGACTCCCAAGTATCTCTCCCTGGTTACTCCCTCCTCCGGTATGACAGACCTGAGCCTCGTCCTGGGGGAGGGATTGCTCTCTTCATCAAAGACTATTCCTCACTCTCCATGCACTGCTCTCACTCCCCCACACCCCCAGAAATACCTCTGGCTACGGCTTCCTCTCCACTCCCACCTCATGTTTATATGTGTACTGTACCGTCCACCAAACGGTGATGACTCCATCTACACCTCACTATCCGAAAACATGGACCAACTTCTATCTTCTCATCCAAACTCACTCTTCCTCATATGTGGAAACTTTAATTGTCATCATGCCAGTTGGCTAGGTGTGGGTACCTCTCTCATCTGTCATGGCACTTCAGCAAAAGCTTTCTGCGACTCATTGGGACTGACTCAATCGGTCAACTTCCCGACCCGGATCTTAACCAGTGATACTCCATCTCTTCTGGAACTGATTTTGACAAATTTCCCTGAAAGTATCTGCTGCTCTTCCTCCACTCCAATCGGTTCTCCAATTGGACCACGTCCTTGTTGAAGTGGACATCTCTCTGGCTATTATCAGAGAACCACTTCACCGCCGTCGAGTCTGGCATTTCACTCAAGCTGACTGGCAGGGTCTCCAAGCAGCCATCAAACTTCTTGACTGGTCTCCTATCGCTACTTTCTCCAACATCAACTCATCCTGGGAATTCTTTCAAAGAAACTTGCTCTCCCTCATGCACAGATTTATCCCCTCTATAATTGTCCTACCCTTCCTCCCGCCCTTGGTTCATTGAAGCTTGTGGCAAGGCAATTGTACTGAAACAACTTGCCTTTGCGTCATGGAAAGTTAACTCAACTAAGGGTAATGTCAGTTCCTTCCATAAAGCTCAGAACAAGTGTGTATCTACCCTCAGGAGAGCCAGAAAACAACATCTTTCTCATCTCAAGTCCGAACTTTCAAACTTCTCTCCCTCCTCAAAATCCTGGTGGCGTCTAATCAAATCTGTTTCTGGTGTATGTTCCCCCTCCATCCCCTCCCTTACCTCAAATGGCCGCACTGCTGATACCACACATGAAAAGGCTGAATGCCTAAACTTGGTGTTTGCAGCTAAATCTTGTGTCCAAAACCCATCACTTTCTCTTCCCACCTTACCCAGTCGCACCCAACTGTCCGTGGACTCTGTGTCCTTTTCTCCTGACAAGGTGGAGAGCTTGCTGTCAAACCTCGACTCAGATTCTGCATCCGGTCCAGACGGCATCAGCCCACGTGTCCTACAAACCTGCTCTTCTGCTCTTGTTCACCTTCTCTATGTTCTTTTCACCCTCATTTGCTCAAGGTCATCTGCCATCTGCTTGGAAATCAGCAAACATCACTGCCCTGCATAAAAAAGGTGCAAAAACAGATCCCTGCAACTACAGACCAATCAGCCTTCTGCCAATCATCAGCAAGATTATAGAATCCATCATCACTTCAGACATTAAATCCTTCCTCTTCTCCAATGGCTTGATTTCCGATCTTCAATTTGGTTTCAGACCAGGTCACTCTACCATGGATATGCTGCTTCTCCTCTCCCAACAATGGATGGAGGTCCTCAATGCCGGACATGAAATCAGAGCCATATCCCTTGATATATCGTGTGCTTTCGACACGGTCTGGCACCCTGCACTGCTCACCAAACTCTTCCTATGATATCCAAGGCCATCTCCACTCATGGCTCGCAGACTTCCTCTCCTGTCACAGTCAACGTGTGGCTCTAAATGGAGTTCTTTCATTCCTTCTTCCTGTCCAGGCTGGAGTTCCTCAAGGTAGCATTCTGGGCCCTGTTCTTTTTCTGGTTTTCATCAATGATCTCTCCAACTCCCTGGAAAATCCTCTATATCTCTTTGCTGATGACTCCACCCTCTGCTGTACCATGTCATCCCCCAGACCGGCATGCAGCAGCTTCTTCGCTCACTGCAGATCTGGGTAAAATCACAAACTGGTCAAACACGTGGAACATGTCTTTCAATCTGGACAAATCTCACACTCTATGTCTCTCCGAAAGGACCGTTTCGAAAACCCCCCATCCACTTTCTCAATCCTCCAGAAGAAGTCCTTTCTTTCAAGCTTCTGGGTCTCACTATCTGCCATGACCTTTCCTGGGAAAGCCGTATTTCAAACCTCACCTCCAAAGCCAGTCGCCAACTGGGAAGCCTCCGTCGTGCAGAATCCTTCCTCGGCCCACCTGAGCTCCTGACCACTTACAAAGCTTTTGTCCGCAGCCTGATGGAATACTGCTCTCCCCTCTGGGCTGGTGCTCTGACCTCCCACCTTTCTCGGCTTCACGCTGTGGAAACCAAGGCATTTCGGATCATTGTCATCTCCCGCGATGAGGCTGAGTCTTTGGGCCTCTCACTCTCTCACCACAGGCTGGTCGGTGGTCTTTCTGTCTTCTACCGTCTCCTCTCCAGCCTCGACCCCCCCCCCCTGCTCTCTCTGCGATTTGTCCCCACCACATTTCCGCAGGGCGCTCAAGGTCCACCAAAAACCCCCTTCTGGTAAAACTACCAAAATCACGAATCACTGCTCACCTTCACTCTTTCATTCCTCTTTTTTCCCGCCTTTGGAATAAACTCCCTCACTCTATTCAATCCCATTCTTCCCTCCAGGCCTTCAAAACAGCTGTTCACCACCACCTATCATCCCCCATCCAAATCCTCGATCTTTTCTACCCCCGATAATCCACCCAAGCCCACCTCCTCCAAATTCCCTGCTTTCCTTCCTGAAAGTCCCTGTAATATCCATCTTGTATTCCCCATGTTCCCCGCCCCATCCCTCTCCCTTCCACAGATTTCAAACCTCACCTCCTAAGCCAGTCGCCGACTGGGAATCCTCCGTCATGCAAAGTCCTTCCTCGGCCCACCTGAGCTCCTGACCACTTACAAAGTGGCCTCACTTGTCTCTGTTCCCCACTGTTTTGTCCTTCCCAATCCAGCCCCTCTTGTCTCATGCCCCCCTTGCTGTGCGTTGTGTGCTCACTCTCATATGAGCCTCGACAAGGTATACAAAAAAATATAAAAATTGAGGTCATGTTGATCCTATGTAACAAGTCTGGATGTAATTGGCCCAGAACTGTTGGAGTTGCGTGACAAACAAACACACACACAAACACACACCGGTTGGTGATTTATTGCAAGGATATGAAGAAGATTCAGTATTGAATGAAGAATAAAAAGAACAAGTAACTGTGGTTCAACTAGCACTCTCCTGATTGCGAATTATGGAAACAATAAAAATGGCATTGTAGAGCACAAGTGGACTATCATTTTGCGTGGCTTGTCCGTCGGGTTTAGCACATCTTTACATCTGCGTTGTAGGTGTGGATTAGTTTAAGTAAGCGGGGTTTATGTGCAAAGGCGGTCAGTCAGAATAGTTTTAAATGCGGTACGAATGAGGCATTATTCTTTCTAAAACTTCTCAATAAACTTTCCCTTCCTTGCTCTTTTGTGTCAAGGACACAGGGTTCTCATACCGACTATGGAATACTGATATGACATGAACAGTAGGCATGGCCAGACAATGGCAACACACAATCAACTCCCTTGCAATTCCATTGACCCCCTTCTTCCACCATCTCCTCCAGTGTCTGGTGGATCCAGGGCAATAGGATGCCTATGAAACATGATTAACATTTCTGTCGTTGCTGGAAGTTAGCAGACAGATCTGCATCTGCATGCTCAATGAGGCTATGCATGAAAAAGTGATATTATTTGACAGGACAAACTCCTTTTATGAAGTTTGACATTAGGGCACCAAGTCTGTTATTTAAAAACACACACTTACACTACTCTCAGGCTCACAGAGGAGCTGTTACATATATTTCATGCAAGACGAGCACATTAGGAGACATCAATGTGTTTCTTCACGTGTTACAAGGACAATATCGTTGACAACAGACAAAATAAATGATCACAGTGTATGGGAATTGAATTTCAAATCATGAGATATTATTTGATATTCAGGAAGGTGAAACAAGTCAACACCTTCTGATATTCTTCAATATCATAATCCGAACATTCCTACCTGCTAAGGCCTCAAACTCCATCTCTGCACGATCTGTTTGAGACTCAATATTAAATATTTCAGTCAGAATAAAAATATACAATGATGTTAAGTGAGGGGAGGTCAACCCCTTTTCCTGGACATGGCATGGTATTCAAGGGATTGGGCAAGCAGATGGAAAAAAGAAAAATCAACAGGGAAGAACATCACTCAAGCAGCAGAGGTTTGGACTCAGGAGTTTCCGTCAGCACACTCACCACCAAACTGCATGTCGTCCTAAACAATAGTAAAAACACTGAAATTTACTCCAGGATATTCCTTGTATCATCAGGTTACTTTACACTTACTTCAAATTCAAGTTGCTAGGAAACTTGAGTCAGAACCAGAATGTATCTTTCAGAGAAGCAAATCTGATGTTGGTATTGTTTTCGTCGTCATTGTTTTATTGTTGTTGTATACAGTATTGGTTTAAGCAAATGTCTTCGCCAATAAAATAACAAGATGTCGTGCAGAGCACAATACTTGCGAAATCCCTAAGACAAATTTGACCATAAAAAATAATTGGGAGCTGAATTTATTGACCTGATATGCAAATCCTCTTCAAATTTCAAGTAAATCGGATGAAAATTGACGATTTTATAAATCTGGCCTGTGTTGACTTTTTGAGCTTGAGATCTGAAAAATAATTGGTGGTTGAAAGCACTGACTATATGCAAATGATGTTCAACTTTCAGGTCAATCGGATGAAAATTGAGGATTTTAGAAATCAGACAAAGTTGTTGAGCTTTTAGCCGATGTTGACCTCAAAAATAATTGGTGGCTGAATTCAGTGACCTGATATGTAAATTCTCTTCAAATTTCAAGTCAATCGGATGAAAATTGAGGATTTTAGAAATACCACCTTAGTTGTTGACCTTTGACCTGTGTTGACCTTTTGACCTCAAAAGCAATAGGCTTCTTGCTTATGACCAACTCCAGCATTTGGTGAAGTTTTGTGAAGATCGGTTTAAAATTGTGACCTGCAGGCGATAGACATACAGACAAACAAACAAACAGACAGACAGGCAGAATCACAGACCAAACCAACCAATTTACAGCACTTGCGAATATTCGATTTTGAAAGGAACAAGACTGAAGACGACGATGGTTCACGAGCGGTATTTGACGATGTAGATTGTTTCAGAAGTCAAGGATGAGACAATGTGACAATTTTTGACCAAGTTATAAAAATGATCAACATGATGTGGTACGAGTGACAGGTTATTAGCTGCAAAATGTCGAAAACCCGGTTTCGTTCAACAACTTTCAAATTTTGACCTTTGCATAACCTTTAAAGGTCACAAAACAATGTTGTGGACATTAAAATAAGGAAACAGGATACGTGCTATAGCTTATTGGAGTTAGTTCGTCGATGAAGGTCGAAAACCCGGTTCGATTCCCACAACTTTGAAAATTTGACATTTGTGAACTTTAAAGGTCAAGGATTATGACCGTTGGTGCAAAACTTCCTCGGGAACATTCCAGGAACAATATAATGTCATATAGTCTATATGGCATTTCGCACTACTCAGATTATCCATACTTTGATGAAATCAGCGTAAAAACAAACTTGAAGGGGGCGCCACGGGCTAGGTGTTCGAGATAGTGCAAAATGGTTTCAAGACTTTAGGTGGGGAATGACCTCAAGTTTATGCATAAAAAATATTGTCATCCTAGTTCTCAAAGTTTGGGTGGTCGTATGATTTTTATGTCAAAATTCGCAATTTTCTAAGTTCGTGACCTTGTGACCTTGACCTTGGGACGAAAATGAAAAATCGAGCTCCATGGGGCTATGCAGGTGCCATTGGGCTAACCAAATACCGAAACCCCTGCCAGATTCGACGAACTCCCTCGGAGAAGATGTAACTTGAAATCGGCTACCCCCTAAAAACACATGTTTTTTGGGCGTGGCTCCACCCATAATGGGCGCAGCATGCCCATTCTCAGGAAAACACAACTAGATCATGATATAAACCTCCCACCCAAATTTTATCGGGATCGGATCAAAACCCATGGAGCTATGCTCGGGACAGACAGACAGACAGACACCCATAACGAATATTGTGGTCACTTACTGACTCGTGAACCAATAATTAGAGCCTCGTACTCTTTACAAAGCTCCAGGGCATGTCAGAACAAGTTGAGAAATGTTTCTAAGCTATGAATTGACCTGGTGCATAGCTTTGAGGTTTGCATATTCACCTCTGAGCTGTCTCGCCTGGGTTTAAATGTCGACTACCCTGTAAACTGTCATCCTGGTGTTTCACATGCAAGACAAGGCATCAATGTGTGTGTCATCCATCGGAAGGGTAATATGCTGGAGGACCCATCTGCCAACCCTTGTTGGCTGTGCACGATAAATAACCCAGGTCGACCCAGAACATTTTTTTCCCCCAAGCCCGACACAAACTGGCTGGTCAGGCCTGATGTTCAATTGAAGGTAGCAGAAATTTGTAATTTATTCAGCGTGCTGATGATAACTCACCTACACTTTTTGAAGCCACCGTGGGATTTTTAACATCCACCAACTCCCCAGTGCTGGTAGACAAGTCCTCCAGCTTAACATTATTCCGATGAATGGGGAACATATAGCTGGCTCGCCTTGTATGTGAAACACCAGGATGACATTGTATTGCTCGGTTAAGATTTGAACCCAGGCGAAAGGGAGTGCACATAACCCTACTCATAATGCTGCAATCATGATGGAGCGCAGGATAATAAGCTATTTTGTCAACCCTACGCATAATGCTGCAATTGTACAATTAAATGACAGCATTTGGCAGGCAAAGATAAAACAGGAAATGGAAGAATACACCCAGATTGGTCACCAAATCCCACCAAAGTCAGTCCAGCAATGGCCCAATTGCATGCAGAGACTGCAGCCAACCTAACACCAGTTTCAGCACTGATACCACTGGCTGTCTGGGAAAGGAGGTGCAGAAAGGAAAAATAAAACTGTATATTATCAGGCATGACTTCTGGGCTGGATCTTTGGTCAATCGCCTCAAGGTACAGACTCTGTGAATTTTTCTCTGCTTTCCCACCGGGGTGCAAACTATCCACCTTTTTGACGAGCAGATGCCGGCTCTGGTGGTCTCGGGTTTCTGTCTACTGCAATGGTTCATGACCGAATGGTTTTGTGCCGTATTTGTCTGACTGAGGCTACACATTGGTTGCTATGTAACATTGTGCAGGGACGTCTCCAGAGCCAACATGTATAATATCTGACTACTAATGCAAGCTGGTTAGGGGAGGAGAGGGGGGGAGGAAATCCTGAAAATTACTCATAGACCCTAACATATCGAAATAAAAATTTTCAATAGTCCCTCTGAATACATGACCTACATATCTAACCCGCTGTGCACGAGCAATCTGCAGGTAACCATTTAGCAAGAATCTTTATCAAAAATCTGATATGCTCACAGCTTTAAAATAGGCCAATCATAAATGTAATATCAACATGAGCTCTTTATTGAAGTCTTTAGTCACAATGCCCATTCACATTGAAGGCATAATTTTGACCATTGAATTAGCGCATGATAATGAAATGTAGACTGGTCCAAAAAGCAATTTCCTTACTACCCCCTGGAGACTTCGAGCAGCTTTGGCCGGCAAAATGCCCACACCATAAACCATCGAAAGCTACCTCATCCCAACAAAAATGGAGAAATTCCAGGTTCCTTTTCCAACCGCTGGAATTCTCACCCCGAGGCTAGTAAAACAAGATTAGGAGAAAATACCCAGAAACACACTAACACAAGATTTCCCTTCCCCCAAATGCACTGTTTATTGACATGGCATTCAAAATGTCAGGGAAATGTCAGGCATTTAGAAACACAATAACATCACCATGATGATTACGCTCAGTGTCAGGGCGGCAGGGAAAAAAAAATGAATGATCATGTACCAGGACTTTGATAACGCAGCTTTTGTGTCCTGAAAACAGGAAGTCAATGCCTCTTCTTGTTTTCTTCTTGTTGTCAACCTTTTGCATTGGTCTGCATCACAGGATTCCACGCAATGGAGCAGCATGTGTATGCCGTGGTGACATGGGATTCCAGAGTTGTCATAGTGCGAAAAGATAGCTGAAGAAAATGCTGATTGCTGTTTTTCTTTTCTAACTCAATCCTCCCCCTTCCTATTATTATTATTATTATTATTTTTTGGTCCGATTCAAAACCTCCTCCTCTCCCATTCCCTTACCCCTGAGCAACTCCTTTATCTCTCTCTCTCCTTCTCCCACACTCGCATACACACTTCCTTTTATCCTCAAGGATTCCACCATCCATTTAATTTCTAAAATTTATTTGGAGAAATTTACAACCTCTATTTCCACAGCTTTGTATATGTAATATACAGTTGACTCTTTACTGTTTCTTAATATGCTCATCATTTAAGTAAATATAATGTCCATAAGCAAATATTGCTCGTCATATTTTTATTTATTTATTTTGTATTATTACACTGTTACTAACCACAAAGTTATTAATACACTGTTACTGACCATAGATTACCCCTAATTAACTTGTAGCTGAAATGAGTCATCAGTCATAAACAACTGAGGTTGTTCTTCAGGGTTAAAGTTTGACTTGTCTTTGCCCAATTTCAACAACACACTAACATCTGAAACATTAGTTAGGTTTACATTGCTCGGAGTGAATCAGGAAAAGAAAATCAATGTTTTGGGGTTTTTTTCACAAAATCACATTTGGTTGGCCTATTTAGTATTCCCATCTGAGCAACTACCGAATTGATGTTGTGGTTCCCAGTTCAAATCCCAGATATTACTTTGATTTGTCCTAATTTCCTTTGATTCATGCAAAAAAGGCTTCCTCATCTCTGCAAGTCCATGGTTAGAGCTGCAATAGACAACATGGAGCATTTTAAAGAGAAATGCACTACCAAGACAGATAAGGCGGGAGGGAGACTAATACACAATGAATTGTTTGGAAAATAATAATTGCTTTGTCCCTACTGATGTGATATTTTCTAAGTCCAAAAGGGCATAACTGAAAAATTGACGAAACGCCCTGAAACTCGAACTTGTTCGGTAACTTATAATAAAGCCATGTAGCAAGTTTCGGTTAAATATGTAAAATAGTATGGGAAAAAAAAGTCTGAAAAACCACAGGTGGAACGGACGGACGTACAGATGAAGAGCAAACCTATTGTCCCCTTCGGTGAAACCAGTAGGAGACTAATAACACTGAACAACAAAAATTTTTTACTGGAGATGTGTAAAGTGATTTAGACTAATTTGGGTATGCTGATTTCAAAAAATCATAACCGTTTTGCTGTATCACGTCAGGATTTTCAGTAACAGAAATATTCCCATTGCCTAGAAGTCAGGATTTCAATGAAATTTACAAAAATTCATTTATTCATTTATTTCATCATGAATGCTTCAAAATTATAGAAATTACAGAAAAACTCCACTAGAATGGAATTAAAAATGCTTTAGGCATTTGGCTTTGCGTTTGTGCTGCTCTGTGTCAGTTTCACGATGCAGGAACCAGCAGAAATCGCCCATCATGTTCGGGTTGTGCCGCCCTTGGTAACGCGTCTCCATGAGTGAAATATCTTGGTGGAATCGCTCGCCGTGCTCGTCCGAGACTGCTCCCAAGTTGTCAGGGAAGAAGTTCAGGTGCTGGTGTAGGAAATGGATTTTCAGGGACATCCCAGAGCCAAGTTTCCTGAAGGACTCCAGCAGCTGCTGCACTATTTCTTCATAGTTGTCCGCGCGCTCGTTCCCCAAGAAGTTGTCCGTCACAGCTTTGAAGCTCCTCCACGCTGCCAGCTCTTTGGGGTTTAGAGTTGTCGGAAAAGTTTCGTCCTTCATAATCTGTCGGATTTGCGGTCCAACAAAGACACCAGCCTTGATCTTGGCCTCCGACAAGGTGTTGCCAAACTTTTCCTTGAGGTATAAAAACCCACGCCCATTCAGATCCATTGCCCGTACAAAACTTTTCATCAAGCCGAGCTTTATGTGGAGTGGTGGAAGGAAAACCTTGGCTGGGTCGACAAGGGCGACATGCTTCACGTTGTGTCGACCAGGTACATGCTCTTTTCGCTCTTCCCAATCTTTCTTCGTCCAGTGATTCTTGTCGTCTCTGCTATCCCAGAGACAAAGGAAGCACATGTATTTCGTGTAGCCTGACTGCAGCCCTAACAACAGCGCCACCACTTTCAAGTCTCCGCAGATGTGCCAGTTGAAGTCATTGTACTTGATGGAATCAAGCAGCTGCCGCATAGTCTCATAGGTCTCTGTCATGCCGAACGCGTGAGCCAGTGGGACTGATGGTTTCTCGTTGCCATTGTGGAGCAAAACAGCCTTCAAGCTGTTCTTCCCCGAGTCGATGAAGAGGCGCCAGTCTGCAGGATCGTGATCACACCCAAGTTCTTTCAACAGACCGTTGATGTCACTGCAGAATGTCATCGTGTCTTCCATCTCAAAGAACTCAGCCATGTCTCTGTGACGTGCTCTGAACAAGGATATCTTGGTGTTAGGTTCAAGTAGATTCCACTGCTGCAGCCTTGATCCAAGCAGCTCTGCCTTCGCCTTTGACAGCGAGAGATCTCTTACAAGATCATTTAAGTCTCCCTGGTTCAGAAGGTGTGATTCTTGAGTGTCGGGTTCAAAAGGTTCATCATCACCATCCTCTTCACCACTGCTTACAGCTATGTTCTGATCAGCTGGAGGTGTTGGAACGGGGTTCTCGTCATCATGAGGCACAGGTTTACGAGCAGAGACGCAGTCAGCGTACTTGATGTGACCTTTAGTCTTCTTGTTGAAGCCGGCGATGCTTGTGCAGCAGAAATAACAATCATCATGATGATTCTGCGGCTCACGCCATATCATGGGCACCGCAAATGGCATGCTCGCGCGCTTGCCCACCAACCACTGAGTCAAGGTTGTTTGACAGCTTGTGCAGCAGATGTGTGGTGCCCAGCTCTGTTCTTGGTCCCCCACCTTACACCCGAAGTAGTGAAAGTAGGCGGCCTTCATTTTCACTGCTGTAGATATTGTTGTGGTTACCAAATTCGCAAACCACCATTCAGGTCCCTTAGGTGAGGTATCTCGGTAAGTATATGTGTAGTTAGGCCCAAACCCGTTGTCTAGAGGGAATAAATGTTATTCATGCATGCTGCGACTCTTCAGGATAGCCGTTTTTCTTTTACTATCTTTATTTTGGACCAACCGCCATTGTTACCACCACCAACCACAACATCAACCACCCACCGCGGCGCCGCTTCACGTCACACCTCGCAACCGTCGCATCGCCACCGTTCTTGCGCCGCTTGTGGGTACCGGTGTTGGACTCGTGCAGGGAGCGCGCCGAACAGCGTGTACAAAACCACAGATTTTCCGCTCCAAAAACGGATCAAAAACGACACACGCCCACTTTTGTTCCGTCCAATCGGTGAGCGAGGGGCGATTTGGCCCCGCCTCCAGGGCGTTGGAGGGCGGTCGTTATATGCAAATTTATGGATCAAAAAGCATTCACGCCCACTTTTTCTCGGGCCAATGGGGAGCGAGGTGAAAGGTCGAAGGCAGGGGGTCAAAAGCGAAGCCACGGGGCTTATATAAGCGACCGCATTCGTCAAGTCAAGTTAGTTAAGACTTCGCAGTCGGTGGAGTTGGGAAGAAGAAGCAAGAAGGAGTTGGTCGTCGTCGTCGTCGTGTGCATTGGAGTCGGAGCGAAGAGGACGGAGCTGTGGAGAGGCGGCGAGGGCAGACGAGGGGGTGCTCGCGTCGTGCCGGGAGCTGCACACCAGGGAGGCCGACGGCGCGACCTGGTCGAGGTGGAGACGCTCGTCGCGGGACTCGAGGCAGAGTAAAAATCCTCCTTTCCCCCGAGCATCAGCAACCCCCTCCTGTTTCCCCCCCCCCCCCCGCGCTGAGATAGTGCGACCAAGGGGGCCCCTTTCCCACCCCCTACCAGACACTGCCCGCGAGGCCCGCGGAGTTGAGGCACCATCGCCGCTCCGCGTCTCATCACCAGACGGGTAGGCCCGACCCGGTCTCGGCCTCAGGCCCGCCTCATCCTTGAGGGTGTTCTTTTTCTTGGTTTTGGGTATGTGTTGTCGGCGCCGTCTGTGAAGTAGAATTGTATAAGTGTTGCCGTGTGCTCGTGTAATCGGTATTAGATCTGCATTGTCGCATTTGCTTTTTGTCTTCCTCCTTTTCTATGTGCTTTTGGTGGAATTGAATATGTGTGCTTTCCGTTCATCGCGAATAAATGTGCTTTGTGTTGAACTGTTTCCCGCTTCGCTTCGTCATTTCTTTCATTGAATCCTCATCTTGCTTCACGTAAAGGGTTGGTAGTGGGCTGAATACGCCCGATAATTAATCGAACCGTCGAGGTCGACGAATAACACCGCTCGGTTATCCCGATAGTACGGAACGGGTCGCTTAAGTGGCCCGTGTCCGAAGTCGACCTGCGGCGAGGTGCGATCGCCCGGTCTACCCTCCGTGTGGGTACTTAGGTAGGTCGAATTTGGCGAGCAACCCTATCCCACGCGGGGGCCGATTGGCTCGATCGCGGTGAGACCGAAAGGTCCACCCGTGACTGGTTCCCGGCGTTAGTCCGAGAGGGTCACGACTGGATTGTCCGTCCGGTGGGCGACGTGCCGCGATTCGAGTTTCGTGGCCGTCAGCACGCCGGCGGGCGCGAATCCGTAACAATATACTTCGCTGTTTTTTTTTTTGGTATACCGACCACAGACATAACAGAAGTTGTCAGGATGATTGGTACAGGAACGCCTACTCATGTTTATCTGAAAGAAAGAAATATAACACAAGTTAACAACAATTGTACGAAATAGACATGTTAAAGACATATGTAAATTTCATTGAAATCCTGACTTCGAGGCAATGGGAATATTTCTGTTCCTGAAAATCCTGACGTGATACAGCAAAACGGTTATGATTTTTGAAATCAGCGTACCCAAATTAGTCTTAATCACTTTACACATCTCCAGTAAAAAAATTTTTCTGAAATTTGTTGTTCAGTGTAATCAGACACATAAAAGTGAAGAGCCTTGTGGGGAAATACTGCAAAGTGCATTATTTGTCGTCCAAATTTCTTTAAAACTCCCGATAGTTCGGGAATATTGTGCCACCTTAAACCCCGAAGTGATTTGTGGACGTAATAAAGTTATCAGGTATGCAAAACTATGCTGCAACACACTGCTTTCAATCTTTGCCTTTGTAGTTTTGATATTGAAAGTTTTTCAGAGGCCAAAATAAAGTTAATCAGGAGACTCTCCTTCATCGGGAGACTAAAAGTGAAAAGGGTTGTAGAAAAATGAAGCCAAAAGCGTAAGAGCAGGTTTTTCACCAGCATGAAAAATGGTGGAAGACACGGGTATTGCAGGTATATGTGAAAGATGGTTTCTGTTTGCCCACAGAAGCAACATCCACGGGGTAAATTTGTGAAGTGTTGTAGCAGAGTACAAGAAATTAATGCCCCATGAAGCAAACTCCAACTTAGGTCCCCAACCAACCTTGGTGTTCGGTGGAGATATACAGATTCCCAACATGGATGGGTCGGCAATGGAGGCAGAAGAACCTCATGCCAGGGAGTATCCATCCGATTTGCTAACTCAACAAAATGGAGCGAGTGGATTACTCATGCATATACAGTATTTATTTTCTTGTTCATTCACAGAAGGACACCTCAGCTGTGGCAGGAGAGAGAGGAGATTGGGACCATACTCTGTGCAGAGCATTGGTGCTGCTTAAGCAGTCTCCTTGGCTATTGGGCACAATCCTGGACGGGTCGCCACTCCGACACAGTGTACCAGAATGCTGGCACTCATTTTGCCGACCTTGGATGAATGACAGGCAGTGTCAACACCACCTGGTATTAATTCAACAGCTGAGAAGGATTTGAACTCAGGACTCTAGGATTCAAAGCCCACCACCCTAACCATTAAGCCAACACCAGGCATGTGCCAGGGACCTTGCTCATACTATGTGGAGGTGGTGCTTGGAAAATATTGCGTCCATGCGATTTCATCATTAAAGCCAAGGAAGTAGGGGATAAATGTGTATAGCTTCCCAACCTTCACACGGGTTTTCCAGGCAAGGCAGACAATCAGGAGGCAATGAGTTTTTAACCTATTGGAGTATCCTTAAAGGAACTCTTATTGTGTGCAAGAGTATCTTTGCGGCAAGTTCTAAAGGTGAGAGAATGCTATTCTTCCCATCCTTTACGAGATCTCCAACTTTAGATATACCCTGAGACAAGAGTTTTTCTCCTGAAAGTGAGGAAAGCTAGCATCAAGGCTTGTAGAAGTGGGTTAAAGAAAAGCGGTTCTTCCAGCAGGTCTCTCCCTGGATGAGGACCATTTGCTCTTGTCATGTCATTTGCACACCAGGACTTCAGCATTTCTTGAAAGAAATAAGGCAATTAGTCACTAGCAAGGTTAAATGAGGTGATGATGAATATTTGCCTTTTTCCCCTAAACCGAGCACTTTACTGAAAAAGTATGTCAGAGTGCACCATTGTGGTATTGGGTTAGCATAAAGGTATCACTGAATGGTCTGCTGCCTGAAGGTGTAAAAGTGGCTACAAAGGCAGGAAAACCCCTGTCCACCTTCAGCAAGAGGCACACTCAGGATTCCTATGGATACCCAATGTTTCCCATTCCAAAAGCAGTTCAACAACTTCCTTTGCATCTTAGCCAGAAGCTCATCTGGAATATTTATGCAAGAAAGTTTGAACAATTTCGGATTGACATTGTTTCAGAAAAAGAGTTCTCAATATAGGCAATAGTGGCCACCCACCAAGTGTTACAATGGACCAAGGGAACATTGATCTTGTGAGAGATTCTGCTATCAAAAGTCCAAAGAAATCCCACTGTCAGCATTTCCAAGAACTGGTGATCTCAACCTCATCTGTGTTGTGCAATCTCACTTCTGAACTCAAGCTCTCCCCCTACATCATATGTGTAAACTACAAACTAACTGAATGACATGGCAAGCCGAGTAACAATTTGTAATTGGTTCAGTGACTGAATGGAAAGGCATCCAAATTGGATCAACTCCTTGTGGTTCAGTGATGAAGCACACTTCCATTTGAATGGGGCTATCAACAATCACAACAACATCTTTTGGGGTGCTGGGCCTCCTGAGGATGTGTCTGAGATGTTTCTCAAGGGCCCCAAGTTCACTTGCCTCTGTATATTGAATGCCAGATGGGGTATGCTGGGACAGTATTGGTTCAAGGACGCCAATGGTAAGATGGTAAAGTCAACTGTGAGTGGTACCACAAGGTCTTCCACCGATTCCACACTGATCTCACTCAACTACTGTCTCCAACCAATTCAGACTTGCATAGTTCATGCAGGACGGTGCCCCACCACACACTGCAGGTGAACCCATTTACTTGCTCCACCAGCTGTTTGGAAATCATGTCATCAGCCTGGGCACAGTGCATGAGTGGGATTGCAAAGCCTGGATTTCAATCCAATGGATTTGTTCTTTTGGGGGTGCTGCCAAAGGTCAAGCTTATGCCAACAAATCTCGAACCCTGGCTGTCCTGAAGCAGGAGGCAGAGGACTTCCATCATGCTACCACTCCAGCCACTTGCAGATGAATTGTGGAGAATTTCGGAGTCAGGATCAAAGCCTGCTTGAACAGAGGCAGAGCACACATTGAAAATGTCAATTACAAGCAGAATAATTAATGAACGATTTGAAAATGGCATGGTGTATGCTTTCCATCAATGGATTACTGAACTTGCTCCCTTTTGTAATTTTTCGACAATAAAACGTTCAAATAATTCACGTTTTTTTTTTAAAAAGAACACCCTGTATCTTAGTGATAAACATCATGACTAGTCTCACGGGTGGCACACCGGCTAGGCCTGAACACAAAAAGGACTAAATAAGTCCAACACAACGTGAAAATAAAATAATCAAATGAACCAACTCGGTTCAGATAAACCAAAACAAGCCAAAAATACAAACGAAAACGGAGGAGGATGAAGAGGAATGGTGAATAGTAGAATAGCTCGAGGATCAGCAAAATGGCATGGCAAAGTTGTAGTAGTAGTAGTAGTTGTAGTAGTAGTAGTAGTAGTAGTAGTAGTAGTAGTAGTAGTAGTAGTAGTAGTAGCAGCAGCAGCAGCAGCAGCAGCAGCAGCAGCAGCAGCAGCAGCACTAACTACCCAGCAAATTCCAAATTAATTATCTGATTACCTCAAGAAGGCAAAGGCAAACAACCCAGTGTAATCCTTACCTGAAACCTGCCTTTGGGCAGCAAACCAGAAATAAGAAACCGACATGTATTGCTAAAAACAATTTGGCAAGTAATCAAACAGGATGAAGTAATTCTCAAAAGACAAATGGTTGATAGTTGTCCAAGGTTGAGCAAGTCCATAAACTGCTGTTTTCAGTGGAAAATTCTGTAAACCACAATGATTTTAATGGTGGTCAAATAAATGTATAAAAACCTGTTAAAAATGCAAAGGAAGTTATTACATTTTGAGCTGTCATCAAGTGAATGTCTTACACAGATGTAATACACTCATAGATTGAGGAATACGCCTGCTCGCTTTGCTTCCTATCCTATTCAATGCTTCCTATCCAAACGTTTGGGTCATTCAGTTGTAAAACAAGGTGATGAGTTGTTGCAGAGCAAAATAAATGAGCAAACAAACAAATAAATAAAGCTGCATCACAAAACCATTTGCAAACAGCATTTTTGAACAATGCAATCTTCAAAATGATGTCCACAATACAAAGCCTTTCGTTAATGGAAAAAAGGATGAAAAATCTGATTATGGCAAATCTGGGCTGAAAGATGGGTAAGTGGACACAGCCGATTCAATCTTTGAGAAGGGCTTTGATGTCGTCGAGCCTATATTAGACCTGACATTGTTATGGTAAAGGAAAAACATTTCCCCCATATCCATGGAGGTGCAGGTTCTCCTAATGAGTCTTGGTTTTTTTTTTTCGTGTCTTGTTATAATGCTTCGACTCAACTATTGCATCCCTGGGCATTAATGCAACGAGTGGTGATGCCCTGAATGTTCAAAGAATAGTCAGCGCTACTGCAAAAGCAACGTCTTCATTTTCATCCTTACCAGAAACTCTTCATCATGCCCTCCAATTACAGAGGCCTCATTTTAAATTAATCCACGAGCTTTCAAACACAATCAGTGCTCGATTACATTGCTTCACTCCTGCCAACTGTCGAATTTTGGTGAAAATATCAGGGATGTAGACATTTCGACGAATGCACAAAGCTGCAATTTATGATTTGCGAAATCGATGATTCACAAGTGTATTGGTTGGTCTGGTCTGTGATTCTGTCTGTTTGTCTGCATGGAAATCGCCTACGAGTCACAATTTTAAACCGATATTTAAGAAAAAACTTCACCAAATGGTAGAGTTGGTCATAAGTAAGAAGCTTATTGATTCAGGCCAAAAGGTCAACACAGGCCAAAGGTCAAGAACTTTGTTGGATTTCTAAAGTCATCAATTTTCATCTGATTGACCTGAAATTTGAAGAGGAATTCCACATATCATCACTGAATTCAACCATCCACTAGAGGGGGAGCACTCGGTAGAGTGCAAAACCTCCGCTGCCAATACTGCTGGGTCACTTAAGTGAACCTGATATCCTATTCATTGTAGGTCAAAACGGATCAGACTCTACTGAACCACGATTGAATAAACGAAACTAGATCGACGCGCATGTAGAGATGCCAAAAAAAAAAGTCGAAATTTTTTTGAAAAAAAAGGTGCAAAATTTCTGGGTTTTTTTCTCTAACAATTTTTTTGTGTGTTGGAAATCATTTAAAACATGTAGAAATGCAAAAAAAAATTCAAATATTTTTCAAATAAAATCGAAATTTTTTTGAAAAAAATTTTTTTTTTTGTCTCGAACAAATTTATTGTTTTTTTGGTTGGAAATCACTTAAAACATGTAGAAATGCAGAAGCAAAAATTCAAAGATTTTTCAAATAAAATGAAATTTTTTTGAAAAAAGTTGCAAAATTTTGTTTTTTTTTCCTCGAACAATTTTTTTTTTTGGTTGGAAATCACTTAAAACATGTAGAAATGCAAAAACAAAAATTCAAATATTTTTTCAAAATGGCCGCCATAGCGGCCATATTGGACTTTGGACAAAGTCCAAAATCTAATGGCATGATCCTTGGACCATACCGAATCCCCCCACCAAGTTTCGTTGAAATCTGTCCAGGAGTTTTTCCGTAATACTGTTCACAAACAAACAAACAAACAAACAAACAGGGGTGAAAACAGTAACCTCCGTCCATCTTCGATGGCGGAGGTTAATTATTTTTAAGGTCAAATTAGGTCAAAAGGTCAACGTCTGCCAAATTTACAAAATTGTCAATTTTCATCCGATTGACTTGAAATTTGAAGAAGATTTGTGCATCAGATCACTGAATTCAACCACAATTTATTGAGGTCAAAATAGGCCAAAAGGTCAATATAGGCCAAAGGTCAAAAACTTCAGTGCAATTTCTAAAATTCTCAATTTTCATCTGATTGAGTTGAAATTTGAAGAGGATTTACACATCGGGTCACTGAAATCAACTACCCATTATTTTTAAGGTCAAATTTGTTTTAGGGATTTCGCAAGTGTCGCAGTCTGTCTGACGTCTTTCATGTTTATTTATTGTTCTTCAAACAAAGCAATCGCATACTCACGTGCTTGTTATGAAACTCATCTGCACCCTTGAGATCAAAATTCAAATTTAATCAACATCAAGTTTGCTGGTGTAACGGTAAGAGCATTCGCTTTGAGTCTGGGAGGTCGGTTATTCAAGCCCTGGCTGAGTCATATCAAATACTTAAAAAATGGTAGGTGCTGCTTCCTTGCTTGAGGCTCAGCATTTGGAGGAGAGAGAATGGACAATCATAGGTTGGCAACCATTGCACATGCTTTACTGGCTCTGCCAATGACCTCATCTGCGTTGAAGTTCCTTGTAAGGGAGCTCTTATTATCAAGTTTCATCTTTGGTGTGGGAGTGGTTCACATACTCGTATATGCTGAAAGAATCGAATGGGACAAGTCTTTCAAAATTAGAAAAACAGTGTTAAACCGATTTATACACGGGTTACCATGGAGAGTACATGAATGAACAAGAGTAAAACACAGACATGTAGGTTCGTTTGCCACCTTTCCAACCCCCCCACCCCCATTATTTCATTCCTCCACCGCTCATCGCTTTACGCACTCCTCATCTATGTTGCTGGAGCTGGATGTGTGAACCGTGCCAAATGGCCTTGTATTCCAATGTCCGTATACACCCTTCCATTAAAAAAAACGAAAGTCATAATTCCTGAGTGTTAAAGCACCTCTGTGCTCGTTTTAATCACTCCTCTTCTTGTCGCAATGCACGGATAGCATCGTTTTGATGTTATGTGTGAAGAGGCCTGCTCGGGTGTGTTCAGCAAGCAAAATACCAAAACACAAGACCAAATGACACCTTGTGGTAGTTTTCATTTTAATATTCACTTTTAATGACTGGACAGATAGTGTGCTACAAAACACACACACACACACACACACACACACACACACACACACACACACACACACACACACACACACACACACACACACACACACCTCGTTTATTTTTTTTCTGTTCCACACAATACTATCACGTGCATACACACACGTCTGACACTTTTAATTCATTGCACAGTATCACCTGTTCCGTAAATATGATATAATTTAAAGGATTGCTGTAAATAATGGTAATTTCACAACATCCTATATTCAACTTCTTAAAGTTGTTAACCTCAAAACATTGTTCCCTTACCCTTACCTAAATAAGAAACTTAACCTGTAAGCAAATGATGCTTTCTTGGCCACATGGATCATCAGCGAGGCACCGTTCTTCCTCAAGGTTTCGATCCTTTCAGCTCAGAACCTCTCCAAACAGCGGATCCACAACCTCGGTCATGGATCCACATCAGTAGAATACCTACATCAGTAGATCCACAACCTCAGTTTCGTCCAGGCAGTCACTCAACCCATCAATGCATCACTAATCAGACTCTACTTGCTAGAGGATTTAATGCACATAGTTACAACTCCCATCACACATTCTATCATATGATAATACATTAAATCATGCACATCTTGCCTTAAATATAACGTCCACCAACCAGAACGTCCACTCCACTTAAGGCCCTGGTCACACCTTGACGATTTAGCCAGCGTATGCCGACGTATGAAAAATTTGCCGAATACGCTGGCACACGTATTTAATATATATATATATATACACACACACACACACACACACACACACACACACACACACACACACACACACACACACACACACACACACACACACACACACACACACACACACACACACACACACACACACACACACACACGGTGTTTCAAAAAGAGTGATGCAACTTTAAATGTTTATTCACAAAGAAACAGAAACCTCAGGAACGTGAACCAAATATTTATTGGAAGCTTGTGACATGGTATTTTCTATCACTGATTGCTATTGCAGTAAGTCACTGCTGGAGTGAGTGAGAGCCCAAGGTCTGAAATTACCATTTACGCAAAATCCTTGGAATTGACGTTCTCGATGTGTGCCCCTCCACGGTTCAGACAGGCATTGATCCTGACTCCAAAGTTTTGTCCAACTTTCTTGCCGGTCTCATGTGACACTGCCTGGAGGGATTTTGACACATCTTGCTTCAGATCATCCAGTGTGGCAAGGTGGTTGGCGTAGACAGAGCCCTTGGCAGCCCCCCAGAACCAGTAGTCCAGAGGGTTCAAGTCTGGGCTATGGGGTGCCCACTCATGAATTGTACCCAGGGAAACGAGTTCGTTTCTGAAGAGCTGCCACAGGAAAGTGATGGTGTCACCAGCTGTATGCAGTGGTGCACCATCCTGCATAAACCAGGTCATGCTGGGCTGGTGTGGGGTGACCTTTTGGGTTCGATCATCATGGAACTTCTGGAGCACGGCCCGGAAGCACTCACTGTTGATCGTCACCATCCTGCTGTTGTCATTCTCAAACCAGTAAGGCCCTAGCATTCCCCATCTAGCATTGAAAGCGTAGAAGCATGTGACATTAGGCCCGTTCAGGTAACTCTCAGTGATCTCCTCAGGTGGTGGTGCCCCACAGAAAGTGTTGTTGTGGTTGTTGATGGCACCGTCCAAATGGAAATTGGCTTCATCATTGAACCAGATCAGGTTGATCCAGTTTGGGTACCACTCCATCCTGTCCCCGAGCCAATTGCACATATCAACTCTCCTTCTCACGTTATCTTGACTCAGTCTATGCCTAATAGAGATGATGTATGGGAAAAGCTTCAGTTCCTTAGTGAGGATACGCCAGACTGATGTTGGTTTGATGCCGAGCTCCCATGAGCGCCGGCGGTGGGACTTCGTGGGACTGTCCACTGAAGAATGCTGCACGGCATCGATGTTGGCTTGGCTCTTGGTTACTGATGCTGGCCTGCCACCGTTGCCCTTGCTGTGGTTGTGCGCTGTACCCTTGTACTCAAAATGTTTCATAATACGTTGAATGGCACAATTTGTGGGTTCATCAAGTGTTCTGAGGTCGTATTCCTGGCAGAGCTTCCGGCTGGTGTCTACATCTGATTTTGTCTCATACCATAGAGCCACCACTTTTGTCTTCTGCTTCATTGTCAATGGCATAGTTGAGCTCTGGAGCTAGAAATCCCAGGGAACAAACACCATGATAACACCACCAAACACTGAAAAGGAAAACGGTATGGGTCAAAAAGTTACTCGTGTGTGTGTGTGTGTGTGTGTGTATGTACAGTGTGTGTATATATGTATATATGTATATAGATATATATCTTCTTCTTCTTTCGGCTGCTCCCGTTAGGGGTCACCACAGCGGATCATCCGTTATGATCCGCAAACTGATTTGGCATAGGTTTTACGCCGGATGCCCTTCCTGACGCAACCCTGATCGCCTTTTACGACACAGGGATAATGATTGGATTTCGCCATGATTCTGGGCTGCCCAACACCCTCTCATTTCGTGGCCCAGCGCAGAGTCCCCATCTTCAAGCGATCCTCTAACCCAAGCCTTCAAGTAGCCAGATTGCAGGAGCACGCCACTACGCCCGGTATATATATATATATATATATATATATATATATATATATATATATATATATATATATATATATATCTATATATCTATATATATATATATATATATACACACACACACACTTTCTTAACATGCAGTAAATATTATTTGATTATATTGTTATTGTTATCGACACTGCAAGCTTTGTCGATTACTGCAAGATTACTTAATGAAACAATTTCCTTTATTGTGTTACACATTTTGGTGCAGTGTGTGGGTCACGTGCTTGCAGCAGGACAGCAGACCCCGTGAGACCCTCGTTGAGGGATCAAGCAGTATCAAACCCAACGGCATGCCTGTAATTGATGAGGTGAATAATAATGATTCTGCGCACGAAAATGGCCCCAAACATTATGATCGCCGCCAGCAGCGGAGGATGCTTTGTTAAATGGGACAAAATAAAAAGTCCACAGACAGCGACCGACGTCGTAAACCGCCCGGCGGCCTCGTTCACGCAAGAATGACCCAACAAAACCAGATATTGCTAAGTTTCTCGGGTCGCATTTCTCATTTGATATGCCTCGCACGGTCACAATCTATTTGGTGCAGGAGCTTCGGCTACACAAGGAAAGAAAAAAGAAAATTAAAGTAATCAGCCAAACAGAAATCACGAATGTTAACGAGTGGACGGATGTAATTGCATTAACGTCTAATTACTGCAATAATTCAGCTCTTGTGCTCTGCCTGTTGTAAAAGGAGTCAATAACTTGCTTCGAGTCTGGAGCATTCTGGGGATGCCAGGTGTGATCGCGGAGCACCGTTGAGAAAAGCACCACACCTACATTCGTGCAGAAAGGTATGTAAACCTGTAAATGTCGTTGGATTATATAGGTCAAAGTAAACGATGTTTTTGGCCACCGTAATTGATAAATTGACACATTTGAAACAAAAACGTCTTTTGGTGCGAACGACTTGGGATAAAATCTTGGCAGGATATATATATATATATATATATATATATATATATATATATATATATATATATATATATATATATATATATATATATATATATATATATATATATATATATCTGTCGTTTCAAGGTTTCTTTCAATTGCTAGTTGCTTCTTGATTGGTAGGTTGGTTGGGATGAGGATTAGTTAGGATTCCATCTGCAGGAAGTGGTGTCAGCATCGCATTTGTGGTTGCCTTCGTCGCTGAATATAGCTGTTCACATATGATGGCAGAACACCTGGGTGCCTGAAATTATTTGTCGTGTAGGAGCTGCTCTCCACACAGCAACCACACTCTTGAGATGCCAAGCGGTGTAATCTGGATTCATAGATTATCTGAGAATTCCAGACCACTTGCTGCTTGCAATGGCACAATCGACATCCCAGAAAATGATCTGCCTGCCAATGGGGATGGGCCAGGCATCTGCCTGGGGGATGGCCAGACGGAGGCCCCTGGAGTATCAGGGGAAAGTGTACGCAGCGATGTGCTGCTCTGGCGCATGCCCCCACACCTGACTTGACCTGACCTGTCAATCGATTGATAACCTGGTTCATACTTCCTGATAGCAAACAGAGGTTTTTGGAGTAAGGAATCTTTTATCTTGGGTTTTCCCCATAGAGGGATCAAACCCAAGGCCTTTCACTGATGAGGTGAGCAAACTATCAATGATGATTCTTCGTAAACACATTGTATTGGGAGCTTTCATAGGAAACGAAAGGATTTGCCAATGCTGATGTATTGGGGTTCGAGGTTGTCTTAACTATCTGAGCTTCTGAATTGTAATCTGGGGAGTTGTAGACAGATAATTATTGATGATGAAAGTGTAAAGGGCTGAATATGATGGCAACCTCAGCCTGCAGTGCCATTCACTTTGAGTTTAGCTCCAATGACAGTGTCCTCCCATATGGACTGAAAACGGATGAGTTCACAATATCCTGGCTGATCACACATGTGCCAACCATTGAAGATATATATATATATATATATATATATATATATATATATATATATATATATATATATATATATATATATATATATACAGTATATATCCAATGCACCTATCCAATATAGCATAGAGCATATCTGATACAGTACATATCCGACATAGCAGAATGAACACTGTATCACAGAGTGTTCATTCTGCTAAAGCAGTTTCTAGGCCTGGGTCATGGTGGGCAGTTTTCCATCCCTCTCACAGCATTAGTTAGGGCAGGAATTTGGAATTTGGCCAGAGTGCAGGCACTGGCTCACCTGGTCTTTGTAAAAGGACACCGTGGGATCTTTAACATCCAACAACAAATCTTGGCAGACAGGACACCAGTTTAACATCCATCTGAGGGATGGCGCACACATTGATGAATCACCCTGTTTGTGAAACACTGCGATGACAGTTTATAGTTGGGTCGTAATTCGAACCAAGGCAAGACAACTTCGAGGCAAGTGTGCGTTCTTCCATGTCATACTGTCAGCTCCGATATATGTACATACACTGTATATAAAGGGTGGTCTCAACAAAATGTATACAGACTATATTTATCGAAAACAATACTATCTTATCATTTTGATGGGGGGTGATGGGGGGACGGTCGGATTAACGGTCGGATTATATTAACCATATATAATATTAACTATATATATATATATATATATATATATATATATATATATATATATATATATATTGGTGTGGGCTGGGGGGTCAGTGAGAAGACCACGAGGTGGGGGAAGCAATGTCGGTTCCCACCAGACTCCCCGGAATTGTAAGCCGTCGCACACGGATAATTCCGTGACGCGGCGGGTCGCTTAACTGACCGTGGATGCCAATAACTCAACCACGTGACCTAGGGTTTTCCCGTCTATGGGTTAATTGGGTTACCTAATTAATCACGTGATTTAATTACCAGGGAACATGCCCTCGGTACACCTTTTCCGAACCGGATCACTCTACCGGATCGGATCACTTTTCCGGATCGGAGGATGCAGCCGAGCGACACTGCCAAGGACATACCGGCTAAAACGAATGGATCGTTGGGAATAAAGTCCCGGCTAAAATATGATTCGGACCATGGTGGATCAATGGAAGATCAGTTATCAGTTATCAGTTATCCTGTGATTAGTTGGGTGATGATAATTTCATGATCAAAAATAATGGAAAAAAAAGCCGGATCCGGATCCGGATCGTCACCAAAATCTAATCACTTCGTCCATGTCACACACTGAACCTGTCCACAAAATTTCATCCAGATCTGTTGACAACTTTTGAGATATCCTGTAAACAAACAAATGAAATTGCTTGTTGAGCAAGGAATTGCCGGAATAACTTTGTCATATCTCCATGATCTCTGAAAAAACAAAAACCTGGAAATCAATTTGGTTCTTATAAGTCGATAGTGCTACTGTTTAATGAGTTATAGCACTTAGTTTGGTCATGATCATAACTTGGAAGTCAATCGGACTTGAAATGGCGTTTTTATCGCAATTTGAAATTTTTGACCCGACCCCCTGACATTTGACCCCCGACCGCTAAGAAGGGTGTTGGTGTGACACCCAAATGAGACATATGGTTGGATGCAGTATTGGAAGATGCACATTTTGGATTTGGTTTGAAGTCGATACGACCATTTTAGCGGACGTTATTGTGAAAATAAGAATTTCGGGTTTTCGTTGACCTTGACCTTGACCTTTGACCTAGATTCACAAAACGACAAGTGTCTAAGTTGTACCATGGCCGACGTCTGTACCCAGTTTGGTCATGATCGCTGAAACGGTGTGGCTGCTACAGGGTAAACAAACACACAAACAAACAGACAGACAGACACACATAATTACACACACAACCGAGCAACGTAATTGCCGAAATCCGAAGGATTCCAGCAATTACAATCAAACAGATAAGGGGTGAATACATTACCTCCTTCGCCTTTGGTGGCAGAAGTAATAATCAGAATCACTACAATTTAACACAGGTGGAGGCCAATTAACTTGGTGTGTGATTTTTGAAAGTGATTGGTGACACCTGAGCTTGTTTACAATTGCTATTACAAGAGGGGTGGACACTTATCCAACCAAGATATTCTAGTTTTGTATTTTTAATTAATTTTCTGAAATTTGTGGAATTTGTTTTTCACTTGGAAGTTGTGGGTTACCGATGTGTAAATAAAGGTGGGAAAAGTCTGATTTAATAAAATTTAAATACAGGCAATAAGGCAACAAAAGGTGAAAAATTTGAGAAGGGGTGTCAACTTTCAATAGGCACTGTGTACACACACACATATATATATATATATATATATATATATATATATATATATATATATATATATATATATATATATATATATATATGTAGTTTGATGTGCCATACTCTTTACAGAGCACTAGTGCTGTGCAGAAGCATTTTCTTGTTAAGGATGAAACTGGGTGGTTTGCCACTGAATCTGGTGTGTACATTCACAAATATTGCCACCATGAGATTTGTAGGTCCGAGACGTTTCACTGGAGGTATTGCAATTGTATCTACCTCTAACATGCGTGCACACACACACGCATGCTTACACACACACACACACACACACACATACACACACACACACACACACACACACACTTTTAATACCCTTGTAATTTCATTAAGTATGTTATCACAGCAGACCTCAAATTTAATCTCTTCATCAACTCTGATCTGAAAGCAGCTGTACGGTTTGTGTCCACATTAGACAAGCTTCTTTTGCTAATGTAGGAATATATGAATATTTGAACTTCAAATAAGAAGTCAACGACATCTTTTGAGCTTCCGGTACTGTCTGGTACAAAGCCTTGCTCACACAGCTGTCTACCAATGGCATTCAAGCTCCTATGCTTGATTGGCTGACAAAATTCCTCTGTGCATGTGCACAGTATGTTTTCCTGGATGCCATTATCTCTTCTGTGTCATCCTTAGAGGCTTCTGTCTCCTAATGCACTGTATTGAGACCCATCCTGTTTTTTTTTTCCTCGATTGATGACTTCTTCCCCTCCTTGACAAATGCTTTGCACCACTTTAGACGATCATTCTTTCTCCTCTACAGTTGCTCATTTCAGTGATAAGCAGTCTATGGATAATCCATGTCTAAATAACTAGAAAACAATTTTCAAAACTGGACAGTCCTCTGAACATGATGTTCAACGAAAGCAAGTCTCACATGTTCAATCCTTTCCTTGCACAGACTGGATCGCTCAAAGGTAGTGTGCTTGTCTTTTAACCGTCTCATCCGGATTTGATTCCCGACATGATGATAAACTGGCAGCGCGGTGTTTCACAATCAGCAGTGAGTGTCATCTATTGGAGAGGATGTTAAGCCAGATCTCTCATCTGCAGGAATTTCCTCGTGGATGTCAAATACAACTTGGTACCTTTTAAAACAATGAGATAGTTGTGTGTTGACACAGAGGCATGACACAAAGACCTTGTTTGAGGCAAAGATACAAACTTGCAGCCGTGTGTTGCATATAGACGAATAAATGGGTTTGTTAGTTCAGAAAAATTGGTTGACAAATCCTCCAATTTACTTTTGTGATCAACCTCTGACAAGTATTTAGAGCTTAATTCGCCTTTCTTTCAGCCGATAATGTGTCTTTGTAGACTATATCTCTAAACTAGCCTCCCGAATATAAATACTGCATATCAATACTTAATATAGCCAAGATCTTTTTGGGCATTCTTAACTTGGGACATTGTGCAAGACAAATTTTCAAGAACACAAGCATATAAGACCCATCACTTCACTGACGGATTTAATCAAAATACAGCATGTTGTACTTCACAAACATACAGTATTGTATGTCAATCTCTGAATCTCAATGAGCATGTAAAATGAGGTGAATATGCGAAAAATAATCTTTTATAATACAGTTGTTGTTGCTCGTGTCATCATGATTGTGGTTGTTGTTGATTGGGTGCTCCTTCTGTGTACTATTATAAAATTGTACTAGAAGTGTACTATTGTACTAGAAGGGCACTCAGTCGAGCGCATACCTCCACCTAGCTGATTACTTACGTTTTGTATCCCATGGAGAGGACGGATCTGGATTCAGACCCGAACGAAAATCTCATTGGCCAACTCATCCACCAAGTTTCATCCGTATCCATCCATAACGTTTTGAGCTATTATGCTATATATCATTTTAGCCTGATCATTCAATGGTGAAGAATCACTGAAAAATTCTCAGATCCAGATTTGGATCTTCACCAAAATCGAATCATTTCGTCCTTGTCAAATACCCAAACTAACCACCAAATTTCGTCCAAATCTGTTAACAACTTTTTGAGACATTTTTTTTCACGAACAAACAAACAAACAAACAGACACAGACAGACAGACGGGTGAAAACAACCTCCATCCACCTTCGGTGGCGGAGGTAAAAATTGCAAAAGGATGTGGGGATGTTACTCCAAAAAGGATGTAAACAAGGTAGGGGTGCTCATAAGAAATGATCATGTGAAACCATCGCTACATCTTTCTTTGAATCAGGTTGGTAGGCAGGGTTTTATTTTATTTATTTATTCGACGTCACAAGAAGTGAAATGATACTGCGTGCAGAATCCTCGAGAGTTGTGGCATGGCCTTCGGTGAGGGAAAGCTCATGACGTCACACAAGAACTGGAGGACAGTGTGATGCTTCATCACATTCAGGGCTATGGTGAACAATGTATTGACGCGGTAGCACATGACTTCAGGTACCATGAGTCATGCATGAAAGGATACTTAAAACAGTCAGGTGGTACACAGCAACAAAGTGATGCAAGCATGCTATGAGATACCTACCACCAGATGTGGTGACAGCCTTCAACTTGGGTCATTTCACACTCCACGTGACGATTTGAAAATGAAATGGATGATGGACGGACATGTCCCTAGAACAGACATATTACAAAGAGGCCAAGACGCAACTTTTCAAGGGTATTACACAACTACAAGCTGCCAGAGAGAAGTACCCGAGGGCACGGCTTGCTCTTTTAGCTGTCTCGGAGCAGACTAAGGCAATGGTACATGTCAGTGAGGGAACCGGTACTCCGACACAACCAGCGAAAACACAGGCACTGGAAGACAGTAATGCAGTCAACAACTTAAGGATGTTGCTTGTTGGTGGCCTGATCAATTAATTTACCTCGTCCCCTTCTGATCTCTTGAACATCACCAATGGAGAGAAGTGTGCCTCACTAGGTCTTTTAAAAGCCAAAGAGAAGGTACAGGAATCACTCAGCAGAGCTGAAGAAACACTCAACACAATTGTGACCCTGGTACATCTGCAGACTTTGCATAAGAAGCAACAGAAACCAGCCAAATAATTGAAAGCAAAGATATACCAGGAAGAGAGCAATGTTGTCCTGAGCTTCCATTTCCTTGGTGATATTGACAGTGAATCCATCAGCTATGAGTGGACGAAATACCCTGCTTCTCTCTATGAGCCAGACGATCAAGGTTTCGTCATGAGCAAGGCTAATAAGGCAGATTATGTTGTAGCTATGAAGAGTCAACTTGGAGATTCCTGGGTTGAAGAAGACCACTTGCCACCCACTGAAGGTAATGTTGTGCTGCTGGTTGATGCCATGGCATTTATACATCGGCACCAGGACACCGGGTGGAAGAAGTTCCTCAACGTGGGAACTCGTTATCTGCATAAGTTGCTGATGTCCCATCCACCAGGGTGCAACATGGTCAACTTGATTGGTGATCAGTATGGTGTACAATTGAGCCCAAAGGAACCAGAAAGGGTCAGACAGAAGGCAAGATGTAAGTTGCGCATATGAGATTCAGGATAATCTTTCCATACCAACATGGAAATCTTTCATCGCTCATGCTTAGAACAAAGCAGCATTGCAAAGGCACCGAGCTGAAATGTGGTGCAAGCATCCTGAAATGGTCCCAAGGGATGTGCAGCTTATCAATGGAGGCCTCTCCGGTGAATCTGTCATCATTCAGGGAAATGGATCACAAGTCTGGCCACATTTGTCGTGTGAATCTCATGAGGAAGCAGATACACGTATCTTTGCACATCTAGCATACTGCGTGCAGCACTGCGGCGACTCATATGCTGTGATACAAGCCACGGACACCGACAATCTGGTGATGGCTATCGACCGAAGTGTGCGTATTTCTGGTCTGGATGAACTCTGGGTGCAGAAAGGGGTGACATACATACCTCGTCACCGGATTGCAAGACAGCTGGCTGAAAATAATCATGTCGGTGTCTTCAGCTACATCAGCTCTTCTGTGTGGTCACGTCGTGAGTGGGTGTCACAGAGTGAGTTAGCCCTTCTGACACAGAAGGAAAAAGTGTATCAAGTAGTTATGTGTGCTGCACAAGATATAACTGCATTGACCACGTATGGAGACACTGATGCATTCTTGTCTGATGAAGTCAAAAAATCAGCTCGTCTCTTCTACCTGAAGCTATACGGCAACTTTGACAGCAACCTGGATGAAGCCCATGCATTCAGTACGACAAAGGGGAACCTCAGGTTCCTTCTTCCAACAGAATATGCATTTCACTCCCATATGCTGCATGCACTCATCCAAATTCTCATTGGCAAATATTCTCAGCAGAATCACCCCAACATACCCACCCTTACATAATTTGTGGTGAAAAACTGATTCCAATCATGATAGACAAGCCATCCAGAGCTCCAGCTGCAACAGAGAAGCAAGACTGTACGTGTGTCAAGAGTCGATGGATATAAATGCTCTTGTGCTGCTGAGATGCTTATGTGCTGCTGCTGCTGGTGTGAACTGTGTGGTTGCCTGCAAGTGTTCAGCTGAACCAGACAAATGTGCTCGTGTCCTTGATTCTGAAAGTGATGATGATGAGTAGAGTAAGTTTTAAAATGTATAGCTGTTTATTTGGGTCCTAAATATAGGATGAAATTGTATTTTAGAGATAAAGTGTTTCCCCATGTTTGTTTAATGTACAAATGACCAACTGTACCTATTCGGCTGTTTTGGGTTGTCATGTTTCCAACGCTGCAACTACAGTGTTGTATATAATATAGGGACATCAATTTGGTATCAAACTGTAGCTAATAAACATCTGTTTCACATCGAAATAAGTAATAATCATAATAGTGCCACCAAAATATTATATAGCAGCTGATATAAAATTATGTCATGATTTGCGTGACTCGTTTTTGGACTCTCGGTAAATCAACGGGGTCTTTGTCATCATCGAGCTCTTATTTCACAAGTGCTCAAGATGTAATGACAAACCACATGTCAGCAGATGCAGTGGATGTTTAGCTTTCATGTGGTAGTCCATTTGTCTAAGTATATTATATACAGACGTTTCCATGGAGTAATATGTGCAATAGTCAATACGTTCCCTGACGCAAGTCATGGAAGTTGTCAATTTAGGGTTACCCTTCTTAAAGTAAAAATTTCGGATGTTTTGCAAGAGATATGGCAGAGCAGGCCCCTTGATTATTCACCTGGAATTCCAGATGTACCATTCGAACAACAACAAAAAATGAGGTCTGCTTTCCACACTAAATTATGTCCAGTCGATTCCCCAAACCTGGCTCTGGATCCCCGACTATTCTGTGTTTACTGTGGTGCAATCACCACTTTTGAGATCGATTGGTAACATTGATAAATTAAAAGTTAATAGAACATATGTGAGTATGTTGGTGCAGCTTGCCATTCACTTGCTTTAAGTGCTACAGTATGTAGAGACAGTTGAATAAAGAAATATATAAATATGAATTCACTTACAAAGAACTTCAACACAAAAAGAGGCTATCACTCATACAATATCTGTGCAATGGTTGCCAACCTATGGTTGTGTGCCCATGCTCTATCTTTTGTAAATGCTGAGCATCAAGCAACGAAGAAGCACATACCATTTTAAAAGTTTTTCGTATGACTCAGCCGGAGTCGGATTTGAACCACTGACCTCCCTGACTCAGAGCGAACACTCCTACCATTACGTCGTCGAGTCTGATGACTCAGCAAAGTTTGTGGTCACCAAAAATAAAAAAGG
This sequence comes from Eptatretus burgeri, assembly GCF_056783735.1. NCBI lineage: Eukaryota > Metazoa > Chordata > Myxini > Myxiniformes > Myxinidae > Eptatretus > Eptatretus burgeri. Next base: position 71,069,932 of record NC_140967.1, read on the forward strand.
ACAAAAATAACTCTTGTTTCCACTCGGCTAATTTTGGAATTATAAAAATGGGGAGGGCTTTACAGAAAAGTGGGTGGGAACTTCTCTCCCCTCCACCCTCCCAACTTCCCTCCCCTCCACCCTCCCAACTTCCCTCCCCTCCACCCTCCCAACTTCCCTCCCCTCCACCCTCCCAACTTCTCTCCCCTCCACCCTCCCAACTTCCCTCCCCTCCACCCTCCCAACTTCCCTCCCCTCCACCCTCCCAACTTCTCTCCCCTCCACCTCCCCACTTCTCTCCCCTCCATCTCCCAACTTCTCTCCCCTCCACCCTCCCAACTTCCCTCCCCTCCACCCTCCCAACTTCTCTCCCCTCCACCCTCCCAACTTCCCTCCCCTCCACCCTCCCAACTTCCCTCCCCTCCACCCTCCCAACTTCTCTCCCCTCCACCCTCCCAACTTCTCTCCCCTCCACCCTCCCAACTTCTCTCCCCTCCACCCTCCCAACTTCCCTCCCCTCCACCCTCCCAACTTCTCTCCCCTCCACCCTCCCAACTTCTCTCCCCTCCACCCTCCCAACTTCTCTCCCCTCCACCCTCCCAACTTCTCTCCCCTCCACCCTCCCAACTTCCCCCTCCCCTCCACCCTCCTAACTTCCCTCCACCCTCCTAACTTCCCTCCACCAAACACCCATGGTGAATCTGCCAGTGTTCTATGTGATAGGGTTGGTTCAATCACACATTCCTTCCAAGGAGGCAATGGAGTTTTTGGCCCTTGTACTTGTTGGTATCTAAAGATGAGGCAGAAACATGGAGCTTGCTTTTCTCTCAGGAGATAGGTTGGTGCTCTTGTGTTCTTCTATCACCTCTCTTTCAGTTTAGTCCTTTCTCCCATCCATCTCCGCACGCACCTTCATCCCAGATCATCTCAAAAGTGTTTCCTTAACATTGCACCTTCATTTATTTCATACATATTGAATCCCTTGTAATCGTTTGTTTTGTTTTTTGTTTCCAAAAAAAAAAAAAACCATTGCATTTGGTTCTGAAGTATATTTCACTCATTGTGATATATTGAAGGAAAAAAAAAAGTCTTTCCAATTTATTGGCAAGGAGCCAAAAGTTTTAAAATTCCTACCAACACACAAGGAGTTAGCCGGCTTGGCAGGGCAGTGAAGAACTGAGAAAGTTAAACCGAATCAGGCCCTCGGGTTTGTAACTGGCAACTCCGCTCATCCCTTCTCTACCATACCACTACCCCCGCCCCACAATATTTCAACCCCAGGTAAAAGGTGAGGCCAAAAGCCTCGGGCTAGACAAGGCATAGTGGCAGGCCCCATGCCTGCTGGCAAAGTCTCAAATGTAAACTTATTTGCCACTCGGAAGAACATCAACAATGAATGAAGAAAAGCACAGCCCTAGAAATCAATTATGAGTAAAAATGTTTTTCTTTTTGCCAGGCTAATCACCTGGCATGCCGACAAACATCCAGATGGCTAATGAGGCCCAAGCAGCCCCACTCATCACTTACAACCCTTTTCCGGCCCTACCTCATGCAAATCTTAACCGTAGCATGCAAATAACCACACAGCACAATCCCTACTACAGAAGGCTGTAGCCTCTGTGGAACTCTTCACTCTCAGCATCTATGTTTGAAAAACTCGCTAATTTTAGTGGTTGGTTTCACATACGCTCCTCAAATTATTCGCATTAAGCGGCTTCGATACCTTTGATCCATCTACAAATTCCTCACCACCACTGAACACAAAATGACCTCAGCTCGTCCTTGGATGGCCAAATTTAGGAATGTAAAATAAATAATTGTTGAAGTGGTAATTCAGTGGTATCACTTCCACAGACAGCAAACTGTTCTATTGCAATGTGAATTTTTGCAACAGTGGTCCAGATTCGAACTGGGAAGCCCGAGGGTGCAAAGCAGGAGACTAAGCCAAAGCACAATCCCATCACAGAAGGGCACATTAACGCTGCAAAGTCATCTGCTCATGGGGCCGTAAAAGCTGGCACGGTGATATTTATTAAGGGAAGGCCAGCGTGGTTAGTGCCCAAGCCAAATCATCTTTCCCCCATAAGAACTCACTCTTCTCCCCAACAGCAAGAACGCGATGCCTGGGTGTCGGTCTCTTAAAAACATTGCCTTGGGCTAATGCAGGAACTGGTCATGAGAACACATTTTCACACTGTGGCAAAAGATTAGCAAGCCGACATCAATGGAATAAGGTAACAAGAAAAAGAAATACAAACTTTTTCTGTCCTTCAAACCCCAGGAAAAGTTAAACTGTTCAATAGTTTGACATATTAATGAAGTGTTGGATTAAAAAAAGAAAAAAAAAATGGTCAAAGTGAGACACAGCAGCTTGAATTCTGGTTTCACAGATCGAATCGTCATGCCGATTCCACACTGTTGTGTCACCTTCTCAAACACCCTCGATGCAGTGATGCAATGAATTATTTTATATTATTTTTAAAAACAAAAACAAAAACAACAGGGAGTATCATGTTTTTGACATTGCGAGCCTCGCAACAAATTCCTTAAGGTATTGTCATGGATACTCAGAAAGCACCTTACATGTCATTACAAAGTCACTGTGTTACCACAAAGCTGGCAAATATGAAGTCAAGGTGATAACAACAACATAAACTTTATGATGTGTTATACTCTGCAAATATCACTATTCCACACTGCGACGTGAGACATTTTTCACCTGTACTTTCTTCGTTATCAAAATAAAAAGGATGCCAGTCAGTGGCACCAATCAGGCAAACCTGTTTTTTTTTTTTTAAGTGATTCTTCACTATTGAAAAATGAGGCCAAAAACGATATAGCATGATATCTTTCAAAAACCTGTGGATGAGTTATGACAAAACTCGGGAGATGAGTTGGTAAGGTGACAAGACCAAGCCAATTAGATTTTGGTCCAGGACCGGATCCAGATCCGGCCTATCAGTGGGATACAAAACGCAAACTGTTCAGCCTGGCAGAGGTGTGCATTCCACCGAGTGTCGTTCTAGTTTATGATAGTTATTATTGACTGACACTTTGCCTTTGCAGAATACACTTGAATGCCACTCGGTAGAGCACATACCTCTGCTTGGCTGAACAGTTTCCGTTTTGCATCCCACCGATAGGCCAGATCTGGATCCGGATCTTAAAGAAAACCTAATCAATTCGTCCTTGGCACACACCCAACCTGTCTACTAAGTTTCATCCGAAGCCATCCACAACTTTTTGAGATATACTGCTCATAGACATACTGTTGCAGTGCCGGGTTCAGGTGCGAGGAACGACCGCGAGATGGAGCAGTTGGGCCCTCTCCACCCGAACACCGGGAATTGAAGGTCGTCACTCCGGATAACTCCGAAGTCGACGGGTCGCTTAATGGACCGTGGACGCCAATATTTCAACCGCGCAGTTAGGGTCTTTTTGTCCGATTCCAATTTACCTAATTATCCGCGCGGTCTAGCTACTGGGAAAGCCACACCCTCGGCCGGCTTTATCTGAACCGAGTCGCTGTTACCGACTCGGATCCGGCGTAACCGAGCGAGAATTACCAAAGCCGTGCCGGTCCAAATTACAATTTACGGTACAATCGGCTTCCCTAATTTTCAAGCCCAAACCATACTGGGTCAATGAAAGAAAACACAGACAACAAACTGGAACATTTAAGTTACATTTATTTACAATAGGCAATAGGGAGGGAGACACAGAGCAGACTTAACCACGAATATAAATTCAGGCAAATGTACAATGGCAATCACTAAACAGTTCTACTTACAAGACTGGCCAGAAGATAGACACACACACCCAAAAAGAATGGAACCGGCTGGCCTTTATTGGACCCTCCAGCCGCGGAGGATAGGCAAGCTGGAGGTCAGGGTTTGGTCGGGTACCTGGCCGCGGAGGATAGGCAAGCTGGAGGTCAGAGTTTGGTCGGGTACCTGGCCGCCTCGTGCGGTTTTACCAACTCGCATTTGTGGAGCTCAGAGTCCGTGGAAGGGAACGGGGATCCCGGCTCGAGCGCTCCAACACAACCCACCACGGTGGGACTCGAACCCAAGAACCAGAATCCAACGAGCGCAGCCAGGATTCTACGAACGACCCGGCCAGCCACGAACGATGACCAACGACCAGGAGAGCCCAGCAGACCAGAAGCAAGGAACGACCTCCAAGGAACCAAGGAACAACACACACACACGGATACAGCTCGTGATCCTTATTATCCCTCCCCCGTGCGGGGTAGAGGGATCCGCTCTCGGTAACTCGCCTCCGGATTGGATGGGGCGTTTTCAGGTGTCGTGGTGGTCAGCCGTGATTGGAAGAGGGGGGGGGGCGTATCAGCATCTCAGTGCTCCTCCCCCGAGAGAGGCTCTTTTGTTGTCTTCCTCCGTGTCGAGAGGGGAGACATTCTTCTATGATGGGGCGGAGTCAGAGCTGAGGCGATCTCACCCCTGATTGGACGAGAGGAACATTCCATCTTGCTGGGGTGGTGTCGGCTCTGAGGCAAGGGGGGCTCCCCCGCACCTCCGTAGTCAGAAACACATGTGTTATGGCGCTGAATGAGTGGAGGGGATTGATGTAGAAAACTAACTAGAAAGAAACTCACAGCGCACACATGAAATTCCCATTAGACATAGGGGAGAGATTCTAACTATCCACATATACTTAACGAAATAACTAAACTTTGGGTCAACTGTATGTGTGAATGCGAATGGTTTCCAGATTCGTAACAATACAGGGGTGAAAACATAACTTCCGTCCACCTTCGGCAGTGAAGGTAATGAAGGGTGAATACATTTGACAGAAAGATAAAATTTACGTGAGCAATCTGATGATGCTCTTGAGTGCATTACACACTTGCTGATGTTGGGAAAAGATTGACTCAAACATAATCCATAAACTAGTTAAATCAATCCCAAATGGACTTGAGGCAGTTATCAAGGCAAAAGGGGGTCAGACTGACTATTCATTAATTATACGTAAAGACAGATTCGATTTTTCTCTATGATAATAAGTGTTGTTATTTCTTGAAGAGTTCATGGAAATCCCTTTAAAGTTCTTTTTGGTTTCATATGACAATTATTTAGTTTGTGATCATTTCTCAATTCATAAATTTCCCTCTGGAATGATACTTTTATTGAATCCCACTGTATATCAGTGTGTACCAGTACTCTCTATGTCGGGATGGCAGGGGAAAAAATGTCAGTCGCACCCACTACATACAAAGCTAAAGTTGGAGCATCTTCTCGAAAAAGTCGTTTCGGCTACATATGAGAGCCTACCTGGTCTGTTCAGTTGAGTGTTTAGGCAGGGATCACTTTTCAGTAGTCCAGACCAGGGCAAAAGCCAAAAAAAAGCAAAAAAATGAGATTGGTCGAAAACGTCAAATCTTCTTCTTGTTCATCACAATATAAGAAGGGATCAGAGGGGTGGTCACGGACTAAGATGACTAATCAGCCTGTTGGGGACAGGACCACAAGACATATTTGCCCTCGAGCCAATATATGGGTGTGGTTAACGGTGGAATATTATTGGGAAGTCGGTGACAGAAAGTACATACTATTTAGAATATTAGATCATCTCTAAACTATGGACAGTACCATTACAATGTGAGCACGTCTATAAAGTTTGGACCACATTTGTAAAACAGTAGTAGAACATATATATATGTATATATATATATATATATATATATATATATATATATATATATATATATATATATATATATATATATATATATATATATATATATATATATACACACACAAGCCAGTAGGCGACATGGGTTGTCGCTATATAATTGCATACTAGTCATGCAGTTTTTGACGGATCGGGCTGAAATGTTTTGACAAAGAGGTTGATTATAGTGCGCATAAAAGTACGGAAGCCGATTTTTGATTTTCGAAAAAAAATATTCTGTATATATAAATATTTTTCGGATTTTTTCAAGTTTCAAAGTCCCGTTGCTAGGCAACGGTGGCGTCCATAGCAACGGTGCTGAAAAGCATACAACTAGATCCTGGTATGAACCTACCTACCAGTCAAGTTTCATCAAAATCGGTTGACTCCTCTGACCTCCAGAGCTGTCCATTACATACAAACAGACAGACGGAAAACCTGAGAATAACGGTAGTCTAGCGACCACCCAAAAAAAAAAAAAATATATATACATAGATATATACACATATATATATATATACATAAATATATACATATATATATATATATATATACATATATATATATTGTTGTGGTTACCAGATTCGCAAACCACCATTCAGGTCCCTTAGGTGAGGTATCTCGGTAAGTGCATGTGTAGTTAGGCCCAAACCCGTTGTCTAGTGGGAATACATGTCATTTATACGTGCTGCGACTCTTCAGGATAGCCGTTTTTCTTTTACTATCTTTATTTTGGACCAATCGCCACCATCACAACCACAACGCCGCTTCACCACAACCGCCACGACCTTTACCGTCACAACTCGCCACCATCGCATCACCGTCATCTCGCGCCACTCATGGGCACCGATGCTGGACTCGTGTAGGGCGCACGTTGAACAGCGTGTACAAAATCACGGATTTTCTGCTTCAAAAACGGATCAAAAACGACACACGCCCACTTTTGCCGTCCAATCGGTGAGCGAGGGGCGAATTGGCCCCGCCCCCAGGGCGATCGATATATGCAAATTTGTGGATCAAAAAGCCTTCACGCCCACTTTTTGTCGGGCCAATGGGGAGCGAGTTGAAAGGTCAAAGGGAGGGGGTCAAAGGCGAAGTTACGGGGGGATAAAAGGACGGTGTTCGTCAGTAAAAGAGTAGTGAGAAGTCGGAACGAGGAAGAAGGGAGGAGTAAGAAGTCGGAACGAGGAAGAAGGGAGTCGTAAAGGTCGGAACGAGGCGAAGGAGAGTCGGAACGGAGGGGACGAGCTGTGGAGAGGCGGCGAGTCGGACGAAGGGTGCTCGCGTCGTGCAGGGAGCTGCACCCCTGGGAGGCCGGCAGCGCGACCTGGCCGAAGTGGAGACGCTCGTCGCGCACATAATAAAGATCCTCTATACCCCGAGCATCAGCAACCCCCTCCTGTTCCCCCCCGCGCTGAGATAGTGCGACCAAGGGGGCCCCGTTCCCACCCCCCTGCCAGGCACTGTCCACGAGGCCCGCGGGTTGCGGGGGCATCCCCGCTCCGCGTCCTCATCACCAGACGGGTAGGCCTGACAGTGTCTCGGCCCCAGGCCTACCCCATTCTTGAGGGTATTTTCTTTCCTTGGTTTTGGGTATGTGTTGTCGGCGCCGTCTGTGAAGTAGAATTGTATAAGTGTTGCCGTGTGCTCGGTAGTCGGAATTAGCTCTGCACTGTGTTTTCACTTTTGTGTTTGCTTTTTGTGTAAATGGAATTGTGTTTTCTTTTTTTGTGTGCATTTGGTGGAATTGTATTTGTGTGCTTCCCGTGTGCCGAGAATAAACGTGCTTTATTGTTGAACTGTTCTCCCGCTTCGCTTCGTCTTTTCCCCCATTGAACCCTCATCTTGCTTCACGTAAAGGGTTGGTAGTGGGCTGAGTACGCCCGATAATTAATCGAACCGTCGAGGTCGACGATAACACCGCTCGGTTATTCTGATAGTCGGAACGGGTCGCTTAAGTGGCCCGTGTCCGAAGTCGACCTGCGGCGAGGTGCGATCGCCCGGTCTACCCTCCGCGTGGGTACTTAGGTAGTTCGAATTTGGCGAGCAACCCTATCCCACGCGGGGGCTGATTGGCTCGATCGCGGTGAGACCGAAAGGTCCACCCGTGACTGGTTCCCGGCGTTAGTCCGAGAGGGTCACGACTGGATTGTCCGTCCGGTGGGCGACGTGCCGCGATTCGAGTTACGTGGCCGTCGCACGCCGGCGGGCGCGAAGACCGCAACACTGGTGTCAGGAGTGGGATACAAATCCATCGCCCTCCTCGCGGCACTGGTATTGGAGAGCGGGACAACAGGCTCTCCTGTCTCCAGCGAAATTCACGGGAATCGGTCCAGGGGTGAGAGAAGCGACCCCCGATTCCCTCCAAATTACGAGCGAGCGAAATTAACCCTTCACGAGAAGCAAGATGGCGTCTCAAGGCGAGCGGGAGCCGGGGGTATTAGAAATGTATATGTGTAATAATGTAGAGTCCATGGTCCAGGATGGAATCCCCGAGCAGGAAATGTTGATTGTGCAGGAACACGGACTCGCCCAACTGAACCCAGGGCCCGAGGTGGGTGCGGCAGCGGCCGCAGTGTATGACACCTCCCCTCCCCCTCTCCACCAAGACCCTTCCCCAACCCCTGCCGAAACGGCTCACTTGAGTGCATCCGACATGGCCCAGCTATTCACCATGCTGGCACAAATGAATGCGGCAATGACAAATGAAATGAAAAACGAAATGAAAGGCATGAACAAACAAATGATCGAAAAGATGGATGCGAATATGAAGAACGAAATGAAAGGCATGAACGAAAAGATGGATGCGAATACACAAAAAATGGATGAAAAGATGGATACAAATACAAATGAAGTGAAAACGACGATGGATGCGAATACACAGCAAATAAACGGAATGGAAGCAAACATGAAAGAAGAAATGAAAGAGCTGCGGGGTGAGACGCAGAACATGGGCCGATGCCTGCAGGCGGGCATGAAGGCCATGACCAGGGAGATCAAAATGGCGACTCCACGTGTGGGAGCAAACGAGCTGGGTGGGGGTGCAACGGCTGACAGGCCCGCGGTGGAGGCGGGTGAAAAATAATTCCTGGAACGTGTTGGGCGAGGGTCGTGACGATGACCGAAAGGGAAAAATTAAATGGGGAGACCAAAACGTGTGAGACGAGACACGAGGTGACGACAACAGAAATAATAGTTGAGACAAGGGAGGTAAAGGGTGAAGAGTTGGCAGAGACACGGGAGACAGAAAAATAGAGGGAAGACTACACGATGAAGACGGGGTAAGTGACGCGCACGCACACACGGAGGTAGTGGAGGACAATGGGGTTGAGCTCGCGGAGCGTGCAGGGACCCGGTGCGAGCAGCGGGATGGCCTCCTCCAGGAACGAGGGGAGGGAGTATGCCCCCTTGAGGCGAGTCACGACCAGGTGAGTTCGGTCGTGCTTTGCGAGGTTCAGGGCACGAGTGCTGTGGACGGGTGCACGGAGAGCTTGGGGGTGTAGAGGCCCCGGAGACCCTTGTGGGGACACAAATCCCCAGTGTGGTTGTCCCTGTGTGTGTGGTGCAAGGTGTGAGTGCGGCACCGTGTGTGGAAGCGACCCCGTGTGTGAGTGGTGTGGTGGCGATGGTGCCGGAGTACGTGCTTCCCAGCACGCCGTGTGTGGATGAGGCACGGAGTGTGAGTGAGGCACCGCGGGTTAGTGCCCCCGCGTGTATGAGTGAGGCACGGTGTGTGGATGAGGCACAGCGGTTGAGTGCACTTGCGTGCGTGGGTGAGGCACCGCGGGTGAGTGCCCCCGCGCGAGTGAATGGAGCACCACGTGTGAGTAGTATGGTTTGTGTGAGTAGTGAGGCACGTGTGAGTGAACGGCCGTGTGCAAGGTCGCTGTGTGCCAGGGAGACCGTGTGTGTGAGAGAGCGGTATGAGAGGGAGATGTCGGTCGGCATGCGGGAGCACGCAGCCGCGTCTCCCCGTGTGGATGTGATGGTGTGGACTGTGTGCGTCGTAACACGCAGGTGTGCGTGGGTTGAATGGAGACGACGACGGCGACAGAGGAGAGAAAGCCGAGTAGCGGCTGTAGTTGTTTCGAGGACCGTGCCGGGTTCGCCCAGCAGTGAGCACGCGGTTCGTGCTGTGCAACGCACGAGACCGCCACGTGCTCGCTTGCGAGAGTGAAGTCCCGGTCCGGAAACGCACGCGGTGGATTTGCCGATCCCGCGGACGGACAAAGTTTAGGCAGGTAAATGGATTTGGACCGGACGGGTTCTCCACGCGATCGTGTGTGTTAAGCTCCAACGGGCAAAGCACATGTGTTCGCGTGGGAAACCCCTCGAGACGTGTGGCTTGTTTTTTTTTTTTTTATGCGCACGGTGACGCCATGGCTGCACGTGGGGTTGGAATCCGGCAGGAGGGGTATCCCGGCCGATGGTACCGTCCAAGGAGGGACGAGGAACACGTGCAGCTGCATGACGTCACGGGCAGTTGCAAAGAGCGCGAGTTGCCGCGCTGGCGCTGCGCATGTAAAGAAAAAAAAAAGGAGAACAAGCCTCACTTTCGGGTGTACAGGATTCCTGGGCAAGGGGTGAAAGACCCCCTTACCTGGGCACAGGATGGAAACTAGTTAGGGGGAAGGGTTAGCTTAGCTAGACCGACTCCATGGGGCAGGGGTAAGTCCTCATGGAGTCCGTGGAATGGATTAGTTAGAGGGATTGTAGCCAGATATAGGTTGGGAAATAAAATGAATTATTTGGAGACAGAGACAGACTTTGGATGTGTAGTGGGGACGTAGTTTAGCTACGTAGAGTTAAAAGGAACGTGCTATAGTTTAAGGGACGACGTGGGAGCACGAGTTAGTTAGGGGATGTAGTTAGAAGGATGGCAGAGTTCAGTGGTGTGTGTGTTGAAGAGTTGTTGGTGAGTGAATTGGAAGCATGTGCTTGGTGAGTGAGTGAGGCCAGCGGGTCTGTGTGTATGGAGCGAATGGGGAATGCATGGTGCGATGAGTGATTGGGGGGAGGAGTGACTCCCGCCCAAGGGACCCCGGGGTCAGTGTAGAGTGAGTTAGGGGGTTAGTCAAATTGAAAAATGGAGGTCGTTTTGCTGTTGGTGGGAAAGTAGGCTCGAGACCCATTTGGAGGGGTGCAGGAGCCCTGTTGACGGGCTTGGGAGCGTGGCTGCGAAAGGTGAGTATCGCTGAGTGGGTACCCCGGGCACCAGGCTAGTCGGCCGCGGTAGGCCATGGGCCCATGGGGGGCCGGGATAGAGTAGTGGGCACGGGTGCGCCTGCTTGGTGCGGGGCCCCCGGGCGCCATTAGCCGCGTGGGCAGTGCAGTGGGCACGGGTGACCCTCGGAAAGGGGCCCGGGAGGCCGGCCTGCCACGTGTGCGTTTCAGGGGAGGTGCCATGGGGGGCACTCCCCGGTGTTAGGGAGCTGGTAGGCTCGGAGGCAGTGTAGTGCCCGGGGGTGCCATAGCGGGAGATTCGGCAGAGGGTCGTGCCTGCCAAAGGGAGCCACGTGTCCCAGCCAGGAGACCGTGTGAGGGCACGGAGAGAAAATTGGGGGGCGAGGCCCGAAATTGTAAGGACACCAACACAGGCGACGGGAATCTGGGTTTATAGAACCAATAGTTTAAGCGAGAGGCGCTTGTTGAAAGCCCCGGGGTAGTTTAACAGTTAAATGGATAGGGTAGATTAGGAGATGTACCCCTCCGCACCATCCATCCCCTCGCTGTCGTTGTGGGCCGCTGGACCCACTTGGTGTTAAGATTGCCGAACTCTGGGGAGGCCATTCTGAGGCTTCGTTGGGCCTCAGCACAGGACGCTAGCTCTCCCTTGTTCCCCTCCGGGAAGGGAACGTAGGGGTTGGGAGTAGGCTAGGTGACAGAATAGGTTAGCCGAACAAAGACGATAAAGGGGGTTAGGGGACGATTTATAGTGGGGGAGTAAAAATAAAAACAACAAAAAAATAAGTGGGGGCTAAATTGGTTTTTCACAAATTAAGGGAGTGGGTATGTACAGTGACAGGCAAAGGCGATAGGTGGGAGGGAGACAGGTAGGTAGGTCCGAGCCCGCCTTCCAAGTGGCCAGCACCACCGCACTCCCTCCACCAACCTCCACTGAACGGCAAAGGCTGGCCACTTCATCGGCTGGCCGTGTTTTGCTTCAAGGCGGAGGCCGGCCAAGTTCATCGGCAGCTGTGTGCTGCAAGGCCTGTGCCGGCCAGTTCATCTGCTGGCTGTTTTTCTTCGAGGCCTGTGCCGGCCAGTTCATCTGCCGGCTGTGTTTGCCTGCAGCGGCCTTCTTCTGCGGGCTGTGTTTGCCTGCCACCTTTGCCATGCCATGCCCACTGCCCATGTTCACCAGCCCCCGTTCAATTTTTGCTTTGCCCCCCCCTGTTCGTTTCCATGTGCGCCAGGATCTGAAAGCAACAGTTTGCAAGCTGCAAGAACTGCCCTGTTGGCAGCTACAACACGGGCCTGCAGTGGCGGCCCGTGCACCGTGTTTGTGTTCATGCATCCATTCGTTGTGCTCATTGCGTGTGCCACTTGAGCTGGCACGGAGACTGCGTTGTGCAGCCCAAGCACCGTTGTGGTTCACTGCATTCAGTTCAAACCGCTCATGCATCCATTCGTTGTGCTCATTGCGTGTGCCACTTGAGCTGGCACGGAGACTGCGTTGTGCAGCCCAAGCACCGTTGTGGTTCACTGCGTTCAGTTCAAAAGGGAAGGCCTTGGACTGCGTGTGAGCAGCCAGCCACGTTCCCTGTCACCTGCATTGTTTTGAGCCAGAGACTGCATGCGGGCAGCCTGGCTCCCTGCTAACTGCTTTCTTTTGCAGAGTTCAATGATCCTGGGCCATGGTTTAGTGTAAAATTTGTAAGTTAAGGTAAGATGTACTGTACATATGAGTGCGCCCCCGGCATGTATGTCTTAGCGCCGGCAATTTTATTTAAGTCGTCCGTGTGAGTGAGTTTGTTTAGGTAGTTACGCAGCCCTCAGGTTATTTATTTTGGGGACACGAATACCATGAATGTCGCACTCAGGGATCCGTAGGTAAAGTGTACTAGGGGAAAACTACACATGATGGCACACGAAAATTTGACGACTCGGGACGAGTCTGTAAAAAGGGAAGGGGGTAGTGTTGTGGTTACCAGATTCGCAAACCACCATTCAGGTCCCTTAGGTGAGGTATCTCGGTAAGTGCATGTGTAGTTAGGCCCAAACCCGTTGTCTAGTGGGAATACATGTCATTTATACGTGCTGCGACTCTTCAGGATAGCCGTTTTTCTTTTACTATCTTTATTTTGGACCAATCGCCACCATCACAACCACAACGCCGCTTCACCACAACCGCCACGACCTTTACCGTCACAACTCGCCACCATCGCATCACCGTCATCTCGCGCCACTCATGGGCACCGATGCTGGACTCGTGTAGGGCGCACGTTGAACAGCGTGTACAAAATCACGGATTTTCTGCTTCAAAAACGGATCCAAAACGACACACGCCCACTTTTTGCCGTCCAATCGGTGAGCGAGGGGCGAATTGGCCCCGCCCCCAGGGCGATCGATATATGCAAATTTGTGGATCAAAAAGCCTTCACGCCCACTTTTTGTCGGGCCAATGGGGAGCGAGTTGAAAGGTCAAAGGGAGGGGGTCAAAGGCGAAG